>NC_073634.1:31832500-32457500 GCF_029407905.1 Bubalus kerabau | reverse complement strand
GGCTCCAAAATCACTGCAGATGGTGACTGCAGCCATGAAATTCAAAGATGCTTACTCCTTGGAAGGAAAGTTATGACCAACCTAGATAGCATATTCAAAAGCAGAGCCATTACTTTGCCAACAAAGGTTCGTCTAGTGAAGGCTATGGTTTTTCCAGTGGTCATGTATGGATGTGAGAGTTGGACTGTGAAGAAGGCTGAGTGCCGAAGAATTGATGCTTTTGAACTGTGGTGTTGGAGAAGACTCTTGAGAGTCCCTTGGACTGCAAGGAGATCCAACCGGTCCATTCTGAAGGAGATCAGCCCTGGGATTTCTTTGGAAGGAATGATGCTGAAGCTGAAACTCCAGTACTTTGGCCACCTGATGCGAAGAGTTGACTCATTGGAAAAGACTCTGATGCTGGGAGGGATTGGGGTCAGGAGGAGAAGGGGACGACAGAGGATGAGATGGCTGGATGGCATCACTGACTTGATGGACATGAGTCTCAGTGAACTCCGGGAGTTGGTGATGGACAGGGAGGCCTGGCGTGCTGCGATTCATGGGGTCACAAAGAGTCGGACACGACTGAGCGACTGATCTGATCTGATCTGATCTGATCATCACACATTTATTGGGCATGTACTACATATCAAGTATTGAGAAGTATTCAGTATAGCATATATGGTCCCAAAGGAGTCTAGGACATAGTCCACCACAATGAAGTTGGGGAGAAAAGAAGATATGGGGCTTGAGGAAAAGGATAGAGTGTGGCTCTGTCATGGAGCACTCACTAGGAAAGTCCCAAATGACTTTCTTTGGGAGGACTCAGCATCCTGGATTAGGAAGCTGTCTCATTCTCTAAGGGTGTGTCTGCCCATTCATGCAGCCACTCACTCACTCCCTCATTCATTCATTCATTTGATAAATATTTGTTGAGTGCCTACTTTATCCAGGTGTCTCATACTGCAGCCCCAGAGCTGGCTGGTGTATGTGTGTGTGTGTTGGGGAGGAGTAGGAGCTTGCAAAGTTTTTAGTGTGAGTTGCTTCTTTGTCAGTTCCTGTTCAGAGGCATAAGTCCTGCCAGAAATGGTTTGCAAAAGACTGGGTGAATGTGGCAAGAGCTGAAAAACCTGGGATTTCATGGAGGGAGGGAGGAGCTTCAGCCTTTCCCAAGGGTAAGGTGCCCTGACTTTGCCCTATAGTTCACTTTGGAACAGCTTACTCCACCAGAAAGCATCTGTAATTTGAAGTTTTTACTCCATGATCACTTGAGGTTTTCCACACACTCTTCTGAGGTAATGTCCATTTGCCAGATGGAAAAACTGAGGCTGGGAGATTTAAGTTTCCTCCAAAGTCACTGGGCTATGCCAATGGTGGGTCTAGACCAGATCATTAATATCCCAATCTCAGCTTCATTGCAGGGGACTGTGTCCAGATACCTTTGGGACAATATACGCTAGATCTAACACCTGAAATGTAGTAGATGCTTAACCTTCTTGGTCTGCAGGTACACCCAGGCCTGTTGAGGAGCCAGAGGAAAGAGATTTCTGGCTCCCCACGGAGGCAAGCCTTTGGAATAGAATATTTTAAATTTTATATGAAAGAGATGACCCCCACCATATCTGCCTACTAGCAACTTTCCATTTCTCATTCAGAAATTCAACAGAAACTAATTACCAAATCCTAACTCTAGTTGACTTCCAAACTCTAATCTTAGTGCCCAAATTCTAACCACTCATCTAAATTGTTCATTCCCTAATTCTAACTGGAACACATCCACCCGCTAAGGGCAACTCAGCCCCTCTCATATCCTCACTCACTGGCAGCCAGATGCTATCTTTAATATCCTTCATATAACCCACAGTGGGCCAAAACTGCTGCCCTAGCATTCTGAAGCAAGAAGTTCCAAAATGAGAGTGCAAGCAGCCCAGCAGAGGCTGGTCACACCACAAAGCTGTCTTTGTTACGAAAGTGCCCCCTTTCCTCTCCAGGTACCCAGGCCTTCATGTTGTCCCTGAGCCCTCCTGGAAGTGGGGGAAAAGATTACGGTGTTAAATCTTCTAGAGATTTTTCGGGAGACCATAAACAGGCAAAGCTAACTGGAAGGGATGAAGTATGAATGGAGATTTCCAGCCATTTAGGCATTCATTCAACATTGTATGAACAATTAAAAGCCCTAGGGCACCCAGGCAAGCTATGGTTCAGATACAGTCCCTGCCCTCAGGCACACTGCATATTCAGAGGCAACTAATTTTTCTGAGCACTTGAATTAAGTACCTGTGTTATTTAACATGTTATATTTTATTTAATCGCTACAACCCTATGGAAATGGAACTATTATTCCATTTCAGGGATTAAGGCACTGAGGCTCAGTGCTAGTAAAGTACCATGCCAAAGACTAAGTCCTTTTTCCTGCATTGTCTCTGGGTGGGGCAGGGAAGGAAAGTTTTCCAAGAAAACTTCTTCCCTGACTTCTCTTCTGAGTCAAGTTGGCCTCCGGCACCACCTAGTCCTAGGCAGCAAGTGTGGAGCTAGATGATTGGTTCAGATTCTCTCCAAGGCCCCACCCACCTCTGCCATGCCGAGCCTATCGCAGGCCTAGATGAACCAGATTTGCAGGCCCTGGAGGCGGAGCCAGAGGTTGTCGGAATGTCACCTGGTGTCAGTGGAAGGTAGAGCCAGGCCCAAGGAGTTCTACACTTGTTGGTTACTATTCTTTTCGTTGGTTTCCGACTCTACCCATTTCCTTGCTGACCACCAGGCTTCCAAGCCACTAGACAGTCATGGGCCTTCTCTGGCTTTTCTTTAAAGTTACAGTCAGACTGACTATGCCACAGAGCACAAAGCCCTGCCTTAAAGGAGGCCATTCTGCTTCATGTTATATTCAAAAACAATGCTATTTAAAATGGCAGCCCACTCCAGTGTTCTTGCCTGGAGAATCCCATGGACAGAGGAACCTTGCAGGCTATAATCCATAGGGTCGCAAGAGTCGAACACGACTGAGTGACTTTCACTGGTAAGTTAGGCAACTACTCTGTCCTGCTTGTGGAGGAAATGGCCCCTGCCTTTGTGGTGTTTACAATGCAGTTATGAAAAATAGACATTAATAAATACAGTATTATAATAATAGATTAGTAGAGCACTGATGCATACCAGGTGCTGCGGCTTTCAACAAGGACTATCTCATTTAATGCACAGTAACATGAGCATGTGTCACACCAACTTTTCTCCTGAGACATAACAGAGGTGGAAAGAGCTGAGGGAATGGCATTAGAAGAACTTACATTTAAATTTAAATCCTGTCAAGTACCAGCTGTATTTATTTAACCAGTCTGAGCCTCAGCTTTCATATCTGCAAAATGGGAGTATTTCATACCCCTCTGGTAAAGAGATGTTTGTGACGGCTAAGTGCGATAATGCCTATGAAGTATTTAGTATGTGCGTAGGATGGAATAGATGTTTATGTGTTTATTCATCATTTTACAAATGGGTACTGAGTCCTTCGAAGAAGGCACTGGCACCCCACTCCAGTACTCTTGCCTGGAAAATCCCATGGATGGAGGAGTCTAGTAGGCTGCAGTCCATGGGGTCACTAAGAGTCGTGTCACTTTCCCTTTTCCCTTTCATGCATTGGAGAAGGAAATGGCAACCCACTCCAGTGTTCTTGCCTGGAGAATCCCAGGGACGGAGGAGCCTGGTGGGCTGCCGTCTGTGGGGTCACACAGAGTCAGACACGACTGAAGCGACTTAGCAGCAGCAGCAGCAACTGAGTCCTTATTATATGCCAGGCACAGTTGTAGGTACTGAGGATAAAACAGTAAATAAAACACAAAGTCTGCTTATGTTCTGTGGCTTATTCAATCTTGGTTTCTTTTCTGCCTGTGTATTCCCATACACATCCATGTTCAATAGCTCATTTTAAGTAGATATATATCCATTTACTTCATCTTTGCATCATCCTGGTCAAATTGGGATAAACGAGGATTAATTCCATGTGATGGATGGAGAAAGAGAGGCCTAGAGAGAGAGCTGATTTACACAACACATCCTCACAGCACCCATGGACTTCCTTCTCCTGTGTTTCTACTGGTTTCTAGAATTTTCTGATGAAGGTCTTTCTCCATCTCTGCTGTCTCCCTCCATGAAGACAAAGCTCGTGGCTGCTGGTGCTCACCACTCTCTTTCCCATTCAGCACGGTTCCTCTCAATAACTGACGGATGCATAGACAGGTGAGTGGCCAAGGAGTTGGATGGGCAGGTGAGCCTGTAGGATAAATAAGGAGGAGGGAGGGGAGTGATTATAACAGACCTCAAAGCAGAAAGGAGCTTGGAATCAGGACTGGCTCCAGACACAGACTGGTAGGTAGCTGCCTGAAACAAATTACAGGGTCACTAGAAAGGCCCTCCCCGCTTGGCTCCTGCGCCTGACATCCCTTTTATGAAAGGAGACAGAGCCTTCTGTTTTCTGAAGTGTACAGAGCTCAGGCATGAATCCTATGTTGCTGGAGAGAGAGGAAATGCTCAGAGGCTCACCTACATCCATGCTAAGGGGTAAATGACTGAGAGAGCCTTTCCTGAGAGCAAATTGTGATGAGAGGCTGTGAAGGAGGGGAGAGGAAATCAGGGAGCGAGGCCAGGACCCAAAATGGGCAACAGACACAGAAAAAGAAGTCTTAGGGCCTGAGGCCAACCTTGAGCAGACGTGTCATTTTGCCTTTTCTTCACTCAGTCCTATTGGGTATTAACAGACTTTTGGATAAATCGGGTTCTGCAAATATTTGACGTATAGAAAGCTTTCAACAAAGATGGCGTTCGGAAGCCTGGCTCGGAGGCCCCAGGATGACAACCTAATTACGTTCCTTTTAATAGCTCCTTCCCAAGTGCTCAGTCAGGGACATCTGCTGAGCCGCGGTTGCACCTTCAGGGAGGAATATTTTTATCATCGAGATGCCACAAAAGGAAACTTCTGAAGGCTGGATGAAAATGGCCTCTGTGTTCCCAGAGCCTCAGGGCCCAGGTAGGTAGGGCCGAACGTTCTCCCCACCCCCTCCACCCCCAAAACAGGGCCAGGCTCCTTTTCACAGGCAGAGGAGGTGTTGACTACCTAGGAAGCTGTGGTTGTTATGTGTGTGTGTTTAAAATTTTCCTTTTGTAGTTTTCCCAGAGGTACCTACAATGTGCCAGGCTGTCTCACCCAGCTTTCCATGTAAGCAGGGTGTCAACATGACAACTAAGGCTGATGCCAGGCCTCTCTGCTCAGAGAGTGTGGGGTCCTGTCACTGCTTCTGTCTGCTAACTGTTCTCACCCCCCAGCCCAGCTGATGATCCCTAACACAGACCTTTGTCATGTCAGAGGAAGGAAACGGAGAGACAAGCCAGGAACAGCAGCATTTCTCTGGTTTGTTTTATAGGAGCTTAGCTTGTTAGGAAGGCCAAGTGCTGATAGGCTGAAGAAGGAGATGTGTCTGGAGGGTCCCTGGGATCAATGAACAAAATGCAAGGAGCCCTAGAGAGGCAACTACTCCTCATTCTCTCCTTTTCTACCGATGAGTTCCCTGGGCCCCAGAAAGGCCAATGAACTTGCCCAAGGGATTACCATGGCCCCCTGGGTTGACTCATCTATTTTCAGCCAAAGAGTCTCTTTGTGGGGAGAACTGCTCTGTTAAGAGTTCATCAAATCACTTGGTAGGCCTTTGATTGAAGTGGGGCCTCTTTACCTTGGAAGCCAATTCTCTCTGACAGACGGACCCTGTGGAGCCAGAAGGAAAAAGCGGCCATCACTCTGCCTGGGCAGATCACCTGCTCCGTCCGGGGGCCAGACCCTCATCTGCCCATCTGAAAGGATCTGCTGGGAGCTGAGGGCACACAGTGGTGTGTTTGCGCTGAAAGTTATGACCCAGAAATGGTTTATGTTGATGGCAGCTGCTTTTCCTATTAGTAGTTTCTGCTGCTGCTAAGTCGCTTCAGTCGTGTCCGACTCTGTGCGACCCCATGGACTGCAGCCCACCAGGTTCCTCCGTCCATGGGATTTTCCAGGCAAGAGTGCTGAAGTGGGGTGCCGTTGCCTTCTCCAATGCGTGAAAGTGAAGTCGCTCAGTCCTGTCCGACTCTTAGCGACCCCATGGACTGCAGCCCACCAGGCTCCTCCGCCCATGGGATTTTCCAGGCAAGAGTGCTGGAGTGGGGTGCCATTTCTAGCACATCCTAAAGGTGCTTCCAGAGTCTTTGTGCTGATAGTTACTCCAGGTCTCTTCCAAGTTTCCAGTGAAGGAGAAGGCAAAAGCCGCAGCGTTTCCAAGCCAGTGCTGAGAAGTGCGTGTAGAGTAGAGGGGGCCCTGCTGCTTTCCTCCCCCAGACAGATCTTCACTTCCCAGCCCAGAGTCCCGGGGGGCCCCTTTCACCGCACTTGTACCTTCTGTTGCCCCTTCCCCTCAGCTCTCACTCGACCATCATGGACTTCTGTGGTGTCCTCGCCTTTCAACTTCAGCCTCTGTTGCTAACCAATTATCCAGTCTTTGGGTCTTCCTTTACTCACATTCTGGAGAGAGGAAATCTGGTTGCCTCAACCTGTTTTTGGCTTCAGATGCTCCTCTTTGGGGTACCAGTGTCTGGATGCACTGGTTTTGGGTCACGTGGACTTTCAGAGCCAACCCTTAACTGCCTTGCATAAAGACAAGCCTGTGCTGCTTTCCCGAAGGACCTCTGGGGCCTAGGTTTGGCTTGCGTAGTACTCAGAGTGCTGGGGAGGAAGTGTTGGAAAAACCAAGGGAGCTCTATAGTAGGGCAAAGGCAGGCTAAGACCTTGGTGATGGGGTCCAGCCTTGGCTTTCAAAACCAAATAAACAAATAACGAAGTGTTTCAATAGGCACCATGGTGAAAAAATCTAGGAGGTACGTGGGAGGGTTGGGAGCATGCTAGTGTGCTAAGTATGCGAACTTGCCTTTTCACAACCTCTATCAAGGCCGTGATACAAATAATCAAATACTACCACCATGACTAATGCTTATCCCATGCTGACACTGTTCTAGCTACCTTCCATCCAGAAAATCATTTAATCCTTAAGACAACCTCTGAAGTAAGTACTGTTCCTATTTTACCCATGAAAAAACAGACTCAGAGAGTCTAGAAAGCCCAAGTTACACAGCTAGCAAGTGGAAGAGCTGGGATGTGCTCTTTGTGGCTTTTCTGGATAGGAGCAGGTGGGCACCTCCACCAGGCAGTTTGGGTACCACTGGAATGGCTGCCCACTTCAGCATTCTTGCCTGGAGAATTCCATGGACAGAGGAAGCTGGTGGGCTACAGTCCTTGGGGTTCCCAAGAGTTGAACATGACTGAGCGGCTTTCACTTCACCATTCAATTCAGTCCTAACTGCCCCAGAATTTCTCCCTGTCTTTTCATGCTTGCCATTCTCCCTTGGGGTTCAGAAATTCCTGCTGTCAATCATTAATGTAGTGGAGGACATATAACCTGGGAAGAGCCCTTGCCCACTCCCACTAGACCTTGAGTCCTCAGCAACTGCAAAATGAGCATGAAGACTTCACTCATAGGAGTGAGTTATTAAAGCCTGGGGCTTAAAGGAAGTGGGCAAGCAGTGAAGGGCTCCAGGGTTAACCTTGAATTTAGGCTGAGAAAGAAGGAAATGCATGATGTATTATATTGGGAAGCCTCAAGGCAGAAACCTTTTACCCACTACCTATCATTCCACCATGACAGTCTTGAGCAGCCCCAACCCACAGAACTTGCTGTTGCTGATGAAAGTGCTCGATGTCTGAGCTGTCTAGTTTGGTAGTCACTAGCCTCACCTGGCTATGGAGCACTTGAAATTTGGCTAGTGTGACTGAAGAACTAACTTTTTAAATTTAATTCATTGAAATCTAAATGTAAACTGCCCCATGGGGCCGGTGGCTCTCACTATGGACTGAGCAGTTCTTGAGGCCTCTTTTGTATATATATCTCACTGGGAGGCTCAGACCATAAGCAATTATCTGCCAAAACCTTAGTTGAGGTACTGCAAGCAGGGACAGGGTGTGGGGCCGCCGCCCTTCATCTGGCCAGGATGTGGCTTTAGAATCTTTACTCTGAATGCCTTCGGGCAAGGCAAGCACTCTCCAGTCTCCACATCCTCTCCCCGGGCCAGTGCATATATTTTGCCACCTCTGATGGCATGGGGAGTTGCAACCCTAGCCTTGGTAGAAGGCTTCAATGGGTTTCAACTTGATTTCATTTGCTGTTTATGTTAGCCCCTAGATGGAGGCCAAGTTGAGATGATTGTATCCATTTCGTGGGTAAGAGAATGAAGGTTCCCAGAAGCCTCTAGGAAGGGCCATTCTCCCAGGCTACCTCCACCTCTCTTGTCTCATTTGCATAGACACTGGGAGCCATGGGCTGGCTTCTGGGGCTGACTTGGCCCTTCTGCAGAATGTTGCCTCACCTGAGCCACAGGGAGCCAGGAGAGTGCCTCTTCCCCAGCACTCCATTCTTGTTTTCATTCAAACATCACCTTGATTCATTTTTTAAAAAAATATTTATTTATGTATTTGGCTGCACTGGGTCTTAGTTATGGCGTGCAGGATCTTTAGTTGTGGCATGTGGGAATTTTTAGTTATGCCATGCGTGGTCTAATTTCCTGATCAGGGATTGAACCCAAGCCCCCTGCATTGGGAGCCTGGAGTCCTAGCCACTAGGCCACCAGGGAAGTCCCATCTTGATTCATTTTTAATGCAGCATAGCTGCCATCCTGGCTTCCCTGGTGGCTCAGATGGTAAAGAATCCGCCTGCAATGTGGGAGACCTAGGTTTGATTCCTGGGTTGGGAAGATCCCCTGGAGGAGAGCATGGCAACCCACTCCAGTATTCTTGCCTGGAGAATTCTATGGACAGAGGAGCCTGGCGAGCTTCAGTGCATGGGGTCGCAAAGAGTCGGACATGACCAAGCGACTAAGCACAGCCCAGCTGCTGTCCTAAGGTTTGCTCAGTACACCCCTTCCACTCAACAGTGCCTGCCTGTCTGCCTGGGCTTCCAGCCTTCTGTTGTCCTTTCAAAGTCAAAAACGTTTGGAGTCCAGGTTGGAGTCCAGAATCAGCAGATTCAACTAGGTGAACTTGGGGAAAAACCCAACCCTCCAACTCTATCTCCACTGAAGCCTGTGCCTCAAGCCTTTTCTCCACAACCAACCTGATCCTAGCCCCACCCCAGTTTGCCCTGGCCTCACACTGCTTATCTCTTGGCTTCTGGAATTTAACACCTGCTTGACCCTCTGCCCTCTCAACCACCCAGCAGGGCCTCCACTCAAGTTTCCTGCCTCCCTGACATGGGAGATCCTGCTGAACTGTCTGCCCTCTGCTTCCCCACCACTTACCTTCGCTTTTTGGAGCCTTCCAGTTCACACTACTATAGCACGGGGGCCAAGCAAAGAGACCTGCCTGCCATTAGGAGGTGCAGTTATATGACCTTGGGCAAGTAATTTAACCTCTCAGAATCTCAGTTTCCAAAACCGGGATTTCCAGGGGTTGGGTTGGATTAATGATTTTTCACACTGTTTTTCCCAGGAGGGTTCCTCAGAGACTACTCAGATGGCCGGTGGTGTGGGGGGGACCAAGTGGACATGATTTCCTCTACCTGCTTTGACCAGAGAACTCAACTTAATCTAATTACTGGGCCAGGCTTCTAAAATGCTGCTGAAAGAGAAAGAGAGATTGAAATCTCCAGATCATCCATAATTAGATGATCCAAAAAGATGCTTACAGCTTTAACTTGGTGGAGTCAAAATCTTTTCTCCCCAGTGGGTTACAGGCTACACAGCTGGGGCCAATGCCTGTGAAAGGAAGGAGGGAACCATGGAGACGTCTGTGGTGTTGCATGTTTATCTCCTCTCACCAACCAGACTGAAAGACTCTGTCTTGCATTTCTCTTGCATTCTCCAGAGAGCTCCCAGTGCAGGCCTGCAGTCTGGCTTCAAACCCTCTTCCTAGCTGGGAGATGGGGGAGGGGGTAGAAGTTGGGGGAAGGACCTCTGGAAGACAGAACCTATTACCCTGACCATATGTGCTTCTGCTCAGCCACTCAATCGTGTTCAACTGTTCGGAACCCTGTGGACTGTAGCCCGCCAGGCTCCTCTGTCCATGGGATGTTCCAGGTGAGAATACTGGAGTGCATTGCCATTTCTTCTTCCAGGGAATTTTTCTGACCCAGGGATCAAACTCATGTCTCTTGCATTGGCAGGCAGATTCTTCACCACTTGAGCCATTTGGGAAGCCCTACCCCAACCATAAAATATAATAAAGCAAATGCAGATGCTCTGGAGGTGAGTCCCACCTCCATTTACTACCTGGTGATCTCTGACAGAGGACTAAAGACCCTCCAAACCCCAGTTTCTCAGCTAGGTAATAATGCTTATGATTTATGTATTGCATTGAAGTCAGACTTTGCATCTAGACCCCTCCCTCTTGTCTAGAGGTGCTGTGCTCAGGGCAGGGAAGAAGGATATATTAATTACTTCTTCTGAGTCCACTAAGTCCTGAGTAAAAACCACAGCTGAAAGGTTCAGGGCTGAGACATGAGAAGTAATAGCTTGCTAGTAAAACACAGTAAGATAAGTCTTAGAAAAACAACCACAGAGTGACGGAGGCTGGAAGAGGTGGTTTAGGAGGGAGAGGAAACAGGTGGTTCAAAGGGGGAGGCCTTGAACCCTCCAGCATTGGACCAGCTCACAGTACATGGAACAAAGCCGTGGGACCCACCGAGTCTTGGTCTCAAAGCTGTCGTCACATCTCCCAGAACCTGTGTCCGACTGTGACCAGTGGAGGACAGACACAGCCGGTCCTGGGGGACAAAGTGTGACATCAGACAGGCTTGTCTTCAGTATGACACCTCTTTTTTCTGTGCTCTTTCCCACCTCTCCCATCTTCTTCAGATGCCCAGAGCCTCTGAGAAATGGAAGAATGAGCACCCTAGGGACAAGACAGGATGAGTGTATTGCAGTAGGACACCCTCCTGGAGAGGTTAGGCACCCAGTGTGAGACCTCTCTCAGAGAGGGCTGCATTCCCAGGGGATCCTAGAGAGAGGAATTCCCAAGCCAGAGTCCACGTGTAACCCACAGATGCCTGTGGGTTTGGTCAGATCATGAAAATGTCAAGAGTTTTGTAAATGAAAAAATTAATTGTTGGTATTTAAAAAATAGGTATTTAATTAAAAGGACTTTTAAAAATAAAATTCAGATTTCTGGGTTCTTTTGGAAAATTGGAGAACTGAAAGTGTTGGGCATATATTCCCATTGAGCTGAGCAGCTGCTACTTTCCTTAAACACTCATTAAAACATCTGCTTTAACATCTGCCACAGTCCTCACCGCTCCCTATTGCTCCCATGGCATCTGAACTTGTGACCTTTGACTTTATCCAAAGAAATGACCCAGGCATAGGAACCATAAAGCCAATATTCCTGGGCAGAGGAGTGTTTCCCTGGTCCTAACACTGTTTCATTTGGGAGGCCACTTTTCCTAAAACAGGTAAAACCTCCCACACCACCTCACAGATCATGAAGAGCACTCAAAGGCAAAAGGGGCTGGGAAAAAAATGTATAGCTCTGCCCAGCGCCCCACCCCTACAACCTGCCCTGTCTAGCATAAACAGCTGCCCATGTCATCAGCAGCAACAGCAATAGCTCATTCAGGCCCTAGTTGTTCATCCTCTGTGACCCAGCAGAGAGTCAGCCTTGAACTTGGGCCTGGCCCAACCTTCCAGTCTGTTCCCACATCAGGGCCCTCTGCTTTCGCCTGCTGGCCTCATCGTGCTTGGGTAGCCCTTTGTTTGAACCCTGGTCTTTGTTTCCTACCAGCCCTGAAATGCTCTGGAATGCTTTGTGCCCTGCCCTCCCATGTGAGGTTGTCTTTGTAGCTGAGTCCTTGGAATACCAGCTGCTGCCATCAGACTCCTTCAGCTGCAAGACTTCCTTCCTTCCTTCCACCTCTGCCTACCCCAGAGGCTGATCTACCCCCAGTCCTTAGCACAGGCCTTGTCCTTTGCCTGCCTTGCCCCATGCAGGATGCCGCCAGCACAGGCAAAGCTTGTCTAGAGAGTAGGGTTTAGGTGGGATTTCAGACCCCACTCTCCCCTCAGCCATGCACCTTTGTACACAACTGCACAACTCTGCAGAGGTTCGCCTGGCTGCAGAGCCCGGGCCATCCTTGTTTGGCCTCATCCTCTCACTGACCCAGCTTCATTTCTGATATCCCTCCCCTAGTTTCCAGTATTTCTTTTTCCTCTTTGTCTGACACCTTATCCCAGGGCAACAAACTATGAATATAATAATAATTAACATATTGAGATTCTATCTGAAACAGTATATGAAGCACTATACACTCATTATATTTAATTCTTACAACAACCAGGAAAGGTAGAACTGCTCTCCTCATTTTCCAGGTGAGGAAAGTAAAACCTAGAGAGATCAAGGAATTTTCCCAAGGCCCACCATCAGTTCAGTTCAGTTCAGTTCAGTTGCTCAGTCGTGTCCAACTCTTTGCAACCCCAGAGACCAGCACGCCAGGCTTCCCTGTCCATCACCAACCCCTGGAGTTTACTCAAACTCATGTCCATCGGGTTGGTGATGCCATCCAACCATCTCATCCTCTGTCATCCCCTTCTCCTCCTGCCTTCAATCTTTCCCAGCATCAGGGTCTTTTCCAATGAGTCAGTTCTTCGCATCAGGTGGCCAAAGTATTGGAGTTTCAGCTTCAGCATCAGTCCTTCCAATGAATATTCAGGACTGCTTTCCTTTAGGATGGACTGGTTGGATCTCCTTGCAGTCCAAGGGACTCTCAAGAGTCTTCTCCAACACCACAGTTCAAAAGCATCAATTCTTCGGCACTCAGCTTTCTTCACAGTCCAACTCTCACATCCATACATGATCACTGGAAAAACCATGGCCTTGACGGACCTTTGTTGCCAAAGTAAAGCGTGAAAGTGAAAGTGTTAGTCATTCAGTCGTGTCCTACTCTTTGTGACCCCGTGGACCGTGGCCCGCCAGGCTCCTCTGTCCATGGGATTCTCCAAGCAAGATCCTGGAGTGCTTTGCCATTTCCTTCTGCAGGAGATCTTCCTGACCCTTGGATGGAACCTGGGTCTCCCTCATTGCAGGCAGATTCTTTACCATCTGAGCCACCAGTGAAGCCCCTGAGTGACAAAACTAGGGTTCAAACCTAGGTCTGTCTATTGCCAAAGCTTAGGCTCTTAATCTCTTGGCTCTGTCTCCCAAATCAAAGAAAACTGGAAAGGAGACTCAGAGAAGTCAATAATTTGTTTAAGGTCACACAGATCATCAGTGGTAGAGCTCGAATTGAAACTCAGATAAGTCTTCTGTCACCAAGTCCAAGGCTCTTTGATCTGTTGCCTCTTTCCTTGCTCTGTTTGCCTCTCAGCTCCAGGTATATGATGGGAAATACTTGCAGACCGAAATACTCACTTCATCTGACTTGACAGGCCTAGTTGGAGTTGTTTTCTTAGAGACTCCCTCCCAATTGTTTCAGTATCAGCCAAACTGGTCTTCTGTACAAACAGGTTAGATTTTGATTCAACCCCTGTCCTCCCAAATGGAGACCCTGGAATTCCACTAAGGAACAATTTTCCTATAAGGGGAATAGATGATTATAATTCATTGGGTTTGAAGTCCTAACATATTAGGATAAATATGTTTTTTTCTGATAAGAGGACCTAAGGGGGTATTAGAAACGGAAGTTTTAGTTGGGGGTAGGTTGAGAGTGAACTCAGGGATAACCCTGGCCCAGCAGGGCCTGAAGACAAATTTCACTTAAGGTGATTTTCTGGAGATTAGAGCATCTTGCTTCTTGGAACTCTGAATCTCTAGATTGACTTTGTGTTTGGGCCCTACAGGTCCCTTGTCCAGCTCCTGCTCCCAGCTAGGGAAGTTAGTTCAGATACTCTTGGAGATGACTTGTGGCCCGACAGCGCCTGCAGATAGGGCCAGTGGAAACGCCACCTTCACACAGCAAGTCTTCACACCTGTTCCCTTTGGGGAGTCCTGGGCCTGATCACAGTCCCCAGGAACAGCCCTGCTGAGCAGCTCATCTCATTAGCCTCTGTAGTGGATAGCAAACTGTGAGAGCCTGAAAGTAATTGGATCCCCTATAGAAATAGGTTTCTTAGATGCCTGGGCCAGATTAAGTTCCTGGCAGCCTGGTTGGGCTTAAAAACTTTCCAAAACCTTTAGTCAATTCAATTAAAATGAGCAAGGATTTACTTAGGAGCTCTGGGTACCAGTATTGATTCTGGAGACTTCATCACCTCCTCCTATTCTAGTCCATTTTCATATCCTGATAGCAACTGAATTTTCTTAAAACCAGCACTGCATAGTGTCCTGAGGCTTCAGGATAAGATAGACTTGGGTTCAAATTCCTCTGCCAGTCAGTAAATGCATGACACTTACCCTAACTGAGCTTCAGTTTCTCCATCTGTAAAACATCAACCTCAGAGGGCTGTATTTGAGAATTAAATGATATTATGCAGGAGCTCAGATCAGGGTCCATCACCTGTAAGGTAGCAATCAGGCCAATAAGCAGATAAAACCATAAAGCCTTCCTGCTCCCATAAAACATATCCTCAGATACCACAGTTCCCCACCACCCCTAGGACAAAGTCCTGCCTTCTTCACCTGGCACTCAAGGGCACACACTTGCGTGTAGGGCCACGTTTCCAATGCTTAACAACCACAGGTGGCTTGTGGCTGCCGTATTGGACAGCACAGATCAGAACATTTCCATCCTTGTAGAAAGTCGGTTGTGCAGCCCTGCTGTAGGTGATACCACAGTTCACTCGCTAACCTGAGCCCCTTTCCTGGGTACAGCTTTCAGTGGACGTATGGGGTAACAATGACCAGCATGAGAGTCTTAGGAGGCAGGGAATAGGTGCCACTAAGCCGGGAAAAGCAGTAAACACAGCTCGAGGAACTGAGGTCAGACCACAGTAGTCATCAATATCCCCACTAGCCATCATTTTTCTTTTTCCCCTCATTTTGGCCTTAGCTTCTCTAGGGGTGCCCTGGGAGGGGAAGGAGATGACCAGCGGGGGTTTGGGGCTTTGTGAGCCTCTGTGATTTACTGTAGGCGACCTTTCTCTTACCACTTTTTCTTTTAGTGTATATGCTGCCGAAGTGAGCACTCTCTCATCACTTAATTATCCCTACTTCTCTAGCTGCTGGGAGGAGTAAATGATTAATACCCTACCCCTGCCCAGGCACACTGGGAGAGTTTACCACATGATAGATCTTTTTCTCACATTTAAATAAGCACTGTACATGAAAATCTGTCTGTCAGAAGGGGCATGCATGCATTTGTTTTTAATAAAAAAAAAAGAAGAAAAATGAACAGATCATTTTTTACAAGACTGCGATACCCTAAAGCGTGTGCTTCTGCCACAGCCCCCACCCCCTGCCTCCCGCCCCCGGCAAAGTTGGGGGAAGGTGGATAAAAGAAAACTAATCGTGAGGTGATCATTTTTGAAGCTGAACTATAATAATATGAAGGTTCATTATTATATTCTCTCTAGTGTGGCTGGAAAACTTTCATAATAAAACAAGTTTAAAAACCAAGAGCCTACTCCCACTAAAACTTAATGTAACCAAGCAGACCACTTGCTCCCAAATGCCTAAGGAGATCTCTCTCTGTAACCAAGGTGCCCCTGTTCCCATGAGCTGGGGCGAGGGGAGCAGGGAGAGTGGTGAGGGGCAGAGAGTGACTGTTCACCCTGGGTGTTTCCATCCCGGTATCTGTTTATTCTACAGGGAACATGAGCCTCTCAGGTGTCTCTAATTCCTGATGAAAGGATCTGTGGGTCCTGGAGTCCTGGCCCTTGGCCAGGTTTTCCAGTTGCTTCTCGGTCTCAACTTCTGGTAGCAGGAGCTGCTTCCTCTTGCTGCAGCCCCCCACCTTTCCCACCCTCCTGCAGCCTGCGGGGACCTCATACCTCACTTTCTTCACCCCTCGGGGCTCCTTTGTTTCCCAAGGCCTTACTTGTCACTTCCTGGGCCACAGAGGATGTTTCACACAGCTGAACAATCAACCCGCTGGGGAATCACTTCCCTGGACCCTTTGCTGAGCCGTATTTTGCCGTTTCAGAAGCTAGTCTGGTATCTCTGGCTACAACCAGTTCCAGGCCTAAGCTCTTTTATCTCCTTTATTTCCCATATCACCTACTATAAGATTGGGTACCCACCGAGGGAAAATGAACTAATGATTGAATGGGTCTAACAGGCAGTGAGCCCTTGCTTTTTCTACCTGCCACCCTCCACCCCCACTAGGGGCTCTGAACCAAAATAAGAACCATGAAGGATGGTCTTCCATTCTCATTCAATGGGGGCCAGTCACGCTGGGTAAGGAGTGAGCCACCATGATGCTGTTATTCTGGCATTGTGTGTGCCCACCCATGCTGGTTGGAGAGGGAATGATTTGAGCCTGGGAAGGGTGGTGGCTACTCTGAGTCTCGCCAGAAGGATACTGAGAGAGAACTAGAAAAGCAGGAGAGAGGAAAGTGGGGGCGAATAGAAATCAGAGAGGAGGGAGTAGGGAGGCTCAGGGAGGAGGTGGGAGAAAGGGAGAAAGGGGCACAAGGAAAGAGAGGGAGAGAACCTAGCCTGGCCCTGCACATCCCCAGCCCTCTGACGTGGCTATGCTGATATCTCCCGCACTAATTGCTTCAATTAATAATACCGCTCTATAAAATTTCAGCAGCTGAGACCGAGGGAAAGGAAGGATGACATAGTGCATTAATAATGCAGGCAGCCGATCGAGTTGGGCTCCTGGGAGCTCCATTAGGGAGCCCGGCTGTCGTCCCCGCAGCAGCTAACACTTGGGCAGGGCGGCCAGCGTCCTTGGGCCACTGCAGACCGCGGGGCTGAGGAGCCGCAGAGGCGGCGCCAGAGGATGGGAGGCTGGGGACGGCTTTAGCTTTCTCCGAAACTCCGGAAAGCACCCCTCCCCCATTCTTTCATCCGAACAACTGATGTTTTCTTTATCTTATGTAAGTGCTGCTCAAGGTTTCAAGATCGCTGCCCTAAATCCTACCCCCCACCCCCTCCCAAACTGCCCCTTCCTAGACCTAGTACTGATTAGCAGCCCCTCCCCCACCTCCACCAGTGAGGGAAGTTCCAAGGCACCTCTCCTGATGGTTTTTGCTTTTGTTTTGCAATCTCTGTCGCATTTTTGATCTTTCATCTCAGTCTTCTCTCTTCTTTGTCCCTGGATTCTTAAGAGCTCTTAGAGCAGTGATCTTCTCTACCAAAACAAAGAACCTGTCATCCAAAACGCATTACAGCTGGTTTCTCTGAAGTCAGCAACAATATCAGCATCACCCAAATCCTCCCTAAGGGTCTGCACGTGCACAGCCCATCCCCCAGACTGTGCCCAGGCCAGTCTGAGCGTGGAGCCAGGAACAAAGGAGCCAGTGGCAGACGTCCCCATCTGAAGCTGCAGGTTCCTATGCGATATTATGCTGGTGCAAAGCCAGTTCTTTTCCCATTTGCTTGCAGAAACCAGGCCTGGACCATCCCAAGCTCACTAATTAGGGCTTCTCATTCTGGGGTCTAAATGTTAGGGGAAACACTGACTGAAACCACCCACCCTGGCCAGGCACTATAGTAACCATTAGGGTGAATTATTTTATGACAGGAGGTGTTGGTAAGGAACATGGGACTAACAAGCTACCACCAACCAGAAGAATTCAAGAAAGGTCAAAAGGAAACACCACGTGTCCTCCCACCTCCCTGAATTCTGCTTGCTGGAATCCATCTTGGCTGAGCAATGCATGCACCACTAGAAAGGACCCTAAGTCTGAATGATTGGCAACAGACAACCCAGAAACTAACCCATCACCATAAAACCTGAGGCTGCGAGCCACATAGCAGAGCAGTCCTCCTGGGTTCCCTTACATTCCTGCTCTCTGGCCAGGTGCCCCTTCCTGGGGCAGTTTCAGCAGAGAGTGACCTTTTTAAAAATGGTGTGAGTAGATATTAGGTATACAAAGGGGTGGGCTGCAGTGGACACTGTTGATTTTTAGCCAGCATTCATCCTCCCATTTATACATGTCTAACAGATCCTAGTTTCTATGGGATATTTTCTCCTCCTTTTAAATTCAGTGAGTGGATTGTGGTTGGTCTATGCCAGTCTCAGAATCCTACTCCTCTCACCAGGAGTCAGCCTGGGATTGGACATGTGGCCCAGTCCTGGCCCGTGAGACAAAGGGAGAAATTGCTAGGAAGCTCCTGGGAAAGAGACATGAGAAGGGACAGTTTGTCCTTTTTCAGTGGGATGTTTCCACATCTGGAATTGCTGTGGGCATCCTGTCAGCCAACCTGAGGATGAAACCCACTCGAAGATGGCAGAGTGGGAGGGAAAGGACTCCTTGAGACACTGTGAGCCTCCCCTTCCTCTGAACATGAGCTAGGAAAGATAATAAATTCCCTGCAGTTGAGGACAGTTTGAGTTGAGGTTTTTTTGTTACTTGCTGACAAAAACATCACAGCTGATACACTCTCCCTACTTTAACATGCAGTATTCACACTGTTTGTCTGACATGTTTCACATATCGCCTTGTCATCTTTATTGTATTGTTGTATTGTTACTTAACTTTTCCTGTGTTTATGTCTCATCTATGAAGTCTACACCAGCTCTTCCAACCCACGTAGATGTTCTCTGAATTCTTATAGAGCTTCCAAATAGCAGTCAAATCTGTCATCCATTCATACCAGAAATATTTACTGAGCCCCTGTTGTATGCCCTGATAGTTCAGTTGGTAAAGAAGCCACCTGCAATGCATCTGGTTCGATTCCTGGGTCAGGAAGTTCCTCTGGAGAAGGAATAGGCTGCTGCTGCTGCTAAGTCACTTCAGTCGTGTCCGACTCTTTGTGACCGCATAAACGGCAGCCCACCAGGCTCCCCCATCCCTGGGATTCTCCAGGCAAGAACACTGGAGTGGGTTGCCATTTCCTTCTCCAATGCATGAAAGTGAAAAGTGAAAGGGAAGTCGCTCAGTCGTGTCTGACTCTTTGCGACCCCATGGACTGCAGCCTACCAGGCTCCTCCATCCATGGGATTTGCCAGGCAAGAGTACTGGAGTGGGGTGCCATCTTCCTACCCACTCCAGTATTCTTTGGCTCCCCTTGTGGCTCATCTGGTAAAGAATCTGCCTGCAATGCAGGAGACCTGGGTTCGATCCCTGGGTTGGGAAGATGCCCTGGAGAAGGGAAAGGCTACCCACTCCAGTATTCTGGCCTGGAGAATTCCATGGATTGTATAGTCCATGGGGTTGCAAAGAGTTGGATACGACTGAGCAACTTTCACTTTCACTGTTATGTGCCACACTCTGGGCAAGGGCTAAGGATACAGCAGCAAGCAAGACAGACGTGGTCCCCATGCCTACAGAGCTTATAGTCTGTTATGAAATGTTTGTGTCTCCCCCAAATTCATATGTTGAAATCCTGACCCCTAATGTGATGGTATTAGAAGGTGGTGACTTTGGGAGGTATTAAGTAGGTCATGAGGGTAGAGCCCTCATGAATGGAATTAGTGCTCTAATAAAGGGACCCCAGAGAGTTCTCTTGCCTTCTTTCTACCATGAGAGTCAACAGTCCTCATAGCACTTAACATAGCTGACCCCTAAATAAGCATTCATATGCATCAAGTAAATGAAGGGACGAATGTGTAAATGGATGGATGGAGTTAAGTAAATGGCTAAACACTTTCATTCTGTCTCTTCAGTTGGGAGATTACAAATGAATCCTTCTGATGCCAGAATCCTCATGGGCAGGTCTTGGGAAGAAAGGCTTCCTTCAAAAATGAATGTCCATGGGGAGTTCCCTGAGTCTCTATCCTCCTGGTGGTACCCTGACTCCTTTATTGCCCAGGTTGGCTTCATCTTCCTGGCTGAAGAGTCTGAAGGAGGCAAGATCCTAGGGTTCCTAGGCACATGTGACCCCAAACTTTCCAGCCTGGATCCCCACCTCTCCAATTGCACTGATTGGTGGCTAAGTAACCCTCGTGGATTATGTCCCAGGAACTCTGGCCTTCTCTTCTCCCACCAAAGTGACTTCCTGGCCAGAGCCCAGGAGACCGGATGTGCTCCTGCTAATTGTCTGAAAGTGCTCTCTGCTGCTGGCCCAGACTCCCGGGAGGTCGTGAGAGAGGCAGAAGTCTGGAGAGATAACACAGACTACTCACTCGCCCCCGGGGTCTAAACTCTGGAAACACTGAGCAGCTCCGTGCTTGAGGCAGTCCAGATGACAGCCAGCAAGGTTCGCTGAGGATAGTCTCAGTGGACTGTTAGAGCCGGACCCTGGGAGGCAGGCAGGGAGGAGGAGCCCAGGAAGGAATCATCAAGTCTGTTGTGAAGTCTCCCTTAAAAATCCATCGTCTGAGCCGATTTGCAGGCAGAAGTGAGGCCTTCCCTGGAGCTGGATACAAAGCCTGCCTGGGGGCCCAGTTTTGCACCTGGACTGGCCAGTACTCAGCCAGTCACCCCCAAGTGCGACCTAAGCTGGTCCTGACAGTTTCTGAGCCTTCAGGTATTGCAGAGGAGCAGGACCAGTTATGTAACTTGCAGGGCCAGGGCAACATGGAAATGTGAGGTCCCTTGTTCAGAATGATTAAGAATTCCAAGAAGATGACAGGGCCTTAAACCAAGCTGAGGGTCCATCAAAGCACCAGGCCCTAGGTGACTACATAGGTCGCCCTTGTGAAGCTGCAGAGGGGTTACTGCAGAGGGGTTACTGGAGAAAAGTGTGAGGTGGGGAGAGTTACCAGCAACGGTTAACCACCAGCCCTGAGTCTTAAAGGAAGGGGCTTTAACTTCCTTAGGTCTCCTTCCGGGACCCAGAGATACCCATCACTGACCGGGTGAAAGTGAGGGGAGTTTTAGTTTTGTTGGCCTTGAAGTAGAGACCAACTTCCTGTGTCCACATGGAGTGGATCCAAAATGAGCGAATCCACGTAGGAGGTCACAGGGCCAAGACATGTTAAGAGGGCCATTTGTCCCAGGGCCTTTTGGTTTAAGTTAAGGCAGCTAGGACGCACCCTTTAGAGTGTAATTCACCTCAGTACCCAGGACGAAATAACACATCACCCCCTGGGTGAGAAAGGGTCTATAGGATCTTTGTCAGTGAGGTTTCAAGGGAGGTAATTCAGAGACAATGTGGCGTTTTAAAAAGTCCTTGGATAGCAAGGCTTTATTTAAATGGAAAAACACACTGTAATTTGAATAGAAAGACTCAGTTTTGTAAAAGTGAAAAAATTTTCCCTAAATGAATCCAATTCCGTCTCATTGCAATCAGTGTTTTAAATTTGGCAAAACTAATATTAAAATTGATTTGGGAAAAATAAACTTGGGAGAACAAGGAAAACAGTTTTTAAATTTTAGTTAGAGGATAGGACTTTAGATATTAAAGTACATTTTCAAGAGCACATAAAGATGCCTCTGGGACCCTCTTCATCTCGAGCAGGTCCAGAGGATGGTCTTCTTTGCCCCTGTAGCCTTGGCTGTTGAGCCCCTGGACCAAGACTTGGAGGTTGTGCTGTTCAAACCCCAGGCTGCTCTGCCCAGGTGCTGCACAGGACATTCTGGGAAGCCAGAGGCATTGCCCACTGCCCTCGGGTTGCTCCCAGAGAAACAGGTGGCTTCAACTCACTGGGGACCTTCTTGCAAAACCTCCTATCCTGCAGGGGAGACTCTTAAGGAAATCTGCACCAGTTCCTGGTGCCTGGCCTCGCCTTCACCCCAGAGGCTAGGAGAGTCATCAGGCCACAGACTCGTCAGGCCAAGGATGGTCTTGAGTAGGAAGGCAGCCTGCTGTGCCAGGCTCCTGTGGGTTACTGAGTGTGGTACACGCATTAGCTATGACCTGGGTCCTCCTGCTTTGTTGTCTTTGAGTGTCTCCACCCAAAATTCAAAGCATTAACATAAAGGATGGGGGAACAGTCACGATTAACATGTGGTTCAGAGGGAAGCTGAGTTGACTGAGATGGATGTGACATTTCTCTGTGTGTTGGGGGCTGATCCTCCCTCAGCCCTCTCCCCCACCCCCAATTTCCGTGGATAACCGAGAGTGAGGACTATTCCAGAAAGTAGTGGGGGTCCAGACACATGGACATCCTTAGTCCCTCCAACAGCGTTCCGGGTAGCCCTGGGCTCCATTCTCACAGAGGTTACTTGCTTCTCTTGCTTCTCTGTGGATTTGCTTTGGGGGAAAATGGTTCGGAGTGAGTATTGGAACCCAAATCTCAACAGCAGCACTTTCTCCCTCTTCCAGAAACCATTCTTTGTTTTTGCCAAATGCTGGGCATTCAAAACAAGTTGCCTTTTATCTCAACGGGGAGTGGGCTTAGGTGGGCCTTGGGTGGATTTCTAATCTTCTTGCCCTGTACCTGCCTCAGGACTGGTGGGCGGAGTCACTGCAGGGGTCTGGGAGAGAAAAAGCAAATTTGTTGGAGAAGTCAGCCCTCCCTCCAGCAGAAGCCTCAGTGGGGTCTGCTGTGCTGACACTCGCTGGCTGAGGCTGAGATCAGCTATCACTGCAGACAGAGTTGTTTCTTATTTTCATCTTGTGGCATAAACGGAGAGGCTCTGAATGCAGCTTCCAACAGGGGCTGCAGCTCAGAGCCCTTAATAGGCCCTTAGAACAGGCCTGCAGAGACTGGCTTCCTGGGAGCCGGAAGAGCCGGGGGCCTCGGGCTCAGCACCACACCCCTCCTCCCAGCCCCCGCCTGCTGCATTGCACCACTGATTCAGTGAAGACAGCATCCTCACCCACTTGAGAGCGGCTCGTTGCTCGGCTCTGACGATTAGACTGAGCTGCTGCAGAGAAGCGCTCACCCTCACCGACATAAGGCTTTTTAAAAGTGATCAATTGCATTAGCAAATTTCTTATTAGCTCTGCTGTCAGGAGGGAGCTCCTGCCATATTAGCTTGCTGAGGCTGATGCAGAATTTCCCAGCCGTTAATTACCATGCCAAGGGCTAAAGGGACTCAGAGGCTGGTAGGTGGATGGGTGGAGGCCCCCATTCTCTTTTCCCTCTCCCGTGGGAGTCAGGGAATCTGGGGCTTGGTGTTGTGCTCCTCAGGTCTGACTCTGCAGTGGGGTAGGGCCCAGGACGCCCACATACCATCTGGGCTGATAGAGGTTGGGTTGTCCAATAGAGCCTCTGGGATTTGGCAGCTTGGAATCTGCCCAGCAGCTCTTTAGGAGCTGCAAGTTCAAGGCAGAGCCTGGACTGCATCCCAGAAAGGTGCTCCGGCCTCTCCTTGGCGGGGTGGAAGGTGGGGGGAGGGTGGGAGGGGGGATTCAAGGCCACTGATCCTCATTTCTCCTCCCCTCCCTCCAGACAGCTTGAGAGTCTCCTCCCTGAAGGTGACATCACATCTCCTGCTTAGATCATCTCTTGGTGACTATCCAAAGAACTGCATATTCAGGATACCCAACCCGATTTCCACCGGCCCAGGCTCAGACAAGGAATTGCTTAAAACTCACATGCATCAGGGAGCAAAATGAGAGAAGGCAGATTTTGATTTCTTGTTGTACCTAGTGCCGCAAACTAAAAAAACCATTCAGAGGGTGTCTGATTCCTTTGAGAATCTGACAGAACAAATAGATCTTCATTCCCAGGAAAAATGAATATAGTCACACGTGTGTCTTCAGTTTGGGAATGCTCTGCAGTCAGTTTATGAATCCCCATTTTATAAGTGCCCTTCCCAAGCCCATGGGAGTAGCTGATCCCTGGGAAGGGCCCAAGCAGCCCCCTGCCACAAGAAGCAAGGTCAGCTCCTAAAACAGCAGCAGAGCCAGCTCCCTGGGGCAACACCAGCCCTGTTTGGGTAAAGGCTGCAAGACACAATTGCATCATTCCTTGGGTTACAGTAGACATGGTAAGACCGAGACATGGGTTCAGGGCAGCACTGACTTTGTGGTCAGGTCTACATTAACTGCTCCTTCTGAGAAACCAGTTCCTGTGGCTAGGAGGCCCCTGGTCCTGGTGTGTTCCTGCTGAGAAAGGAGGTGGGGAGGAGGAGGAGGAGAAAGCAGAGACTGCAGCAGAAAAAAAGAGAAGATTCTGAAATGGATGCGGGGGAGGGTGTGTGTGTGTGTGTGTGTGTGTGAGCGCACGTATGCGCGTGTGGAGAAGAAAAGTGGGTGGGGAAGAGCACCGAATTCCTCATTGTTCGTCTAAAGGATACTTGAGATGAAATCTCAGAAAAATTGTGAGGATGAATTTGCACTCTTTCAGACATACAGCCTCAAATTCTGCCTTATCTTGAGTTTTGATAGGCGGAATGCTCTGCTCTGTGAAATCAAGAAAACACTCTGCTTTCTTGTCGGCTCTCAGAAGGCTGGGCTTTCGAAAATCCCCCAAGGAGAGTGGAAAGGTGGGAAGAGGTCCTCTAGCATGTGAAGTGAAGTGAAGTGAAGTCGCTCAGTCGTGTCTGACTCTTTGCGATCCCATGGACAGTAGCCTACCAGGCTCCGCCGTCCATGGGATTTTCCAGGCAAGAGTACTGGAGTGGGCTGCCATTTCCTTCTCCAGGGGATCTTCCCAACCCAGGGATCGAACCCGGCAGACGCTTTACCATCTGTGAGGGGGCTACTAAATTATTCTCCAGGGCCCCAGTGGTTTCCACAACTCCCTGAGGGGAGCAGGAGGGTAAAACTGCTGCTAAGACCAGACCCAGCGGGATTCTTCTGAGGGATGGAAGACACTGATAACCAACTGGGACTGCCTCCTTCTCTGTATTGAGGAAGAGTATGTTGACTTTAGCCCAGATCCTGATATAGCCTCAGGGCCACAGCCTGTCCAGGGCCCATCCTTACCCCTCCCTCCCTGGTTCCTGCCTCCCTCGGGGTTGAAGAAGTCATGAGCTAAGCTCTTGCTCCAACTCTAGCCTAGTATCTGCCGGGTTTCCCAATCTCCTTCCAGGATGGCCTTACTCGGGATCCAGCCCCACTGGTCAGACCTGCTCGCCATCCCTTTCAGTCATGTAGTCCCGTCCCAGCAGGTCCGCTCCACTTCTGTCACTCATTTCCGTGGGCCACTCCTTGGGCTTTCTAGGTCCACATGGCAGCCCTCCTGGTGTTTTCAGCCCCATGTTCCAGAAACTGTGGCATGACAAACTCCTCTTGCCAGCATCCCACGTGCTCCTCCTTCACTCTCAGGATGAACCGATATCAGTCTTGTTACAGAGCGGGGAGATCAGAGACATTGAAAGGGCTCAGGATTTTGTGAGCTGGGGAAGAGATGACTCAGCCTGATTCAGTTTCTCTGAAGACCATGGGCCTGGGCTTATGTCTGTCTTCTCCCTGCCCGTGGGGAATGGCCAACACTGGGCCCTGAAGCAGAGGGACTGGTTCAGAGGAAGAAGAACCCTGTTGGCCACCAAGAAGATGAAATTCTGCAGCAGCTCATGGGTGACCGGAAAGGAACCCCTCCCTGGAAATGTCCTTCAAACATCTTCCATCTGTCCTGCATGGTCTCTGCATTTTCTTCTTCCCAGCTCTGGGCTTCAGGGACCGCTCCCTCCAGCTGCTTCAGCCTGTGCCTACTCACTGGTTTATAAAGTTAGGAGAGGCAGCATCAGTGTCCCAGGAATGCTGGAAGTATGATTCTCCAAGCACTTAACTTAATTCAGAAAAGAAGTTGAAATGGGGAAAATTGATTTCCCACCCACCCAGTTCCCTGTCCTAATGTTCCTGTTCCCCATATCAACCAGAAGAGGAGGCAACTCCCTGAAGCAGCCTCACCTCCCCGACCCCAACTCTCTCATTTATGTGTTTTGGTTTTGTCACATCACCTATCGTGATCTTTTATTTTTGTGTTTGTTCACTAGGTATTGCCTGTCTCCCTCAACCACCCACTCATCCATTAGGCCCTTGTCTTGTTCATCGCCACATGCCCAGTACCCAGCACAGTGCCTGGTCCCCCGTGGAAGGGTACAGTCAGTATCTGTTAATATGAGGGAAGGTGGTTAGGATTTGGAGAGGAGGCCAGGATCAGGGAGGCCATCAGTGTAGATGGAGTTAGTGGGACATTGGGCACCATCCTTTTCATTACCCTCTTGAGGCTTTCCGCGGCCAAGTGGATAAAGTTCATATTCGTTATCCTGACATGCAAAGCCCCAGTCTGTCTTTCTAGGTTCATTTCTTGTCAATCTCCTTTTAAGACTCCAATGTGTCAGCCTCTCCAAATTGCTAAATGGTCCCCACATTCCCAAGTTCTTCCATGTATGTTCTTATGCATGTTTGCACCTGAAATGCCTTTTGTCTATGCAATTAGGAATTATTGGGTTGGCCAAAAAGTTTGTTTGGGTTTCTCCGTAAGATGGTATGGAAAAACTGGAATGAAGTGTTTGGCGCATCCAATATACTATCTCTTTTTGTGATGACTGAGGATTGAAGGTTGCAGTGTAGAACAAGCTCCTACCTCAGTGCTTTGCCAAAATGAAATCCTCACTAAATGTTGGTTAGCATCCTTTCTCTTCCTCTCTGTCTAGGGCACCTACCAGCACAGGGGGCTGGAACTCTGTGAAGCCTCAGGCCCAGCTGACCACCCCAGGACTCCACAGTGCTTTGTTTTCTTCCCATACTTAGTGACTTGTTTCAGGGTCTGTGTCCCCAAGCTGCCACCTAGGGCAGAGGCATCTGTGTCTCCTTTGTGCTTAACATGGTGCTTGGCACACAGTAGGTGCTGAATAATGCCTGTTGGAAACAAGCATTGGTCTGGAGGGTGTTGGGAAGGAAAGTCAGTATCTGTGCCCTCCTGGGCTGGGGGAAGCTAGAAGGGGAGGAGGAGGGTAGTGCCTCCCTCCTGGGGCCTATCGGTCATCTGGTCATGAAATCAGAATCTGCATCCCAAGCACCACAGCCACATCCAATTTTCCATCAATGAAATATTCAGTGGCTCCACAGCCATGGTCTGCTGCTCTGTATCCAGAAGGGAGGGGCTCCCACCTGCTCAGTGCCTGTCTCCACTCCTCTGCACACACCCGCCCTCAATCTCCAGACCAGCGCCTTTGTTATCTACCTCTGTGCCTTGCTAATGCTCTGTATTCCCAGCATTCCCCCCATGCCCCAAATCAGGACTGCCCTTCTTCTGCTTCCCTGACTATCCAACTCCAACTCAGCCTTCCCTGAGGCCCACCATCTCCACGAAATCTTCATTAGAAGTGATCTTTCCCTTCCCTGGACCCCAAACCTATATTTCACCACCCGAGCCAAGTGGAGTTACTTCTTAACTGGACCCATCCTAGTTCATATGAGATATGAATTTTGGCTCAAAACAATGTTTTACTGCTGCTGTGGCTTTCCCCCTGGAGTTTGGCATTGGGACTGGAGTGCTTAGAAGAAAGTAGGAATGGGAATTTCAGTGAAAAGAACAGGGGATTTTCAGGGACCTCTGCTGGACTTGGAACCCTAAAGCTTCCCCATTTAATCAAGGACAGTTCTCCAGCCTTGCCCCTACTCTAGACAAGTACTCTACACAAGCAGGGCAGGGGGACCCTTGGGGTCAAACTTGTAGCCACAGTGATCTCCAGCCACAATGTGCTGCCTCTGAGCACACAGTGACTGCTGTTCAACATGGTGAGTTTGGGCATGTTGTGAGATTGCCAAGTGACACAGCAATGCGCTGAAGGCTGAACGTGACAGAAGAAAGGGACCCACCAGCGTGGGGCCCCTTGGCCAACTCTGTCCAATCAGAACAGTCAGGCCTGGCTGTATGCATCTTGAAATTAGGTGTGAATTAGGTGTGAAATTAGGTGTGAATCACTATTCATATGATTTTGACCCTATAGTTTCTACATGGCAATGCCAGTGAGCCCATTGCCCAAGGATGGAGTGTGGAGAATGGGTATACAATGTGGATTTGGAGTTGGGGGCTGGGACTTGAGTCTAGACTCTGCCTTTTGCTCAGCTGAGTGACCGCAGGGCAGACCTTGACCTTCCTGAGCATCACTGTGGACATGCATATTGATGTTTAGCTCTATCCACATAACACTTTCATTTTTTTTTTTTTTTGGTGCATTCTTTATGTGCTAAGCCCTGCATCAAACATTTTATTTTTAGTACCATCATTGTCCTCACAACAACTCTGGGAGGAAGATATTATTACTATCCCCATCTTAGAGTTGAGCAAACAGAGAATTAAGAGAGAGGTTAAGTAACTTGCCATAAAAGCCATTAATTAAAGGGCAGGTCTGGGATGCTACGTCAGGGTTCCTGAGCACTGTGAAATTTTGCGTCTCTGTAAGCGGGAGTAAAAATCTCTCCATCAGTGGTGTCTAAAGAGGAAATAGGATAATCTATATCAAGGAATCTTGTAAACTGTAAAGCATTATTTTCCGTAGGAGAAGACTCGGTTCTTGCTCTCAAGCATTTTATAATCTGGCTGAGCTGATCCATAAGATCTGCACAGTGTTTGCTCAGATGAAACCAGGCTGTCAAGTTGTCCAGTGCACACCTTTAAGTGACCCAACTTCTCATCACTAATGGGACAGACAGACATGGTGTGCGTGCCTCCTGACACCTTGGCACGAACGGGAAGGTGTGCCACACCTTTGTAGTATATCCTTGCCCCAAAACATTTAGCTTGGACCAAATTAGAAAAACCCAGATTGCGGGACATTTTAAAGACAGTTTGCTTGGATTCTTCAATGATGCCAGTGTCATGAAACAACAATAACAACAAACAAAGACAGGGAGACTGCTCTAGGTGAAAGGAAACTAAAGAGACGATAATTAAGTATACTGTGTAAATCTCGATTGAATCCTGGGTTTTTTTTTTAAAGGCATAAAGAATATATTGGGTTAATTGAAGAAATTTAAATATGTTCTATAAGCTGATATTACTGTATCAATGTTAAATTTCTTAGGTGTGATGATATTGTGCTTATTTGAGGAATTATTGTTAAGAATGTCCTGGTTCTTAGTGCTTGGGATAAGGTGTCAGGAATATTTGTGATTTTTAAATGCTTTTGCAAGAAGAAAGTGTATATATATGTGCATATATATATATATATATACACACACACAATATATGTATATCTCTTGCACTGCAGGCAAGATTCTTTACCATCTGAGCCACCAGGGATGCCCGCATATATATATTCAGTTTGGTAAATCTGGATGAAAGATTTATAGGTTTTCCTGCACTATCCTTTCATTTTTTCTCTAGGTTTGAAAATTTCCCAGTAAAAATTGAGAAGTTGGGCGAATAGGTTTAATAGTGAGGGCTAGTAACTTGCCATAAAACCTATGAATTAAAGGGCACATCTGGGGCCTAAAGCCTATTACAGTGCCAAGTGGAAATAGCTATTTAAAGAAACCTAGAGCCGAACGCCTTTATCATATAAAGAATATCTCCATCAAGCTTATTTCTTTGTTGGCTCCACATTTTAATCAATGGCGCAGCTTAGGAAGGAGTCCACAGGGCCGCAGGGTCTAAGGCAGCGTCTCCACTCTTCTACAGGGGTAACTCCTCTATTTTGTTGTTCAGCAGGGCTGCTTTTCCTTTGGCCACTATGTAGTCAAAATAGTTTCCTGCCCCAGCCTTCAGGTTCCTAGGAGACAAAGCTCAACACCCTCACAGAACCCGGGAATCCTCTGTAGCCCCGTGGTTTCCAGGGTGCTAACAAAGCCCAGCCTTACCCACAGGAGGGACAAAACAGCCTGAAGAGGACCTTCAGCTACCTCTCCTGGGAGCCGCTATCAGAGTCATCTAGGATATTTGTTTAAAATGCCCCCTACCTGGGACTTCCCTGGCGGTCCAGTGGTTAAGAATCTGTGCTTCTACTGAAGCAGGTACGGGTTTGATCCCTGGTCAGGGAACTAAGATCATGCATTCCACTGTGGCAAAAAACAAACAACCCCCCCAAACAAGCCCCATACCTATAGGACCAGGGCCTGGGAACCCTCAGTTTAACCAGCACCCCAGGTAATACTGTAGCGCACTGAAGTTGGGGATCCAACAGCCTAGACTGAAACCAAAACCTCTAAAGCTAGCATTCAAGACCTAAAAAAGTTTGGCGGCCCTAACTCCCAAGTATTAGCCTCCCTGCCAGCCAGGCTGAAGGGCTGCCTAAACTGCCCTCTAGTCTGGGCCTTGGTGTACCCTCGGTTCCCCGGAATCCTTCTACTCTCCCCTCAATCCAGGTGATGCCGATTCAGAGTCAAGGTCTGCCTATTCCCAGGAGCCTTCCTGATCACCTCAGCCCATGCATGGCCCGAGGGTTGCTTGCTCCCTGTCTCTGATTTCATTCCATGTGAAATTGGTCTAATTTCACATTAATACTGAATCTAATACTTTATGCAACACTCTCTGCTGTGGTTTTGACTTGCTTTGGTTAATGTCATCTCTCTGCCAACCTGTGAAATTCTTGAGGGCAGGGATGTCATCTTCATGTCTTGCATCCTCCTCAGTTCATGGGACAACGTTAAAGTCCCAGGTAGCTCCTTGAACTGGGTTGCTAATAATCAAAGTGAGGGAAATTTGGGAGAAGAATGGTATAAAAGAGAGGCTGTAGGGGAGAGAGAGGAGGGACACGACGGGCTCTGGCCGCAGTAGCTGCTGCGCAGGGCATGGGACACTTCTGTTGAGTCTGGGATTCCAGGCTCTGTGGATAGGTATTGTTAGGGTGACCATCCCTCCCCTCCCCTATAACTATTTGCATTTGGGGCTGGGTTGCTTTGGGGGTCTCTGCCCCCTTGTAACAATTTGCATGCACAAATTTACATAGACGTTAAGTGACAGAGCTTTCTGAGAGGAGGCAAGGCCTGGCCACCTTGCCGTATTCCTCCTTTGTTGTTCAGAGTCACCCGTGGCGGACCCTGGCCTGGAAGTGTAGGCAGTGGAGCCAGGCTGCAGAACAGTATGGCTTGAGTATCTAGCGCCCCTGAGTATCTAGACTTCTCCCCGGGGCCCACAGTAATAGCAGTCCCCTAGCTCCTAGGTGACCTACAGGGGATTCCTCTGCAGACATCTGGCCAGCTCTGCTAGAAGCAATTGAGACGAGCGAGGAGGGCTGTGTGGGCAGGGGTGACCTTGGATACTTTCTGGTAAATGTAAATGGGACTTCCCTTGTTGGCCCAGAAAGGGGAAACCTGCCACATTCGCGCTGTTCCCAGGCCCCCTTACACTGTTCCCTCTGTGTGGACCGCCCTCTCCCCTGGGCCAAGCTTGGTACACTCCCTGGGGAGACCTGGTTGGACTCCCGATGCAGGAGGCCTGGGGGAGACCTACTTGAAGGCCTCTGAGAGCAGCTCTGTCTCCTGAGTAAAATGGTCACCATGACTATCTCCCAGAGTTGTGCAAGAGGAAACCAGAGCATATTCAAGCCAAACAAAGGGCTTGAAATTGCTTCTTTACTTCTGTTTCCCCACATTTCGTTAATAAGGCTGGCAACCCCCAAGCCCCTGTTCTGGGAGCACCTCAACCAGCCATTCCCCTGCTGACGGTGCTGAGCAGATGTAACCCCAGCAGAGGGACGGCTGTATGCCGTTTGGGATGCTCCTCAGCCTCAAGTCCTGGCTCTGACAAAGGATGTACTCAGTCTCGCGGCCAAGGCACCCAAGGCCTGGCGGCCGATGGAAGCAGAGCTGCAAAGATAGCAGTTGTTGGAGGACGGCAAGGTCAGTGACCCTGTGAAATCGAAGTGCGGTTTGGAGGTTTGGATGGAGAGAGCCAGGAAGCGCTGGTAATGGAGGAAAAGTGAAAAGAGAAAAATCAATGGTGCGGGAAGCTTTCCTCACATCTTTCAAAAGGCTGCAGGGGGAAGTGGGGGAGGGCGAGCGGAGCTGGGAATGTATTAGCTGCCAGATCGCATTACCAAGGGAGCTGTGGAGCCCAGGTGCCCTGAGGCCCCTTGGGAGATGGCAGATAATTACGGATGGGTCTCTGGTTTGATACAGCTCCGTCTCCAGGATGGGGATGGAATATATGACCCCCTTCAAGGTCCCCTTATCTGTACCAAAGCAGGTTACTGCAGGACAAAGAGAATTCAGGCGGCTGTCATATAATTAGTCCTGTTGTATGCTTCCTTTGGCTTTTAAGAAAATCTCCCATGAAAGTCCTAAGTGCTCAAAACCACAATGAATTTGGGGATTTCACTACCCTTTCCCCCAGCCATCTTTTATTTAAAATAATAAAAACTCCGAGCTCCTGACATCTTGATGACAGAGGCTTGATGGGCAACAAGAACAGGATCTTTAGTTTTCCTTTGATATGTCTGTTTCTCCTTGGTTAAGGGAGGGTGGGGTATGTTGGAATATTAATGTGGAGCATTTAGATGAGGCTCTTAATTTGAAAGAATGTGAGAATTAATGCTTGAGTTTAATCGGAGCATGAATCATCACAGATAGATTTGTACCCTCTTCTCCTTAATCAGTTTCACCCTAATTAATTCCTTCTGTGGCTCAGTCTTGTTACATTAGATAGTCTGCTGATTATTTCCACAATCAAGAGACTGTGTATTCATGCATTTTTAATAAGGGATGACTGCATCCTTTTTCATAAGTGATCCTGCTGGTTGGCGGTTGCAGCAGCTAAAATAATTATAGAGCAGATTACTTACTTTTAAAGCATTGTTTGCTGTCATATTCATCCTAGGTGACAATTTGGAAGAGCTCTGTAGGCTGCTGTAATCGGGCAGAGGAGCTGGATATTTAATGTGGCAATTTTCAATGTCAAGTGCTGTTTATTCATAGGTCAATGCCTTTAAAAAATAATAAACACAGGGGTAATTTGGTCCTGCTGGCTGACGAAACCATTCTAATTCTGTGCTTAGTTTAAAACCTTGACTCTTAGAAGGACCTTCTTCTGAAGACTACCAGGCACCTTTCACCTTCAACCATGACTGGTCCAAATATGGTAGCTCATGTCTGGTTATGACTTACGTGAAGGGGTACTCTCATTTCAGACCCTGCAATCTAGAAGGCTTGAAGCAGGGAACACCGTAATTTAAAAGCCTTAGGTGTTTTCTATTTAGCAAGAGGACAAAGGGAAATCCACATGAGGGAAAAGACTGCTTTTTATTTTGGAAAAAACACTGAACTTTTTGATCATGCGGAGGAAAGCTTGGTGCTTTTCTAGAGTGGACAGGTTGAGACAAGAGGAGAGCAATGGCTGTGCATACTGATACAGAAAGCTGTCTTCCCAGTGGGCAGGCAGAGCCACCACTCAGGGCAGAATTTATTCCAGGGGTCACGTGGTAGAGGAGAGGCTTCCCTCTTCTTTGAGGGAGAACAGAGTAGGGGCCTGAACTCCAGGCAGAGGGGATCTGGCCAAGGGCCCTCCTGCCTGTGAGAACTGAGTTAACCCTGCAGGTTGATGGTGGCCTAAGGCAGTCGGGGCCGGGGTGGTGGTGGTAAGAGGTGGTGGTGGCGGGTGGGGACATGCAGGGCTCCCCAGGTCATGGGTCAGTGGACTCCAGGAGAGTCTGTAGACAATCTTCAACTTCATTGTTTTTCTTCTGTAATTTTAACTCTCTTTTGTCAACCTCAAGCCTTCAGCAGTTTTCTTTATTTTACAACCTTAAGAAAAATAAGAGAAGAGCCTGTGTCTACATTTGTCACAAAGGTGGGGCAAGAGAATGTGATTTTCCTTTTGATCCCCTCCTTAAAGGCTGTTCAAGAAGGCCTGGTGGTCCCAGAGCCCACATCAGGGGCCTCAGATTGGCCCTGAGAAAGGTGGAGACTCATAGGATCTAGGGGACGATAGAGGCTCAGGTTGAGGCCTTGCTCAGGTGGCAGGTGCAGAAGTGGGAAGGGACAGACCTCCTCCCCGTATCCTGGAGAGAGAGACCTTCAAAAGGAGAAAGTACAGCTTGCAAATTACCCAGCACGGTTGTTGGCTAGCGGCCATCTGGGCTGCCCTTAATATATACTGCAGTTGGCTAGAGTCTCAGAGGTTGTCCTGCCCTCCCTGCTCTCCACACCAGCTGTCCAGGGAAATTGCCAAACTGTAGCAACCTCCAGCTCATTTCCCAGGAACGCCACTGCCAGCTGCTCTGCAGAGCTCAGAGCCAACAACTAGAGGTGTCACTGAACCTTAGGTCATAACTTGCACCCCTACTGCAGATGAGGAAACTGACCAGTTCTGGGGCCATCACTATCTACAGTGAAATGATCAAAAGGGGTGAGCTGCCCCCGCCCCGCATCTCTCACTTCACTGGTAGGGAACCTGGGCTTTGAGGGGTAACATGACTTGTTCAAGGTTACTCTATTGATCAGGGACAGGTTTGTGGTTTGGGTCCCAGGTCCCCCAACCCCTAATTCAATGCTCTTTCTAGATATCTCATGTGAATTTATTTCTCACTGGAGAAAAGCGGGTGGGCTCCAGACATCCAGCCAGCTGGGTCTTTATTGACCAGATCATCAAACACTTGTGCTGTCCTTCCAATCTCCAACTCTCCTTCACGAGTCTTAAGGACACCTCCTTTGATCATTTCGCTATAGATAGTACCGGCATTTTTCAGTTCTCTTACCTATAATATGGAGATAATAAGAAAGTTGATCATTAATTGAGTTAATTTCATGTAAAGAACTCAGAACAGTGTGGGGTACATAATAAGTGCTCAAAAAGAGGGTGTATGTGAGCTCAACTCACTTCATTATGTATGAAAGGCTGTGCCTGAAGGTGGCTGGAATCCAGTGAGAGTCAAATTTGAGTGGGGACAGTGTTCTGAGCCCAGCACTCATCAATCAATCGGTGGTCCTAGAAGCTATTAATAGAAGAGGAACAGCAAGACCCTAATAGTTCCCAGTCATCTGCTCTGGTCAACCAACCCACAGGGAAGCCCAGCCCCCAGGCTGCGGATGCAGGAGGTGAGAGAGAGAGAGCAGTGGGTGATGCAATTAACACTTCCCTATTAAGCCCCCTTGAACTCTAGGCTCACTCACCAGGTTCAGTTCTGTAACTTCTGTCCTGTGTTTCCTAACTGGGGAGCCTTAGTCAGTGTGCAGGACCCCGGAGAGGTAAAGGTTTAGTGTGGAAATGGAAGAGAGCAGAGGACCTCCATTTCCTCAGAGCAGTGGGAAGCTCCAGGCTACATGCCGGGAAGTCATCTTGTTTATTTTTTCCTGTATTCTCTGTTCCCCTTCCTCTCCTTTCCTTCATTCTCTGCCTTCCTCTGATATTAAGTCCCTCACTCCTCTCATCCCAACCGTAGAGCTCACCACAGAAAATGAGTCAGACTGAAGTGAGGGTGCCAGTTGAGGAGATCCCCTCACACCCCGGGGTGGGGGGTCAAACCTGGTTTGATCCCTTCACCAAGGTGAGTAAATCCTTTGGAATTAGTGTGCAAAGTGGACTTGAAAAGAAGGAGATCTGCCAAGGAAGCCTGAAGCCCAGGGCTGTTGGCTGAGCTCTAGAGCTCCTGTAGACAGACCAGAAAGCTAGCTAGGCTAGCTTTTAGCCCCAGCTCTGGTGGTGCTGGAGCATCTGGGAGGCAGGTCTCAACTCCAACCTTTGCTCTAAGCTCTCTCAGAGAACTTAGAGGGTTGCAGGTGCTTTTCAAGGGAGTCCAAAGATCCAGCTTGGCTGTGTGAACTGAGGTGAGCCTTGGCCACTTTGAACTTCAGTGTCCTCATTTGTAAAATGGGGAAAATACCCACCTCCTGGCTCTGGCGGAGATAATGTATGCCAGTGTTTTGCGAACTGTGAAGTTCAATACTGAGGGTAGTTATGAATACTTTCAATGATTAAAAGAAATCATCATTATCTTTTTCAGCCCCTCTTGAGGCACTTCATACAGTGCATAGGTGCTCAATAAGTAACTGTGATGTTGTGATTTATAATAAAAATATAGATTTTGTATTCTTCCTTTTTGGGCTAAGAACTCCTAAAATTCTTGAAATTTCCTAAGTTATTAGCATGATAGAGGTGTCTTTTGTTATTCATAACAAGCCTCTTTCAACCACTTTTGAGTTTATGCTAGTGTGGTGACTTTCAGAAAACTGGTAGGTGACCTAAGGATGGGGACTAATTGCCAGGGGAACCAGTCATGATTAGAAGTCTTTCAGCGCCCCCTCCACCTCTAGGGAAGATTAAAGTCAATAATCACTTATTTAATCAATTGTGCCTGTATAATGAAGACTCTATGAAACCCCAAAATACAGGTTCCAGAGACCTTTCAGGTTGGCGAACACATGAAGATTCAAGAGAATGGCACAGAGGCTCTATACCCCTTCTCTGTATCTTGCCCTGTGTATCTTTTCCATCTGTCTGTTCCTGAGTTACATCCTTTTATGATAAACCAATGATCTAGTAAGTAAAATGTTTCCCTGAGTTCTGTGAGCATCTCTAGCAAATGAATCAAGCCTGAGGATGGGGTTGTGGGAATCCATGATCTCCATAGCTGGTCATTCAGAATCACAGTGACAACCTGGACTTGCAGCTGGTGTCTGAAGAGGGGATGGGGGACAATCTTGTTGGACTGAGCCCTTAACCTTTGGGATCTGATGCTTTGTCCAGGAAAATAGTTTTAGGACATCCACCTGGTGTCACAGAATTGTTTTTTAATCTTATATGTGTATGTGTGTGTGTATATATATATATATATATGTATATTGAAGCATAGTTAATTTATAAAGTTGTGTTAGTTTCAGGTATATGACACAGTAATTCAGTATTTTTTCTGAATTATTCTTTTTTAGATTCTTATTCCTTATAGGAGTATACTTCCCTATGCTATGCAGTAGGTCCTTATTAGTTCTATTTTATATACAGTAGTGTGTATATGTTAATCCTAAACTCATAATTTATCCTTCTCCCCTCCTCCAGAATTGTTTGATGTGTGAAAAATGCACACATCTGGTGTGAGAAGTGTAACGGTGTTGTAGCAGAGTATTGAGAGTGTAAGAGACATGCAGGAGGAATGCATGTTTTATTTTACACTGATGATGTCAGTTTCTTCTATATGAAGCTTGCATTGGTCAGCTTAGACTAAATCATGCTGCATAACAGGCAATCTCAGTCATACAGGGTTATTTCTCACTCATCTTACTTGTTCATTATTCAACTCTGCTCCATGTCCTCTTCATTCTTGGACTTGGGCTGTGGAGGCAAGACCTCTCTGGGGCGTGTTTACCTTCTGGGAGAGGAAAAAAACAGTGAGGAACTCAATGGGTTTCACAGCTTTTGGATATGATGTACATCACTTCTCATTGGGAAATGAAGTCATATTGAGCTCTAACATTGGTGGAGTAGGAAGGATACTCTTCCTATACGGAAGAGCATCAGGGAAGGGCAGTGTAGGAGTGGCAGCAAATATTCTTAACAAATAACAATCTACCTGTGAAGCAGCTTCATATTTTGAATATACTATAGCTTTAAATGGCTTCCCTGATGGCTCAGATGGTAAAGAATCCCAAAGAAAGGCAATGCCAAAGAATGCTCAAACTACTGCACAATTGCACTCATAATTACACGCTGGTAAAGTAATGCTCAAAATTCTCCAAGCCATGCTTCAGCAATACGTGAACCGTGAACTTTCAGATGTTCAAGCTGGTTTTAGAAAAGGCAGAGGAACCAGAGATCAAATTGCCAACATCCGCTGGATCATGGAAAAAGCAAGAGAGTTCCAGAAAAGCATATATTTCTGCTTTATTGACTATGCCAAAGCCTTTGACTGTGTCAGTTCAGTTCAGTTCAGTCGCTCAGTCATGTCCGACTCTTTGCGACCCCGTGAATCGCAGCACGCCAGGCCTCCCTGTCCATCACCAACTCCTGGAGTTCACCCAGACTCACCTCCATCGAGTCAGTGATGCCATCCAGCCATCTCATCTTCTGTCTTCCCCTTCTCCTCTTGCCCCCAATCCCTCCCAGCATCAGAGTCTTTTCCAATGAGTCAACTCTTCGCATGAGGTGGCCAAAGTACTGGAGCTTCAGCTTTAGCATCATTCCTTCCAAAGTAATCCCAGGGCTGATCTCCTTCAGAATGGACTGGTTGGATCTCTTTGCAGTCCAAGGGACTCTCAAGAGTCTTCTCCAACACCACAGTTCAAAAGCATCAATTCTTCGGCGCTCAGCCTTCTTCACAGTCCAACTCTCACATCCATACATGACCACTGGAAAAACCATAGCCTTGACTAGACAGACCTTTGTTGGCAAAGTAATGTCTCTGCTTTTGAATATGCTATCTAGGTTGGTCATAACTTTCCTTCCAAGGAGTAAGTGTCTTTTAATTTCATGGCTGCAGTCACCATCTGCAGTGATTTTGGAGCTCAGAAAAATCAAGTCTGACACTGTTTCCACTGTTTCCCCATCTATTTCCCATGAAGTGATGGGACCAGATGCCATGATCTTCGTTTTCTGAATGTTGAGCTTTAAGCCAACTGTTTCACTCTCCACTTTCACTTTCATCAAGAGGCTTTTGAGTTCCTCTTCACTTTCTGCCATAAGGGTGGTGTCATCTGTATATCTGAGGTTATTGATATTTCTCCTGGCAATCTTGATTCCAGCTTGTGCTTCTTCCAGTCCAGCATTTCTCATGATGTACTCTGCATAGAAGTTAAATAAGCAGGGTGACAATATACAGCCGTGACGTACTCCTTTTCCTATTTGGAACCAGTCTGTTGTTCCATGTCCAGTTCTAACTGTTGCTTCCTGACCTGCATACAGATTTCTGAAGAGGCAGGTCAGGTGGTCTGGTATTCCCATATTTCAGAATTTTCCACAGTTTGTTGTGACCCACACAATCAAAGGCTTTGGCATAGTCAATAAAGCAGAAATAGATGTTTTTCTGGAACTCTATTGCTTTTTCCATGATCCAGCAGATGTTGGCAATTTGATCTCTGGTTCCTCTGCCTTTTCCAAAACCAGCTTGAACATCAGGAAGTTCACGGTTCATGTATTGCTGAAGCCTGGCTTGGAGAATTTTGAGCATTACTTTACTAGCATGTGAGATGAGTACAATTGTGCAGTAGTTTGAGCATTCTTTGGCATTGCCTTTCTTTGGGATTGGAATGAAAATGGACCTTTTCCAGTCCTGTAGCCACTGCTGAGTTTTCCAAATTTGCTGGCATATTGAGTGCAGCACTTTCACAGCATCATCTTTCAGGATTTGAAATAGCTCCACTGGAATTCCATCACCTCCACTAGCTTTGTTCACAGTGATGCTTTCTAAGGCCCACTTGACTTCACATTCCAGGATGTCTGGCTCTAGGTTAGTGATCACACCATTGTGATTATCTGGATCATGAAGATCTTTTTTGTACAGTTCGTCTGTGTATTCTTGCCACCTCTTTTAATATCTTCTGCTTCTGTTAGGTCCATACCATTTCTGTCCTTCATCGAGCCCATCTTTGCATGAAATGTTCCCTTGATATCTCTAATTTTCTTGAAGAGATCTCTAGTCTTTCCCATTCTGTTGTTTTCCTCTATTTCTTTGCATTGATCGCTGAGGAAGGCTTTCTTATCTCTTCTTGTTATTCTTTGGAACTCTGCATTCAGCTGCTTATATCTTTCCTTTTCTCCTTTGCTTTTCGCTTCTCTTCTTTTCATGGATCACAATAAACTGTGGAAAATTCTGAAAGAGATGGGAATACCAGACCACCTGACCTGCCTCTTGAGAAATCTGTATGCAGGTCAGGAAGCAACAGTTAGAACTGGACATGGAACAACAGACTGGTTCCAAATAGGAAAAGGAGTACGTCAAGGCTGTATATTGTCACCCTGCTTATTTAACTTCTATGCAGAGTACATCATGAGAAATGCTGGACTGGAAGAAGCACAAGCTGGAATCAAGATTGCCGGGACAAATATCAATAACCTCAGATATACAGATGACACCACCCTTATGGCAGAAAGTGAAGAGGAACTCAAAAGCCTCTTGATGAAAGTGAAAGTGGAGAGTGAAACAGTTGGCTTAAAGCTCAACATTCAGAAAACGAAGATCATGGCATCTGGTCCCATCACTTCATGGGAAATAGATGGGGAAACAGTGGAAACAGTGTCAGACTTGATTTTTTCGGGCTCCAAAATCACTGCAGATGGTGATTGCAGCCATGAAATTAAAAGATGCTTACTCCTTGGAAGGAAAGTTATGACCAACCTAGATAGCATATTCAAAAGCAGAGACATTACTTTGCCAACAAAGGTCTGTCTAGTCAAGGCTATGGTTTTTCCAGTGGTCATGTAGGAATGTGAGAGTTGGACTATAAAGAAAGCTGAGCACAGAAGAATTGATGCTTTTGAACTATGGTGTTGGAGAAGACTCTTGAGAGTCCCTTGGACTGTAAGGAGATCCAATCAGTCCATCCTAAAGGAGATCAGTCCTAGGTGTTCATTGGAAGGACTGATGTTGAAGTTGCAACTCCAATATTTTGGCCACCTGATGGGAAGAGCTGACTCATTTGAAAAGACCCTGATGCTGGGAAAGATTGGGGGCAGGAGGAGAAGGGGATGACGTAGGATGAGATGGTTGGATGGCATCACCGACTCAATGGACATGACTTTGAGTAAACTCTGGGAGTTGGTGATGGACAGAGAGACCTGGAGTGCTGTAGTTCATGGGGTTGCAAAGAGTCGGACATGACCGAGCGACTGAACTGAACTGAACTGAACTACCTGAATTGCAGGAGAACCAAGTTCAATCCCTGAGTGGGAAGATCACTGGAGAAGGGAATGGCTACCCACCCCAGTATTCTTGCCTGGGAAAATCCTATGGACTGAGGAGCCTGGCAGGTTACAGTCTATGGGTCGCAGAATTGGACATGACTGAGCGACCATTGCACACATAGCTTTACATATACTAATGTTTATGTAATAATAAGCTATGTATTATAGATTTTGCTATACATTAAATCCATATGACTCTCGTCTGTCTACCCACGTTTTGCCTAACCTTCAGTTCCCACATTGTCTCGCCTTCTCCATGCAGCCTTCTTTACTGATCACAGTGTTTACTGCCTCTGCAGTGCACCCTGCCACTCTCGCCAGCCTTTACGGGCGGCTGTTCTATGTCTTATCTCCCGTAGTAGATAGAGAGTCTTGAAAATAGGGATTCCGTTGCACATTCCACTGAGGATCTCAATCTGTTCATGGAAAATAGTAAATTCTTAAGGAATTCCAGTGGAGCTATTTCACATCCTGAAAGACGATGCTCTGAAAGTGCTACACTCAATATGCCAGCAAATTTGGAAAACTCAGCAGCGGCCACAGGACTGGAAAAGGTCCGTTTTCATTCCAATCCCAAAGAAAGGCAATGCCAAAGAATGCTCAAACTACCACACAATTGCACTCATCTCAGATGCTAGTAAAGTAATGCTCAAAATTCTCTAAGCCAGGCTTCAGCAATATGTGAACTGTGAACTTCCTGATGTTCAAGCTGGTTTTGGAAAAGGCAGAGGAACCAGAGATCAAATTGCCAACATCTGCTGGATCATGGAAAAAGCAATAGAGTTCCAGAAAAACATGTAATTCTGCTTTTGACTGTGTGGATCACAATAAACTGTGGAAAATTCTGAAAGTGAAAGGAATACCAGACCACCTGACCTGCCTCTTGAGAAATCTGTATGCAGGTCAGGAAGCAACAGTTAGAACTGGACATGGAACAACAGACTGGTTCCAAATAGGAAAAGGAGTACGTCAAGGCTGTATATTGTCACCCTGCTTATTTAACTTCTATGCAGAGTACATCATGAGAAATGCTGGACTGGAAGAAGCACAAGCTGGAATCAAGATTGCCGGGAGAAATATCAATAACCTCAGATATACAGATGACACCACCCTTATGGCAGAAAGTGAAGAGGAACTCAAAAGCCTCTTGATGAAAGTGAAAGTGGAGAGTGAAACAGTTGGCTTAAAGCTCAACATTCAGAAAACGAAGATCATGGCATCCGGTCCCACCACTTCATGGGAAATAGATGGGGAAACAGTGGAAACAGTGTCAGACTTGATTTTTTGGGGCTCCACAATCACTGCAGATGGTGACTGCAGCCATGAAATTAAAAGACACTTACTCCTTGGAAGGAAAGTTATGACCAACCTAGATAGCATATTCAAAAGCAGAGACATTACTCTGCCAACCAAGGTCCGTCTAGTCAAGGCTATGGTTTTTCCTGTGGTCATGTATGGATGTGAGAGTTGGACTGTGAAGAAGGCTGAGCGCCGAAGAATTGATGCTTTTGAACTGTGGTGTTGGAGAAGACTCTTGAGAGTCCCTTGGACTGCAAGGAGATCCAACCAGTCCATTCTGAAGGAGATCAGCCCTGGGATTTCTTTGGAAGGAATGATGCTAAAGCTGAAGCTCCAGTACTTTGGCCACCTCATGCGAAGAGTTGACTCATTGGAAAAGACTCTGATGCTGGGAGGGATTGGGGGCAAGAGGAGAAGGGGAAGACAGAAGATGAGATGGCTGGATGGCATCACTGACTTCATGGACGTGAGTCTGGGTGAACTCCAGGAGTTGGTGATGGACAGGGAGGCCTAGCGTGCTGCAATTCATGGGGTCGAAAAGAGTCGGACACGACTGAGCGACTGAACTGAACTGAACTGAAGGAGTCAAGTTGAATACTTTAGTATGGAATTTCACTTTTAGGGAGTAGTCTTCTGTGCTAACATGATATGATTCCCATTTTGACAGATGGGATAATTGAGGCTTCAAGAAGTTTAGTACACAGTCACGATCAGGATGGCCTCCCAGACTCCTGAGACCACCCCAGCACTCTTACCACCCACGCTACCTTTCACTGCTCCATGGTATGCATGACTAAAGCATATTTAATCTTTATGAATCATTTCTGAGACCCATGTTCAGGAAGGTCAGTGATCTGTATTGTTGAGGTAAGATAAATTGTATCCACTGGAAGGTCAGCTGCTGAGTATATTGGGTTAAAGGAGCTAAGGAAGTAAATCATTCAGTGAGTGAACTTCGAAAGGCCAAGGTATTAAACTCCAAGTCAACCAGGATTTAATTTATTTGTTACTGAGGCAAATACCATTTTTACTGCATGCTAATAAAAGCCTGAGCTCTGTTGCCAAGATTCAGAAGAAATCTTAGTGGTCATTTTACCCTCCATTGGTAAGAAAATGGAGACTGTCAAATTCAGGAAGGCTAGAAGAAAGAGAATAAAGGGGAGAATGCAGAGCACTTCTCCCCTCCCTTTGTCTGTCATCTCTTTTTTTCTGGACAGATGGAATCACCTCATCTGGATCTTGGTGCTCTGGGAACAGAGATCTCTTCCTGTGGCCAGCATCCCCTTTGGATAGCCAGTTACTTTGGGCTAGAAGGTGGAAAACTCAGCATTTCTGCAGATGTCAAGCTCAACAGAGGAGCTCCTCTGCTCCTCTAGAGCCCTTGATTCCTTACCTTTGCTCATCCCAGGCTTCTCTTGCTTGTTCTCTTTAACTAGCAAGGCCACTGTCAACTACACATATGTCCAGTTCACTTAGACAAGAAGTCACTCAGAAAGCTTCTTCTCCTCCTGGAATTCCCTCTTCAGCTCTCAGAGCCAGGCCATAGTCCATGCTTGCTCCAACATCTCATGTAAAGGCTACTTGTTTCAGGAAGGATGCCAGGCTTGGATTCATCTGGATGCCCTCATTCCAGGGTGCCTCCCCAGTTCAGGACAGTTACAAAGAGCTATGTACGTGGGATCTACTTAACATCAGCATGGCACAGGGAAAGGGCACCAGTTGGAGGAGTCAGTGGACTAGGGATCTAATCTTACTCTTATAGGTGCTGGAAGTGTAGCTTTAGGCCAATCACTTGCCATCACTAGGCTCAGTCTTTCTTATTTACCTTACTCACCTCTTCCAGTAGTTTGTGAGATTCAAGAGGGTTGACATGTTCATTCATTGAATAAATTCTTATTGAGCAGGTTATCATCTGCTAGATCCTATGGGTACAGCTGTGGATAAGAGGAGCTCAGTTCTCTCTCTCTCTCTTTTTTATGTAATTTATTATTTTTGGCTGAGCTGGATCTTCAATGCTGCCTGCAGGCTTTCTCTAGTTGTGGGAAGTGAGGGCTACTCTTAGTTGTGGTGAATGGGGGCTATACTTTGTTGCAGTGCATGGGTTTCTCATTGCGGTGGCTTCTCTTGCTGTGGAATGAGAAGAATGGTGACATCGTGTCACAAGAAGAGCATGGAGGATGGGATGTATTCTTGCAGCCATTTGTTTTGGTTATTTTTTGTTTTATTTGGTCATACCACGCAGCATGTGAGATCTTAATTCCCTGGCCAGGGATTGAACCTGTACCCCATGCAATGTAAGCACAGAGTATTAACCACTGGACCGCCAGGGAAGTCCCATGACAGCCATTTTTGGAAAGTACAACTTGGTCCGATATGATAACATGTACATGCTCAAGTGAGTGCTGGGCAAATGGGAAGTGGTCAGCCAGCGTTAACTGTTTGCTGTTAGATGCTTTGAAGGAAAATCATGTGATTTCTGATGACTCCGAGAAAGTCCAAAACATTATGCAAATGTGAGGGATTTGTCTTTTTATTCAGTATTCCATGGTACCTTTTTTTTCCCTTTAAGGCCATTTTAGCTTCACGTTTCCCAAGAGCAGAGACCACACCTTCTTAACTTTGCTGGATTATTCCACTCTTTGATTTATTACCAGAAAATACGAGCTCCCTTATTAATTGTATGCTGCTGCTGCTGCTGTGTTGCTTCAGTCGCGTCCGACTCTGTGCGACCCCATAGACGGCAGCCCACCAGGCTCCCCCGTCCCTGGGATTCTCCAGGCAAGAACACTGGAGTGGGTTGCCATTTCCTTCTCCAATGCATGAAAGTGAAAAGTGAAAGTGAAGTCGCTCAGTCGTGTCCGACTCTAGCGACCCCATGAACTGCAGCCTACCAGGCTCCTCCGTCCATGGGATTTTCTAGGCAAAAGTACTGGAGTGGGGTGCCATTGCCTTCTCTGTATTAATTGTATAGATGAGATATAAAGGAGACATAAGATTGGCCTGTGAGAATGAAACTAGAAAATCAACACATGATGGATGCAGTTGTGGGTTTGTTTTATGGATTTAGTTATTATGCTTAGTTGCTCAGTCATGTCCAATTCTTTGTGACCCAATGGACTGTAGCCTGCCAGGCTCCTCTGTCCATGGGATTTTCCCAGGCAAGAATACTGGAGTGGGGTGCCATTTCCTTCTCCAGGGGATCTTCCTGACGTGGGGATCGAAACCCTCATCTTTTACTTGGCAGGTGTCTCCTGCTTGGCAGGTGGATTTTTTAACCACTGAGCTATTTTTAGTTATTTATATATGTATACTATACATATATATTATATATAAATATATACATATTGCAAACCACCCCAAACCCAATGGCATAGAAGAATGATCATTTGATTGTTCAGGATTTTAGGCAGGCAGGAATTTGGGCAGGGCTTGGCTGGGACACTCATCTTTGCTTTATCTGCTGTCAGCCACAGCATCTTAAGAATCAAGACGGCCTCACTCACATGTCTGGGTGCTGGCTGTCCACTGGGGCCCCTTGGTTCTTTCCTATGTGCCTTCTTACCCTCCAGGGTCTCTTTCTCTCCGTATGACCTCCCCAACAGGTTTGCTCACATTTCTTTCCATGGAAACTGTTTCCTAGAAGTCAAAAATGGAAGTAAAAAATATGGCATACGACAGCAGTGGGCATCTGGACCCCCATGTTACCAGGCACTGTTCTAACAGCTTTATGTGGATTAACTCATCCCATCTTCACAGCAACTCCGTTAAGTAGGGTCTATCAGTAGCTCCATTATGCAGGTGGGCAAACTGAGGCAGAGAGTGTAAATATTAATAACTTGCCTGGGGTTGTGCAAATGATTCATGTGCCCAGAGCCATGCCTATGGGTCATTCCAGTGCTCTAATGCTATTTTTTTAATTTTTATTTTTTAAAATTTATTTATTTTTTAATTGAAGGATAATTGCTTTACAGGATTTTGTTGTTTTCTACCAAACATCAACAAATGTTTATTTTTTTAAATTATGAAAGTAATTTAAAAATGCTTCTAACACATTTACAGGAGACCTGGAAAATACAGAACAAGATTACATATAGTTTCACTATATACTACAATTATTTTTTAAGTAGATAAATTAATTTTTAGTTGGACCTTCAATATCAAACTCTCAAAAATTAATAGAATAAATATACAGAGATGTAGAAGGATATAGTAGATTTAAAAAGCACTGTGAACCGATTCAATATAATTAAGATTTATATAATTTTCACACAACAGTAGGATACAAATTCTATTCAAGTTCCCGTAGACTGTAAACTAGGAGACACCGGAACATACTCAGGGACATAAAACAAGGTACAAAAATTTCATCAACTAAAGGCATTGAAATCATACAGAATCTGTTCTCTTATCACTGTGGAATTATGTTAGAAATCAATATCTAAAGATATTTGAAAATAACCCACATATTTTAAAATGCAGTGTGACACTTACCAACAGAGATCTTCAACTTAGCCATCGAAAGGCTCAATAAAGTTAGACTGAAGAAAACACAGAGGGTGTTGGCAAAGAAAGCATTTAAATGAGAAATTAGTACCAAAATGAGAAATTAATATTAAAGATACTTTAAACAAAATTTCATGTACTTGGAAGTTAAATGTCCACTTTTAGATAATGAGTGTATCTAAGAAGCCATAACAAGGAAAATTAGAAAATATTTGTAACAGAATAAAAATGAAAAGAGAATTTACCAGAATTATGTTGCACACAGCTGAAGCCGCTCAATGCAGTGAAATACAATATGGAGTCCTGAATAAGGTATGAAAACAAATAATACACTTGCATAACATTTTGTGAAATTTGAATGAAGTCTGCACTTTATCTACTGTCATTTCTTAAATTGCTGACTAGGCTCACAGACTGGACCAGAATAGTCAAAATAATGTGGATAACAGCAATTAAACTAACCCACTATTGAATGGCTACTTCCAGCACAAGGGGCTTTCCAGAGCTTCTTTACCTCACGGACTCCTCCTTTCCACCCCAGAGCCCCACAAGCTAGCTCTTACTCTCCTTATTTTGTAGACAAAAAAACAGACACAGAGAGGTCAAATTATTTGGATAATTTGCCCAGGCAAGATTTAATGGTAGCGGACTAACTTGCATTAACCAACCTGGAGAAAGGGTGTGTGGAAGGCAAGGGCGAGGGGACAGAGCCCCCAGAACTGCCTGTGGGGAGCAGCCTTCATCTACGGACATCTTGGCCCTGGGCAGGGTGAGGCCGGGGCTGGCGAGAGGCCATTGCTGTCCTCTGCCGGTCACTACCTGGAGCCACTTCCTCCTTTGCTGTGGCTCCTTGCTCACCACACAGCCTTCTTCCTGTAACTCACCTTCCTGCACTGGGTGCCTGCAGGGAAAAGGAGCGCAGGCACACAGAGGCAGGGGTTCCAGTCTGCTGGGCACTTTACTCAGGACTCGCATACTTGCCATTCCCTTTGCGTGAAACGCCTCTGATCTTGGCTCTAAGGAGGTGGCCTTACCTTAGCTAAGTGGCCCTTCTTCCTCATATTCCCCACACCTAACCCTGGTGTTTATCATTCTCTGTTAGCTATTTATAGATTAAAAAAATTAACAGGGACTTTCCTGGTTGTCCAGTGGTTAAGACTGTGCTTCCACTGCACGGGGCATGGGTTCAATCCTTGGTCAGGGAACTAGGATCCCTTGTACACAGAGCAGTCCCCCACCAGAAAAAATTAACAGACTCTTGTTTGCAGCAGTTTTGGGTTCAACGCAAAGTGGAGCTGAAGGCATGGGACGCTCCCACGCAAGCCCTACCCCCTCCACCTCCCATACGCACCAGTGTGACACACTTATTTCCTCAATATCGACCAAAGTCCATAATTTACATAAGCAGACACTCTTTTTTTTGTACATTTTATGGGTTTTGACAAATTTGTAATGGCATATAGCCAACAGTATAGGATCATTCAGAGTAGTTTTATAGCCCTAAAAATTCTCTGTCCTCTGCTTATTTATCCCTGCTTCCCCCAAACTCCTGGCAACCTTTGATATTTTCACTATAGCCATAGTTTTGCCTCTTCCAGAATGTCATGTAGTTGGACTCATACAATATGTAGCCTTTTCAGATGGGCTTCTTTTACTTAGTAATATGCATTTAATTTTCCTCCACATCTTTGCATGACTTATTAACTCATTTCTTTTTATTGCTAAATAATACTCCATTGTCTGGATGGACCACAGTTTATTTATCCATTCCCCTTCAGAAGAACATCTTGGTTGCTTCCAAGTTTGGGCAGTTATGAATAAAGCTGCTGTAAAGTTTGGGTGCAGGCTTTTGTGTGGACCTAAGTTTTCCACTCCTTTGGGTACATGTCAAGGAGCTTGACTGCTGGATCACATGGTAAGAGCATGTTCAGTTTTGTAAGAAACTGGCAAACTGTCTTCCAGAGTGGCTGTTCCATTTTATAATCCCCACCAGCAATGAATGTGAGTTCCTGTTGCTCCAGCTCCTCCCCAGCACCTAGTGTTGTTATTATTTCTGATTTTATCCATTCGTAAGAGCGGTGTAGAGATATCTCATTGCTGTTTTAACTCCCAGTTCCCTAATGACATGTGATGTTGGGCCTATTTTCATATGCTTATTTTCCATCTGCATTTTCTGTGGTGAGGTCTCTATTTGTTCAGATTTTTCCTCCAATTTTTAATCGTGTTCATTTTCTTATTACTGAATTTTAAGAGTCCTTTTTAAACATTTTAGTTAACATTCCTTTTCAGATATATCTTTTGTAAATATTTTCTCCCAGTCTGTGGCTTAGTTTCTGATTCTCTGGATTGATATTTATTTTTTTCTCCCCAACTAGAATACATGTTCTATTAGATTAGAGACTTTTATTTATATATTCATTAAATATTATCAGTAAGGGAAGAAAGAAGAATGAATTAGCATTTTGGTCTGTGTATCAGTGTTTTATTACTCTGGTTGAAGTAAATCTACCCCTAAAAGAGAATCCACCCTCAGTCTGTTGACAACATCAAGTTTTGGAGCCTGATGAGGGAGAGTCTCAGACCTTGGGAAATTCATCAAGGTTTGCTATGGCCTTGGAAACCTTCCTGGGTACCAGCAGGCCTCTTCCCTTGGCACCATCCTCTTTCTTGTTATACAGCTTCTTTCTCTCATCAGCAGATTGTATTTCTTATGGATAATGATGGGTTCTCAAATAGTTGAGACCCTCTCCCAACTATTCTGCCTTCTACAAAGGAGTGCACAGTTATGTCCAGTTTTGCCAGTCCTGTGTCAAAGAGTTCCTAAGGTCCTGCCCCAAAAGGGCGACCAGCACTGTTGTGGGGTTGTTTGTATGTAGCTCACTTGGCACTGGTCACTTTACTCTCCCTAGTTTTCTTTTCTTTTTAAAAGAATTTATTCATTTATTATGGCTTTGCTGGGTCTTCATTGCTGTGTAAACTTTTCTCTAGTTGCAGCTAGTTGGGGCTACTCTCCGTGGTGCACAGGCTTCTCATTGCGGTGGCTTCTCTTGCTGCAGTGCCCAGGCTCTGAGGCGAGCAGGCTTCAGTAGTTGCAGCACATGTGTTGAGTAGTTCAGTAGTTATGGTTCATGGGCTCAGTTGCCCCAAGGCATGTGGGATGTTCCCGGATCAGGGATCAAACCCGTGTCTCCTGCATTGGCTTTACCACTGAGCCACCAAGGAAGGCCTCTCCCCAGTTTTTGCTCTTCTACTCCAGCAGCCTCTGGACCCTGCTGGGCTGTGAGAGTTGATTTGGACCTGGAATTTGTGTTGCTATATCACCTTCCCAGAAATAGATGTTCAAGATATTATGTGCTAATCTCCTAGCAACCTTTGCTGTCTTTGGAGCTAGGAAAAGGTAGATGGAAACAGATGGGTGTGGTGGTAACATTGATAATAGATAATTTTTTGAGCATTTAACATGTGCTAAGTCCCATGCTGAGTACATAGTAAATATTATCTAATGTAATCATCAGAAACTCGATAACACAGGCATGTGTGTGCTTAGTTACTCAGTCGTGTCTGACTCTCTGTGACCCCATGGACTGTAGCCCATCAGGCTCCTCTGTCTATGGGGATTCTCCAAGCATGGAGAAAACCCAGGGAATTCTCCCTGGGTTGATTCCCAATCCAGGGATCACATTCAGGTCTCCTACATTGCAGGCAGATTCTTTGCCATCTGAGCCACCGGGGAAGCTCACTTATTACTATTATCATCCCCATGTTTCAGGTGACCAAACTGAGTCACAGAGAGGGTAAGTACCTTTGCCAAGGTCATTCAACAAACAAATGGCTAAGTCAGGATTTAAGCTCAGACCCTGTGCAATGCTTTTGAACACCACACCATAGCCCTCTTGCCTGCTGCAAAAAGTATCTTCCTCACAACTCTGCAGAGCACACAAAATCGGCCTTTTGCACCTATGATTCTGGCTGCCCTGCCTGAACCGTGGAGACTTCCCCAGGGGCACCCCCCGTTCTGGCATCCTCTTCTCTCCAGACTCTGCTGCTCCCCACAGAGCCTCCGTCCTCCCCCAGAAACTTGCAGCTTTGAGGCAAAGGTGCCCTAATCTCCCCCTCCAGTCCTCCTGGAGTTCTTATTAGCAGTACCTTCTCATAAGCCATTCAAGGAGAACTTGCGGGTTCCAAAATACAGCATTTAAATAGTTTACTGCCTCATAAACAGCACTCTGCAAGGACGCTGCAGGCCTGTGTTGGTTGAAACACTCAGTTCCTGTGTTTTCAGGTTTGGCTTTACCTTTCTCGGCTGCGGTTACTTTCTTATTCCGGGCAGGCTGACTTTTGTCAGGGCAAGGTTGATGTGGGGGCTGGCAGAGTGCCCCTCCTGTATTCCCATGTGTCATGAGGCACCAGAGGGATGTTCTTCTTCTCTCCTTCGTTCTGAGTGAGCAGGGTTTATCCAAGGGGGCAGTGGGGGCAGGAGAAAGGACTAGGAGACCTACAGAATACAAGAGTCACATCCTGAGGGTCCTCCACTAGAGTGTTTCCCAGGAGATCAGGAGTGGCTAACCATGTACATTAACCTCAAGTCCTCACATCCTCTGGTGTCCCCACCACAAATGAGAAAGTGGAGCCTGGGGAGTGACTGTCTCCAGTTATTATACAGCTAACAAGTGGATCTACTGAAGATGGTTCAAACAGATTTCACTTCACAAGGCGAGGGCGAGGTTAAGACTGATAAGGCACCTAGACAGGAGCAACCACAAGAAGTTCTGAACACCTACAAACCTAAAAGATCAAGGAGTGGAAAGACTGGGAGCAGAGATGGGTGAGAACTGGACCCATGGAGGTCGACCTAGAATCACAGAGGGACCCAGCCACTGCCAGGACCAGGATTCAAAGCAAGGAAGGAACAGGGAAGAAATATCCTGACTCTCATTTCTCCTGATCTCCCATCCACCCAGAGGCTCCCATTGGCCAAACCCATCCAGAACCCAGATGATGCAGCCTAAAGGGGTCAGTCATCCAGGCACAGAGCAGGATGGAGGAGGAGGGGACATGTGTGTGCGTGTGTGCAAATGGAGTGCAACCAGCATAGCAGTGCAGCTGGATTTTGAGCCATGAGCTCTTAAGAGCCCTTGTCCTCTGTTGCGGTTCTTTCAAGCTGAGGTGCCCCTCCATCATGCAGTAGCAGATGGATGCACTGGCCTGACTCGCCTCTTTATTAATTAGAATGATTCTTCTCCCCCTTTTCCCTTCCTCCTTCCCCCTGTAGGAACCTCTCCCAGAGAATGAAATTGCCTAGGCCCAGGCTTCTGGCCAGCTGGATTCCACCACAGCCCTGACTGCTGATTTCATGGGTTTTTTGTTTACTTGTTTTTTTGGATTTATGCTTACATGGCTTGGTGATGGATCTTGGAGAATTGCCTCCAATTTCTAACTGGCCATCTTCCCTTCTCACCCTCCACCTGCATCAGTTCAGTATTTCCACCGAAGTCTTGATTGAGTGGTCAGCCAATGGCATTACCACTGCCCTGTTGCTGTTCTTCTGGGCAGGGACTAAAGCTAGGTGAGTGCTCTGATCGTCCAGACCAGAGAGAAGCTGAAGCAGTGCTAACTGTCTTGGGTGGTACCCCAGGATCTAGTGTAAGACATGAAGGGCGTCAGACACAAGGGGTGGTTGACCGGAAAGCATTAGAACACTGAAAGGTAATCCCTCTGTTATGTAAGAAAGCCACTGTCAGGGCAAGAGGGACGGAGAAAAGTTTGTCTTCTACTGTGTCTAATGTGATACCAACAAGGTGTCTCTGTTTTCCTTGCAGTTTCTAGACCTGCTAAACCTGGCTGGTCAGATGTTTGTCCCAAAACACCATTCCTTGAGGCAGTGGGGCTTCTGGATATCCCTGTCAGACCTGAATTCTTGACTTCTCACAGACTCCCCTCCACACACCCACCTGGATGCTGATCTCCAGTGTCTGTCTGTTTTGCATTTCAATCATCAGCTTTACAAAGGATGATTATGACAGTGACAATCCTGACATTTCCCATGAGCTGCTGTTCAAGTACTTTATAAATTTCACAGCACTGTTATTATCCCCATTCCCAGGTGAGGATAGCAGGCTTTAGCAAGATCACATGATTTGGCCAAGATCATAGCTCAGTTGGTAAAGAATCCGCCTGCAATGCAGGAGACCCTGGTTTGATTTCTGGTCAGAAGATATGCTGGAGAAAGAATAGGCTACCCACTCCAGTATTCTTGGGCTTCCCTTGTGGCTCAGCTGGTAAAGAATCCATCTGCAATGTGGGAGACCTGGGTTCAATCCCTGGGTTGGGAAGATCCCCTGGAGAAGAGAAAGGCTACCCACTCCAGTATCCTGGCTAGAGAATTCCATGGACTGTACAGTCCATGGGGTCACAGAGTTGGACACAACTGAGTGACTTTCACTTCGTTTCACTTCTTACACTAGTAAGTCTTACATAGATCCTGAATCCAAGCCTAGAGAAGCCTCCAGGGCCCACATCTAGCCATGACCCTGTATTGCCTATTGATGACAGAGGGTGGGTTTTTCTTTCTTCCATCTACTTTATAAAGCCTTTATTAAATTATAACTGGTATACAATTAACTATACATATTTAACAATACAAACTGATGAGTCCTGACATATGTATACAGCCATGAAACCATTGCTATAATCAAGATAATGAATATGTCTATCACTTCCCGAAGCATCCTATGCCCCTTTGTAATCCATCCTTCACTCCCCCCCACCTTGTTCCTAGGCAACCAGTTGTCTGCTTTCCATCTCTATAGATTAATTTGCATTTTCTAGAATTTTATATATGGAAACAGACAGCATGTAGTTTTTTTCTTTTTTTTTGGTCTGACTTCTTTCAGCATAATTATCTTGAGGTTCATCCATGTTATTGCACATGTCAATTCCTTCTTATTGCTGAATAGTGTTCCCCTCTACATGTATACTATATTTGTTCATACTATATGAACTATATTTGTTCATATATACTATATTTGTTCGTCCATTTGCCTCTTGATGGACATTTGAATTGCTTCCAATTTTTGATGATTAGAAATAAAACTGCTAAGAAAACTCAGGTACAAGTCTTTTGTGGACATATGCTTTTATTTCCCCAGGGTAAATACCTAGAGGTTGAATGGCTAGATCTCATAGTAGATACATATTTAATATGATAACACACGGCCAGACTGTTTTCCAAAGTGCTTGTGCTGTGCTTTACATCCCTCCCAGCAGTGCATGAGGAGTTCTAGTTGCTCCGCTTTCTTGCCAGCATTTGGTATAGTTGTTTTTTAAATTTTAGCCATTCTAGTAGGTATATTGGAGAAGGCAATGGCAACCCACTCCAGTACTCTTGCCTGGAAAATCCCATGGATGGAGGAGCCTGGTGGGCTGCAGTCCATGGGGTCGCTAAGAGTCGGGCATGACTGAACGACTTCACTTTCACTTTCACTTTCATGCATTGGAGAAGGAAATGGCAACCCACTCCAGTGTTCTTGCCTGGAGAATCCCAGGGACAGAGGAGACTAGGGGCTGCTGTCTATGGGGTCGCACAGAGTCCGACACGACTGAAGTGACTTAGCAGCAGCAGCAGCAGTAGGTATATAGTTTCTCACTGTGGTTTTAATTTACATTTTTCTGATGACTAGTTATGTTAGGCATCTTTTCAGATCTTATTTGCCATCTGTTTATCTATTTTAGTGATATGTCCTTTCAGATGTTTTGCTCATTTTAAAAACAATTGGATTGTTTGTCATCTTACTGAGTTGTAAATGTTCTTTATATATTCTAGAACATGTCCTTTGTCAGATAAGGTTTTGCTCCTTTTCATATGCAACCTTTTCATTTTTATAACAGTCTCTTTTAAAGAATGAAAGTTTTATTTTTTATTTTTCACTGAAGTATAGTTGATTAACTGGAGAAGGGAATGGCAGTCCACTCCAGTATTCTTGCCTGGAGAATTCAGGCTCAGAGAAGCCTGGTGGGCTACAAGTTCGTGGGGTCACAAAGAGTTGGACACGACTGAATGACTAACACATACATAGTCGATGAACAATGTTGTTAATTTCTAGTGTACAGCAAAGTGATTCAGTTATACATATACATATATCCATTCTTTTTTCATATTCTTTTCCATTATAGTTTATTCTGAGATATTGAACATAGTTCCCTGTGTTATACAGTAGGACCTTGTTGTCCATCTATTTTATATATAGTAGATTGTATCTGCTAATCCCAAACTCCTAATTTATCCCTCTCCCACCCTATTTCCCCTTGGTAATCGTAAATTTCTTTTCTATGTCTGTGAGTCTGTTTCTGCTTTGTAAATAAGTTCATTTGTATTATATTTTATATTCCACATGTAAATGATATTATATGATATTTGTCTTTCTCTGTCTTGCTTACTTCACTTAGTGTGATAACCTCTAGATCCATCCATGTTGCTGCAAATAGCATTATTTAATTAATTTTTATGACTAATATTCCATTGTATATATATGCCATATCTTCCTTATCCATTCATCTGCGGATGTACATTTAGGTTGCTTCCATGTCTTGGCTATTATTAATCGTATTGCAATGAATGTTGGGGTGCATATATCTTTTTGAGTTATGATTTTCTCTGGATGTATGTCCAGGAGTGGGATTATTGAATCATACGGTAGTTCTATTTTTAGTTTCTTAAGGAACCTCAATAGTGACTGTACCAATTTACGTTCCCATCAGCATGTAAGAGGGTTCCCTTTCAAAAAACAAAAGTTTTGTATTTTTTTTCACACTTTGTGGGTTTTTTTCCTCTGGCAATTATCTGAAGAGAAGCTATCTCTTTTGTTATTATGATTATTGTGGTAAAATATATACATAACACAAAAGTTCCCATTTTAACTAATTTTAAGTATACAGTTCAGTGGCATCAAGTACATAACACTGTTGTAGTTTGTATTTTTTTCAATCCTTTTAAATAATTTTTGGCAAGCTCAAGGTCACTAAGACTTTCTCCTGTGTTTTCTCTGAAAGATTTCACAGCTTTAGTCCTTACAGATCAGTTCAGTTCAGTTCAGTCGCTCACTCGTGTCCAACTCTTTGCGACCCCACGAATCGCAGCATGCCAGGACTCCTTGTCTATTACCAACTCCCAGAATTCCCCCAAACTCATATGCATTGAGTCAGTGATGCCATCCAGCCATCTCATCCTCTGTCGTCCCCTTCTCCTCCTGCCCCCAATCCCTCCCAGCATCAGGGCCTTTTCCAATGAGTCAACTCTTCACATGAGGTGGCCAAAGTATTGGAGTTTCAGCTTTAGCATCAGTCCTTCCAATGAACACCCAGGACTGGTCTCCTTTAGGATGGACTGGTTGGATCTTGCAGTCCAAATCTGAGGTTAAATTGTATGTATGAAACAGTCAAGGTTCATTTTTGTATAGGGTTAAACACTTGTTCCCACTCCAGTGTTCTTGCTTGGAGAATCCCAGGGATGGGGGAGCCTGGTGGGCTGCCGTCTATGGGGTCACGCAGAGTCGGACACGACTGAAGCAACGTAGCAGCAGCAGCAGCAAACACTTGTTCCTGCACCATTTGTTGAACAAACAATCCTTTTTTCATTGAATTATATTGACACTTTTGTCAAAAATCAATTGGTTGTTTTTGACTATTTTCCTGGGTTTTTTTTCACTTTAATTCTGGACAAGGTGCCTTCTGATTTTTACATACTCTTCCTGTAGAGACTCCCTCACTTGTCAATCCACACTGATCTGGCTCCGACCTTCCTTCCTCACTGCTTGATAGATTTCTAGTGGTATTTTCCAGATATGACCTAATTCTTGCCTATCCCCTAAACTGCAGTCAGCCTTGCTGCAGACTCTGTTGTCTGGGCTTAGTGCCCAGCACCTGGGTCCTGCTGTTGCCCACAGTCCTGGCACCATCAGAGTCCTGGAGGGTGAGGGCTGCAGATGGGCCCAGTTCAGGGCCCAGAGAGCGGTAGCACAGCAGACTTTCCCAGCCAGTTATTCAGGAAACCCTGATATAGGAGCCTAGAGATCCAACCCTCATAGCAATAACATAATTACCAGGTCTTCTCAAGACTTCCCTGGTCATTGCATGCATGCTTGCTAAGTCACTTCAGTTGTGTCCAACTCTTCGCAACCCCATGAACTGTAGGCCACCAGACTCTTCTGTCCATGGGATTCTCCAGGCAAGAGTACTGAAGTGGGTTGCAATGCCCTCCTGCAGGGCATCTTCCAGACCCAGGCATTGAACCTGCATCTCTTACATCTCCCGCAATGGTAGGCAGGTTCTTTACCACTAGCACCTGCTGGAAAGCCCCCACTGGTCATTGAGGGCCCATTAAAACCAAAAACAAGATATTGCAGAAAAAAATATTGATGGATAAAACTGAACAAGGGGAATGCAGAGCCATTCTCCCATAAGGAAAGAAAACCTTATTAAACCTACCTATTCAAGGATAGCACTATGGAGCCCTTCTGACCTTATGTGATTTAGAGGCAGAAGGACCACAGTGGTGATTTTTGTCTAATCAGCCATCATGCCTGATGAACAAAACTGGGGAAAACCTTGAAGATGAATTCCTTATATTGTTTAGGCTTCTTTATTAACCTAGAAGACAGGGAGAGTGGCTCAAGTTTGTGGAGAGACATCACTCTGTATCCCTCAGGGTGGACCCAGGGGATGTTGATCTCAGCAGTGACTGTGCAGCTTGCCTCCCAGACTGTTCATGGAAGAGTCTGCAAGAGGGACTTCTGGAAGGATTTTGTTTTGAATTCAGTTGAAAGGAGACACTGCACAGAACATCCAAATCAAAGGTAAGGCTTTATTATGTGGCAAAAACATTTTCCACAAGGAATAAAGAATCCCTGTCGTCAGCATATGTTCAGGGGAGCATTTGAGGGAGGCTATATCTTAGCACAAATATCCCTCCACTCCTAACAGGCTGGAAAGGCAGACGCCATGAAAGAACATGTCTTGCTTGGGCGCTGGGCTCTGAGTCGTTTCTCCAACCACTAGCCACACTTAGGCTCTTGCCTTTGTGAGCCAACAGTTCTAGTCTGGGAAGTGGTCAGATGTGAAGAAAGAGTTTTATTTTAGTGTTGTCCTACCTGGTTCATTCAGGGATGACCCCATTGACAAAAGTCCCAACCCAGGGGTGGGGACCACCTCTGGCAGGAAATCACATGGTCTACTTTCCTGGAGATGCACACAGCCTGCTTTGCTTGTGGACAGAGAGTAGCTGGATGTGATTGAGGTCATAGAATGAAGGAAGGAAGTAGGCATGAATTAGCATCACCATGTATTCATTTGCCACCTGGCTGTGGGTCTTGTCCTGGAAAAATTAGACCAGTGCTCTTTTCCAACTTGCTTGTGAGCAGAGGCAGATCAAAGAGGCTTATGCTGGAGGTTGACTCTGACATTCTGGGATGTTAGGGACTTTCATCTCTTCTCAGGCTATCACTTCCCCAACAATAAGTGCTATGAGTACAAGCAGGGAGAGGTAACCTTCACTGCTCTGGGAAGTGGTAAGGGTGAGAAAACTGATAGAAAAGTTTTTCACGGTAAGTAAAATCTAATTAAAAATGAAGCATTTTATAAACAATATGATCATTAGGGGGTTAATATCCAAAGCATAAACAGCTCATACAACTCAACATAAAAAAAAAAATCCTGCAAACAATCTAATTTAAAAAATGGGTAGAAGACCTGAACAGACATTTCCCCGAAGAAAATATACAGATGGCCAGCAGACACATGAAAAGATGCTCAGCATCAGTAATCACCAGAAAAATGCAAATCAAAAGCACAATGATATATCACCTCACACCTATCAGAGTGACTATCATCAAAAAGACCACAAGTAACAAATGTTGGGGAAGATATGGATTAAAGGGAACTTGTACACTGTTGGTGGGAATGTCAGTTGGTACGGCTACTGTGGAAAATAGTATGGTGGTTCATCAAAAAACTAAGAATAGAACTACTGTATGATCCAGAAATTCCAATCCTGGGTATATATCCAAAGAAAATGAAAACATGGATTCAAAAGATATATGCATCTCAGTGTTGAAAAGATATATGCTTCCCAATGTTTATTTATAAGTGCCAAGATATGCAAGCAATCTAAGTGTCCATCAATAGATGAACGGATAAGGAGGATGTGGTACACACACACACACACAATGGACTACTACTCAACCATTAAAAAGAATGAAAATTTGCCATTTGCAACAACATGGATAGACTTGGAGGAAAGTATGCTTAGTCAAGCAGAGAAAGACTTCTCCAATGCAGGAAAGTGAAAAGTGAAAGTGAAGTCACTCAGTCGTGTCTGACTCTTCGCGACCCCATGGACTGCAGCCTACCAGGCTCCTCCATCCATGGGATTTTCCAGACAAGAGTACTGGAGTGGGGTGCCATTGCCTTCTCCGATATAATATCATACATGGAATCTAAAAAATAAAACTAGTAACAAAAAGACAAAAGAGAAACATACTCACAGATACAGAGAACAAACTAGTGGTTATCAGTGCAGAGAGGGAAGAGAGGAGGAGCAAGACAAGGGAAGGAGACTAAGAAGTACAAACTACTATGTATAAAATAAATAAGCTACAAGAATATATTGCACAGCACAATGCATATAGCTAATAGTTTATAGTGACTATAAATGGATTATAATCTTTAAAAATGCTGAATCACTATGTTGTACACCTGAAACCTATATAATAATTGTAAATCAACTATACTGCAATAAAATAAAGTATGAAAAAGAAGCATTTTAGGACATACTTCCCTGTGCCCAAGTTTCCGACCAGACTCACTGGTAGGCAGATTAAACTGAGGCTTTTGTGTTTGAAATCCAAATGATGTTATAAGAAAAACACATCTTTGGAGTCAGATACATCTGGATTTAAATCCTCGCCCCACATCTATCACCTGAGTGGGTTTGGGAGGTCATTTACCTTTGTTGTAATGTGTTAAGTGAAATAATACACAACTCATTGGGTTGTCACTGAAGATAAACTTTGCAGGCCCTGCTTAAATCACCCATCTGCAATAGAATTAAGGAGTTTCAAAGGGAGCTTTCATAAGCCAATAGGGAACTTTCTGACTTAAAAAAACAAAAACAAAAACTGCTTGAGTGGACATGAAAGAGGATGTCATAAAGAGCTCTCGAGAATTCTGTGTTTTCATTTTTGTTTTTGAGAAGCACCCTGATTGAGGGAGAAGGCAGTCTCTGAGTCTAGGGGAACCTCTGTGGTGGTTGCTGGGGCAAGAGCAAAACCTATCTCAGAGAAGTTTCTGGCCATTTCATTCCAGACTCACATCCTTCAACGTTGGGGACCCCAGTGTATAAATATATTAATACTGCATGTTATTGTATTATATGCTGTCATATTTAATAGAATCAGTAACTCTTCTTTTCTTTCATAATCACTGTTTTGATTCCACAAGCAAAATATTGTTGGCCATGTAATAAAGTGGTACATTGAAGCCTTGTGGGTTTGATTTGATTCAAATACTGACACCATGCATAGAGACCATTTTAAACTATGTGGGCAAGGCTGGCAAGTACTGGTCAAGGACAGCTACTAACCTGGGGTCAGAGTGGACCACAAGTTGGACAAGCTAAAGATGTATATTGTCCCTTAGGGACCCTGAAAATTGCCAGAATTATTTGGCAGTAGGGACCTGAAGGTCTTCCAATGGGTTTGCAGCTGGGGCAGCTGTCTCTCAGGTGCCTGCCATGGGATAGATAAAAATATCCTGGTTGTCTGTTTTCATAACTTATAAAGTAGTTCCAGGAAGCAACCATCTTCAAGGGCAATTAGAAAGCTTGTAGATTTCTCCAGTGCTAGGCAGTATTGAAGCAAAGTGAAACATTTCCAAGAAAGGGTTCTGGGGAATTTGTGTAAGGCAATCTCTCCCTAACAGCCCTGCTCCCCAAAGAACCCTGATCCCACAAAGGCCACACTTTTGGGCTTTCATCGGTTTAGAAAGATATATTTATACGTTTATGCACTTTTATTTCTGTTTGTTTCTCTTTGATTTTAAAAGTATTGTTTTTTGGTGTATATATTTCAGTAGCCTTTGAGTTTTACTTCTAGAAACAAATATAAAAAGTGATTGTTTACCCATCTATTAAATGGCCAAAATCCAAAACAGTAGCAACATGAAATGTTGGTGAGGCTATGAGACAACAGAAACTCTCACTCATTGCTGATGACAGTGTAAAATGTTACAACCACTTTGGAAGACAGTTTGACAATTTCTTATGAAAGTAAACATACTGTTACCATATGATCTAGCAATTGCACGCCTTGGTATTTACTCAAAGGATTTGAAAGCTTATGTTTATGCAAAAACCTGTGCTTGATGTTTACATCAACTTTATTCATAATTGCCCAAATTTGGAAGCAACTACGATGTCCTCCAGTAGGTGACTAGATAAGCTAGTATATCATACAATGGAATGTTGTTGTTGTTTAGTCACTAAGTTGTGTCCAACAGTTTCTGACTCCACAGACTGTAGCCTGACAGGCTCCTCTGTCCATGAGATTTCCCAGGCAAGAATACTGGAGTGGGTTGCCTTTTCCTCCTCCAAGGGATCTTCCCTACCCAAGATCCAACCCATGTCTCCTGCTCGGCAGGCGGATTCTTTACCTCTGAGCCACCTGGGAAGCCCACAATGAAATATTTTTCAGTACTAAAGAGAAATGCGCTTCCAGGCCATGAAGAGATATAGAGGAGCCTTAAATACATATTACTAAGTGAAAGAAGCCCATCTGAAGTCTATATACTGTATGATTCCAACTATATGGCATTTTGCAAAAAGCACAACTATGAAGAAAATAAAAAAGATCAATAGTTGCCAGGGTCTAAGGAGGGAGGGATGATTAGGTGGAGCACAGAAAATTTTTAGGGCAATGAAGCTATTTCTGTATGATACCATAATAGTAGAGACATGCCATTGTATAATACATTTGTCTCAACCCATAGAATGTACAACACCAAGAATGATCTCTAATGTTAGCTATCCACTTTGGGTGATAATGATGTATCGATATACAATCACCAGTTGTGACTGCTGTTCCATTCTGGTGGTGGATGTTGATGATGGGGAAGGCTGTGCATGTGTGGGGTATATGGGATATTTCCCTCTGTACAACAATAGATGTATCCTCTCAATCTTGCTGTAAGACTAAAACTGCTGTGAAAAATAGTCTATTTTTTTTTTTTCAAGTGATTCTGGTTCTCATGGCTGCAGTCAGGAAAAAAAAAACCCATCCACCCCAAGTCTGACAAACCTCCAGATTGAAAGTGGCAGTGAAGAGAAAGGAGGTCGAAGCACTGGGCTGCCCAGTTCACACCTGTTTTGTGCCCTACACTCTGCCAGGTGTTGATAGAGCAAAGAATAGACAAAAGTCCTTCCCCTCATGGAGCTTACTTTCCAGCTTTCTTACATCTCCATGTGGGAGATGCCACGGGCAGGGGCCCTGAAGTGAGAGTGGTGTGCCTTGGGTATTGGAGCAACAGCAAGGATGTCTGTGTAGTGGGGGCAGAGGAGTCAGAATGGGGAGGAGCAGGGAAGGTGGGGGAGGGATGGGGCCAGATCGTGTGAAGGTCATGGGTAATGCTTTCACTTTACTCTGAGTGGTAGTGAGGAAGCTGTTGGGAGGACATGAGCAGAGGAGTGATGTGGTCCAGCCTACCCTATCACAGCATCCCCCTGGCTGCTGCTTGGAGAACAGACTCTAGGGGCGCAAGTGGAAGTGGTGCCCCCAACAAAGAGGCTGCTGCTATAGCCTGGGCCGAAGACCTTGATGGCTGGACCAGAGTGATGGGAACGATGGTGGTTAGAGGCATTGCTCCGGTTACAGACGTGCTTCGAAGGCAGTGCTGGGAGGATTTGCTGACAGATGGACTCTGTGACACCGCCTGGTCCTAACTTGGTCTAAACTCTGTTTTCATTTAATGGCAGATACTGGACCTGCAGGATCTCAGGACAGCAAGCATCAAATCCCACTCACACAAAGTTACAAATGGGGATTTTTCTGGACGAATATGCAGACCACAAGGAAAAACTTTAGAACTGGGTTCTGAAAGGATGAGTCTGGGATCTTAGAACCAGGAATTAACCTTCAGGTAAGGCCCTGTTCATGATATGAATAGCTGTAGCAGTCTTGATTCAGGTTTCAGATTTCAGTGGAAGAGCAGGTAGGACTACACTGAGCCACGTGGTTAATGCTAGATAGCCACCGGATGGAGGGGTGGGTGGGGAGAGGGTAGGGAAATGTACTTCACAAGAGGCAAATTAGGTGTTGAGATCAAAAGAAAGAAGGGGAAATGGGTACTGGAAAAAAGCCCCACAGATACTTATACTCAATTCCAGCATAGAGTTTAAGAGGAGAAGGAAACAGAGGCTCTGGTTTTGACTGACCAGGGAGTGGGCAGGGAAGGAAGTCAGCTGGCTCCTTCTGGGTTAATCTGAGGAAAGAGTATAGCCGGGTCTGGCCTCTGCTGCTCACTGGCTGTGCTACTTCAGGCCAGGACGTCACCTCTCTGGCTCCAGGCTCCTGTGCACTAGAGTGAATGCTGTAAACCTTGTCTTCATCAAAGACAACCTTGATGATTTTTCCCCTCCCCCTTCCCCCAAACCTTTCACATTACTTCACGGCCTTATCTTGTGGAAGGGTGCAACGTGCATTAGGCTTCTTGAAATTTCCAGACCAGCTGAGGAGGGGGAGTGTGGACATGGTGCTAAAGGAGGCTTGAAGCAGGGAGTGAATCGAACAGGCAAGGTCCGTTTCAGGGCACCACCGCAGCATTTCTTAGGGAGAATTGAGGATATCTTCATAGTCTCTCCTATTGTTCATTTTCCACCTCTGATGAGATGAAAGGAACTGGATCTCTGGTTTGATCTACCCAGTGCCTTCTAGGCTTCAGGATGCTGTTGAATTCCCTACTGGGGGTGCCTTGCAGGCTCTAAATGTTAACACAGCAAATCACACTGGATTTCTCCCCCATCCACACTGAGCCCTGCATTTGAAGTCCCTCCACCCTCCTCCTCAGTGCTTAAGCCCACTTACGTTTCATATCATCCTACTTAGCCCTTGATTACATATTGCCTTGAATTGTTCTCCAGGCCACTCCTATCCGAGCCCGCCACCTTTCAGCCTGCCCACTCCTACCTCCCAGTATGCTGGGTTTACAATCCCCATAAAACCTACAGTCTCTTTCCCTTGCCATGTTCTGTCATTGAATCAGAACCCCACCCCCGACTTCCTCATTTCCTTCTGAATTTAGCATAAGCGTCAGGAGCCCTGTCATCATGCTCCTTTGCCTGAACCCTCCCTCTCCTCTGCGGGTCCTGCTGCCCCTGTCTGGCTGTCCCCTAGCCTGCTCAGGCCAGCTCTTTCTTTGTGACATCTGGGCTCCTGGGCTCCAGAGCTGTGCTGGAGAAAATCCGCAGCCCACGCAGATTGGCACTACTACAGAGTCATCTGCAGTCACCATGGGGCCACCAAGCAGCCTGGAAACCCATTTAAAGTCCCTGCCAGCAAACTTGTCCTTTCCCCATAGTGGTTCTTCTTAACATTTCCCACTCCTTGAGCTCTGCTGGAAAATAGAGGCCATTAGGTAGGAATTCCCTTATCCTTATGTCTGCCCCTCCCCCGTCCTGCTTCACCCTCCCTGCCTCCCTGCATCTGAGAGGCTGTGGGACTCTCTTTTCTGGCTAAAGGTAACCCCTTCTGAGAGCTCCTCAGCCTTGGCACCTCCTTGGCGTCATGGGTTCTCTCTCTCTAGCTTCCGTTTCTCTCGCTCATCTTGTCTTTCTCCTGAGTACATAAATATGTTCCCTCTCCATCCATGTTAGACCTCCTTCCCAAGCCAAACCTCATGGTATGCTCAGTGGGGCCGTACTCACCATGACCAAAAGAGTGTGCAGGGCACACATTGTCAGATCCATGGTCACTTTCAGTCCTATTCTTTGACTGTGCTGAAGTTGAGACACTTCTGACTCCTTTCTCTTCTCTCCCTCGATTGTCACCTCTGTGAACACTTGGTTCTCCTGCTCCCCGCTCCCCGCCCCCCACCCATTCCCACCTTCTTACACTCTGCTTCTCCCTGGTGCTCTCCTGCCACTGGCTTACCCGCTCCTCCGCTGGCCGCTTTCTGTCTGGTCGTGTACCTTAGTGCATTTCTGTCCTCAGTCTGGGATGCCCATTCTCCTTCCTTGCAATCTCACCAGGACAGTTCCTGTTCATCTCTTAGGGATCAACTCAGGTGTGGCCTCATCTGTAAGTCAGTCTTGCATGATCATATCTCATCTAGATTCTCAAAATACTGCGAGGATGTCTTAGTCTTAGCACTTATCACACTTTATTGAAATTATCTATCTCTTTGTATCTGCTCCGGTAACCTGTCAGCTCCCTGATGCTGGGGACTGGGCCTATTAGCTTCCATATGCTTGCTCAATTCATTCATGTTTACTGAATGAGCAAATGAGTTAATGTATTAGTTACTAGTCTCAGCTAGACTATTCTAGGGTAGTAGATGTGATTGGTCTTCTCAGAGCATAGTCAGGTGATTATGTATATATATATATATATGAAGTGAAGTGAAGTGAAGTCGCTCAGTCGTTTCTGACTCTGCGACCCCATGGACTGTAGCCTACTAGGCTCCTCCATCCATGGGATTTTCCAGGCAAGAGTACTGGAGTGGGTTGCCATTTCCTTCTCCAGAGGATCTTCCTGACCCAGGGATCGAACCCAGGTCTCCCGCACTGTAGGCAGACGCTTTACCATCTGAGCCACCAGGGAAGTTTTTTATATATATGTGTGTGTGTGTGTGTGTGTGTATATTTATATAAAAATATTTTAATTGTGGTAAAACACATATAAAATAAAGAATTAAAGTGTACAACTCAATGACATTTAGTGCCTTCACAATGCTGTGCAGCCTTCTCCACTTTCTAGCTTCAGAACATTTTTATCACCTTCAAAAGGAGACCCTATACCCAATGAAGAATGAAGCAGTCATTCTTTATTCCTGTCTCCCCTAGCTTCTGGGCACCACTAATTTGCTTTGTCTCTGTGGATTTGCCTGGTCTGGATATTTCATATAATAGAAATCATACAATATGTGGTCTTTTATATCTGGTTTATTTCACTTAGCATAATGGCTTTCAGGTTCATTCCTGGTATAACATGTACCACTTCATTTCTTTTTTACGGGCAAATAGTATTCCATTGTATGACTAAACAGCTATACTACATTGTCTAGCTACTCATCAACTATGGACATTTGGGTTGTTTTTACCTTTTAGCTCTTGTGAATTGTGCTGCTATGAAAATTTGTGAATGAGTTTTTGTTTGAACACTTGTTCTGAATTCTTTGGGGGTATATAGCTAGAAGTTGAATTGTTGAGTCATATAATAATTCTATGTTTAATCTATTGCTGTTATTGTTGTTATTTAGTCACTCAGTGGTGTCTGACTCTCTTGCAACCCCATGGACTGTAGCCTTCCAGGATCCTCTGTCCATGGGATTTTCCAGGCAAGAATACTAGAGTGGGTTGCCATTTCCTTCTCTATGTTCAATCTAGTGAGGAACCATCAAACTGTTTTCCTTAGCAATTGCATCATTTTACATTTATATTCATATAGCATTTACATTATATGAGGATTCCAATTTCTCTACATTCTTGCTAACATTTTATATTTTCCTTTTTTTTTTTTAGCATAGCCATCCTAGTGGGAATGAGTGTTAGATATATTTCAAAGTACATGCTCAGCTTAAATGATTCCTATCTACAGATGCCTTATTGTCAGCTGTAGAGAGTGACTCCCAACAGCTGTTTATGTCTAATGGGACCTTGACTCCTGGTCACAGTTGATTGGGTCAGGAATTCCTGAGCCAATCTGGCCCCAAAGAGTTCCTTCCATGGGAGCTTTGTTTGAGAAAGAGGGATGGAGGGGAGAGAGACTGGGTTCATATGGCTGAGATACGAACTTTAGGAGCAGTGGGGGCCTGTCTTTGATCCTAAATGTGGACAGAGTAGCAGAGGGAACTCCCTAGGGAAAAAGAATGGACACAAATACTCAGAGAGAAACAGAAATAAAAGCTGGGGAGAACACATATCCCCTGAGTTTCTGACAGTTACAAGTTCCCAGTTCTGAGTTTTCCTCGGGCCTGAGGCATTTTTGCCCCTAGGGTCTGTAAATCACCTTCCATCCTAACAGGGGTGAGCCAACTCTGGTGAATTTCTATTTCTTGCACACAATAGAATCCAGGGCAGCAACCATTCATGGCTACTCTCACCATCTACTTGACTGAAGAGGGGCCTTCCCACTGTAGGTCAGAAGAAAATATCTATAAAACCACTTCCATCTTTTTTTCTCATAAAAATCTGTTCTTGTGTCCTCACTGACATTGGCTTTGCCCACCAACCCAATGTACACTTGGAGGCAAATCGAATATATTAACCTCATCTAATATTCATGAAACATCCTCAAGGGCAGGGTGTCCAGCACTTTGCTACCACTTTGATGTGTCTCTTGGCATCTGTTCTAGATTTTTTCCCCCCAATAGCAGAGCTCTTTCATTCAGCTCTCCAAGTGTCATGTTTTCTTGATTTGGTGATCACTCTAAACTTTCCCACTCTCACAGAGCTTTTCGAGGGCAGCAAGGTAACATGGCGTGGCGAAAAGGACACTCAACAGGGAGTTTTGCGGAACCAAATTCCGGTCCTATTCCTGTACTCACTTCGCTCTGCAATGCTGAGTAAATCATGAGATGCTCTTGATCTGTTTTCCCATCTGTGGAAGTGGGAGAGAAAAATAATACTTTCTCTGCCTACTTCACAGAGACACCAGCTAAAATTAGGTCATGGATGTGAACATTCTATGAGGCAAAAATATAAAAATTGCTGTATCTAAAGTGGCAGTGAACTCTCTTGATTTCTATCCCACTCTCAGACATCAAGTTCAAGGTCCTCACTTAATATTACTTGGATTTAACTCTAGTTTTTTTTTCTCTTTTATTTTAAGATATATTATGACTGTATTAAAAACCTAGAGAGCCCCTGAGAGCTGGGGCCCTCTGCAGACTCCTCTGTGGCTTGGGGTGTCTCAGAGGGTATGCTGGGATAGGACGGATGCCTTGGAAAATTCACCACAGTTCCAGCTCTGTAAGGAGACAGGACAACTAAATGTAAGGTGGAAGCCTGGGTGAACATGCAGGAAAGGGCTAGGCTCTTCTGGGCATGGTGAGTGGTCCTCCCCCACACCACGGCTGCATGACAGTGAAGGCAACCCTGGGGCTCTACCTTGCAGTTTTTTGCTTGTATGTTAGACAGATGGTGTTGGTAAGTGGAGACTGAGGAAAGTCGTTTGGAAAGGGTTATGCCTTTTCTTCTGCTAGGACTTCAGTGTTGGTTTTTTGTTAACGCCTCATGAGTTAGGCTGCCTTGGAGGTTTGTTATTGCTATGGTTACCCTGAGCATACCACAGACTTCAAGACACAGAGAGATGTCTTATGTTTAGGGAGAGGCTGGTTTTCTAAAAGGTTTTAATTCGTGTGTCTTTGAATTTGTTTTAGCTCTTGGCCCCATGCTGTGCTTCAGTTTATTAAGAGTCTCTCTTCCAGCTCTCCTGGCAGCATCCCCCTGCTGCTTATAACTGATGCTCAGTGGCCCGGTGGTGGGGAGCAGGGGAGTAGTTTCTGAGGATCTGGTTAATCTTCAGGCTTGGGAAGGCCCTGTGTTGCTGGGGTCACGGTGTGGCCTGTTCAGTGCTCCAGCCTTGCCTGTCGCTGTAGTTCCTCTTGTACATGTTTCTGCCTCTCCCCTGAGAATAGAAGTGTGTGTGTGTGTGTGTGTGTGTGTGTGTGTGTGTGTGTGCTCCCCTTCCCCAGTACCTCAAGAGTGATACTCTCTATTACCCTTTCTTCCCAGATTAAGACTCTGCTTCCGTCTAGGAGATGGGGAAAATGGCCCAAGTTCTGTGTCCCAACCATAGCAACTGCATTGCTTCTCCTGCATTGGCTCCATGAGGGAAGCTTCCTCAGAATCCACCGCCATCTTCCTTCCCTATGAGCAATGGCAGAAGGCTAGGTAACAAAGCCTGCAGGCTGAACCTCTCCCTTCAGATACTGTCCTGAGTGGCTGAACACCCAGATTTCCACATGTAACATTCACCAATTCTTCAACTACTCTCAACATATCCAGTGTTGACATAAGGGGAAATGCTGTGGTCCTCACAACTGGCTGAGTGCAGGAGCTAAGACTTGCATTCTGAAAAACTTTCCAAGTTGGTTGAAGATCAGCAGCCACTTCTATGTGTTAAGCATACTTTTTTCACTTTTTCTTGAAGAAGAGTAATATGTTGAGGAATGCTATTATATGCAAATAGGAGCCAAGATAAGATGAATCCACACTAAAAACACATCTTTATCTTAGTCTCTTTTACCAGGTAACAGTTTCTGCCTCTGGGTATAACTTTTGGCTGAGATTCATTGCCTCATGGATCATGTGTTATGGGAAAGGCAGTGAAATTAACGCTGTAATCTCCATGCCTTTCTTTGAGTTGATTTACTGTTTTGACCTCTACACATGGTAGAAAATGTGTTTCTCAGAAGCTCCAAGATTATATGGTTTTTACAACTTGAAACTCAGAAAGAGAATTTATCAATTCAAAAATCTTGCCCTGTTTCTTCTGAAGGGATCAATAGACTTAGGTTGATTCTGTGACATATTATTTGTGGTGTGGGGATGCGGAGAGTGTCTGTGATGTGTGGAATGTTCCTTACCTGAGACCACATCCATCAGTCCAGAGTTTGTGCTCTTAACCACAAGATGCCACTGACAGAATTAAAATGGAGCAAACAGGTTCATTTCCCGTTTTTAAGAGCTGGATGATGTTGAACTTGGAAAGATTGTATCTAGGCAAGACAGTGCCTGTGTTGGATCCACACAGCTCCCTTTCTTGGTCCACAGTGCTGTCGTAACCAGGAAATTCCCGCTCATCTTTAGAGGTGAAGCACTCCAGGCATTTTCCTGCCGCAGTGACACCAGCTTCATTCCATGTGCACCTCCTCTCGTTTGCCAGCTGCGTAGGAGTCACTCAGAGGAAGTTCTTCCATATGTAACTGTAGGTTCAGTGTGTTCGTGGGAGGAGGCGTGTTCAGGATTCTCTTCCATCGCCATCTTGGGCCCATTTCTCTGTTTTGAATGTGGCTCTGTCTCTTCACCCATTCCTCTTGGACACTAACACGCATTTTTTAAAATGACAAATAAAGGAAATGAGAGACATGCCTCCTGTTCTGTTTTAAGGCAGGCTATTTTCTTGTCATTTCTTAAGGACTGTATTTATTTTCCTTTAACCCAACAGGCCATTTCCTAACAAATCTCCACCGTGTATGTATATGTCCATCAGACTGGTTTGCAAGCTTGTCTGCGCCTTAGACTCAAGGGGAGCTTCAGAAAATACTAATGCCTGTGTCCCACCCCCTAGAGGTCATGATGAGCTGCGGTATGGTTTGGGCTTTGGAAATTTATAAAGATCCCTAAATGAATCTAACGTGTAGCTAGGTTTGGGAATCAATGTTTTTAACGTGGTTCTTTTTTTAAAAAAATCTAATCAACTTGGGGTTCATCCCAGCTTGGCTCATCAGAAGCATTTCCCTCATAAATTACTGTAGGAAACAACAGGAGATTAATCCTAAATCCATCCTTCTTCCTACTGTGATTGCCTTGGTCTTCATCAGGTTAATTGAAACCCCTTCTGATAAGTGCAGGGAAACCATTAATGGAGGCTTCACTTATCTGCATGCACATTTCCTGTTCTGCTGTGTCCTCCCTCCAGTAATTTAGTTATGATTTGCATATCTTTTTTTTTTTTTTTCAATTCAAATGGTTTCTCACTGTACCTGAGCAGCTGACTGGGTCTGTCTACCTGCTGTCTTCACTTCTGGGTGGACAGAATTCCCCTTTCCACGAATGTCATCTCCATCTTCTGGATCTAGCCAGCCAGCTTGGCAAGCTTGTTTCAAGGGTTGCTTGGGCAACACTTCAGACTGAGACATTTCACAATTTGGAGCCAGACTTGGATGAAGCAATTCTGCACTTCCGCGTTTATCTATTCCTGTCTGACTGGGGACAGATTGAACCTACTGTTGATTCTGTAACATAAGTAAATCCCATTAGGAACCCTCTGGTAGTTATAGCCAATACCATACTGGCTTTCATTAGGAGCTAATGCAGATACAAACCTGAATACAAATTCTTTGGGGTCTTTTGGGCCACCCCTTGACCCCTGGGAGTTTATGAACATCATCTCACTGTGGATCTGAATTCTAAAGTGCAAACTAAGACTACTGTTTCATCAGAGCATCGTCCCCAGTTAGCATGAGTCACTGTGTTTCATCTACCTTAGCCCTCTGGGTTTATAACACCATCTGATTTCCAGGGAGTAGGGGTGATAGAAGATTAAATGCTTTCGGTCAAACAAGCATTACTGAGTCCTGGGTTAATTTAGGCCATGTGGTGCCACAGCCCGTGACAGTCCTTATCCTCTCCCTTCTGTGGTTCACTGCTTCTCTGATTGGCTAAAGCCAGGGCATCAGTCCCAAGCAAGGATGAGAGTTGAAACTCACCCAGGTAATCAACAGAGGGCCAAAATCATTATTTCCCTTTTAGGTTTAAGACCTTCTTAATTTTTTTAGTCGTTTAAATTATTTTGTTCTCTGTCTCTTTGAAGTAAGCTATTGTTACATTAAACTATCATTTTAGATATTTTAAAGAAATTTATCATTACGTTCATCGATTAAACTGTAAAGGCATTTTTTCCCACTTTACCTTTGCTTCAGGGACCCAAGAGAAGTCCAGAAATGTATGTGATGCCCAAGGCCACGTAACTTCTCTAGATTAGGGCAAAAATGGGACATTTCACTTATGTATTATTCATGCAGTATTGCTATTAATAATAATAGAATCTATTGAGCATTTACTATGTGCCAGATACTTTGCTAAGCTCTTTTCACAATTTATTTCAATTACTTCTTGTCCCACCCTATGAAGTAGATATTGTTTATTATCCTCATTTTACATATGAGGATGTAGAAACGTAGGGAATTTAAAGCTCATACAGCTATTCACAGTAAATGGTGGGATCAGAACTTGAACTTATCTTGACTGCTACAGGGTTCATGTTCCTAATCTCTAGAGTCTTCTGAGATGATCTTCTTTTATGGAAATTTTATCCTTAAATCCCAGTAATATATCTTTCTATGACTTTAAAAACGAAGGCCAGAATGATTGTTGGGGTTGTGAATATGAGGGATCAATAGTTTAATGAACATAATAGTCACTGGAAAAATCATTATCAATGGGTTGATTGGCAAAACAGCATTTTATTCACTCAGATTCTGGACTGGGTTCTAGATGTTAGGAGATGATGGAAGGGGGGCAGCTTGGCCTCCTGGGGGTTCTTTACCACTAAAGAATCCTGTGCCCTGTCAGTGCTCCTTCCAGCCCTGCTCTAAGGCTTCCTCATTGCACCGACCTCATAAAAAAGTGATGCAACTGGCTGACGAGGCTGAGGACTGCTGAGGCTTTTGAAGGAAAAGACAGCAATTTCAGAAAACGAATCCTGTGGTTTAGAAAGAAATCAGCGGAATTTATGATCTGAGCTCATTTTGTTCTGTTCTACTTTTTTTAAATAAAGAAGAGAAAAAAAATGCTCTCGTCACAAAGAAAACAATTTTGTTAGGTCTGGAGAATTACAGTCTATGCATGAAGGCTTTAATCCTCTGAGATACCTAGATTTTGGAAGTCAAAAGGGACCATTACAGATAACTTTTTCTTCTGAGTCCTAAATTTTACAGAAAGGGAACTAGGGCCTGGAGAGAGTTTGGGACCATATAGTAATAACTAATTAGTGGAAGCTGACAGCCAGTTTTTCTGCTTTTTCTATCTCTATCCTTTTTATTTCTGCTCTTTAAATGACAGGATATTCATAGGCCACTGGGAGAGAAAAGAAAACAAGATAGCTTCTGCTTCTTCAAGAAAGGTCAGTGAGAGCTCTGAAACTTCTAGAAGGAGAGTCAAATTATTTAATCTAATTTCAGGAATAGTCTTGATTTTATTAGCTGAGGGAACTGAATAAGGAGGTAAAGACCCTACAAAGCAAGATTTATTGCTGCTTTCCATGAAAGCACAGGGAAAATAAATATTGGCTTAATGGGAATTTGGGCCTATAATTTAATTCTCTGTCTCAGCTTAGAGAAACAACCCACAGAGAAAAGCATGGATCCTACTTGCAATGTCCTGAGCCAGTGAGGAAAGGGATCACCGGCCATTTCTCTAGGGACCCCTACAATTAGAGGTCACCTCTATAGTATGGATACCTAGAAAGGAAGAAATCTACTGGACTCTTATTGGCATGGAAAGCATTTTAAAAGGGACAGTGCAAGACTTCCCTGGTGGCTCAGTGGTAAAGAATCCGACTGCCACGGCAGGAGACATGGGTTTGATCCCTGATCTGGGAAGATCCCACATGCTGAGGAGCGACTAAGCCCGTGCACCACAGCAACTGAGTCCCTGTGCCTGGAGCCCATGCTCTGCAACAGGAGAAGCCACCACAATGAGAAACCTCAGCACTACAACTAGAGAGTGACCCCTGCTCTCTGGAACTAGAGAAAGGCCCTTGCAGCAACAAAGACCCAGCACAGACAAAAATAAATAAATTAAAAAAATTAAACAAAAAAAAATTTAAGTGCCAATGCTTCATCACCAGACCTGTGAAGTAAAGGGAAAGATTTTCTTAGAGAGAGAATCTCTAGCAAGGATGCAGCCAGCGGTACTAATGTTAGTTCCCAGGGGAAGAGTTTGGAGGCACAGTGAAGAAAAGGAAAGAGGACTGGGGCTGTGTCAATTCAGTAAGCACTTATTGGATGCTAACTTTGTATTGGGTCGGTCAAAAAATTCGAGTTTTCCCATAAGATCATATGGAAAAAACCCAAATGAATTTTTTGGCCAACTCAATAGTAGGCACCAAGAGATAAATAAAACCTTCTCTGTCCCTGGAAATACTTGCAGATGAGTAGGAACTAGCAACCACAGAGGAACTTGTTCCCCGGATTTCAGACACCAATATGCAAAATTGTCCCGCATCCCAGCAGCTCATTTCCATTCTGAGACCTTGTTCTGTTACAGTTCTTGGGCAGCTTAGTTCATTCCTGTGGGCTACAAAACTCCCCAACCAATCAGCAGCTCACAGATGTCAACCCAGCAGCTGGGTGCTGGGTGAGGTGCACACAGCCAGCCAAAATGTCAGGATGCTTGAAAGGAAAAAGAGAAATTCAGAGTCAGCTGATGCACCCAGTTTCCTTCCCCAGACATCATCAGTGCAAACAGGCGGCAGGCCCTGTCCCAGCCCAGCTCAGAAATTCAGTTCTTGACGGCAGCGTCACTCTATCAAGACTTCAGTTATTGAGGAGAGGGACTGTTTGCTTGTGTTTACAAAAAAAAAAAAGCATTATCTATCATGGGACCCAATCCAGGCCAGTGCCAGTTGGATCAATCAACCTTTTAAAAATCTTTTTAGGATAAAGATTCAGCTACAGTCATGAATTAAAAATGTGAGGGAGAGAAAAATAGTACACAGTTTATAGTGGTTAACACTGGGTTTAAAACCAAAGTGTGACACTATATTAATCTTGTTGAGGCCTAATAGACATTGAATAAAATTTGTTTTCACTATTTCTTTTATGGTTGGTAATCATTAAGGATTACTGAATTTTGAGGAAGGTGAAAAGGAGAATGGGTTCACTGGGGAAAGGGAACATAGGTCATGGCTAAATCAATCTTTTTTAAATTAAAAAGCCCTCAGAATTTTCCACCAAAGCCTTGTATCTGATTGCTAAATATTAAACGAGTGCCTTATTGGCCAGTTTTACTCATCCCTACAGATGTATTTCCAAGTCATGAATCCTATATATACATACAAGATAGTAGATGAGGTAAGTGGTGGTATCCATAGCTGTTAGGGTAAGTCTGTGCATCCCTAAGTGAATCACCCATTGTTCCTTTGTATTTCTGCAGGTAGAGTCATGGCAAAGATTTCAGGAAACTGCAGGCAGGCCTCAGGGTGTGCCTCTAGCGCTGTTACCCAGAGCTTCCGACTCAGAAGCGCCCCACACCTGAGTTTTAATGCTCACCATTCACCATCTGGAAATTGTTGGTACTTTTATCTTTGATTTCGTTTCTAGAAGTGACGTCAATCGGACAATGGAGCACGAGTCCAGGGACTGCAACCTTTGCTTTCCCGCAGTCCTGTCTTCTAGACTTCCTGCCCCCCTGACAGATCTTGACTGTCTCTTCACCACTGTCACCTTCTGTTCTTGGCAGGGACCTGGACACAGGCGTGGGGAGGGTGCAAGTCGGGTGTATGCTCATGGCATCTCATGGTAGGGTGAGGGGCAGGAGTCTCGGCTCTGGGCTCACAGTGCCACAGAGGGCGGTCTCCGATCTGGGTACCAAGTGCAGCCAGCATGGAGGCTGCATTCTCCCAGGGAAGCACTTGTTGACCATGGGTTAGGGCAGCAGGCCTATGGGAAGGGGGTAGTTGATTCCCTCACTCCTGGCCAGGGCCCTACATTTTCATTTTTGCAATGGACCCTGTTGGCAAGGGGTCAGCTTCAAAGACTGTGGAAGTGGGGAGAACTTCTTGATACTTAGAGTTTTTAACATGGCATCTAGCTTGATATAAGGGCTCCCCTGGTGGCTCAGTGGTAAAGAATCCAGCTGCCAAGCAGGAGACTGGGGTTTGATCTCTGGATTGGGAAGATCCCCTGGAGAAGGAAGTAGCAACCCACTCTGGTATTCTTTACTGGGAAATCCCACGGACAGAGGAGCCTGGCGGGCTACAGTCCATGGGGTCACAAAGAGTCAGACAAGACTTAGTGACTAAACAACAACAACAAGCTTGATATAAAACCTGTTCATAAATACATTAGAAGAAGAAGAAAAAAAAGTTCCTGCTCTCAAGGGATTTACAATCTAGTTGGAAATAGATGAAATTGACAAAGATGAAATAATAAGACTTCATCAAGGATGCAGAATTGGAGGACCACTGTCCTGAAAGTATGATTTAGGTATAGAGGAGAGGGAGGAAGTGCTCCAAATTATAGGGAGCCAGTGCGGCCTCAGAACTTAAGCTGATTCGATGACTGTTGTATATTTTTGGTTCAAGGCCATTCACTCACAGCATTCCAAGGGCAGGACTGTCCTGGTAAGAAGGGAAGATGTGGGAGCAGGCATGGCTGATGTGGATCACTGAGTGAGAGGCCTGACAGAACAGAAGGATTGCGGTTAAGGTGGGAGGTTCACTGCATGGAACTGAATTGTATCAGGTAAAGGAGAGAAAATGGGTTAAGAGCCTCCCAGCTGTGTACACTGAGGTGCATATAGCAGGCTGCTACTACTGAACACAGTAAGCCACTCCAAGTTCTTCCTAGACCAGCTAAGAGAGAATAAAGGGAAACGACCTTGTGCTTAAGATGAAAAGAACTCGAATTTCACAGGGAGCTCAACGATGAGGGGAAAAAGCAAATATTCTCTGGTGAAGGTTGACTTAATTAGCTATTTTAATAATTCATGAGTCTTTAAAATGTTTGCCAGAAGATTCAGAGCTCAGATTCTGCTTCTGGTGTTTGGCTCTGGGTTTTCTCCATCACAGATTGTGCTGCCTCATGAATCAACAGGAGCCTGGGAATGTGAGGCCTGGTTGGCCAGACCCTGCACAGTCCTTAGCGCTTTGGGGCTTAAAGCCTCTTTGCGAATCTGATGAAAGGTCTGCACCCCTGCCCTAGGAAAATGTTTGTATATACAAATTTGGGGCTTTACAGATTCCCCTGAGGTCTACCTGGAACTCCAGGTTAAGAATCCTTGATTTAGAAGATCTCTAGGGACTCGAACATTCTCTTTTAACTTACCCACAAGCTGCTGTGTCAGTGTGTTACCTGGAAATGCTGTGACTCCTGGGCTTGCAGGCAAGTAGCCTCCTGTGGCTGTTTTTTGCAAAGTGAGAGATGGGAACTGCAGTTATCTGTTCATCAGGCTGAAGTAACAGCACTAATGCAGAAAAGAACTGAACGAATCAAAAGCTGTGAGTCAGCTCCCTCCCCGCCACCTGCTAGCAGGAAGCCTGCTCCGGCTGAGGGGGTGAGCTCCAGAGTCACCGCCTGGAGCTCCCAAATCCCAGCTCACGCATTTTCTGGCTGTGACTTGGGGGAACCACTTAACCTTTCTTAGCCTCAGTTTCCTCATTTGTAAAATGGGGCCAATCAGATTCACCCTGCTTCCTCATGTTCTGAATAAACCACCCTCCATAAACCTCATCATGTACAGGGCCTGGGCCACCAGCGCTCAGGAAAGGGAGCTCGTACCCCTCATTCCACCCACAATGAAGAACGGTGCTGTGAATTTGGGAACACCTTCTTGATTTAATGCTGGGGGAGGGGACAGACTGAGCAGTGGCCAGGAGCTCTCTCTCTGAACCCTTGCCTATAGGGTGCCTCTCCCCTCCTCCACCCTCCAGAGGACTCCCCTCAGGGAACGTAGAAGGGGTGCAGCTCAGGAGCCAGTGGTCTGAAGTCGCTCCTCCCCTCATCCTCTCCGCCTCTGCTCAGGTGCGTGGAGGCTGCAGGAAACGATGGAGGGAGATACTGGGCTTTTTCTGGCTGCCGGCCTGACTGCTGCAGAAGAGAGAGAGAGAGAGAAGAGGGGGAGAGAGCGATGGCTTCTTTCTCCTCTGTTCTGAGCAGGCAGCTGCGTGTGATTCAGGAGGCCACAGTGACGCTGGGGCTGATCTTGAGGGACCTGCAGAGCTGGGCAGGCCGTAGCTGCTGCTCCCTAGGACCTTGCAACTTTGATGTGGAAATAAGACAAGCCCCAGGAAGGGGGATGACAAAGGGCTGCATTGCTGGATGCAGAACGTCCTGTCCAATAGAGTCCGGGAAGGGTGGGGACGGTGAGGGCAAGATGCTGGAAAACAGGTTTCTGCGGTGCCAGGCGGTCGACGGACACTGACTCTAGCTCTCACAGTCCCCCTCCAACATAGACCCTGTTACCCTTCACGGTGCAGCGAGGAAACGAGAAAGCTCAGTGTCGGTGACTCAATCAAGGCCATCGCTGTTCCATGAAGCCAGAGCATTCAAACCACGTTTTCCTGCCTCTGAAACGCTTTGCCCCGATTCCTTCGCCCTGTTAGCTAGGTGAGGCGGGAGGCGTCCGTAGCCCTAACCCGAGGCCGGCCAGGCCCTTGCCAGCTGCCTAGAGCGCTGCGCACGCCCGGAGTCCGGGTCGGTAAATATTTGCCCTGGGATCGGCAAGGGGAGAATGCCCCTTTCTTGGCTCTGGGCAGCCCTGGGCAGTTCACGTGCGCTGTTTACCTTTCCTTCCACATTCCTCCGCGAGGAATCCGCCTGCCTCCCTTCCCTCCGCCGCAGACCAGGCGGAGTGGACTGGAGGGCGGTGCCTGGGTCCCAGAGAGCAGGTCTCAGACCTGCCTGGGACCGCCCCATGTCTCTTTTGTCTTATTTCAAATCGCAACCTCTACCTGAAAATCCTAGTTAAGAAAAAAATACCTCACCGCATTTAACAAGGCCGACTTAGGAGGAATAAATGTTTTGAGGCCTTTGCAGCCCCAGCGCGGAGGAAGACTGCGTGTGTTTGAGCTCCTAGGAAGGAGGGCAAGTTGCATTTACCAGGGGAAGCCTGCATCCCACAGACTGACAGTGGATCAGTGAGAAGCAGATGTATAGCCGGCAGCCTCAGGCACGCTCCAGCCGGGCTTGGGCTTCTGCTGAACAGGAACACTGTCGTCATTCTAGGGAAATTTCTGAGCCGTCTCCTGATCTGATTTGTAGCTGGTGATGGGAGTGCGTTACCCAATGCTGGGTGCCAAGCAGAAAGCAAAATGAGACCCTCTCCATTCATTTTCAACCATTGATTTGATGACGATGATGGACTATGATTTTTAAATGGAAAGGGCTTTGTCATCACGATTTTTCAATAAAATTCTAGCACAGCTCTTTATTTCCTGACTAAGGCCCTAGGGATCTTTTCTACCATGCTGGGTGTGACATATTTCCCAGGGTCAGCTTTTTATTTCATTGCCATTTTAAGGGTATCAGAGCATGTGGCTAGAATTTACATATAAATAATAGATTTCTGGATGGTAAAACTTGTATTATTACTTACACTTAGTAATGTTCTTCTGGATGGTTAAAAAAAAACCCAGCATAATATTGATTTTTCTTACTGTCACTTGACAATATGAATTGACTTTGTGTAAGGACCAGGAGCTCACTGGATTGAATTTAGGAAATTGGTAAGACAAATTTGACTTCAGTGGATTTGAATGATTACAATGTAATAAACATATAAAGGCTAGGGAGCTAATTTATCACTGCTTTCAGTTTTATTTATTCGAGATTGCTTCATCGTTGGTATAAATAGGCTTTATTAAAGATTATGGATTCAATTTTCAAATGACCTATAAATGGCATTCTATCGAGAGATTACTTGATTTGTTGGTTTCCTGAATAAAACATGTTTTTGCCCAGTGGGTTATATAGCCCATATATTAATATTAGAAGGTTATTCTCTTGAGCTTGGCATCTCTGATGTGCACCGTTTGATTTGTTCTCTGATCTATTTGTCTTCACTCTCTTTAATACACTGAGATGGAATGCATTACCTCTTAGGACCTGCACTTCAATGAATCATAAGAAAATGTCTGTCTGTATGGCAGTTCATCAGCTGAATGATAATTCTGGTTCCCTTTAAAAATGTTAAAGTGCCTGCACTTCAAAATAGACTGCAGTGAAAGGCATGAAAACTGCTGTGGGTCACTGATGGGGAACCATAATTGACCTCAGCTTTGGTTGCATGGTAACAGACTCCCTGGGTATTAGATCACTGCATACCACAGAATTACCAACACACTGCCCACAAAGTCAGGGGAAATTTCTGCATATGCAGTTCAGAAAGCTCCATAGAGCAGACCCTTGTAGAGAAGAGGCAGCCTGTCAGGAGAGCTGGAGCTTCTAGGAAGATGGCAAAAGGGCCCTCTAGAAGCCCACCATGTTGTAAAAACCGGTTCAATTTCAGTCCTTTCACAAAAGGGTTGTAACATTCACAGCCCTACTGACTAATGAAAACACTGATGGGAAAATTAATTAGTGTATATATATGAAGCATCTCTGAATGCTGAGACTGGGGAGGACCTTGGGAGGCCATTTATTTTCATTTTCTGGAGGCCAGTTGGCATATTTTAATGTTTTAAAGCTATTGTCTAAAGGGCTGAGAAAGCGAAATGCCTAAAGAAGGAAGATTCTACTTCTGTCCAGGAAACTCCATTTGTTGCTGTCATTGTTATTTTACTACATCATAAAACTCCAGATTGAAGGATACAAAGTTCCAGTGGAAAGGAAGTCATCACCCAACGTCAGTTTTGGAAGAAATGATTCCACTTGTTGATGACAGTAACATGATCATTTCATGATTCAACAACTTTAAAGTGGTCTCCAGTGAGGAGACTTGGGTGTCTCAGATCAGACCAAACTGGTTTTAAATGTATTGACTTTAAGATTTTAATTTGACTGAATAACTCCAAAGTCTAACAAAGGAATACAAATAGTTAAACTATTCACTCATAAAGGTGTTGAGATCTAGGAGTGAGTCAGTGTACACTAGCGCAATGAAAACAAATCAAATTCCCATCTTAAGGGAGCCTGCCCCTAAATGGAGAGGTTGGTTAGAAGCCTGAGGGCTGCCTGGCTTACCAAGTCCTCACTTCAAACCCCAAACTTCCTCTCCTCTTTTGGAACCCTCCAAATACCAAGTTTGTCATTTTCCACTTCCCATTGGAAGGTAATTCTCTTTCCCCAGGATGCTTTAGATAATCCTAAAGCCTAGCCCCTTCTGACCACATCAGCAATAAGGCACTATGCACACCCCAGTTCAGCTTTACCTCTGACTGGTCTGAGTGTTCCCACTGTCTTCCTTGTCTTTCTATCTTCCAGGTGCCCATCATTGTACCTAGCATATAGTAGATACTCAACTTTTCTTGTTGCTGGTAGTTTGTTGACATAATTTTAATGGGATCTGAAAATTCTGTATGAACAGAGAACTTAAGTTCGACTCTCAGCGGTAAACCTGCTTTTTCAATGCCAACATCTATTTTCTGTCTGACAAAAAAGATTACTTTCATTGTCCATCTAGAGCCCACTGTATTCTAGAAACTGTAGGTTGAAACCCTGCCTTTGGAAAGTTCTTAGTTTATTGACATAAAAAAAGAACTACTTTGAATTCCTATGTCATATATATTGCCTTGAAATGTGTTCTAGTTGTTTTACATTTATAGATTCTGTATTTCCTGTTAGAATAGGGTCTTCCATTTCCTTTTATTTCATATCGTGCCCAGAACAGTGCTGAGCACTAACTAGTAGGTGCTGGTAAGAACCCAGATAATGAATGGATGGATGACTAAGTACTGTATTCACAGACAGAAAAGTGAAGTGGATAGGTTTGGAGGTCAGATAGAGTTGAGTTATAAATCTAATTCTGAGCTCTACCAGCTTGTGTGACTGGGAAAATTATGTAAATCCTTTAAGCTTCAGCTATTCCATCTATAAACTTGGATGGTTGTAGAACTGACCCTACAAGTTTGCTGTGAGGATTAAATGGGATACTAACTGTAAAATGCTTAGCACAGAACCTAGAATATAGTGTTTGAAAAATATTAGCTACTGTTATAATCAGAAGTGATAAAAACAGGGAAAGAAAGATAAGGAGGGTGGGGGACAGGGATTACTGCAGTTATCATGGCTGGATTAGAGGGTTAGCAGAATTTTAAACAGGGTGGAGGTGGGAGCCCGCCGTGTATGGTGTAGAAAGGAGTCGGGGACACTGGCTTCTAGACCTGGCTCTCCCTTCAGCTGGATACAGGACTTGGGTGAATCATCTCATCTTTAGGGCCTTAATTTCTTTGGTAGAAGGTTACATTAAATGACCTCTGGAATCTCTTCCCACCCAAACAATGTATACTTTTAGGGAAAAGATTTCTATGATGTCTCTCTCCCTCTCCTTACTAAAAAAAAAAGAACAAAAAACAGAACAAACCCTTCAAATAAGAGATTACATGACTATTTGCAATCTGAGGTCCAGAGAGGTTATGAAACTTACCCCAAGATCACAGAGCTGATTGCTGGTGACTTGGATACAAATCCCTACCCCCCGAGTCACTGTGTAGTGGTGGCCCTCCATATGATGTCAGATGACTCAAAGGCAGAAGAGGGCGTAGCTCAGGAGGCACTTTCTGGGGCAAGGAAAGCATAATGCAGGGCTTTCTGTGAGATAATGCCACTAGATACAGAAAGGCATAGATGAAGGAGAATTTTGATCCACAGCTAAGAGCTTTAATAAGATGTAGATAGCTAGGAATCAAGGTACCTAATAATATTTCCACTTTATTTACTGTTAAAAATATAGGCAGTCTGGAGAGAAGATATTCAAATGTAGAAACAAACATGAACACAAAAGAAAAATTAGCAAAGGAGTTCTCTGTACAAATAGCCAAAATGATAGTCTTGTGGGTTCAGATGAATATGGGAATGACTTTTGGGGACTTAGAACAGTAGCTACCTCCTTTCTCTCCTGGTCTTAAGGTCACCCTACCCGAAGCACTGAACTCTGAGATTATAGATATGCTCCTGCCAGCCTCCAGTTCTCTCTGGTTTCTAGAAAGCAAACAGGTGTGAGGATGAGAGCAGGGGCTGAAGGAAGATGTGGCTTCTCTGTCAAGGGCAGTTACAGCTGCATCATGCCTGCGGAGGGTCTGTGATTTTCTCTTCCCCAGGCCCTTCTTGTTTAAGCTTTCAACTTCAGCTTCCCAGTGGGCTTTGCGAGGTTATCCATTTTCCAGTTTGACTCAGTGCTCACTTTTTACACCTGCCAATATGACACCTTGGGAAAGGATTGAAGGAGACATTAAGAGCTGTATAGAGATAGCACTGACAGCAAGGATAAAAGCTGCACTGAGAAGAAAAACATCTGAGGACCTAGGGAGAGCCGTTGAAATGTTTATTGATTGGCTGAGTGCAATAAATACAGAATGATGAGTTTTTAAAAGTTTGGAATGAAAAACCAAAAAGAAAAGGGTGCATTTAGTATCTCTGAGGATCCTTGAATTAAACAACTGATTCCAGTTCTGAGCAGAGTAAGTACAAGGTGAGCCTGGAACATTTTGTGCCAGAAAGCAAGAAACTACTCAAAAACTGATGGAGATGTGTCAAAAGTACACTAGAGCTGGCATGAACAGTGTATATTGGCCAGATTTGGAACAACTTGAGCATGAAAAACTAAAATGAATGTAATTGATAGTACACTCAATTTTTAAAAAACATACCAGTTAATAGGAATACTCAGAAAATGAAAGAAGAGGAGAGGAATGTACTTCTTTATAAAAAGAATGCCAGCTAATATATATCAAAGGGATCATAGAATTAAAAAAAAGGTTTTTTTGCAACCTGCAATGTATTTATATTATTAAGCAAGGATCATCAGTGGATGATAAAATCACTAGGTAAGAGTTATTAGGAAACAGGATATTCACACAGTGGCAGAGTATTTTCCCACAGATTACTTATTAATTAAAAATGGAAAATATACCCTTACAATGATGAGGTCTCATAAATGCCATCTTAACTAAGTGATCAAATTAGTCATCACTAAGAGTTGAACAATGGCTGTTATGTGCTCTTAAGATGATGCAGTGTGAAATACACAGTATTACCTGTGAAGTATTTTTGCCAAAAGTCTTCATCCTGAATCTGTGAAGCCTTAAGACCTGAATTCTACTGTATAGGAAACAGAGGGATAGAGGAACAAGTTAAATGACACTAGAAGGAAACAATCAGACAAATCTAGAGCACGGACATTGTGAAAGAAAACTGTACAGGATTCTTCAAAATATCAACATCCCGAGCAAAAAACAGAGGTGGGGAAACTGGTCCAGATTAAAAAAATTAAGAGTCTAAAGAGGCACAGCCTTGCGAAGTGTAATCCTTGTCAGATCTAGTTGGGAAAAATGAAACAGCCATAAAACACATTTCAGGGACAATTACAGAAATTTAAGTATAGATTGGTTCAAAGATAAAATTAAGGAATTTTTAAAAAATGTGGTAATGGTGTTGTGCCTTTTAGGAAAATATCCTTATTCTTAGGAGAAATATGCTGAAATTTAGGGCTGAAGTGTAATGTCTGTAACTTACTGTCAAATGGTTCATCCAAAAAAATTTCACATTTGTATGTGTGTGTGTGTGCACATGCACAGGTGAGCTTAGAGAGATGGAGACTGAGAAAGAGAAAGCAAGCACAGCACATGTTAGCCACTGTTGAATCTAAGTGGACGGTACGTGAATGGTTTATTGTACTCTTCTTTCAACTTTTCTGTCCCAAGTTTTAAAGATAAATTGAGAACTAAATTTCTGAGGAAATTGGCAGTCAGAGACTGGAAAAACAGAAGCTCTTTTATTCCTAATCAATCCTATTATTGTAATAGGGGCACCTCTCTGCCCCCCAGCCCCCACATGAATGGCAGGGGCTCTGACTGCTTCACTTTGAAGCCAGTGAACATGAGAATATGGCAGTAAGAGAAAGGAGATGTTTTCGCTAAGTGACACCCCTTTTCTCGGGCAGAAGGAAGTCACTTAAGGAAAACATCTCACTAAGTTTAGTTTAAGACAATAAAAATGAAGATTTACTCTAAGTTCTCTGAACAGAACCTAGAAATATTGGCTAGATAATCAGATAGGGAATGGAAAACAATGAGAAAGAAAGAGAGGACCCCCAATAATGACAACTTCCCAGTCTTGAGAATGGGAATCCTGATTTTTACCTTATTAAGCTAGTATGAAGAAAATGAAGTTAAAATTTGAGGTACCATTGCAGAGAATTCACACCTTCATGGAGGCCCCCACATTACCAACACAATGTGAACCACAACATCAATTACTTCTTTTCTGTGAAACTATTCAAAGTTGAAAGCACAATTTTTTTAGCTTAATTATGTGATGATTAATTGCTTTAATTCTTAATTTCATCAAACTAATATAGTCTGAATCATAAATTCTCAAAATAAGATGAGAAAAAATTACAACCTAAAAATTGTATAAACAATCATTGTATAATGACATCCAAAAAATTCCAAGGAAGATGAAAATTATATTTGACTAAGTTCATATTTAGCATTTTCAAATTGATTTAAATAAAACTTACATAAGAAGATGAGAATTATCCTCTGGCTACTCTCTCTGATAAAAAAGATTTTGGTGTTCATAAAATAACTCAGGCTTTGTAAAAATCTTCTGCTGCTGTTGCTGCTGCTGCTGCTAAGTCGCTTCAGTCATGTCCGACTCTGTGCGACCCCATAGACGGCAGCCCACCAGGCTCCCCCGTCCCTGGGATTCTCCAGGCAAGAACACTGGAGTGGGTTGCCATTTCCTTCTCCAATGCATGAAAGTGAAAAGTGAAAGGGAAGTCGCTCAGTTGTGTCCTACTCTTAGCGACCCCATGGACTGCCGCCTACCAGGCTCCTCCATCCATGGGATTTTCCAGGCAAGAGTACTGGAGTGGGGTGCCATTGCCTTCTCCGAAAAATCTTCTTAGTGCTCTTAAAGTCACATGGAAAAGGCATGTACAAAACAATAATATCTTTGTTCATCCACTTATTCAGTCAACAAATTTACTGAACATCAGCTATGTCCTAGCACCATGCAAGATAGTGAGGGTACAAAGATAGTTAAAGTCCCTGAAGGAACTCAGTCTCACTGATCTATAAGGATATTTTGAGAGAGAGTGATTCCTTCTCTTTGGACAAAGGAGAGAGGGCTTGTGGGGTTAGGAAGACATCACAGGGAATATGATGCTCGGGGCAAATATGAATGGATATGCAGCAGGTAGTAGGAACACAAAGAAGGATGTTCCAGGCAGAGGAAGCAGCAGGAGCAGACATAGGTATCTGCAAGCAGTGTGGCTTGGATGATGGGGTGGAGGGAAGCACTTTTCAATGAGATCAGAATACAGGAAAGCAGATCCAGGTGAAATAATGCTGGGTTCAGTGTTTGATGTGATGTTTCAGGGCCTGAAGGCCTGTAAGAGGAGTTGTCAATAGACACATTTAGGATTTCAAGAGAGGACTCTGTCTTAGGGCCCCGCTCTGGCTCTCCTCCAGAAGCACACCTCCACACAGGGCCACAGGGACCTTCCTACCCAGAGCCCACACTCTCTCCTACTCAAGACTCCTCTAGGTCTCCAGGATCACAGAATTCCTTGCTCAGATAGCACAGATCCTGCTTCTAGGCTCTGAGGGATGGTTGAGAAGCAGCTATTTGTGGGGCTGATGATGGACGTGGTCACAAGGACCAGAGTGAGTGCACATATTGATGCCAGCCCCCTTATAGTATGTGATGGACTGAGGGTGAGAAGAGAACTGTACGCCGTGGGTTAGAGGATGACTTCCGCACACTTCATGGTCTGGTGTGGAAATCTGAAATTCTACAATTGACCACAGCCTTCCAGGTTATTATGAAAGTTTATACATCAAGGTAGGAGGATAGAATATATTTTATTTGTTCATTAGATTGATTTATGACTTTAACACATTTAACATACACTCTGTAAGCCTCCATTTTTACTCTTGACTGAGCCTACCAATGTTAAGGTGATCCTGAGCAACTGAAAATACTAATTAGGAATTGAGGAGAGACTTTACCTCTGGCCATCTGTATTTGGGGGTGATCAGCACACAGCCACTGCTGTGCAAGTGGAGGAGGGTGCTACAGTGGGTATCCAAAGTCACAAGAAAAGAGAGCCATGGTCTAAACTTGGAGACATGCCATCTTTTAAGCAACAGATGAAGGAACCAGCCAAGGAGCCTGCAGAGACACTGCCAGGAGAAATGCTAGCAGAGCTAAGTTCCAAAAGCCAAGCAAGAAGAGGGTTTCAAGAGGAATAGAATGGTCAATAAAATGGACAGTGTATATAAAATGATCAGCACAGGGCCTGGCCTGAGGTGAGCAACCAATCACCATGGCTGCAAGTGTCACGAGGATGGTAGAAGTGATGATGGTGATGACGATGTCTCTGTTCTTTACTATTTCTCTCTGCTTCAAACACCTTTCCCTCTTTCTCCACCTTAACCCAAATTCCTGTGGATTACATTCTCTAGGAAGTCTTCCTCTTGCCCATTGGGCTGTCTTCCTATGTGCCCCTGGGGTCATTCTTATCATAACTCATTCTTCTCACTGCACATTTATAGCACATACATGCTATAATAGACTGTTGGTGAGGCCTGGCGTGCTGTGATTCATGAGGTCGCAAGGAGTCGGACACGACTGAGCGACTGATCTGATCTGATCTGATCTGATATATTAAATGAGTGTTCATGGTTTCTAGGGTGACCAACCACCCTAATTTAACTGTAACTGCCTGGTTTCAGCAATTTAAGTCCTGTGTCCCAGGAAACCCCTCAATTCTAGGCAACCCTATATGGTTAGTCACCCTAAATTGATATCTTTTTTTTGAATGAATAAATAAGTGAGTGAGTGGCAGAGTGTCAATATCAAAGTTAATGACCCTCAGCTTTTTCCATGTGTATATGAGCATAAGCCTATTCAGTAAGTCTGGAGGATTCAGTGTTTTCCCTATACTCTTCACTCCTCATCAAACTGACGATGCTGTGGGCGAGACAGTCTCATGACCTGGTTGTATTCTAGTTCCAGCTCTGTTTTACCCTGTAGTCCTGGAAGGGGATAGCTTCCTTTTCTCAACCAGGGCTCCTTATCTGAACCACAGAACAAGAAAATCATCTAAGTACTATTTTGTCATCTATCTCCAGGTTGGTGTAAAAACCAGTTCTAGTCTAGATGCATAGGAGAGAAGTTGATGCACACTGTCAGTGCCTTAGGGCATTTAGGGCTTAATTCTTTCACCTGTTGAGAATCACACAGGACCTGCAATCCAGAATGCCACTGGGGGACTTTCCTGGTGGTACAGTGGATACGAATCCACCTGCCAGTGCAGGGGGGCGTGGGTTTGATCCCTGATCCAGGAAGATTTCACATGCTGCAGAGCAACTAAGCCTGAACACCACAATGAAGAATAGCCCCTGCTCTCTCAACTAGAGAAAGCCTGCGCAAAGCAACAAAGACCCTGCACAGTCAAAAAAAAAAAAGAATGCCACTGAGATTGTCCTGTGCCTTCGTTCATAGCAGAGCTGGCTGGAAGAGAGAAGCTACAGAAGTGTCAAAGGATGGGGCTTGTGTTATCTCTATTCTGCAAATTGAGGAACTGAGGCCTGGAGAGGAAGTGAATTATTATTTTCCCAGGATAGACAAAGTTAGAAAGCCGTAAGATCTCACCAGTCAGGAGAGGAAAGTAGACAACCAACCTCCCGGGCCTTGATGCAATGGTTAGTCACCAACTCTGCTTCTCAGCTGGCAGTTGCCAAAGTCAAGCTGCACTGTAAGTCATCTTGTGGAAGACAAATGCTCTATAAATAAATTGATTTGGAACAGTCTCAAATACACAAAAACCACAATGTCTTTAAATGTATGTCTCGACTTTTTTTTCTCTCATTTTCTTTCTCTTATTAGAGAGGTCAGCAAGGAAGATTTTGCAAGAGAGGCCTTAATAAAATTCAACCTAAGAAACCAGGAAGAACTTTTCTGTATTGTCTTTAAACAGACATATTTGATTATCAAATATTTGTTTAAAAGCTCTTTGATTCAATATATCTGTCTGTAAGCATGCATCTGTATATTATACTCAAGCTAGCTTTACATTATACATCAATCCCTTTAAAAACTCGTTTTCTAGAATAACTGATTATTCATTTTTGTCATTCAATTTCTGATCATTAAAAATTTCATGTGTAAAAGCACTGCATACTGGTGGGGTATTGTATAAAGAGAGAATATTCTTAATGACTAGCCTGAAGGAAAAAAAACTGTTGATGGCTCTTCCATCTGAGGAAGAATCAGAGACAAATGTCTGAGGAAAACCTTAGACTTGGGTGATATCAGAATGGAGGGTAATGGGAGAGTGGCCTCAGGGCTCTGATTTCAGCTTAATTCTGACGCAGTTACCCACTTTTAAGTGACATCCTCAGTGGTACACTGTGTTTCATTCATGAGTGAAAGTAGCTCAGCTGTGTCCGACTTTTTGTGACCCCATGGACTATAGCATGCCAGGCTCCTCTGTCTATGGAATTCTCCAGGCAAGAATACTGGAATGGGTTGCCATTTCCTTCTCCAGGGGATCTTCCCAACCCAGGGATGGAACCTGGGTCTCCTGCATTGCAGACAGATTCCTTACTGTCTGAGCCACCAGGGAAGCCCTTGTTTCATTGGTGGGGTAAGTTAATTAAGCCCTCCCCCTGTGGCATCAATGCCTCACCATATTAGCAAGGACAATAGAAGCACACTGGGGGGTCCAGAGTTTTTATTGAGCAGTCATTCATCTGACAGGAAGGTCACAGGGTTGCCAATACTAATTGAAAGAGCTCTTACTTTGTGTCTGATTCACGTGACTGAAAAAAAGCGAATCCACCTCTGGTCTAGTGAAAGAACTACTTTAGATGGCTTGAGAAAATGTCTAAGTTTGAAAATGTTCGTCTCTCAATGTCTGACTCTTGTGACCCCATGGACTGTAGCCCGTCAGGGTCCTCTGTCCATGGAATTCTCTATACAAGAATACTCGAGTGTGTAGCCATTCCCTTCTCCAGGGTATCTTCCTGACCCAAGGATCAAACCTGGGTCTCCTGCATTTCGGGCAGATTCTTTACAATCTGAGCCACCAGGGAAGCCTAAGTTGTTTGCTGCTAAGTTGCTTCAGTCGTGTTCGACTCTGTGTGACCCCATAGATGGCAGCCCACCAGGCTCACCCGTCCCTGAGATTCTCCAGGCAAGAACACTGGAGTGGGTTGCCATTTCCTTCTCCAATGCATGAAAGTGAAGTCGCTCAGTCATGTCTGACTTTTAGCGACCCCATGGACTGCAGCCTATCAGGCTCCTCCATCCATGGGCTTTTCCAGGCAAGAGTACTGGAGTGGGTTGCCATTGCCTTCTCCAGTCTAAGTTGTTTAAAGCAGGTTAAATTCCACTGAGGCTTTCCAAGTTAAGCTGTTTTCAGATAAGCTGTTAAGAAAGTATTTTGGTCTTGTGGGGCATTCTGGAGGTATTCTGGAGGGAACCTTCTTCTCAATAAGCAGATCTTACCTTGGTTTGCTAAAAATGCTATTCATTAGGTTTTACAAGGTTGTGCTTTTTAACCAGAAAATTATGAAGTCTTGTTGTGCCTAAGAGGATTTTTTCTGGGCAGTGATTCTACCAACATTCTTGAGGAACTGCAGTTTGAGCATGAATCCCTAGTTTCTTCCTAACTTCCCAGCACTATCTCCTGAAGTGGGCTCACCCTGGTAATGCCTAACCACTGACACTCCTCCACTGTGCCATGTAATTGCCTGCCTTTGCTCTTTCTTTCATCTAAACTTGCTGCTCTATTCCTCCCTGCCTTTTTGCTTTTTCCTGGCCCATTATCATGTCAGACCCAACGGAGGAGTCATGTTCTCTGGGAACCCTCTTTGGAACCTCTGCGGTGGGCGAAATCCTCTAAGCCCCCTCTAAGGTAACAATTACATTATTTTCAAATGAGTTTATATGGTATATAAATTATTGCTATTCACTTGTTAAATATTCCAGGTTATACACACCCTTGCTTATTTTGGGTGGGACCAAGAAGGTAATTGTTTTTAAATGGGGTATGGGGAATATATGAAACAAGAATGACAGAATGCTGTAAACTGGTAAACCTAAGTGATTGGTACTTTTTTGGTTATACTTTTCTCTCCATTTGTATATCCCTGGAGAAGGGAATGGCTGCCCACTCCAGTATTCTTGCCTGGAGAATTCCACTGACAGAGGAGCCTGGTAGGCTACAGTCCACTTGTATATAGTTTATATCTAAAGTTTTCCAAATTAAAAGTTCAAAAATTAAAAAAAAAAATTTTCATGTGTGACAAAACGCACGTAAAATTTACCGTCATAACCATTTTAAAGTGTAGAGTTCAGTGGTACTAAATACGTAATGTCGTGCTACCATCGCCGTCCATCCCCACCACTATTTTCATCTTGTAGAATCAAAACTCTTATCTATACCCATTAAACAATAACTCCTTGTTCCCCCTTTCCCTGACAACCATCATTCTACTTTCTGTTTCTGTGATTTTTGACTATTCCAAATACCTCAAATAAACGGAATCATACAGTATGTGACTTTTTGTGACTTATTTCACTTAGCATAATGTCCTTGAAGTTCATTCATGCTGTGGCATATTGCAGCATTTTTAAGGCCAAATAGTATGCCATTTATGTACAACAGATGTAAACCACATTTTGCTTATCCATTCATCTGCTGATGAACACTTGGATCCCTTCTACATTTTAGCTGTCTTGAATAGTGCCATGAACATGTGTGTAACAATATCTCTAAGATCCTGCTTTCAGTTCTTTTGAGTATATACCAAGAAGCACAATTGTTGGATCATATGGTAATTCTATTTTTAATTTTTTAAGGAACTGCCATGTTATTTTCCAAAGCGGCTGTACCGTTTTACATTCCCACCAACAGTGCACAAGGATGCCAATTTCAGAGCTAATTTCTATGTGGCTTCAAAAATGTTCATTTAAACCTGAGAGATTAAAGACTCAAAAGGGCAAATTCATTAGGAAACTCAGTATGATCACATATACACAATACTATGGTTTTATTATAGTAACCACTGTGTGCCTACCCTGTACCAGGTACTTCAACACTTTACCTAGATGCTAATCTTTATATGATTCTAATTCTTATAACCTTTCAAGATAGGTATTATAACCTCCATTTTACAAATAAGGCTAAAGATTAAATGACTCATCCAAGGTCATACATCTAACAAAAGTGACCCAACCAGTACTCATACCCAGCTCTCACTCCAAGCCAGAACCCTATTATTCCACAGTATCAAGGAGCTATTGCAATTTTGTATACTGCGTTTTTTTTTTCCCCTCCTGGTAAATTATCCCCATGATGAAGGCAAAGTGAAGTCGCTCAGTCGTGTCCAACTGTTTGTGACCCCGTGGACTGTATGTAGCCCACCAGGCTCCTCCGTCCATGACTGGAGTGGGTTGCCATTTCCTTCTCCAGGGGATCTTCCCAACCAAGGGATCGAACCCAGGTCTCCTGCATTGCGGGCAGACGCTTTAACGTCTGAGCCACCAGGGAAGCCCAAGCATACTGGAGTGGGTTGCCATTCCCTTCTCCAGGAGATCTTCCCGACCCAGGGATTGAACCCGGGTCTCCCGCATTATAGGCAGACGCTTTACTATCTGAGCCACCAAAGGGGAAGTATAAACGGAAGTTTCTTTAGGATTAGTCAGGTAAGCAGCTGCATTCGCCCTTACGAAGATTTTCATGGGCTTTGTGGGCTCAGCTGGTAAAGAATCTGCCTGCAATGCGGGAGACGTCGGTTCGATCCCTGGGCTGGGAAGATCCCCTGGCGAGGGAAAAGGATACCTGTATTCTGGCCTGGAGAATTCCATGGGGTCACAAAGACTCGGACACGACTGAGTGATTTTCACTTTTAGCTTTGTGGGGGAGTTATATGGTAAACGTGTGGCCTCCATAAGGCGGATAAACGAGGCTGAGATGAAGAGCGCGGGGTACGGGTTTCACTGGGTCTTTCAGCTTCATTCTTAACCACTACTTTCATAGACCCCCTACACCGGGGCGGGAAAGCGTTCGTGCAAATGTAGCAAGGCAGGATGGGTGGAGGAGGAAAGCTTTCCAGCCAACCGCAGTTGCCAGGACAGCGCGGCCCGAGCCGCAACGGCAGAAGCTGCACCGCGTCCCGGCAGCGGCTGCGAGCCCCAGTGACGCATTGCAGGTACGAACCAGCCAATCAGAGGAGGGCTCAACGATCATCGTGCTGCGCATCGTTACTACGATGCTCTTCCGCGCCGCAAAGTAGCGCCTCTCAGGCGCCACTCCACCGGCTCTTCAACGGCTCGCTAGGGAGTGAAACACAGTTACGTCATCCGTTCGTCCCCTTCCCTTTATCTTTTGCATCGTCTATCACATAATTGTGGATAAAAGGGTCTAGAGAGGAGTTGGAGGGGAGGGGGTTGGCCGGGACTCGTTTATGATGTTCCGTTATCTGAAGTGTGGCGGAGGGATCTGGCGGAGGGAGGTGTTTATGAGGCGCTGGGGGCGGAGGGGGAGAATTAGTCCGAGTGGAGCGAGCGAGTTGAGTGGTTGTGTGATTGCGTCCCGGAGACCGGTAGCGCTTGCAGCATGGTGAGTGCGTCGCTAAGCTGCGGGCGCTCGGCCTGTAGGGGGTAAGAGGCTGAAGCGAATGGACGAAAGGGAACTAGCCTTTCTCACACTCTCTAGGAGTGGTCTTCGCCAGGGGGATGGCGCGCCAGAGGCTGGGGGCGTCCACGGCGGTTGTGTCGCAGGTGCTCCCCCACCCCCACTCTCCTCAGGGAGGTGTCCCGTGGTGTACTGGGGGCCAGGCGCAGCGCCCCCGGGACCTTGGAGCTCCTCAGAGGCTGAATGAGGATGGAGCCGGGGCGGGGGCAGCCGGGGTAGGCGAGGGTGGAAGGGCGGGAGGAGCGGGAGCGCAGAAGCCTTGGGTCGGGCATCTCAAAAGGTCAGCCAGGGGCCGTATTCAAAAGCCCAACGGACGGTTGGTGCGGGCGCCAGGAAGCGCCTTTGTCCGCGCGCGGCCGCCATGCGCCGAGGGGGCGGGCGGGAGCGCGCGAGGCCCGGGGCGAGCGCCCGCGCTGCCGTTAGCCCGCAGCCCCCGCGTGCTGGGCCGGGAGGGAGCTGGGGGCGCGCGAGCGGGCGGGCGGACCAGCTGAGTGGGCCGAGTCCGCGGGGAGCGGCCGGGGGCGGGGCGGGCTCGGGACCGCGGCCGTCCAGACCCGGCTCGAGCCCCAGCTGCTGCGCTGGTACCTGCAGGACTGCGGAGGTCTGGGCGTCCCGCGGCGCTGCGAGGTCGTCCGGTCGGGCAACGTTTGGGGAGGGCAGCCTCGTCCGATTCCCATCCCCCACCCCCGGCGGCGAGGAGGAAGCTCGGTGAATCCTGATCTTTCTGCTACATATGGGCCTTGAGGCCTAATTCCACTTCCCAGGCTAAATAATTCTAAAAAAAATGTAAGTGGTTTTGTCATTGAAGGAAATGACTATATCTGAAGTCAGGCGCAGCCTCGCACTGCGCATCTCGTTAGAGAAAGCCAGAGACTCCAGCTGGCTTTTGAAAGGCGTTTTTCTATTCACTCACCGAAAGCCCGCTCCGGGGTGACTCCCGTTCTGTTGCCAAAGTCGATCTTACCCTCTAGTAACAATCGGAAGGATGCCTTTGACAGGGGCCACAGTCCTCTTTTGAGTGCTCACGTGCACGTTGAAATGTTTAAGATCCATTAACACTATTGCCCCGCACCAACAGCCTTGAAAATAACTCCCTATTTCCGTAGCGAAAATGCCAGGACATCTTTTAGGTGCGGTTTAATTCATTTGTACATTAATGATTGTCAAAGACTATGGTGACAGAAGAGTATATTGGGGGACGGGATTTTTTTAAAGCATTTTCCTGTCACTTGAGACCGGAACTCTTGTTCTTTCCTGTTAAAAAAAAAAAAAGTCTAATGAGCGCGGTAATTTGCAATACTTATTTTGTGGTTCCTTCTGCCAAGTGGTTACAGGCGATGGGTGTGTCCAGGAGGCAAGGTGACATCTTAAACAGGAGTTGGGAATCCTTGCCAACTGAAACCTCCACCCTGTATGGGTGTGGGGAGAGGAGTTCACATTTGTTTGATGTACTCGTTCCATTTTGATATTTTAATTATTTTATTCTAAATTTGTATATGCTGGTTGAATTTACTCTTTTAGGTGAAAATATAGGCATGTAATTAAGGTTCTGAATTGTGGGGTGAATTTTTTTATATTATGTAAATGAAAAATAAATTTGTTTCTAATCAGTCTGATAATTAAATCAAGATCTCAGATTTTCTTGATGAGGCACAGTTTGTATCTACCCTTTCGTGGTCCTTTGCCAAAAGTAAGCTTTTGTAGTTACTGATCACATCATTACTGTTTTGAGTGTTTTTGACAGTCATTGTTAACAAAATTGGGAATCATCCTTGCTAAGTCACTTCAGTTGTGTCAGACTCTTTGCGACCCTATGGACTGTAGCCCACCAGGCTCCTCTGTCCGTGGGATTCTCTGCGCAAAAATACTGAAGTGGGTTGCCCTTTCCTACTCAGGGGATCTTCCCAACCCAAGGATCGAACCCTCCTGTCCTATGTCTCCTGCGCTGGCAGGCAGGTTCTTTACCGCTGGCATAGGTAATTTAATAATTACAAGACCTGAAGGTTTAAAATTAGGACTCCATAAAGTCAAAGAATGAACATTTATTTGATACGGGATAAGTTTGCTCATGTGGCTGTTGGGTTTACATATAGTTGATTCATGGTCATTGAAAGGGAGATTAAGAAGACTTGAGGCAGGGGTGATGAGATAAGTAAAAGATGTGAAGACGTGGAACTTTTGGTCACTTGAATCCAAATAAATACCCATTGAACAGCAAGAAGATCTGTTTCTGTTAGACTAAAGAAATTAATTATGCCTCTATGAAAGTATTGAAAGTTCTAGGTTCAGGTAGACTGATCAAATTAGGCCTTTAGTAAAGGTCCTAATTTTTAAGTAATTTATTCTAGTTTCCCTTTTGGGCCAAGATACTGTTCTATCTGAAATAACTTAGAGACTGCTTTTGATATAGTTAAAACAAATGCCCTGACTTCTGAAACTAGAAAAATTTTTGCTTAGCATGGAAGCCTTTGTTGTATCTAAGTAATACTTGGAGTAAACAGGAATGAATGCAAAATGAAAGTTTGCTCCATTTCAAGCTTATGGACTCATATATTTATTGAGATAAAAATTTTGGATTATTTTTTATACCACCTTTGACTAGATAAACTCCATGGTATCCATACCTACTACTTTTGAATGCCATTTGGGAAATGTTAAATAGGCACATAATTCCCTTAAGGTCACACATGTAGTCTAGATTAGTGGACTCTGTTTTTCTCAGTGTTTACAAATCACCTGTGGTTCTTCAAAATGCACAGTCTAGTCCAGTAAGTCTCAGCTGGAACCTGAGCATATACTAACGTTTAGGAGCTTTCTCTAGAGTTGACAGTAGCAGTTGAAAGTGATATTTGTAGAAATAAAGGAGTAAGAAGTAGTCATCTCTCTAGTGAATTACCCTTCACTGAGATAAACACATTTTAATGAGCTTGAGTTTTCCCAAAAGTATAATTCTTCTAGTTCTTCTACTAAGAAAATGACACTCTGCATAGACAAAAATAAGAACCAAATTTATTTGCATGTCATTGGAAAAAGCTTACAAATTACAGTGCTAGGGGACTTTGTGTTTTTACTTTCAGTAGTTTTTAGTCTGAAAGTTACTGATGAAGGTTATTTTAAAGCCTTGGACTCTGGGTTAGTAGTAAATACAAAAGAAAGTTTTTTTCTTCCTAAAGCCTTCTCAGCTTTCATATGTGAGTCTTCCCAAAATCTCCTCCCTCATAACTTGTTGGAAAAAAACCCCACTGTCTCAGTTTCTACACATAGCAGTCATTCTTTCAGCTTTCACATATGTTGCTGTGTTTTCCACACTTTCGGGTTAACATTTTTAGTCCTAAACTGATTTCTTCTGCCCCATTTGTTCCTGGGCTTGTGGCTTCAGTTTGTGGAAATAGATTTTCTCATCTTAAATCAAAGTTAAAAAGAAACATGGAGAGTTTGCTGTAAAGGGCTTGATAATGCCCCACCTGTCTACCTTCACTGTGAAAGTTGAACTAGTCAGGTTGGTGTTTAATGTTAACATTGTAGGTTCTTTGGTTAATTAACTTACATAAAATAATCTTCACTGAACTTTTGGGGCTAGCCCTTTATATAGCTTCTAAATGCACAATGACTCTGCAAGGTAGATATTAATATTCTGTGTTACAGATGAAGTTGACAATGAGGGTTTGAGTAACATGTCCAAGGTCACATGGCAGAGCTGGGATACTAAACCAGTGATGCCTCAAAGCACCATGCCATGTTATCCTTCTTTTAGAAATGATAGAAGTCCTGCAGGATGGAATTAGATCAGAGGTAAACCATCTATAACCTCTAACAGAGTAAAAAATATCAGTGGATTTACTGGGTTTTAATTCTTATTCGTAGAGAACACAATCTGATTTTATACCAAATACTTGGGAGAATTGGGATTTGTAAGGATAAAAGTAGATAATTTTTATTTTATAAACTTGTGCATTTGAGCTTGATTATTGGCTTTTCAATTTTAAATTGCTAGACTTGGCTTTTTTTCTAAAGACCTTGCGTTTGCTTCAAGGTCAAATCAAAATTGATTAGGGAAAGAAATTTCTGCTTTTCTGGGTTTTCTTAAATGTTCTCATGCTGTCCCCTAGAGAAAATGTGAATGCCATCCTGTATTAAGGTTATTATCCTTTCCAGGGGTGTGTTCATTTAAAATGAAACCAGGCAGTGTTTATTTTTCTTTCATATCAATAAATGAATGGATTAATGACAGTATGCTTGACTTCTGTAGGTAGGAATGTTAGCTAGGAAGCTATTTCTTGTCAGTGCCTCTGGATATAGGATATATGTTCCAATAAGCAGTGCATGTCCACGGATGAAGGCCACATGAGGAACAGGGAGCCTTATTATTTTGCAAGTATCTTTATAGTGTGCTCTGAATTTAAAACTTGAGGTATTGGATATGTCCAACAAGTGTTTAATCCTGACCCTACATGTTAGTTAGTAATTTTGTACTCCTGCTCCCTAAAATTTAACCTTAGCCTTTTTCCCCCATCTGTAAGATAGAGTATTAAATGGTATTATTAATACCATTTAGGGTTTGAAGATTGAGTAAGAGCAACATATATAATGGGTTTCAGCAAATGCCTGAACATGCTTTTTGTTTTTTTAAAGTAAAAACAAGTAACTGTTCTCCATTTGCTAAAAATATCACAAATCTTTTCACTTTGGAATTTTAAATATCAAAAGAAAATGAATAACTGGATTTAACATCTTGTAAATAATGTACTTCAAATCCTGGATTCTCTGCAGTTGCATGGCAGGTGAGGAGGAGTAAAACTGGTAACTTCATGTTGCCCCAACCAGTACATCTTGGATTTTTATCTTTTTGATAGATAACGAGTTTTGCTTAGTAATCTTTGGGTTTTTTGAGGTTTGGAACATCACATGTCCAAGTGAAGTATTTAATCACTTATAGGGAAAGTTTACGGAGAAGGCAATGGCACCCCACTCCAGTACTCTTGCCTGGAAAATCCTAGGGACGGGGGAGCCTGGTGGTCTGCCTTCTATGGGGTCGCACAGAGTCGGACACGACTGAAGTGACTTAGCAGCAGGGAAAGTTTAAATGTAGTTCTTGTTGATTATTTTTTATTTGGTGGAGATTTCTGGTATTAATGGTTTTTATCTACCTGAGGAGATGAGCTTAAGTTTACATATACAAACTTTGAGAAAGGAAACAATGCTTCTTTGCATCTATCCTTGATTTAGAAGAGTACAATTCCAATTAAACTTTGTAGTGTTAGTGTGCTAGATTTGCTTTTTTAAAATTTATGTAAAATTTAGACTTTCAAATATATTCTGAAATATTTTCACGTCTTAAACTTGGGGGCAAGGTAGCTTAGCTTTGGAGATAAATCAGATGTATTTTCTGCTCCCTGTGTTTGGTACTAAGGAGTGAACTAAATGAAGTTGAGAAGTTGATGAAACCAGATGAACCCTGAATGTTTTTAAACTTGTTTCTGTAACTGTTAAACTACATACTGTCAAGCCACTTACCTATTTCTTTGATTTCTTTTTAGGCTGACCAACTGACTGAAGAGCAGATTGCAGGTGAGAAATAACTTTGCTAGGTTATACCCGTTGAATTTTATTATAAATTGAAAAGCCATTCTCAAAAAAAGATATTTGTATGAAAGAATTGACTTTGATCTGTGTAGTAGATGGAAACGAGTGTAATGTAAGAGAGTAATTGAACCTGCTTTGGTCTGTGTAAGATGTGTGGGGCTAACTGTAATTAAAGACATGTTTTTAGGTTATGTAGATATACTTTTGAGCCTGGTGTTGGGGTGCTCTTTGTTTTTCTTGAAGTTATTTTAGTCTAAAGATTAATTCTGGGCGGTTTTTAACACTGAAACTTCAAATCAGTCTCCACAAGAAAAGAGGCCAAGTAGTAGTTAACTTGAAATGTAAAATTAGAAAATGAATGTTGAATTTAACCGTGATTTAAAGTAGCTAATATCTTAACCTTAGAATTGCATGTACGATCAGTCAATCAGGGAATAACCATTTCTCTAGTGAAAAACTTAGATCCAAAAGTTAGTATTCTGTTTTATAGACGCAGTAAATTTGAGTTTTATCTTAAAAGCGGTGACAGCTATTGAATGAAATGAGTTTGTCTTGTATCCTTTAGTTTGCTGTGAAAATGTGAAATTGTTACATAAAACCTGATGTCATGTAGTCATTATGCTGAACCAGTAGTACTTTTGATTTTATTCTAATATTTTTGAGGTGGCTAGTTAAACAGAATGTTGGGGAAACTTCTAAATGGGTTTTTTTGGTTGTTGTTTTTTTTTTTAATTTCAGTGTTGAAATGCTTTTCAAACTCTATTCCTTGACTTTGATTAAAGAGAGACTTAGTAAGGAAAGCATCAGGCAGTTTTAACTGCAATGGTTTTCCTGATAGGCACGGAGTTTCAAGTGCTCAAAAGCTTTTTTTTTTAAACGCTAGAGAAAACTGAGAAACCCAGTTGGAACTCAGGTATTACTTTACTACCCCACACTTAATACACAGTCTTGGCAGAGCCAGAAATCAGTAATCTCAAATTCTCATCACAGATAATATTTGCATGGACTGTATAAAGTAGAAAGCTATTAGCACTGAGGACCAATTTGACAGGCTTTATTTTTATTTTTTACTATGTGCATTTGACTTAAGCTGGGAATTTGCTCTTTAGGGTTGGTAAATTTGTATGTATAGAGGATGTTGAAGTAGTCAGGCAGAGCTTTGGAAATGATTTCTTTTGTTCATATTATAGTATTTTAGGTGTATTGATGAACTGTAAGTTATTCTGGAATAGTTTTTTATGTATGACTCAGGCTATTATTTCCAATCTTAAGTTCTTACCTTCTCTAATGGACCTGTCTTCTTTGCCTTTGTTTCTCCATAGTCTCAGTCAGGTAGTTCTGCATGGCACAGCTTTGTTCACTTGAGGGTAGATAGTGAATTATTCAAAGTGCCAGTTACATAGCTGGTGCTCATTACTCCTTTCCCAAACACACATACAACTCTTTTAAAAAGTAGTTTGTGTCTGTTAAATTCAAGAGAATCAATCCTCAATACTTGATAGCATTTTTGTAAAAAATACATGCAGTTCATGGAACATTGTCCTTAAAATAAATTCTGTCTTTTCCTTGGTTCCTATCATACAATTAAATTCTAGTGAGAGTAGCAGAAAAATCTATTCCAGGTTCTTTCCCTACCCTGCCTTTTCCTAGGCTTTTAATAAAGCTGTTCTTGGAGCCCAGGTTTTAGTGAACCTTTTAAAGTAGAGGAGCTAAAGCTTTTATGCTACTAAAATAAAAATCCTTATTTCCTCTTGTTTCCCACTACCTCCCACACAGTAAGGACTGAGTAAATATTTCCTGAATATATAAATTTTCAAAGATGTGTGCCACACAGATATGTTCTAAAGCAGTACCTACTCTATCCTAACAGTTACTCTGCCTCCTCCTAGAGTCCCTTACTTTTGAGTTGCAAAGTTGAATATACTAAGGTACTTTTTCAGTTAGCTTTATCTTCATATGCTGACCGATTTAAAATTCCTCTAGCAGGTAACTTGGCCTAGAAAAATGTACGCTTATAGTTTAGGTGAAGTGTCTAGAATTGTTTATGTTACCCTGGTCTTAAAGAGAATCCAGAACAGTCTAGTGTGACATCAATAATAACAAGTTAATTTTGTTGGTGACTTGCCATGATGTCGTTAGTTGTTGGTGTTTAAAGGGAAAATGTAAAATAATTTTTTTCTTTAAAGGAATTTATGCCTAAACTTTTAAATTTCAGTGTAGGGATAAAACTTATGATTTAAAAAAAAGTACTAATCTTACTCAATAATAAAGGCCTTTAAGGATTTAAATACATGGCCTTTAAAGGATCATTAAGTTCAGAATTTTATAAATAAATAGAAATTGGTAAACAGACATTAGATTTGTCTTAATTACAATAATCTGTTTTAATAATAATGTGAATTTATGTAAAACATAATTAGAAAGGTATCCTGTGGTTGCTAATGAAAATCTAAAACGAGTAATAATATGACTTCTGAAAGTTTCAACTTAGGCATAACTAGAATAGATTTTGGGAGATTCCATCAGTTATATTGAAGAGACCTGTTTTCTTACTGTGTATTGGAGTTTTGACTCCTAGGTTTATATTTCAAGTCATTCCTGGGAATTACTTGTCTAAAATGATATGCTTCTATATATGAAGATTAAACAAGTTCTGAAGCACAGGTGGTGAGCTATAAAAGCAGGTGAATTGTATTTTTCAGTTTATTTTTATTTCAGGATTTTACAGGTATTTCTGCCTCTTAAACTTCTTGAAATTTAGAACATACATAGATGTGTAGCATGCATCTTTCAGAAATAGTTTTTGAAATTAAGTCATTTAGTAAAATGATTATGTCTGATAGTTATATCTGGGGATTTTTGTACATAATGGTGTTAAATGATGCCTATATTATAGCAGAGAATGTAATTAAATACAAATTTCTTAAGTAATTTTCTTGGAGGCCAAGTTACTAGGTGATAGATGCTAATGTGTTCAAACTCTTAATAGTTTATGTACTTCCAGACAGTATTTGTACATCCTGTTTTTTAAAAAACTCGGGTAAAGTGGAAATATTTTTATCGAATTCTGCTCTTTGTAGGACTTACTGATTTACTTTTGTCATTGAATTGGTCTAGGTTAGTACTGCATGTTTTCATAAGATCAGTCAGTAGTTTGTTCCAAGTTTCTAATATTGGGTGAGTTTCTCTGAAAACAAGTTAACATTTAAATGGAGTGGACTGTTTAGCACTGAGAGTAAGTAGCACATACTACAGTGATAGTAGTCTAAAGCTAAACAATTAAAAGAATCAAAGCAAAAGAAAATAATGTGATAATCCAAAATGGTAATAGGACTCAGGTACTTGTGGAACCCATTTGGAACCCACTTGTGTGGAACCCATCTGGAGGCTATTGTGATAGTCCAGATAAAAGATGATGGGGCCATGAACCAAAATGTTGGATGTAGAGATGAAAAAAGAATCAGGCAGTATTTCAATAGCAGAATTCAGCAGGCCCGTTTCAGGGGAAAAAGAGTTAAGGTAACTTGCTTGTGTTCCTAGGGTTGCTGTATATGGAATTCATTTTCATTAAGTTTTCCCTGAGGTCAGCTAGGGGAGATGTCCTGTAGGATGTCAGAAATAAAAGTATTACGTTGAGAGAGATGAGTGGACTAACTGAAGTCTTCATCATTAGTGGGCATAGATGTAATGGCCAAAGAGAGAGAGAAGGATAAGAAATTTGGTCAGATCTACATGCAGGAGACAAATAGGAGCGAGACCCTTTGGCAGTATAAGGTAGAAAGTAAAGGACTTGGAAAGTCAAGAGAAGTTTTCCTCCGTAGTTTTGCTACAGGAAAATGACATTATCTCTTTCTTGGTATTTAAGTACTTGCCAGGTATAGTTCAACGTGCTTTACTTACATTAATTATTTAATTTAGAAAGTAGGTACCAAGTGAACAAGTGAAAGTTGCTCAGTCGTGTCCAATTCTTTGTGACCCCATGGCCTATACAGTCCATGGAATTCTCCAGGCCAGAATACTGGAGTGGGTAGCCTTTCTCTTCTCCAGGGGGTCTTCCCAACCCAGGTCTTGCATTGTAGGTGGATTCTTTACTAGCTGAGTCACAAGGGAAGGTACAATTAGCCCTAAGTAACAAAAATGAGGAAGGTGAGGTGGAAAATTTGCCCAAGGTTCAATTACTAGTAAGCAGCAGAGCCCAGGCAGTTGAGTTCCAAATTCTGCTTTTAGTTTCTGTGCTTTATGTTTTTGTATTTACTTGCTGATTGAGCCTAATATCTCTACTCCTACTTGCTTTGTTATTAGCTTATTAATATGCTCTCTTGCACTGTTAAAGTAAATCTCTAGTTTCTCTGTATTCGGGTATCCTAGACTGTTCTAGTAGCTTTCCATGTAAACTAGTGGTGAACTATTGATAAAAACAACATCATTTCACAATAGTATCTTAAAGATTTTAGGCAATAATATATTTCATTCTGTTGCAAGCTCGGGATTTATATTCTGAAGAGAGGTCTAAATTATTTTTGTTTTCAGTGATGATAACAGTTAAAACTGGCCATATATACCTTATCATCCCATTGTTAACATCATTACAGATTATTTGGTGATAGCCTCTTCTGTCCTCCAGAAAAGGAAACTAGCTTAATGCATGTTGTTCTAAAGTTTAAAGTTTTTTGTTTTTGATTTAGTAAGTGATTAAATGGACTTAATTTTGACTTTAAGGATTACTGTAAGTAGTACAGTTGCTGTACAGAAATAAACGTATTTGGTCCTTTTCTATTGTGAGTGTAGGTTAGATCTGTAATTTAGAATTGTGTTCCACAGAGCAGCTTAAACAGAAAATACAGAAGCCAGACATTTGGGGTTTTTTGGTTCTGCTTTTTCAACAATAATTTGACTTTTATTTAGTCTAGATTTTGGAGTTCCCTGTGAGATTTTAGATGGAAAAAACTCCCAGGTAGATCAGTATGAGCGTATGATTAACTTAAAAAGTTTGAAATACCACAAGGTTTTCCACCTTCAGGAATAAAAATCCTATTTCAGGTCCTATCTCCATATAATATCTTTGAGAGTTGATTAATACATTTCGCTTAGGTTACTTTATTTTTAACCTGTACATTTGGATTGTGTTTTCTTTTTCAAACAGAATTCAAAGAAGCTTTTTCACTATTTGACAAGGATGGTGATGGAACTATAACAACAAAGGAATTGGGAACTGTAATGAGGTCTCTTGGGCAGAATCCCACAGAAGCAGAGCTACAGGACATGATTAATGAAGTAGATGCTGATGGTACATCTTTTTAATTCTGGGTTTGAGAAGAGGGAGTTGAAGAAGTGGCATTTAAATTCTATTGTAATATTTCAATATTTCAAATATTGTAATACTTCAACCAATACCATTGCAGGTAATGGCACAATTGACTTCCCGGAATTTCTGACAATGATGGCAAGAAAAATGAAAGATACAGACAGTGAAGAAGAAATTAGAGAAGCATTCCGTGTGTTTGATAAGGTAAGTATTTGAAACTGGATTTGTTCCGTTTGAGGATTTTTAAATATATTAGGATCTTTTAATCTCTGAAGATTTGTTTTTGTGATTATTTGCCAACATACTTTAATATCAAGCAGAAGCTTTCTAAGAATTTAGTGTAGAAGGAGATTTCCTAATAACATTCTTTACTGACTGAGCTATGAGGGAAGCCCAGTAGTTTTTATATATATACATACATATATATATATATAAGTTTTGTGGCAGAAGAGGTATTGACTTTGGAACTAAGAAATAGTTAAATAAAGGTTTGTGTGGATTTCTAAAGTATATTTTGCTCCTGAATGTGAAGTTTAATAAACTTATCTAGCTCATTACATCGATAATACTGCTCAGACATTTTACTAAATTTTTTGCAGGATGGTAATGGCTATATTAGTGCAGCAGAGCTCCGCCATGTGATGACAAACCTTGGAGAGAAGTTAACAGATGAAGAGGTTGATGAAATGATCAGGGAAGCAGATATTGATGGTGATGGTCAAGTAAACTATGAAGGTAAGTCTTCCCTGTCACAGCCGTATCCTGTGCTTTACTATCAGATCCTAGCCTTTTAAAAGAAGCACTGCACTCCAAACTAGGATAAAACCATTTTTGGTTACCATTTTTGGTACCATTGTGGAACAGTTTGACAAACTTCTTTAAACTTATTTCAGGATCCTCAAAATTAAGGTGACTTTAATGTCTTTCATTGGATTATCCTTCCCTTCAATTAGCTTTAAGTCTGAAATTATTTATGCTTCTGTTCAGAAGTATTATATATGAAAAACTAAAGCAATAATTTGGTTTATTTGTTAATAATCATAAATAATTTTTGATTTGTGAAGAATCCAGCCTTAGCAGTAAATTAGCTTTCCTCTGTACTTTATAGTTTCGACGAAAGACGGGAGTGGGAACTGCTCAGTAGTTGAGTAAATGTGATTGGTTTTGTCAGACTTTTGCCATTGACTCAACATCTTTGTATACTTCTTCTTTTTCAGAGTTTGTACAAATGATGACAGCAAAGTGAAGACATTGTACAGAATGTGTTAAATTTCTTGTACAAAATTGTTTATTTGCCTTTTCTTTGTTTGTAACTTATCTGTAAAAGGTTCCCCCTACTGTCAAAAAAAAAATATGCATGTATAGTAATTAGGACTTCATTCCTCCATGTTTTCTTCCCTTATCTTACTGTCATTGTCCTAAAACCTTATTTTAGAAAATTGATCAAGTAACATGTTGCATGTGGCTTACTCTGGATATATCTAAGCCCTTCTGCACATCTAAACTTAGATGGAGTTGGTCAAATGAGGGAACATCTGGGTTATGCCTTTTTTTTTTTTTTTTTTTTTTGGAGTAGTTTTCTTTAGGAACTGTCAGCATGTTGTTGTTGAGGTGTGGAGTTGTAACTCTGCGTGGACTACAGACAGTCAACAATATGTACTTAAAAGTTGCACTATTGCAAAACGGGTGTTTTATCCAGGTACTCGTACACTATTTTTTTGTACTGCTGGTCCTATACCAGAAACATTTTCTTTTATTGTTAACTTGCTTTTTAAACTTTGTTTTAGCCACTTAAAGAAAATCTGCTTATGGCACAATTTGCCTCAAATCCATTCCAAGTTGTATATTTGTTTTCCAATAAAAAAATTACAATTTACCCAACTGTTGCTCTGAATCTGAGTCATTTAATTAATTTGATGTTGAACAATTTTGACAGTCAAATTGGGGATGTAATTTCTTCTACTTGGTATAATTTAGATATTTAATTTTTTTTTTTTTTTTTTTACTATTTAAGACTGTTTAGTTTTTAGATTGTGATACTTCAAAAGGTTTAACTGAAAGATTAAAAACTCTTGTGTAAGTGTACTTAGCATGGGGACTGACATATGGTAGGTATCCAGTGTTGCCTACTTTTGTAATTTTCAGCTTTGGCTTTGTTTATCCATATTGACTTCAGCCATGCAATGATTTTTTTAAATATTTGGGCTTTAAAACCCTAAAATCCAAATTGGGGCAGGGGGTAGTTTTACCTGTTTTCTAATTTTCTACTCAGTGCTTTTTAATTCTCCTACCATAAAACAAAGAATTTTCTGTTGTGCCTAACTATCTTCAACATGTTTTACAAATAAGTATCTTTGGTAGTGGCTTGACAGTAACTAAACTTTGTTTTATTTAGAAGTTTTCCTTGCTTCTTGTTGCTTTCTTTGTACAAAAGGTGGCTATAAAGGTTTCTGTTTTTCTAATTACTTTTAAATCCGTAGCAAACCAGAGCCAGGATGAAAACACTGAAGTATGTTCCTTGATTATTAACAGCCACAAGGCTTTTAATTTCTTAGAGGGGCAATTTGTTTGACCGGTTACTGTGCTTTGTTGACTACTTTAATACCAATGTTACTCTGCCAGAAAATGGAAAACTGGATGGTTGTGAAGGAAAAGAGACATAATTTAGATAGGACAAGGGAAGTTACAGGAATTGATCATCCTAATAGGGTATTATTACATATTAGGCAGGTGATTAAATAGGAAGACCTTCATTAGATACGTGTTTCATGTGCTACTGAGGCACAATAATCTCCAGAATATTAAACATGGGCTTTGGAGTTTTATTGAAGCAGTAGTCAGATCACTGCTCTGTATAACCTTGAAGAGGTCAATACTACCTGAGCCTCTGTTATCTTACATGTAAAATGGGTGTAATTTACCCAGGTGGTTTCTAACTTGGCTTTTGTAATAATTTTAGGTAAAGCACTTAGCATAGACTGAGCACACACACACAGCACTTAGCATAGTTCTTAGTATTTGCATTGTATTATATCTATGCTGTTAATCAGTTATGATCCTTATAAAATGAGGGGATTAGGCAAAGTTAATATCGGTGCTTTTCTCGTTCCAATAGTTTGAAGTAAGTTGGTAAGGTGGAAGGGGAAAACATGTTTTGTGGTTACTTGCGCGCATCACACTGCTGATTTTATATTCTTGTAGTCTTCACAAAAGTCACACAGTTAAGCATTACATAATCTTACTCAAATCAGAACTATAAAAAACGTTATCTGTTAAGTCTTAACCGTATTACGTGTTTTATATTAGAAGCATCATAGTAATTGTTAATTTTTTCTCAATATAATCTGTAGCATGTTTGCTTTCAGATAGTTAACCAAAACTATTACTGTGCAGTTAAAAATGATTCTACACTATGAGGTATTTTATCTAGAATTTTTATTAAAAATCTGATGCATAGCATAGGCACTGTTGATCTCTACATAGTGTAATCTTGTATTCACAAAGAGAACGGCCTCCTCCCTTTAAAACTGCTGTTATGGTAACCTGAAAATCAAACAGTATACTGTACAAGACAGTGTTTTCTTAAGGGGACATTGTGTTTATTCTACATGCTTAGTCTGTTTTATTGGCAAAGTCCTTGAAATCATTGACCCGTGCTGTTTCTATTTTTGCAGTACCCAAAACTATTTTCTCATCTAGGTGTTCCCTTATATTTCATACCTTCTATGGGTTTCTGGACTTCTCTGTACCTTTCATTGTATTCAGTCTCTAGGGTACCAGTCCCTCGTCTGCTGAGCCAGTTTTACAGGCTCAGCCAAAATAAGAAAGTAAAATGAGGCACAGTGATGGACTAGCTTAATCACTTTTGGTGAAAGTTCTGTATTTTACTTGTCTCTTGGTCTTATAACTTCAGCTGTTTATTTCAAACCTGGTGCCTGGCTCCTCCTGCTCTTTTTCCTATTTTTAAGGCTATGTTAAATGAATTTATTGAAAAGCCCCAGTATTTTAGAAGTTTAATGGTGTCCTCTCTTGCTACCCAGAAAAGTCGCCCACACGATTACCTGTGAGAACTTGTTAGAGAATCTCAGTCTGTATTTTAACAATATTTCCAGATACATGTGCACATTTGAAAAGTGCTGCTATAGTCCATTTTCTGGTTTTAACTTATAAAAAAAACTTACTGTGTTGAAAGGGCTGAGAATTAGGACAAAAACCTGTTTTGGATATGTTTCAAATTAGGGGAGATATGATTTGTCACAATGAGTCCTCAATAAAGAAGGCACAGGGTCGGTCCTTCAGAAGACTTGGAGGAGCTGACTCTTGAGGGTTGCCAGGCCATGAAGAAGGGAATAGCATTTCAAGCAGAAGGGTCAGTGTTTGGGGAGACGTGGTGGGTGGCATGTTTGGGATTTGTGAGTATACATCAGATCAGGAGGTTCTAATGGGAAGATGAGACTAGATGGTAAATCTTGCTTTTGTTCTAAAGGCAATGATTATTGAATGCATTGTGCTAGACTGTTCCAGGTGTCAGTGAAGTTAATCATAATTACTCCATGTGGGTACCAATATATTTCACCTCTTTATAGACAAACACAAAAAATCAGCAAATACAAATCCTGTTAAGGGAGAAGAGGGATTCAAGAAGGATGGAAAAGAGGAATCAATGCAGTGATGAACTGAAAAGTCAAGCTTGCTAAGAACTTGAAAAATCCCCATTGGTTTTGGCAACTGAATAACTGGCTAGTTTAGTTACTAAGTGCAGTTTTTAACTTAAAGGTGTGTGACGTCAAAGTAAGATGCTTTCAGGGAAGTATGGGGCAGGTGAGAGTTGATTCATTGGAAAAGACTGATGCTGGGAGGGATTGCGGGCAAGAGGAGAAGGGGACGACAGAGGATGAGATGGCTGGATGGCATCACTGACTCGATGGATGTGAGTCTGAGTGAACTCCGGGAGTTGGTGATGGACTGGGAGGCCTGGCGTGCTGCGATTCATGGGGTCGCAAAGAGTCGGACACGACTGAGCGACTGATCTGATCTGATCTGATGGGGCAGGTGAGGAAAGAAATGAATCTACACTACTCTTGAAAGTTTGTGACAGGAAGCAGAAACTCCATGGTATAGTGGGCCGTTGGGGGCACTGGAGTCAGGCCTGGATTTGAACTCGGTTCTGCCGCTGTTCTGTGATGCAGTCTGCTGTGCTAAACTGTCCAAGGAGCCTGTTACCCTCCTGCGTAAAATGGGATTAATACCTATTTCACAGGGTTATTTTGAGGATTAAATACATGTGAAGTATTTGGAACACAGCAGGTATTCCATAAAATCGATTAAGGTTGAGGGGACGTTTGTTTTTAAAGATGGAACTGTGTATAGGTTGAGGAGCTACAGCCAAGTTAGGCTGACAATGAAAAGGGTCTATACAGAGGGTAAACGGTGGTCCGTGGTTCCACAGAATGCTGTATCCAGAGCTCACTGCACTTCTCAAAGCAGTGACACCCAGAAATTTCCTTCTGGAGGAGTTGAGAAACAATCTTCGTGGATGCTAAGGTTGATTTTTCCTTAAGCATGCTATCTCCTAGCATGGAGGTGATTTGGGAAAGGGCTGATGGAGATCATGGGATGCTCTAGCTCCTTTACAAGCCTCCTTGGCGCAGGCTCTTGGTGACTCCTGAGCCCTCGAGATTTTCTTACCATACACGTGCGTGACGATCTCGACCGATTTCGCTAGGCTTGGCGCGGGCCCTCCAAGTGTGTGCCTGCCGCCCTTCCCCCACCAGCAGAGCAAAACCTACCGGCGGGTCTCCTGCGCATGCTCGGGAGCCGGCTGACCGAGGCGCCTCCTGGCAACCGGACGCCAGCCTCGGCTTAGAGTGAAGAGGAAGCAATGGATCAGTCTATCGCCATCACCTCCACCGCAGTAAGGAAGACCTGAGGCATGGGGCTTCTGCCTTGGCCTCGGTACCGCCTACCTTCCCTGCCTTCAATTCTCAAAACACTGTTCCCCTTGCTGGGCTCCGCCAAAAACACCAGCTGTCTCTAATCCTGGGTCCTTGCGCCCCTCCGCTTCCTACCTCCACGCCTACGCCTGCAGTCCTTTCTTCCTGATCATTGAGTGCCCTTCGTTTGCTTTTCTCCTGCCTAGCTCTCACTTATCCTTCCCCTTCGTCCTTTGTTTCCTGTCCTGTTTCCCACCCTCCACCCCCGATCTTAACCTACTGCTACTTGCGCTGGACAACTGCTTTAACAGGGTTGTTAGATTCCTTCGTTTCCCTCCCTCCACCTCCTCCCCCCCTCCTGCACCGTCTGCCAAGAGAATGGGTTTTTCCTTCCTTGGTCTATTGGACACGTTTTTGCCTTGCTTCCTACTGTAGTATTTATAAAATATTTGAAACTGTCTTGTTTAGTTTTTAAATAAATTTGGGCAAGGGATGTTTAGCCTAACTTGTGTAAAGTAATCCCCCCCTGAAGTGAATATGAAGTGAGAGATAGGGGAAGTTGAGGTCACCTGTCTTGGGCTAAACAAAACAGCAGCTGCCAGGTACCTTCCTTCAGACGTGTCATGTTTACTTCTCCCTTCCTCCCACTTCATTTCCCTGGTCCTAGGTAGTGGTGCAAGGAGGTCCAACCAGTCCATCCTAAAGGAGATCAGTCCTGGGTGTTCACTGGAAGGACTGATGCTGAGGCTGAAACTCGAATACTTTGGCCACCTCATGCGAAGCGTTGACTCATTGGAAAAGACCCTGATGCTGGGAGGGATTGGGGGCAGGAGGAGAAGGGGACGACAGAGGATGAGATGGCTGGATGGCATCACTGACTCGATGGACGTGAGTCTGAGTGAACTCCGGGAGTCGGTGATGGACAGGGAGGCCTGGTGTGCTGCGATTCATGGGGTCGCAAAGAGTCCGGCACGACTGAGCGACTGAACTGAACTGAGGTAGTGGTGGAGACCTGTCTTAACTTGCCTGAAAAAGTTCAATTTCTGTGACTATAAATGTGCAACAGAGAAGATTCAACATAAATCTAATAAAGGGAATGTATAGGAAGAAATTCAGACTTAGCAGTGCATATGAAGCAATGCTTTTTCAGAGAAATGCCTGTATTTCATAGTAAAACTGAAGCCCAGGGTTCCTTATACGTGGATATATGTTAGGAAGAATGAATTATATCAGTTTACTGGTTAGATTATTTTTAATGCCTTGTTGCTTGAGATGACCTGTATTTCATAGCAATAAAAAAGCATTCTAAATGAAAGTAAAACTCGGTATTTTAATGATTTTGCCTAGTGGAAATAACAAAAGGAAAAAACTAAGCAACTGCATTCTGTTGTCCTCACTGTTGACAGTGAAGCATCAAAATAATTTTCTTAACGTGGCAGATAAGGTATTAAAAATAAAAGCCACCACTTACTGAGTCCTGATTGTGGGTACACGTCTTTATGATGCCTTATTTTCGTGCCAGCTCTGGTGCCTTTTGTTGTTCTCCTAAGAGGAAGCTGAGGTTCATGAGGGTTAACTTGCCTAGTGCACCTAGGTAGTTGCTGAGCTGGAGTTCAAGCCCAAGTCTAGCGTATGGAAATCTAGAAAATGGCACTTTCAACATTTGCTATATGGCCAGGAGTTTGAATTCCAATATTACGTTAATTGGATGTCTATGCATTTTTACCTTGAGCTCCTTGAGCCATAAATCGTAATAACAATTATACAATTTTGGGTTTGCATAACTCTTTGCTTCCTGCTGCTGCTGCTAAGTTGCTTCAGTCGTGTCCGACTCTGTGCGACCCCATAGGCGGCAGCCCACCAGGCTCCTCTGTCTCTGGGATTCTCCAGGCAAGAACACTGGAGTGGGTTGCCATTTCTTCCTCCAATGCATGAAAGTGAAAAGTGAAAGTGAAGTCGCTCAGTCGTTTCCCACTCTTAGTGACCACATGGACTGCAGCCTACCAGGCTCCTCCGTCCATGGGATTTTCCAGGCAAGAGTACTGGAGTGGGTTGCCATTGCCTTCTCCGCTTTGCTTCCTAAGGGCACCAAATTTTGTCACCTAATTATTCTTATGACATCTTGGTGAGATGGGGATGTTTCATTTCAGTTCGGTTCAGTCACTCAGTCATGTTTGACTCTTTGCAACCTCATGGACTGCAGCACGCCAGGCTTCCCTGTCCATCACCAACTCCTGAAGCTTCTTCAGACTCCATCAAGTTTGTGATGCCATTGAGTTGGTGATGCCATCTAACCATCTCATCCTCTGATGGGGATGTTTATTACTCTAATTTACCCAAAGGAAATTTAGATACTTAAAAAGCACTTAAGATCTTAAAATAGCAATTTAAGGAAATATTATAAGCAAGATTGATTATGGAGCTCTTGTTTTCCTTCAGGGTGACCAATTTCATACAGTATCAATTTCTTCAAGTACATGTTTTATAAGTGATATTTAACTTCTAGTGATCACTTCTCAAATGAATAAGCACATTTTTATGTTTATTAATAGAAACCAACCCAGAAGTCATCATCTTTTGAAAGAGAAGGATGGTGGAGAATAGCATTAACGGTATGTATATTTTCATCCTTTCCTATTTGAATCAGTATTCAAGTCTGACCTTTTAAATCACTAATACTTAATTTTAAGGAAACAATGGTTGTTCAGATCTACCTGGGCTCATTTTATATTTATAATTTTAGTATCAGCACATGACTGAGAAACTAAACTTTGAATGCAGTAAAAGCTTGGACGTAAAACAACTGTAGGAGCCTAGGTGTTTTACACTACAGGTTATCTTGATAAAGTCAACTAAGCTTACACATTCTGGAAAGGTGTTTGACTTCAGTTTTTATCTTACTTCTTCAAAAAGTAAGAGCCTATGATAGCTTGTGTTAACATGGTCAGTGTGTGAAAGCAAGATGGTGATATATGAAAGAAAGATGACCAGAAGATCCTTCTCTCAAGATACATTATTTCTGTATGGCAGAAATATTTTCTATTCACACCTTTCCATAACAGAGGGGCCCTAGGGACCAAAGCCTCTTTGGAATTGTACTAATTTTAATGGTATAACTGAGTCGAGTGCTCAGTGGGAAGATGGCCACAAAAGCAGCGTGACTGAACTGTCAGGCCTGGCCATTCAGCCGTACTGTGGTTGTGATTTGAAAGTCCCAAACCTCTTATTGGACTAATTAGACCATATGTTCTGCCAGTTCATCCTCAATCTCATGTTATTATCCTGTAGCTTCCCAGTTGAGGGTTAGAAAGAAACACGTGGTATCTAACTACTAAACTGAAGTAGGATAACTTCTATTTAGTCACGAAACTTATCCAGAGGGTTCTCATAAGAGACCTGACATTGAAAGTCAAATAGAACCTCAAATTTAAGTATCTTTGGGGCTACTTTTTATAAAGTTAAAGCTTTACCTATGGCCATAACTCATTTGCTTAACCCACAGTTAAGCAATTGTCGCAGAAAGGAAATCATCATGATTGTCTTGAAATGTTGTTCTGTGGGGAGTGTGTACTTGATGGAATTTTATTAAAACATTTCTCTAAGTAAAACAAAGAGAAATGCTAGTTAGGAGTGACCTTTGAAAGAATGATGCTTTAGGAGATGTTACCAGTTTACATACTAACTTGAAAAATGATATCAATTCTCCACAGAACACTCCTAATCCTGGCACTTACCACTTGAAAACTTTTATTGAAGAATCCCTGTTAAATCCAGTGATAACAACCTACAATTTTAAAAATGAAGGAAGGAAAAAACCACCTCTTTTGCAAAGGAATGATCTGGTGCTGAACGACCTTCCCCAGTACATGCCTCCTGACTTCTTGGACTTGTTAAAGAAGCAAGTGGCCACTTACTCATTTAAGGACAAACCGCGGTCAAGCCCCAGCATGCTGGTTTACAGAGATCAGGTAAAGTGCTAGTAGCAGTTGGCTTTGTGTGGGAAAGCTGTCAAGAGGCCCAGAGGAAAATATTCTCTATACTTAGATTGTATCTTCTGCAGGAGAAATTGAAAATCTATAGGATGCCTTATTTCTTCCAGAAATCAAACAAAGCATGCTTCACTTACAAATATGTCCAGCAAGATGTTTCCCTTCTCAGCCTAACGTGGACATGGGAAATTTTTTTTCCCTTGCTGGGGACTCTTGGTAGGATTCCCCTGACTTGGGATCTTATCTATGATAGGGCCATGCTTCTGGTCTCTTCAAGCAGTTGATATGGTATGTCCTCTTTTTTTAAAGAGAAAACTGCCTTTCAGTGAGTAGTCCTCATATTAGAGTGTGAATATAACTATACACCATAGGAAAGCTTTTGCAAGAATTTCTTGCAGAAATGAGCATTGTGATATCAGAAGAGTCAGGTTGTACTCTAAGCCCTACCAGTTCATGCATCACATTAGGGATACTGAGCACTGCTTCTTACAGCCCTAGGCTAGGTTCTGTAAAGGGAAGATGTTCCTGACTTAGAAATATTTAAGTAACAATACAAGAGCAAATAGATCAAGTGCTGAGATAAATAGTGTAGCAGGAAAGGCCTAGAGAGAGCTCAGTGAAGGTGGGATTGAAAGGCTAGAACGCTCCCTGGATTGAGTAGGACTGAAGTTGGACCTTGGATAATGTATAACATTCCTGTGGCTCTTAATAATTTACTGTGAACTTCCACGTATATTCTGTTAGTAGTTATTCCCAGGCATTCCGAAATAGGCAAGATGGATGTCACCCCCATTTTACAGATGAGAAAACTGAGGTGAATAGGGATGCAGAAACTGGTTACGAGGTGCATAGCTTATAAAGAAGGCAGTGCTTTTTTATGGTTGACCCAATTTTATTTTGTTATTATTTTTTATTAAAGTATCGTTAGATAGCATCACCGACTCAAGGAAATGGATTTGAGCAAACTCCAGGAGACAGTGAAGGACAAGGAAGCCTGGTGTGCTTCAGTCTGTGGGGATGCGAGGTCTCAGACATGACTCCGTGACTGAACGACATAGTTGAGTTACAGTGTTGTGTTAGTTTCAGATGGGCAGCAGAATGACTCAGTTATACACATATATATCAGTTCAGTTCAATCACTCAGTCGGGTCTGACTCTTTGTAATCCCATGGCCTGCAGCATGCCAGGCTTCCCTACCCATCACCAACACCCGGAACTTGCTCAAACTAATGTCCATCGAGTCGGTGATGCCATCCAGCCATCTCATCCTCTGTCGTCCCCGTCTCCTGCCTTCAATCTTTCCCAGCATCAGGGTCTTTTCCAATGAGTCAGTTCTTTGCATCAGGTGGCCAAAGTATTGGAGTTTCAGCTTATATATATATAAATATACAGATATATATATTCAGCTTATATATATCTATATATATACAGGTATATATATTCAGCTTATATATATAAATATATATATTTATAGATATATCTATTCTTCTTCAGATTCTTTTCTCTTATAGATTATTACAAAATATTGAGTATAGTTCCCTGTACTATAGGTCCTTGTTTGGTTATCTATTTTATATATAATATTGTGTATATGTTAATCCCAAACCCCTAATTTACCCCTCCCTTCCTAGCTGTCCCCTTTGGTAACCATAAGTTTGTTTTCCATGTTTGTGGGTCTATTTCTGTTTTATAAATAAGTTTATTTGTATAGGCAAGCTGTACTTTTAACTAAGGGCTTCTGAGCCCCAATTTGGTGCTGTTTCCAGTCTACTTTGTGCCTCTGGCCTTGAATGAGGGGCAGAGTTTCAGGGGGTGGAACCCAAAGGAGGCATTTCACAAGAAGGGTAGAGTTGAGACATGGACGTTGTCATTTGGGACTTTGGGCCTTAATATCTTCTATTTATAAAGGAGCTAATAATATGTATCAGTCTTTACAACCTTATTGGGATAATATGATCATAATCTGAGACGATGCATTGCCACTTGGAGGTTGAATTGAGTGGAAGGGGTTGTGGTTATTAGAATGGACAAGAAATCTTCAGCAAAATGAACCCATGTTGTGTCCAAGCAATGAACCCTTCCTAGGGCTTTGCAAATTATGGCTTTGAAACAGGACAGAATGATAAATGTTCACAGGGTAAATCTTATCCTGTTCGGTTCAGTGGATGAATACAAGCACTGAATTATACATAGACTTTTATGGCTTGGTATCAGGTAACCAGGCGACATGTGAAATTGTCTTGGCCACCTCCTATGCAAAAATCATTCTTCCTCAGCCTCCTCCACCATTTACTTCCTTTCTGCTTCCTCTCTTCTGACTTTTTTGGGTTTCTGAGGGTAGACACAGGCCCACTGCTGAGAGAAGAAAAAATAGATGGTTGGTATTAGGCAAAATTTAACGCATTAAAAGACCAAAAGAATTTGGCTTATCCAGAGGGATGGATAAAATGTTCTAAAAATACTTGCCTTCTTTCTTTCTTTTCTTTCTCCTCTCTCTTCCACCTCCCAGAAAGGCTTGAGCTCCAGAAACTAGAAGAATTAAATGTTTTCCTAATTTTCTATTTCAAAGGTATATGATAATATATTCACAAGAAGAGAGAGATTCAGATGTAACCCTGTTTACTCGCCAGTAAAATTCATAATTCTGATTTTTTAATGGCAGAACTCAGTAAAACAGTCATTTGAATTCAAGGTAGATACAGTATACATTATTGTTGTTTACTAAGATCAGCATTCTCAAGCTTCATAATTCTTAATAGAATAGTCCTGTTATACCTCATTAATGCTGTTCTTTATTTGTTAGAAAGTTTTTACTATTTTTAACACCTTTATTCTGAAGCATATGATTCAACTGGAGAATCTGTATCGAAGAATCATATGTGTGTTTATATTTATATTTTAACGTGTGTGTGTCTGTGCATGGTGGTTGTTTAATCGCTCAGTCGTGTCCGACTCTTGGAACACCATGGACTGTAGCCTGCCAGGCTCCTCTGTCCATGGGATTTCCCAGGCAAGAATACTGGAGTGGCTCCCCATTTCCTTTTCCAAGGAATCTTCCCAACCCAGAAATTGAACCCACGTCTCCTGCATTTCAGGCAGTCTTCTGCATTGCAAGTGGGTTCTTTACTGCTGAGTCACTAGGGAAGCCCATGTCTGGGTATATATACTTATCTATAGCTGGCTCTTTCCAAAGAGTATTTGATATGGATCTAAATTTTTTACAATCATTTTTTTTTCTTATCAGAGAAATAGTATGTTTTTATTTTAGAATGTATATTCAAATATTCAAAAGTGGGACCATTTCTCTACAGTATGTGGTTTTATGACCTGATTTTCCCCAGTGTTGCTAACCCCTGGGTTACTTACTCTACCTTATTTGTGGATAATTTTAGCTCCTTTGCTCCCTGGCACTCTTTCGACTACTCCTGTCATAATTTCAGTACATTCAGAGATGATGATGATTTTCCAACAATCTGGCTTCTCAGTGTTTTGAACTCTTCTTCACTTCAGCCACTCACGCCTTAGATTTTTTTCAACACCAATCATTTCAGCCATCCATAATTTCAGTTGCATGCATTATACTGTGATCACTGTCCCCAGATCTTCTGCCTTGCTCACTCTGGCATCCCCACCTCAATAATTTTTCTGTTCCCCCCAGTCTACAATCCATTGATCCTGCTGTTTCTGGAAAAAATGGGTTTGCCTCTTGGTGTATGTTGAACCAAAAGATACAGCCAAGCCAAAGAGCAGAGAAGGAAGGATTAACTTTCTGCTGCTCTCAAGGCCTCAAATCATTGTCATCCCTTGGGTGTCCCCACCATCCACAGGCTCTGGACCAGCTTGTGCAAGTGTGTGCATGTGCGTGCAGCATGTGTCTGTTCAAGACCCTATCTGCTTACACTACCACCTTTCATTGCCTCTCAACTTGCTGATATTTTCCTTCCTTTCAAAGCTTAAGTTCCATAGTTAATCATTAGAGTTACTCCCTGCACACAACCTCGATTCCTTGGCCTCTTGATGGCTCATCTTTCTTGTTTGGCAAAGTCACAACCCTGGTCAGATCGCTCTGTGAACTTGGAACCTGCATTTGTGTAGCTGAATGACTAGTCTCATTTTCAGTTCTTTACCACCCATGGGTACAGAATTGTTGTTGTTCAGTCCCTAATCTGTTTACTCTCCCATTCTCCTGAGGTAGGTTTCTCTCACATCTTTCTTCTTTCCAAATCCTAAACACCTCCTCCTCAATTCTCATTCTTTTTTTCTCTTCTCAGCCTCTTGGCTTGTTCAGCCCCTCCTTCCTGCCTTCTTCCATTTGGAGGCCCAGGCATGCATACCTCTTCCCCATCTGCTCTCACTCCCTGCTGATCTGATTTAGTCTCAAGGCTTTGAACACCAGCTGTTTGTTTGTGATTTCCAAATGTATATGTCCTATCCAGACTTCTCTGTTGAACTCCAGGCTTGTATATCCAGTTGTTGTTTTGACTTCTCTGTTTTATGTCAAATTCAGGGTTTCTCACCCTTGGCTCTGTTGACTTTTTGGAAAGGATAATTCTTTGTGGTAGGGGGCAGTCCTATGCTTTGTAGGATGTTTAACAGCATTTCAGGATAATTAGATGCCAATTAGCAGCCCCCACTCCCAGTTGTTCTTCTCTGGTGGCTTAGACAGTAAAGAATCTGCCCTATAATGCAGAAGACCTAGGTTCAATCCCTGGGTTGGGAAGATCCCCTGGAGGAGGGCATGGCAACCCACTCCAGTGTTCTTGCCTGGAGAATGCCCATGGATAGAGAAGCCTGGTGGGCTACAGTCCATGGGGTCGTAAAGAGTTGGACACGACTGAGCGACTAAGCATAGCTCCCAGTTGCAACAACCAAAACTGTCTTCAGACATTGTTCCCCTGTCCCCTGGGGAAGGAGGGAACTAAAAAAAAAAAAAAAAAAAAAAATACTTTTGATTGAGACCCTCTAGATTTACTCTTTGTAACAGTGGGTGTGATCTCTGAGTGGCTCTTTTCAGGGCCAGCAGGTTGACGGTGAACTGGCTTCATCTGTGACCTTAACTCTTGTGTCTCCCCTCATTCTGGTCCTCACCAATGGTCTGTTCCGGGCTGCTTCTTGAATTTGCTACTCCCGATCCAACCTCATGTCTTTGCGATGGATCTTCCTTCATCTGGAATGCTCTTATCACAGATATCCATGTGACTTATTCCCTCTTCATCTTCAAATCTTTGTTCAAGGGTCACTTTCTCAATGAGCCTCATTTAAATTGAGAATTGACACCCCTGACCTTTCCTGCCCTCCTCTTTTGTTTCCTTAGAACCTAGAGCCATCAGTATACTATATAATTTATTTACAGTTTGCATTTATTATTTGTTGTCTGCCTCCTCCCATGAGAGTAAAGCTTTATGATGGCCTGAATACTTATCGGTTTTGTTCACTGTTAGGTTTTTGCCTCTAGAATAGTGTCTGATTGGTTAATATTTGTTGAATGCATGAAATGAATTGATTGCTCGTATTTCTGAAATCTGACTGGGCCTTCATCATTTTGTTTCCCTGGATGTGTGATTATCTTTGGCTCTGCATTGTTCATTGCCCCTGAAAGGTTGTTTCCATGGATTCCCTAAGATGAAAGTGTTTTTCCTCCAGAGAACGTTTGTTTTTGGTTTCTGCTAGTATTTAGGGTGGTGCCACTTGAAATACACTGCTTATATATTCTTGGGTCACTCTAGTGATGGGAATTTGGACCAGAATCCATGAAAGGAACCAGCCCACGGTTACACTCCTTCAAGGCTGGGTTTCTCCCTGTTGTCTCAATTCTGCTTAGCACCAAGACATCTCTTTCTGTACTCCCCTTAGCATTGGGGTGAGGTGGGAGGGTGGCTTTCAGGAAACTCCCTTTTAGGGCCTCCAGTTTCTGTGGGTAGGACTCCCACTAGATCACCATCATTGATGATCCAGGCTTTGGCCTCTGGATTCTTCTAGGGCTCTAAAGTTCACTCAAATCCAGGTCTATTCCTTTGCTGAGTTTAGTATGGACCAACTTAAATCCTCTGAGCAAAACTAGGCCATTTGTATCTCTGGTTTCTTGCTATATCTTGGTTTTGTTGTTGTTTGGTTGCTCAGTTGTGTCTGACTCTTTTGCGACCCCATGGACTATAGCCCTCCAGGCTTGTCAGTCCCTGGGACTCTCCAGGCAAGAAAGCTGGAGTGGGTTGCCATGCCTTTCTCCAGGGGATCTTCCTGACCCAGGGATAAAACCTGAGTCTCTGATGTCTCCTGTCTTGGCAGGTGGATTCTCTACCACTAGAGCCACCTGGGAAGCCCATCTCTTGGTGTAGGGATCTTATATTCCTTATGACTTTATTATCAGTTTCATATCTTGTCAAAAGCTCTTGTTTATTTTGTATATTTTGTCCCTCATTTCTAGTAGTTGTCTACAGCGGGAAGGTTCATCATCCAAATAGCCTAGCCTGCCAATAGCAGAAACCAGAACTTTGCTTTTTTCTTCGAAATATATTTTGAATCTTTTCCATGCATCATGATGCAAAGAAATGGAAAGATAGCCCAGGTTCATTGTTCAGAAGAGTAAATATAGTTAAAATGTCTGTACTACCCAGATCAATCTATAAATTTAATATAATACCTGTCAAAACACCCTTTATTATTTTTTTTTTTTTACATAACTAGAACATAATCCTAATATTTATATGGAACCACAAAAGACCCTGAATAGGGAAAGCAATCTTGAGGCAAAACAACGAAGCCAGAGTTATCACCCTCTCTGATTTCAGACTATACTACAGAGTTACAGTGATCAAAACAGCATAGTAATGACATAGATAAATGGGACAGAATAGAGAGCCCAGAAATAAAACTGTGCCTTTATGGTTAATTAAGTTACAACAAAGGATGCAAGAATGTACAGTGGGAAAAAGACTGTCTCTTTAGTATTGCTGCTGGGAAAACTGGACAACAACATGTGAAGGAATGAAATTAGAGCATTTTCCTACATCATTCTAATGAGTAGGGTTGGATTTTTTAATTTATCCCAATTTTCTGACCTTGTTGGAATTGGTATAACACAACTGAATTACATATCCACACTAATAGCTTCTTGTCTTTTTCTATGACTCCAAGCTACTGCAGGATTTCTGAGTGCCTAATCAGCATGGATTGAAACATTAATTAACTAGGATCAGCTATTTTTATGGGCATATTGTCTAGATTCTCTGAGCCTTACATTACAAGTGAGGAATGAAGAAGCATATGTAGGAATTAGAGTAAAATGTACTTACTGGATATAAATGCATGCATGCAAACATGCATTACATATACGCACAAGGGAGCCATCCAGATAGTTCGCAACATGTTCAGCGATGCACAGAGAAGCAATCTCTTGTGTAAGGCAGCTGAGTATTTAAGAGTTCCTGGAAAAGTCAGTCCTCTCTCAGCCATATTAAAAAGCAAAGAATGGCCAACGCCAAGTAAAGCAGGACAAATAAAGAAGCTATGGATAACCAGTATTCCTTCTAGAGTAAGGCTAAGAGTTTTTCCATGATTGCTTCATTGAAAAAAATCTTATGCAATTGCTGAGTATAGATGAATAAACAGTGGCTTTAAAGTTTTTTTTTTTCCCCTTCACTTTTCAGTTCTCTTTCTTCCTTCTCCTGTGTATGTGTATATAATGTGCCTGAGTGGGAGAGAGAGGGAGCAGAGAGCGAGGAGCATGAAGCATACATTCACAGTGTAAAGTAAATAGAAAGCAAACACCTGTGTCATCGTCATCAAAATCAAGAAGTAGAATGCTGTGCCCCCCAAGAAAGCCCCCTGCTTAAAATGCATTTCTATGCTTCCAGCATATAATAATAATAATAATAATAATAAATACCTGTGTTCCCTAGGTGTTTATTCTGTCAAGTGAGCAACGAACAACGCACAGGAGCATTAGGACATCCTGTCTGTTTCATCATAAAATTTGTATTTATTGTTATTATCACTGAATCCACAGAAAATGCCTCTGCAGTCAAAATTCTGTATTAGTATGTGAAAGATAGCTGTAGGATCAGATACAACAGGTGAACTTACATGAGGCAGATAACACCAGGATATGAACGTCTTGTTTCCAACAAGAGCTGTATTGTATTTTTAAATCTGATTTTAAATTAATAGGGGTGGAAGAAGAGTGTCCATTTTGAGAAGGATTCAACTCCTCCCTGCCAACTCCTGGAACACAGGAAGTTCCCATCTGTCTTCCCCTGGCTTCTCATTCTCTTTCTTTTTCTCCATCCCTCCCTTCACAGAGCCCACTAGCTATGCTTGCCAGTTCCTGACTCTCCCTTACTTCTCTTACTCTGGGCTGACATCCACAGACCCAGGGATAATGGAGCTATCCAGGCAGTCTGTAACAAGTTTCACAGTGGGCAGAGAGACAGTCTGTTCTACAACGTTCTTCTTAGAATCTCCCCCTTTCCCCCCTCAAGGAGTCTTACCTTTCTTAAAAGCACACTCAAATCTCGCTGTCTTTACCATCTTTATATCATCCAGTTAGATTTATTTATTGATTTCTGCCCCCCCCCCCAGCTTTACTGACGTATAACTGACAAACAAAATTGAACATATTCAAGGTGTACAACATGATTTGACATATGTATAAATTGTGAAATGATTACCATAGTCAAGTTAATTGACACATCAATCACCTCACACAGTTACCATTGTGTGTGTGTGTGTGTGTGTGTGTGTGTGATAAGAACACATAAGATCTACTCTCCTGGCAATTCTCAAGTGTACAATACAGTATTATTAACTATAGTCACTATGCTGTGCATTATATCTCCAGAACTTATTTATCTTATAATAAAGTTTGTACTTTTGACCAGCGTTTCTGCATTTCCCCCATCTGTCAGCTCCTGGAACCACCATTTTACCCTCTGTTTCTGAGTACAGCCCTTTCGTAGTCCACATGTAAGTGTTGCCAAGTGGTATTTGTCTTCCTCTGTTTGGCTTATTTGACTTAGAATAATGCTCTCCAGGTTCATCCATGTTGTTGCAAATACTAGGATTTCTGTTTTTTTAATGGCTGAACAATATAATATATACATTAAGGGACTATATATCACATTGTCATTATCCATTCATCCATGGATGGACACCTAGTTTATTTCCATAGCTCGGTTGTTGTAAATAATGCTGCAGTGAATGTGCAACTGAAGATATCTCTTCCAAATATTGATTTTGTTTCCTCTGGATATATACCCAGAAGTGGGACTGCTGGATGATATGGTAGTTTTGTTTTTGGTTTTTGAAGTATCTCCATACTGTTTTCCATAATGGCCATACCATTTTATGTTTCCACCAAAGTGCACAGTTCAGTTCAGTCACTCAGTTATGTCCAACTCTTTGTGACCCCATGAACTGCAGCACACCAGGCCTCCCTGTCCCATCACCAGCTCCTGGAATTTACCCAAACTAATGTCCATTGAGTTGATGATGCCATCAACCATCTCATCCTCTGTCATCCCCTTCTCCTCTTGCTCTCAATCTTTCCCAGCATCAGGGTCTTTTCAAATGAGTCAGCTCTTCACATCAGGTGGCCAAAGTATTGGAGTTTCAGCTTCAACATCAGTCCATCCAGTGAACACCCAGGACTGGTCTCCTTTAGGATGGACTAGTTGGATCTCCTTGCAGTCCAAGGGACTCTCTAGAGTCTTTTCCAACACCACAGTTCAAAAGCATCAATTCTTCAGCACTCAGCTTTCTTTATAGTCCAACTCTCACATCTATACATGGCTACTTGGAAAAACCATAGCCTTGACTAGACAGACGTTTGTTGGCAAAGTAATGTCTCTGCTTTTGAATATGCTATCTAGGTTGGTCATAACTTTCCTTCCAAGTAGTAAGCGTCTTTTAATTTCATGGCTGCAATCACCATCTGCAGTGATTTTGGAGCCCCCCAAAATAAATTCAGCCACTGTTTCCACTGTTTCCCCATCTATTTACCAAAGTGCACAGATTTCCCTTTTCTTCACATCTTCACCAATGCTTGTTATCTCTTGCTTTTTTGATAATAGCCATTCTGACTGGTATGAGGTAATAGCTCATTGTGGTTTTGATTTTCATTTTCCTGATGATTAGTGATTTTGAGCACCTTTTCATGTACTTGGTCATTTGTATGTCTTCTATGGAAAAATGCCTATTCAGGTCATTTGCCCATTTAAAAACTGGATTATTTGTCTTTCTTCTGTTGAGTTGTATGAGCTCCTTATGTATTTTGGATATTAACACTTAATGAGATAAAGGATTTGCAAATGTTTTCTCCCATTACTTAGGTCACCTTTGCATCTTGTTGTTTCCTTGGCTATACTTTGTTGCCCCACTTGTTTATTTTTGCTTTTTTTTGCCTGTGCTTTTGGTGTCATGTCTAAAAAAATCTTTGCTGAGACCAATGACAAGGAGCTTTTCCCATATGTTTTCTTCTAGAGGTTTTATGGTTTCATATGTTACATTTAAGCATTCAGTAATTTTGAAGGGTCTAATTTTGTTTTTTGCACGTGGATTTCCAGTCTCCCAGATACCATTTATTGAAGAGACTATAGCTTCCTTATTGTGTATTCTTAGTGCCCTTGTCAAAGATTAGTTGACCATTTCTGTCTGGATTTATTTCTGGGCTCTGTATTTTGTTCCATTTGTCTATGTGTCTGTTTTTATGATAGTATCATACTGTTTTGATTATTGTAGCTCTGCAGTATAGTTTGAAATCAGAACGTGTGATGCCTTCAGCTCTTTGTTCTTCTTTCTCAAGATTGGTTTGATTATCTGGGGCCTTTTGTGCTTCTGTATTGATTTTAGAGTTGTTTCTTCTATATCTTTGAAAAAATGCTGTTTTATGCTAGGGATTGCACTGAATCTGTAGATGGCTTTGGATAATTTGGATATTTTAACAATATTAATTCTTTGAATCCATAACCATGGTATATCTTTCCATTTATTTGTATCTTCTTCAACTTCTTTCATCAGTGTCTTATACTTTTCAGTGTACAGATCTTCCATCTCCTTAGTCAGATTTATTCCTAACTACATTATATTTTTGATGCTATTGTAAATGAGCTTGTTTTCTTAATTTTTTTTAGCTTGTTCATTATTAGTATATAAACTCAACTGATTTTTGTGTTGTTTTGTATGCTGCTGCTTTACTGATTTTGTCATTAGTTCAAACAGTTTTTTGGTGGATTCTTTGTTGTTTAGTTGCTAAGTTGTACCCCACTCTTTTGTGAACCCATGAACTGTGGCTCACCAGTCTCCTCTGTCCACGTGATTTCCCAAGCAAGAATACTGGAGTGGGTTGCCATTTCCTTCTCCGAGGGATCTTCCCAACCCAGGGATCAAACCTGCATGTCCTATATTGGCAGGCAGATTCTTTACCACTAAGTCACCTGGGAAGCCCGGAGTTCTTTAGAGTATTTTATATGTAAGATCATGTCATCTGCAAACAGGGACAATTTTACTACTTCCTTTACAATTGGATACCTTTTATTTCTTTTTCTTGCAGAATTACTCGCTAGGACTTCCAGTACTATGTTGAATAGGAATGGAGAAATAGGCACCCCTATTCTGTTCCTAGACTTAGAGGAACAGGTTTTTATCTTTTCACCACTGAGTATGTGATGTTAGCTATGCATCACCCGGTTGGGTTAATCTCTCCCTATCCCCCAGATGTCCAGTCTTTAACTTTTAGTATTGGTTATAGTGTTTTATGTTTATGTATTATGAGAACATGGCCTGTATTTCCCACCACTCCTAGTAGTTCTTTACCAGCAGAGCATGCTCACTATTTTGTGGTCAATTGGATTTGTTGAATCAAGTATACTTAAAATGTGATTAATTGTACAACATACCACTGCAGGTGTACTGTCATAAAATTCACCATGAAAAGTGAGTATCTGTTGAGTGTTTTGAAGCTCTACCTTTGAAAATATACCTTTTCCATTCTTAAAATAGAAAATAAATGATATAATGTTGGTATGATCATAAAATAAATTATATGAATGTTAGATAACAAAGTGAGTTTGAGACCTATGTTAATCTTTTATTGGTATCCTTGTCTGTTCTGTGTAGTCAGTTAAGCTTTCACCAGGGCAATACGAACTACTTCCTCCTCCAGTTCCCAAGCAAGCTTCCAGGTAATTAAGTACTTATTAAGTTGCTTTTACTAATTTCACTCATGCCTTTCTATTTACATACTTAACAGCCAACACTAATGACTTTTAAACCTCATTTATGCCCATTATATTCAGATTAGCATTTTAAAATATTTAATAAGAATATGTTAAAGATCCTTACATTTAAAAATATGTTTGGAAAATCGTATCTTTTTTTTTAATATAGGAGCTTCGTATTTCGTTCTACGGTTCAAAGGTTTCCAACAGGCTGCTTCACTCCTGTAAGTATATTGATAGACCATAAACTCATGATGAATTTGATATTTAAAATAGGCAGTGATTCCTTTTGAGATGTCAAGATTAACATTTCACTCATCATAGTAGAAAGGCAATGAATGATTAATGTGTTGATTCAAGATATACTTAAAATATATCTGAAGATACAGCGGGGGTGGCAATGTAAGTAACACATTTGTAATGTTATAGAAGAAAAGTAAAGGCTCTTTTACTTTCTTTAGCTCTTGATTCTCATGACCTTCTCATTGAGGTCATCCCTAGTCACTTGTTCAGAATTCCCTATCCCCCTTTCTTGGTTTATTTTTCTTCATAGTGCTCATCACCATCTGATACACTTCATCTAAAAATTTACTTACTGTGTTTTCATCTGTCTCCCCACAGAACGTAAACTTCACAAAGGTGGGGATTTTTGTCTGTTCTTGTCTTGTTTACTGAGCATCTAGGAAAATGGTTCACACAGAGTGCAGAGTATTTGTTGAATTAATTAATTATTAAAACCATCAGAGATATTCAATAGATCACTGTATTATTAACAAGAAAGAAAAGTGTACCTAGTTTCTTTCTTTTCAAAAATGTAAAACTGCTTTCCTGTTTCTAAAAATTTTCAAATACGCGTACATGTGTTTGATAAAAATTAACTATTTTAGATAATCAGTAGGATGCCAAAAAATAAAAAGGGAAGAATGAGAAACTATGAAGCTATTTCAGGGTGTTTTGATGGACTATAGTTATTTATTTGTAATTAGAAACAGCAGTGCAAGTGGGGAGACATACAGTGAACATCTGAAAGAGGAGCTGAGATAACCAAACTGAGCTCAAAAACAGACTCCAGAATACATAAGATCTCTGTATTTGATTAAGAAGGCATGACAAATCAGTAGGAAAGAGAGATATTTTATGCTAGATGATTAATTAACTTGTAAATATTAGACTCTTCCTACCACATATAGTAAATTCCATACTAACTAAAGAATTAAATACTTTTGAACTATAAAACTAGAAGAAAATATATTAGCATGTATTTAATTTGGGGCTTCCAGGTGGTGCTAGTGGTAAAGAACCTGCTTGCCAATACAGAAGGCATAAGAGATGTGGGTTTGATCCCTGGGTCAGGAAGATCCTCCGGAGGAGGGCATGGCTACCCAGTCCAGTATTCTTGCCTGGAGAATCCCGTGAACAGAAGAGCCTGGTGGGCTCCAGTCCACAGGGTCGCAAAGAGTTGGACACAACTAAAATGACTTAACATACACACACACACACATTTAATTTTAGGATAAGGCAGGTTTTCCGAGACAACAGAAATGGGTGGATTGCAAAGGAAAAGAAGCCTTAGGTTTGATTACATAACATTTTGAATTTTTTGTACACCAGGAAACAAACTATAAACAAAGTTCGTAGGCAAACGCAAATTAGGAAAAATATTTTCAACATACATGGCAGATAAATAGTTAATGGCTTATCTTAAATTCTGTTAATAATTTATAGGAAATAGAAAAGTAAAACAGATAAAGACAGTGAATAGACCATTTGTAAATAAGAAATTCAGATATCCAGTAAAGGTGAAAAAATTTTGGTCTCACCAATACTTAAGTGTGGGAAACTGAAAAGCTGACTGAGGGACTTCCCTGGTGGTCTAGTGGTTAAAAAATCTTTTTAAATTGAAGTATAGCTGATTTACAGGCTTCCCTGGTAGCTCAGCTGGTAGAGAATCTGCCTGCAATGCAGGAGACCCCAGTTTGATCCCTGGGTTGGGAAGATCCCCTGGAGAAGGGAATGGGTACCCACTCCAGTATTCTGGCCTGGAGAATTCCATGGACAAGGAACCTGGCAGGCTATAGTCCATGGAGTTCCTAAGAGTCAGATGCAACTTCCACTTCATTTGATTTAATATTTAACACATTTAATATTGTGTTAGTTTCAGGTGTACAGCAAAGTGATTCCATTTTATATATGTATTTTGTCAGATTATTTTCCATTATGGGTTATTATAAGATATTGAATATAGTCTCTGGCTATACAGTAAATCCTGTTGCTTATATGTTTTATGTGTAGTATTAGTAGTTTATATCTATTAATCCTGTATGTCTTAATTTACCCTCCCTCTCTCCCCTTTTGATAACTGTCCATTTGTTTTCTGTGTTTTTGTTTTGTATATAGATTCACTTGTATTATTTTTTTGATTCTACATGTAAGAATCTAAATACATATCATATGTATTTGTCTTTCTCTTTCTAACTTACTTCAATTAGTGTGATAATCTCTAGGTCCATCCTTGTTGCTGCAAATGGCAGTATTTCATTTTTTTATGACTAAATAACACTCTATTGTATATCTACCACATCTGCTTTATCTAGTTTCTGTTGATGGGCACTTGAGTTGTGTCCATGTTTGGCTGTTGTCAATACTGCTGCTATGAAAATTGGGGGGTGTGTATCCTTTCAAATTAGAGTTTTCATCTTTTCCAGGTAAATGCCAAGGAATAGGGTTGCTAGATCATATGGTAACACTATTTTAGGTTTTTTTTCTTTAAGTAAGATGTGACTTTATTGCTAAATAGTTGCTCAGTGATTATCTAGAGAGTACTAAAGAATGAGATATAATGAATTTGCAAATTGTTATCAAAGTATACATTAGAATCATTGTCCCATGTTTTCCCATGAGTCTATTTAAATATTGAAAATGCCTTTTTCAAAATATATATCCTAAAAATTTGCTGATTTACTATTTGCCAAGCATTCTGCTAGGCATTTTTTAAAAAATTTATCTATTTTTAGTTGGAGGATAGTTGCTCTGCCATATTGTGTGGGTTTCTGCCATACATCAGCATGAATCAGCCATAGGTCTTGTGTATGTCCCCTCCCTCTTGAGCCTCCCTTGCATCTCCCACACTGTTCTGCCCCTCTAGGTGATCACAGAGCACTGGGTTGGGCTCCCTGCCTCGGGCGGTGACTCCCCACTGGCCATCTGTTTGCATGCGGTGATGTGTGCATCTCAGTGCTGCTTTCTCCATCGTCCCCCCTCTCCTTCCCCTGCTGTGCCCACGAGTCTGTTCTCTGTGTCTGCGTCTCCATTGCTGCCCTGCAGATGCGTTCAGCAGTACCATCTTTCTGGATTCCATATGTATGTGTTGATATACGATGTTTGTTTTTCTCTTTCTGACTGACTTCACTCTGTATAATAGCCTCTAGGTTCATCTCCCTTGTTAGAACTGACTCAAATGTGTTCCTTTTTATGGCTGAGTAATTGTGTATATATACCACAGCTTCTTTATCCATTCATCTGTCAATGGACATCTAGGTTGCTTCCATGTCCTGGTTATTGTAAATAGTGCTGCGATGAGCATTGGCACACATATGTCTTTTTCAATTATGTTTTCTTGAGGGTATATGCCCCGTAGTGGGCTTGTTGGGTCATACGGTAGCTGTATTCCTAGTTTTTTAAGGACTCTCCATACTGTGTTCCATAGTGGCTGTATCAATTTATTTTCCCACCAACAATGCAAGAGTGTTTCCTTTTCTCCATATCCTCTCCAGTATTAATTTATAAATTTAATTTATAGATTCTTAATTTTTTTTAATTTATAGATTTATAAATTTTTTAATTTATAGATTTTATTTATAGATTTTCTGATGATGGCCATTCTGACTGGTGTGAGGTGATACCTCATTATAGTTTCGATTTACATTTCTCTAATAATGAGGTGGTTGGATGGCCTCACCACGTCATCCATGTGATGTTCGATGACATCATCATGTCAATGGACTTGAGTTTGAGCAAGCTTCAGGAGTTGGTGATGGACAGGGAAGCCTAGCGTGCTGCAGTCTATGGGGTCGCAAAGAGTCAGACACGACTGAGCGACTGAACTGAACTGAGTAATGAGTGATGTTGAACATCTTTTCATGTGTTTATTAGACATCTGTGTGTCTTCTGTGGAGTATTTTTCGTTTTTGAAGGAACCTCCATACTGTTCTCCATAGAGCCTGTACCAGTTTACATTCCCCCCAGCACTGTAGGAGGCTTCTCTTCTCCACACCCTCTCTAGCATTTATTATTTGTAGACTTTGTAATGATGGTCTTTCTGACCAGTGTGAGGTGATACCTTGTGCTTTTGATTTGGATTTCTCTAATAGGGATGCTGAGCATCTTTTCATGTGCCTCTTGGCTGTCTGTATGTCTGGAAGTTCTCTCAATTTCTGTTTTCAGTAAAGGTCCCTGTCTTCCCATCACCTGGGATCCTGGATCCAGGTCTATGGCTCAATCTCTTTAGAAATGAAACCTTTCATCTCCTACAGGGATGAAGAAAGGGCAGCTACCTGACTGCTAAAAGTAGGTAGGTAGGGACCTAGAGAAAAGAGCTCACTCAATCCTCCTGCACTTCACTGATGCCTAAGGCCTGAAATTCCTGAGCTTTTCTTGGATTCCGTGGGCCTCACCCTCACCTCCACCTCACTGATGCCTAAGGCCTGAAATTCCTGAGCTTTTCTTGGATTCTGTGGAGGAAAACAGCCCACTTCTTATCAGCAGGCCCTCTCCATGCACCAGGCTTCAACTTTCTCCACCCTGCCACGTCAAGGACCATTCCTCCAAACTGCTTCACATTCTCTCAAAATACATGATCTCTGTTGGCTGTTATCTCTTCTCTTGATTGTATGTGTGTGTATATATGTGTGTATAGAGGTGTGTGTGTCTGGGTGGAAGAGATAGTTATGCCTTTTTATTTGACAAGGGAGGAGTGATAATAAATGCATGTGTAAATAAATGCATTGGCTTTGGTAGTAAGCGGTCAAGACAGTTCCCCTACCCTCACACACTGGGTGCTATTATATTTCCTTTGAAATGCATGCTTTCAATGAATGCCATGAGTTGAATAATGATTTGTTTACTATTCAGTTCAGTTCAGTCACTCAGTCGTGTCCAGCTCTTTGCGACCCCATTAATTGCAGCACGCCAGGCCTCCCTGTCCATCACCATCTCCCAGAGTTCACTCAAACTCACGTCCATCGAGTTGGTGATCGACATCGAGTCCTCCTGCCCCCAGTCCCTCCCAGCATCAGAGTCTTTTCCAATGAGTCAACTCTTCGCATGAGGTGGCCAAAGTACTGGAGTTTCAGCTTTAGCATCATTCCTTCCAAAGAACACCCAGGGCTGATCTCCTTTAGAATGGACTGGTTGGATCTCCTTGCAGTCCAAGGGACTCTCAGGAGTCTTCTCCAACACCACAGTTCAAAAGCATCAATTCTTCGGCGCTCAGCTTTCTTCACAGTCCAACTCTCACATCCATACATGACCACAGGAAAAACCATAGCCTTGACTAGACGGACCTTTGTTGGCAAAGTAATGTCTCTGCTTTTCAATATGCTATCTAGGTTGGTCATAACTTTTCTTCCAAAATTAAATGGGTTTTAGTCCAAGTTAGGCATCCTGAAGGGTAAGCAGCCTGGTACGTGAAATAGCACAAAGCTGTTGATTCTGACAGCTTTTGCCTTTGTTCTCATTGCTTTTTATGGAAGAGAAGGTTTTTGGAGATCCTTATTCTGCCATTTTCATTGATGTCATCTCATCCATACCATTTTATAAATAAAAGTGATTCACAGCTTGGAACATCCTGTCTTTCACCAAAGTGAAAAGAATACTTTCATGGAAAAGGTTCCAAGATATAGAATTAGCCCAGGGCCGTGATTCATGTCTGTCCTAAACATGCATTCCCAGAGCAGACTTGTGGGTTTAGTTTAGATCCACAAACTTGTAAACGGCGGAGAGCAAACTGCTTTGATCCCAATGGTGGGAGATAGTGGCACTCGGTGTGAGAAAATGATGCTTGCTAGGAGAATATCATCCCAGACGTTCTGGAAATCAATGCCTTGATCCTTAGTATTACATTAATTTACATCTCTACCAGCAGTTAAAAGAGTGTCCATTTCAGGAAATCTGTATATATCTTGTTTAGCATTGTTAATTTGATAGTAAAAGAATGACAGCTCATTATTTTAATTTAATCCATAGGATCTGAGGCTACACATTCTAATTATTTGTTAGCTAGTTCCTTGTGGCTTTTCTTGCACACTTTCTGGTCACATTCTTCACCTAGTTATCTACTGGGTGGAGTCATAACATTTTTTTTTTAAGGTTTTTTTGGTGTGGACCATTTTTGAAGTCTTTATTGAATTTGTTACAATATTGCTTCTGTTTTACGTCTCCTTTTTTGGCATGTGGGATCCATGACCCGGGATCGCACACCTTGCACCGGAAGGCAGAATCTTTTTAAAAAAATTTCTTTCTTTTTGGCTGTGCTGGATCTTCATTGCTGTGGGTGGGCTTTCTCTAGTTGCGGGGAAGGAGCTACTCTGTAGTTGTGGTATGTGAGCTTCTCATCGCTGTGGCTCCTCTTGCTGGAGTGTGTAGGCTCTCGAGTGCGGGCTCAGTAGTTGTTTGAAAGGGATTAGTGCCTTGTGGCACTTGGAATCTTCCTGGACCAGGGATCGAACCTGTGTCTCCTGAATTGGCAGGCAGATTCCTAATCACTGGACCATCAGGGAAGTTCCTAACATTCTTTTTTTTGTTGCCTTGTATATACTCTATAGTGAAGAAATAGTAATTGCTTGCATTTGCTGAAGTTTTTCAGGAATTTTGGCTTTTACTTTTGTGTTTTCATATTTACACAAGTTTAAAATGTAAAATGTTTATATTGTCAGATCAGAGAGTTTGTAATTACCTTCTGGAATGTAAGTTCCATGAAAGAAGGGGCTGTCTTATTCACTGATGCCCCCAGCCCCTAGTACAGTGCTTCAAAAATGTGCTGAATGAACGAATGAAATCTTTGTATCCTTTCCTTTTCCATTTCTCCCTTAAATATTTAAAAAATTCCCTCCAGAAATATAATGTCACTTGTAATGCTCTTCAGTTTTGGGGGGCATTTAAAAAAACAAACAAACAAATGTATCACTCTTTTAAAATGTGTTATGTGTAAGATCACAGTGTCTGTCACTTGAGCCCTCTTGACTTGGGACAGGTTGCCTCACCATTGGTGTACATGAAACCTACAGTCACCAGAAATCTGACCTGCAGATCAGGTGCAAGACAGTATGACGACATTCAGACATTCACTGAGTCACTTTAAACCCTTTAGAGAATAAGGCAAATTATAAAAGATGGATACTTACAAGTTTATCTCCTCCTTTCCTTCCATTATCTGTGAAAACTAGCTCATTGAAATGTGTTAATCATTTATACCTAGAATCCCCAGGGGCAGCCTATCAAAAGAATGAGGAAACATGTGAAAATGTGGCAGATCACTACTCCATTTTTTAGTTGTAAAAAGTACAGTTACTTTGAATTTTAAAACACTCTGGGATCTTATGTGCCTGAAAGTTCCTCCATGTGGACAAGCCATTATCACTTGTTAAAACACACAGCCTTTTTGTTTATGTCAGGAATTCCGTAGATGAATTTACATGTTGTTCCTAAGGTGTAAGCGCCTCTCAGGAGAGGCGGTTGCCAAGGGATTTGTCTTGTTGGAAGATGGTTTCTAATCTTTAGATTACCAATATAAGGTTGTATATTTATTGGATACTTCAGTTATTGATGAAATAATAATAGTAATTGATTATGGCTGGGGTGGATGCATGCATGCTCAGTCATGTCTGACTCTTTGCCACCTGGATCAGTAGAATTGTTTTGTGTGTAGGAAAGACTGAGGGGAGTGTTTGTGTGAGCATTTTGCAATAGACACCAGAAGATATGTTCTACCAAAAGTAAAAAGGGCCCTTTTGTACTCACAGAAAAAAATTGTATTTGGAAACTTGTACCAGTCACCATTTCCTTTTAGCACCGTGATAATAATGACCAAGTCCTGCAGATCCCGAGATCCAGTGCAAACACACAGTTCCCTCATAGCAAGTTTTTTTTTTTTCTTTTTTTTGCTGTATGGCAGGCACGTGAGATCTTTATTTCCCCAACCAGTGATTGAATCTGCACCCCTTGCAGTGGAAGCATGAAGTCTTAACCATTGGCCTACCAGGGAATTCCCCAGGATTTTTTCCAAGAGTAGAAAACAAACTGCAACAAATCATAGTCATTCTTATCCAAGCAAAGCAGACAAAGTAAAACTTGCCATTTGCAGTTTCTCCTCCTCTCATCCTTCCTTTAATTCTTGACCTGCAGAAAAATTGCATGAATTTTGTTCCCTCCTGAATGCATTTCACAATTTGGGCATTTAGGATAGCAGATATCCTGCACAACTTCTTTGAACATATAGGGAATACTGATGACTTTATTTAATACTCCCATTAAGGTAAGGAGGAGTAAGGAAGATTTTGTTTTTCTAAGTCTGTTTTCCCCAGTATCTATGAACCATAGCATCAGTGCTTTTCTAGTCTCTCGCTGGTGGAAGTATACAGAATACAACCCTTTGCAAAGCCACCAAAGTATTGAGCCACCAAAACTGTTTATATATTTCAGCCAATTAATTTCATTGTTTGAAAACTCTCCTAAAGTAATAATTTATTTATAATAATATTCATCTATGCAAAGAATATCATCAAGGAATTGTTTATAATAGCAAGATGATGAGATAGCAACAATTTCATATCTAGGAGAAGGAAATAATTTTAAAAGAATATTACCATATCTACACAGAGGAATATTTTACAGCCATTAAAATAATTACTGTTAACATTATGAAATAACACCAGAAATGTTTATGAACTAACTTAGCAATCCCCAGCCTTTTTGGCACCAGGGACCAGTTTCATGGAAGGTGATTTTTCCAAGGAACGGGTGGAGAGCAGGGGAGATTCCTGATCTAATGCATAATGAAAAAACACAGGTTGCAGTTTGGTACATCTATCATGATGAAAGTCATGTAAGAAAAATTATGTTATTAAAAACATGAAATGCAGCAAAATGCTTTTAGTGGCTATGCTGAGATGTTGTGATTAAGGGTGGGTGTTTGCTTCCTTTCTCTCTTTTGCATTGCTATTATAATCTTTCAAAATACAATTTTTAAAAGTCAGAAGAATAGTTTGAAGAAAGGAGCCATGGAAATGGTCAACATAATATATTTTGTTACTTTAATAAAGATAATGCCATTACTACTACTTAATCAGGACTCAGTCATTCATATGATTTGGGACTTCCAACAGTGATTTGCTGAGCAGATCCTTTTCAATTATTTCTCACAGTTGCATATAAAATGAAAAATGAGAGGGATATGCATCTTTCCTGGCACTCTAGAAATAAAATCTTACAATGTCAAATGAAAAAAATGGGTTTCTTTTATTTGATGTCAGAAGTATTTCAAGATGTTTCTGTATTTCTTAAAACCTGACAAGCCTATAAAGAATAGGAAAAGATCAGATAAACAGGAAAGAGTCTGTCCATACACAAATGAGCATTATGTGATTTATCTGTTTTAGTCACATTTGACAGAAGTTTGAAAAGGGGAGAGCAGATTCATGGCATACTCTCTGCATTAAAACTAACATTATGGGGACTTCCCTGGTGGCCCAGTGGTTAACACTTCGCCTTCCAATACAGGGGGTGGGGGTTTGATCCCTTGTTGGGGAGCTAAAGTCCCACATGCTTCACAGCCAAAAAACTAAAACATAAAACAGAAACAATACTCTAACAGACTCAATAAAGACTTTAAAAATGGTCCACATCAAGAAATCTTTTTTTAAAAAAATACTAGCATTATGAAAGAATGCTGAACCATTTCAGTTATTTCTGCAATTAAGGAATTAGTTTGATTAAAAACTCAGCTTAAAATCCCGTGAGGAGCAGAAAAATAATTAGTAAACATGGTCACATTGAAAAAAAGCCAAATAGATGTCTGTTTGAATGGAATCTGAAAGTTAAGATGATTAAAACAGTTCCCATTGTCAGTCTTCTCAAAGAGTTCACTTGTAGATAACATTTTTGGAAAAATCAGTTCAGTTCAGTTCAGTCGCTCAGTCGTATCCGACTCTTTGCGACCTCATGGACTGCAGCACGCCAAGCCACCCTGTCCATCATCAACTCCCAGAGTTTACTCAAACTTACGTCCATTGAGTTGGTGATGCCATCCAGCCATCTCATCCTCTGTCGTCCCCTTCTTCTCCTGGCTTCAATCTTTCCCAGCATCAGAGTCTTTTCAAATGAATCAGCTCTTCACATCAGGTGGCCAAAGTATTGGAGTTTCAACTTCAACATCAGTCCTTCCAATGAACACTCAGGATTGATCTCCTTTAGGATGGAGATCTCCTTTAGGTTGGATCTCCTTGCAGTCCAAGGGACTCTCAAGAGTCTTCTCCAGTACCACAGTTCAAAAGCATCGATTCTTCAGTGCTCAGATTTCTTTATGGTCCAACTCTCACATCCATACACAACTACTGGAAAAACCATAACTTTGACTACACAGACCTTTGTTGGCAGAGTAATGTCTCTGCTTTTTAATATGCTGTCTAGATTGGTCATAACTTTCCTTCCAAGGAGTAAGCATCTTTTAATTTCATGGCTGCAGTCACCATCTGCAGTGATTTTGGAGCCCCAAAAAATAAAGTCAGCCACTGTTTCCACTGTTTCCCTTTACTTGCCATGAAGTGATGGGACCAGATGCCATGATCGTAGTTTTCTGAATGTTGAGTTTTAATCCAACTTTTTCACTCTCCTCTTGCACTTCCCTCAAGAGGTTCTTTAGTTCCTCTTCACTTTCTGCCATAAGGGTGGTGTCATCTGCATATCTGAGATTATTGATATTTCTCCTGGCAGTCTTGATTCCAGCTTGTGCTTCATCCAGCCCAGCGTTTCTCATGATCTACTCTGCATATAAGTTAAATAAAGTGAAAATGAAGTTGCTCAGTTGTGTCTGACTCTTTGCAACTCCATGGACTGTAGCTCACCAGGCTCCTCCATCCATGGAGTTTTCTAGGCAAGAGTACTGGAGTGGGTTGATATTTCCTTCTCCAGGGGATCAGCAGGGTGATGATATACAGCATTGACGTACTCCTTTACCTATTTGGAACCAGTCTGTGTTCCATGTCCAGTTCTAACTGTTGCTTTCTGACCTGCATACAGAAAAATATAACCTTTCAAATATAACTACAGGTGTACTAGGGTTTTTTAAGAAGTATGGAGCTTCAGAGATACCATCAATTCTTCAAACTTACTTTTATTTGTTTATTTGACTGTGCTGGGTCTTAGTTGCAGCCCATGAGATCAGGGTTTGAACCTGGGCCCCCTACATTGGGAGTACAGAGTCCCAGCCACTGGACCACCAGGGAAGTCCCAGTACTGTCAATTTTTAATTTCACAAATGTAGATAACTTTTGGCCCCTGCTGAGTTTACTTCTACCCTATCCACCAGCATACTTGTCTCCTTTCTCCTCTGAACCTTTAGACGTATTCTTATAGAATTCTAGAGTTTCCTGGGAGAAGGCATTGGCACCCCACTCCAGTACTCTTGCCTGGAGAATCCCATGGATGGAGGAGCCTGGTAGGCTGCAGTCCATGGGGTCGCTAGGAGTTGGACACGACTGAGCGACTTCACTTTCACTTCTCACTTTCATGCATCGGAGAAGGAAATGGCAACCAACTCCAGTGTTCTTGCCTGGAGAATCCCAGGGACGGGGGAGCCTGGCAGGCTGCCGTCTATGGGGTCGCACAGAGTCGACACGACTGAAGCGACTTAGCAGCAGAGTTTCCTGAGTTGGATACACCCTGCCACATGCCTCCTCCTGAATTCCCACGGAGGCACGTCCAGCTCCTCTGTGTGCCCTCCTCCACCCAGGGCTCTCCCCTCCTTTCTGGGGCACCTCTTTTCTTCTGGGCAGTGTGGTCCAGTTATCACACCATCCACCCCACCAAATTTGGGTGAGATCCTTTTTACCACCATGTCGAGTAATTTCAGTTTATGTTGTGTATTTCTTAGGTTTTGCATGTGTATATATATAGACATTGGGGGCTATACATTTTATTTTATCTCTGACTTTTTCTCTTTTCAAGTATGATTCATTGAAAATTGTTTGTGCCTAGGATCAATAGAGACAGACTATGTGCTCTTTCTAGGTTCCCTTTAGCTGTATGATTTTAAAAGGAAGATAGCTTAAAACCAAATACTGACACCTCCCAACACCAAGAAGCATTGGATTAGGGTCCATTGTAATGACCGTATCTTAACTTATTATTTCTGGTTGTTGTTGTTCAGTTACTAAATTGTGTCCGACTCTGCGTCCCCATGGACTACAGCACACCAGGCTTCCCTGTCCTTCACTACCTCCCTGAGTTTGTTCAAACTCATGTCCATTGCGTCAGTGACGCGTCCCACCATCTCATCCTCTGTCGCCCCCTTCTCCTCCTGCCTTCACTCTGTCCCAGCATCAGGGTCTTTTCCAGTGAGTCGGCTCTTTGAATCAGGTGGCCCAAGTATTGGAGCTTCAGCTTCAGCATCAGTCCCTTCCAATGAATATTCAGGATTGATTTCCTTTAGGATTGACTGGTTTGATCTCCTTGCTGCCCAAGGGACTCTCAAGAGTCTTCAGCACCCCAGTTCAAAAGCATCAATTCTTCTGCACTCACCTTATTTATGGTCCACCTCTCACATCTGTACATGACTACTGGAAAAACTATAGCTTTGACTATATGGACCTTTGTCAGCAAGGTGATGTCTCTGCTTTTTAATAAGCTGAATAGGTTTGTCATCGCTTTCCTTCTAAGGAGCAAGTGTCTTGTGATTTTGTGGCTACAGTCAGGAGTGACCCTATTTCCAGACGAGGTCACACTATGAGATACTGTGAACTCCAAATCCGCAGGTCTTAAGAATTTTGAGGGAATGTCATTCAGCATAATGAAACACACCTAAAACTCAGAGGATTTAAAGATTTTTGGAGAACTTAATTCAGTGCACATCTTGGGATAACTTCATCTACCCTCACACATCTACCTTTCAGAGGTACCTGGCACCTTTCAGTTCCTGAGCAGTGTTGTATACATAAGCCAGTCCCATCCTGTCAGCCCTGGAGGGTTGGAGGTAGTGGTGGCAAGGCTTTAGCAGATGCCTACGGTGGTACTGAGCATTATGGTGCATGGAATGGGAACCAAATAAGTCAAGTTCAAGATCAAGGCCATAGTATGTCTTCATACCATATTTCTTCTCCCTGTCCTCTTTGTTTTGAACCCACCCCACCCACCCACACCCACCCCGCTGTTGAACTGAGTCCATTTCTCCTCACATTCAGAGCCATCCTGGACCAAGCCCTCTTCTCTCCTTTCAGCTCTTCCCACTCTGCCCACCATCCTCGGATGGGGCAGAAACAGGAACTCTGTTGAAGCTGCTTCCCACCCATTGCAGGACCCTAGCCTGATCATTACTTCTCACTTAGAACAGGACTCCTGTGGCTTCTGGAATTAGAACTTGGGCCTGCATCAACTTCCTTAATGTTCCCCACTTAATGCTGAATAGCAGATAGCATTCAGTAATTTCTTTCTGTCCCGAGTCTTAGGCCTTTGATTCAGATGACCACGCACATGCAGGAAGACCTCTGGATGGCATGGGCACATATCAGGGCTTCACCAGGCCTGGCACCTGGACTCTCAAGCAGCTCACGACTTAGAAGCTTAGAAGTGAAAGCCACATGAGGCTTCTGGGGAAAGGGTAATATTCATAGCGTTTCTTAGCCATCCCACAGATGGATGGCTGGACTGTCAAAGGCATGGAGTCAGTGGTGACACCCTCAGCAGCATCTTTTGCCCCAGCTGCCACTCCAGCTTGAGAACTTGCATTTATTATGGCCAAACCAAGGGGACTCTGGGCAAACCATTCCTGTCCAGACTCCCCTGACTTTATATCCTGTGTGCTTATGGTGGCTTAGACTTCTGTAGTGAAGAAGCCTTGCCCTGACAGCGGTCTCTGTCCCACAGATGCATCAGGTTGAAGACATTGCTGTTTCATCTCTCTGCCATGAGTTGTAAAATGATGAGACACATCCTTTGATTATCAGACTTGTGCTTGGCTGATAATAACACTTCATCCGTGGTGGATAATTGAGAATGGCACCCCTAATTGTGCTGCTGTGCCACAGAAGGAAAACAGGGTTTTGAAAGCCTTGCTCTTAAATCCTGCGGAGGGGCCACATTTGGGTGCTTATTCAGCCAAATCCATTGGGCTAACCTGCGGCTCAGTCTCGTGTGTTACAGGATCTTACGGGATACATTTCTGTTCTAATCTTTCCGCTCATTTTATCTTTTTTCCCTACCCCCTTTTTCACTTACCCAATTCCCATATTCATTTATCTATGCATTAAGTATAACTTTTTTTATTTCGAGAACACTCAAGTCCATCATAGAAAAATTAGAAGCAGCCAATAAGCAAAAAAAAAAAAGAAAATTCTTTTTACTCAACATGTCACCACCTGGAGAAAACTGCTGTCGGTGAACATTCCATTCCCAGTTTTTTAATGCACATTTTTTAAAGCTTGTATTGTTCACTTAATGATATTTGGGAGTAGACTTTATGTCCATAGAAATTCATCAGCTTGTATGGCTGGATGGAAGAATCACAATTTATTTAACCAGGCACACGTCATTGGTCATTTCTTTCATTTCTGATTTTTCAACTCTTAGAAACAGTGTTGTAGGGAATGTCTTTGTAACCAAATATTTGTACACATTCTCAATTGTTTTCTTAGGAAGAATTCCTAAAAATGGAATCGCTGGGTCAAAATAACAAATATATATTGTCTTTAACTTTGTATTGTGAAAACTTTAAATATATATACCATATAGACAGAACTCGGAGAAGGCAATGGCACCCCACTCCAGTACTCTTGCCTGGAAAATCCCATGGACGGAGGAGCCTGGTGGGCTGCAGTCCATGGGGTCGCTGAGAGTCAGACATGACTGAGCGACTTCACTTTCACTTTTCACTTTCATGCATTGGAGAAGGAAATGGCAACCCACTCCAGTGTTCTTGCCTGGAGAATCCCAGGGACAGGGCAGCCTGGTAGGCTGTCGTCCATGGGGTCACACAGAGTCGGACACGACTGAAGTGACTTAGCAGCAGCAGCAGCAGCATAGACAGAACTCGCATGTACTCACCCATTCAAAAATGACCAGCTCTTGGCCAGTCTACACCCCCGCCTACTTCCCCTAGTTCCTGCGTTATTCAGAGACAGATCTAAAACATCATGCCAGAAAGATTTTTTTTTTCTCTCAAATAGCACTGGTATTTGAAAATGGGAGAGGAAAAGAAATGAATTGCTAGAAAGGAAGAAAAGGTTAACAGTTTGTCTACATTATCTACTGTGGTGTTTGGGCTGTATTCATTTTCCTGCCGTATCTGGGCTCAGAACTCATTATTTGTCTTCTGGATTCCTGAAACAATCAGGAGTAACCAGAATCCTTTTTTCTTTCTCTCCCTTTGGATAGGTATATGTGTTTTTAAGCTGTTTCAAGCTTGCCAAATTATGCTTGAGAAAGGCTAATCAAATTAACAGTTCTGCCAAAGTCATGTAGGAGTATCCACACTGTGGATAAAGTTTTAGTTTCTTGGGAATCAACTGGAGGTTAGGACTTGGGGCTTTCACTGTGGTGGCGCAGGTTCAATCCCTAATCTGGGGACCAAGATCCTGCAAGCCAAGCTGTGAGTGCCCTGGGCTCCACCCACCCCCATACTCCTACCCCCACAAAAGGTTTTGGCTTCCCCGTCCCTTCTTCCTTTTTTCCTTCCTTTATCTCTTTCTTTCTTTCCTGACCCCAACAAAAGTATATCTCATTGTTCTTTTAATTAGAACTTCAGTTCAGTTCAGTTGCTCAGTCGTGTCCGACTCTGCAACCCCATGAACCGCAGCACGCCAGGCCTCCCTGTCCATCACCAACTCCCGGAGTCCACCCAAACGCATGTCCATCGAGTCAGTGATGCCATCAATCATCTCATCCTCTGTCGTCCCCTTCTCCTCCTGCCCTCAGTCTTTCCCAGCATCAGGGTCTTTTCCAGTGAGTTTGTTATTAATGACCTTAGAGCTCCGCCCGCCTAACTCGCAGTTTCCTCACTGCATTTCCTCTCTGTGAGTTGCCTTTTGCTAACTTTTCTATTGAGCTGTTTGTCTTTTTAAAACTGTGTTCATCTACTTATGTTAATCGCATGGCATTGTATGTAGGACAGTGAATTGCTATGAATACTTTTTTGGGGGACTACGAGAACATATGCTGCATTTGTGTGAAGGAATAAGTGTGTTTTATAAAACTAACAGCCCAGAGCAGTAAGTCACCATCAGCAGAGGGACAAGAATGGAGTGAGACCTGCTGGTGTGGGCAGGGGGCCTGGGAGAGGTAAGGGTATCCAGGCAGGGACAGGGGAGACTTTGACATGTCATTTCCTTTGCAGTCTTCACAGTCATCCATAAGGCAGGTAAAGCAAGAAGAGCAGGTATTATTCCCATTTTACAGTGCCTGGTGCCAGGGCACACCTTAACAAGATCTTCCATGTCCCAGTCCGGGGATTTTTCTACCATATCACACTGATTCATACGTTTATTCATAAAAGACAAGTAAAGCATCAAAATATATCAGCTATCACTATTTATGAAACAAAAACATTTTTTTTTCTACAGCGTGAAGGCCCAGGACCAGGTCATTATGACTTGAAAATACCTTCAGCAGGTTCTGTAACTTCTTGTTTTCAATCCAGAGTGCCTCGATTCTTGCCTGCCTGTTCAGTAAGTGTCCTAAAAGACAGATACGGTTGTAGGTGTTGTGGCTGACGCGGGGCAACCCCCCGCGTAGGGTAGGGGGTGGAGTGGGCATTGGGAATGGGATGGGGGCAGTAGAGTTATATACAATTCTAGTGTGCATGTGTGTGTGCTAAGTCGCTTTAGTTGTGTCCTACTCGTTGTGACCCTATGGACTATAGTCCACCAGGCTCGTCTGTCCATGGGATTCTCCAGGCATGAATACTAGAGTGGGTTGCCATGCCCTCCTCCGGGGGATCTTCCCAAACCAGGGATCGAACCTGCGTCTCTTATGTCTCCTGCAATGGCAGGCAGGTTCTTTACCACTGGCACCGCCTGGGAAGCCCCACAATTCTAGTGTATATACATTAAGATTGCTTGATAAGGCAGCAGAGTATCGAGTTCACTAGATAAGTCCTCAGCCAGCTTCAGGCTCAAAGTGACTCCAGGCCCAAAGACCATGGCTGCATTATGAGTCCAGTTGAGAACAGCCAGCACAGTGATTAGCCATCAACGTTATGTCCTGGCTGCTTTGTGGGGAAACCCCTCTAACAAATAGAGGCAAGCAGTGGGCCCGTACAGAACTGCCGTGCTGTGTGTGTGTGCCTTCTGGGAACGGAAAGTCACAGCAGAAACATTATCTTTGAGCCAAAGGAGACCATTGAGTCCTGGCCCATCATCCTGCCCCCAAGGACTCAGGACAGACAGGGAAGAGGCTCGAGTCCATGGAGATATGCAAGGAGGTAGATTCTGGGAGGGTGTGAGAGCCTCGGAGGCCTAGAGGAGACCAAGAAAGATGGCAGAAGCATAACATGGAGCTTATGAAAGTGGCTTGGGTTGTTTGTTTAATTATTTAAAGTTTTCATTCCTGTGGCCCTGTTGTTCCTCAGTCTGAAAATCCCCCCGACTCACTGGTTTGTAGCCTGATTTGAGATGGTTAATTCGATCTTTCTCCAGAGGAAGATTGGGGAGGCCCTACCGGAAAGACTAAAGACAGACAGACAGACAGACAGCTGGAGGCTAGTGGTTCTGTTCAGCAGATCCTCATACCCTAGTGGCATGATCATGATCCAAACAGATTTTCATTCGAGCTCACAGGGCTGAGCTTTTTCAGGAAGTTGGAGTCATGCTAACCAAAATCCCAAGAGACTGATGGAGAAGCCGGAAGGTGGTGGTATTCCTTTACAAGTGTCCAGCGAGGGGGCTGGTGTCTGGAGCCGGTGCTCCGTGGGGCGTCTCCCCTTGTAGGAAACTAGGAAGGAAGCCAAAAAACAGCGGAGTTTGCTTGGTAGCAGTGACATCAGGGCTGGGGGACAGAGCCGGATGTTCTCAAGGTCTGAGGACTGCGGCCGGCAGCTTCCCGAAGGATGGCCTGTTGGGGTGCAGGCCCCTGAACCTCCTGTTTAGGCACTGGCCTTCCTGGACTCCCACACACAGGCAGCTTCCTCATTAAGAGCACTAACAAGGGCTTCAGCTTCCTTTGACGTCTGGCCAGGACTTGATTAGATTCCCAAGCTGCTCCTTTGCATTTGGCCAGGGAAACATCCTGTCATTTAAAGCAGCTTCTGCAGGCAGCTGACATCGTGCACCCTGGGCTGACCGCTCTGGTAATCTTGTTTGTACTCTCCCTGCTTCCTGCAGAGATAGCAAACTGCAGGGAAGGATGGCAGTGACAAGCTGGTGATAATAGGGACTCATAATAGTGGCGGTGACTGGTGTGTGGAGTGGTACTTGCTGCCAGCCTGGCAGGTGCTGTCTGTCCCTAGGGGCCCCCCGTGAACCTCAAAACCTCATTTTGAGGAGTAGGAAGCATGTGTCATATTGAGCCATTCATGGTAGGACTAGGTAGGACTAGGACTTGAATCCAGGCCTGTCTGACATTAAGACCCTTTCCTTAACCATACATAGAGGTACCGTTGTCTCTCTTAAGATAAAATTTTGGGGTATTCAAGAATATTGCGTGCACCTCAGCATAGATAACACTGACCTAAGAAATCAACGAGAATGACATTCATTGGCATCTTACAATGACATAAGAGGAGCTTTGTTTAAATAATTGGTTGAATAATTTTTCAAGAGTCATGCATGGGTGTGAGAGTTGGACTGTAAAGAGAGCTGAGTGCTGAAGAGTTGATGCTTTTGAACAGTCGTGTTGGAGAAGACTCTTGTGAGTCCCTTGGACAGCAAGGAGATCAAACCAGTCAATCCTAAAGGAAATCAGTCTTGACTATTCATTGGAAGGACTGATGCTGAAGCTGAAATTCCAATAGAACTGACTCCTTGGAAAAGACCCTGATGCTGGGAAAGATTGAAGGCAGGAGGAGAAGGGGATGACAGAGGATGAGATGGTTGATGGCATCACTGACTCGATGGATGTGAGTTTGAGTAAACTCTGGGAGTTGGTGATGGAGAGGGAAGCCTGGCGTGCTGCAGTCCATGGGGTTGCAAAGAATCAGACATGACTGAACTGAACTGAATTTTTCAAGCATTTCATCAAAGTGAAAACAGGGCTTTTCAAAATTAGAACTCATCCATCCCTTGAACCTGAGGTCCATGGGCCTTGGTAGTGCTGCATCTCACTCTATTTGTACTGGGGAAGATGATGGAAATGCAGGAGTTTGGGCTTCTGAGGTCGACTGTTCAGGTTCAGAATCCATCCTCTCCAACCCATGACCACTAGAGTGAAGTCACTGGGGGCACTGGCATTCACAGGGACGGGGTGCCCCAAAGAAAGTGTGTCCTGAGGTGTAGGGGAAGAGTGAGCCTGCCTCCCCTGGGCTGTCACTTGCTTGTCTGCCCTTCTCTCAGCATCTCTGCAGCCTTGGGGAGAGCCGGGGACCGGAGCAGGCCTCCTGGGACAGGAGCCAAGGACAGGCTCCAGTTCTCAGGTGCACAGGCCTCAGCCCGGACCAGCGCAGCCCTCGTCTCCCTCTGGGGGGGTTTGCCAGCCACGCCTGAGTCCACAGCCAAGCTCAGGAGGCTCTAGGTTCTGGTGTCACTATATCATCACTTGTTCTCTGCTGTGTTTTCAGAAAACCCCTGGCCCGGGAGCATATACAGCTTCAGCACAATTCCCCAAGCAGCCCCGCACCATAGCCAAAATGGGCCGAGAACACAGCTTTTTCTTCAATAACACAATTGGCTTTTAAAATAAATAAACCCTACCTTGGCCCTAAGCAGCTCTTGAGTTTTAGTAAGTTCTCTTTTGTCTCCTCTTTAGGAGAGTTTGACCACAGACCATATTCGATTGCCTGGCCTGACCGCCCAGCCCACTTATCTGGAATAGTTCCAGCAAAATGTCCAGTTCCCTCTCAGAAGTCTCCCGGTTTGAACAGTAAATTATATGCTCTCTCTGTGTGTTGTCAGAGGGTGTGTCCCTGGACTGCTCTCACAGCATCCGGACGGGCCCTGAGGAGTCAGCTGGGCTCTGCCGCCTTGGGCTCTCTAGCTGAGTCTCCACTGCACTGAGGTGGTCATTCCTCATGGACTCCTGGAGGCTTCAACAAGGGCCATCCTGAACTTGACGGGAACCCAATAGTTTTTTCTCTATCTCATCTCCCTGAAAAGAACAATATTGCTTCAGCCTGATGAGCATTTGTGGTTTCAAGTTAACAAAAATATTTTGACAGTATGCTCCGGGCCAGGCGCTGTGCTGGGGGTGGGGAGTGGAGGTTAAGACAAAGATGAACGACGCATGTGACTGAATTTAGGGTGGGTTAAAGGGGAGACAAGGCCAGAAAGGTAGTTTGGAATAGTTTCCAGCTCAAGGAAGGCTTTGAGAACCATGCCAGGAACCTCTTCCTGGTTACCTTGTGTGTGCGGCTCAGGGGTGGCTGTCATGTGGGCAGCAGTCCCACCGGGAAGACACACCCTGGGCTCAGGAAACTGCGAGATCACTGTGCCCAGTGCATGGAGGAGCGATCCTGACATCGAGGGCCCCAGGCGCTCAGCAGAGACAGGGCAGCACTCCCCCAGTGGGGAAGGGTGGCTGAGTGCGGCCGGCAGCTTGGCTGGCACCCCTGGGACCAGGAGACTGAGACCGGCAGAGAGGAGAGGGAAGAAGGTGGAGGGCAAGGAACCCTTTTTGAGCAAAACGCAGGAAGGGACATTTGCTGGAGGGGAACAGAGGGAGACAGGCCCAGCTAGAGTGGAGGGTGCAGGCGGAGCAGGAGGGGGTTGGGCGAGGCGCAGATCATAGGCCCAGCAGTAAGCACTGCTCATGGACTCCAGCCAGGGCATGGGCTCAGGAAATGACGTCAGGAGAAAGGAAGGATGGGGAGACTATAGAGTCATTCATCAGTAATAGGAAGGAATCTTTTTAACTAAAAGAAAGAAAATCTAATATAAATCCTTATATTTTATTATATTGAGAAAAACCCAGTTCTCTAGTCTTATAAATACCATTGTAAAGTAGGCATTGGGGACAAGGAAGGGTAGGCCTGCATCTCCCATCTGGGTTTATCCACGTTTTGCTTTTATGGAGGAAACTCCCTGCATTGCGTTCCTTAGAGCAGAAAATGGCCCCTTGGAGGATGAGGTGGCTGCCTCGGGTGGCTGCTCTTGCCCCACTTTGATCAGCAGATGGCCACAGGGCAGCTTTATTCTCCAAGTGGGTCAGAAGCCCCTGCAGGATCAGAAGGTAACGCTGGCGGTTCTGACGGAGGGCGTTTTCTCCAGGAGCAGTGGGCCAGGTTGTGCCTGGTGCTCAGGGCAGTGGGGGCAGGGCTCTAGAAGGAGCGAGGTGAGTGGTGATCACATCTGTTTTGGGGCTTGTGGGTGGAAGGTCAGGGGAACCCTCACGCTGGCAGGGGCAGGAGGGAGACTGTGCTGCACGTCTGTGGGGGTATCTCCAGACAGCAGAGCGACCCAGGGGTGTGAGCAGGAGCAGTTCCTCCCCCCTCCCTCAGCCTCCCGCTGTTTCTCCCTCAGGCCGGCTGTGTTGGGTCTAACACTGCTTTCATGTCACGCCCTAAAGAATGTCACCAGCCCCTCCTGATTCCACTGCCGGGTTCCCAGGAGAGAGAATCTAGTTGGCCAGCTTGGGTCAGGGGTCCACCCTGGTCCCTCCAGATCTGGCCAGGAGGGCCTCGGCCCCTGGGCCAGACAGACACAGCTGCAGGGGCCCAGCTGTGTCTTGTGTGTAGTTGGGGTGGAGGGCAGCTCTCCCATGTTCTAGAAGAGAATGAAGACCCTTTCAGCATAAGACGCAGGGGATGGCTCTTGCCTGGTCTGCAAGAAGGGGGTTTAGGAGGCCTGCCAGGACGTCTGCTGGAGGTGGAACGGCGAGAGAACATTCTGCAGGGCCACCCGGACACCCTGGAGTCTTGAGTCTGCACTAAAGTCGCCCTTGGCTCCTGTGGCTTCCGTAGTCTGTCTGGAGCCGGGGGGCACCTCAGTACTGTCCTCCCTAGCAGCCTTGCCCCTGTCCGTAACACAGCCCTCTGCCTCCTCTGTGACTCGGGTGATATGACAGAAGCTGTGCCCTAGGTACTAGCAGCAGGGCTGGCTGCGCCTGGCAGTGAGGAGAGCAGTGTTTGCTTCCACTCTTTGACATCTTCCGGCATTTTAAATAGTACTTCATACAGGTAGTGGGAGGCGTTCCCAAATAGCCCGGAGGGATTCTGGGTGGCTTTTTCCTGCCACGAGCCTAAAACTGGGACAGCATTTGAAGAGCAGGGCCTCCTCCTGTCTTTTCCAACATGGAGAGACTGGACAGACCTGGGTTGACTTTGAGCTTGAGCTCCGAGAGGGGATATTAACAGCCACTGTGCGCATCCGGTGACAGGTCCAGACTGAGTTAGAAAAGCCCAGAGATGGAAGGGAATGTGGTGTTTATCCCATATCCCTGAGGGGCCTTCTCTCCAGGGTCCCTCTGGCCTCCTGCATGGACCACTGTGATGCTTGCTTCTCGAGGTCCCTGCCCTGGCTTCCCTGAGCATCCCTTGGTCCTCTCCCCTCCCACTCACTTGCCCCAGTTGCCCTTGGAATTTGGCTTCAACCAAAGGGAATGGCTCGTCTTCGCTGCAAATATCATCTGCTGTTGCCCTGTGAAATTCCCTCTGCATTGAGTCAGAGCATGTCAGAAGTCACCACACTGATGGGGACAGCTTGTCTCCTCCCTTCTCTTCTCCTCTTTCCCTCCTCCTCATCCGCACTGTGAACGCCCCCTCACTGCTTTCTGGGCCCACAGAGGACACCTTCCAGACCCAGAGACCAAGGGCCACAGGTTGCTCAGGCAACCGGCCCTGCCTCCAGCACCACCTCTCACTTGCCCGGTGCCACCCGCCTCAAAACAGCACGAGCTGCCTGGACTCCAGTCCTCAAGCCTAGAATCACTTTGGAAGCCCTGTTATCTTGAAAACACATTCCACAAGTTCCAAATCAGTTGTTCTAAGCTGCATTTTAGAATCCCCTAGGGAGACTTTAAAACTCTCACAGCCTGGCAACTGCCCGCCATCATCAACTCGTTGGTAGGATTCAGTCCCAGTAGTTTTTGTTCCCCCGTCCCATCCCCACACCCAGGTGATTGCAATGATTGGCCAAGATTGAGAATATCTGCTGGGACAGTGTGAAAACACCAATCACCAGTAACTAGGTGGGGCCACAGGTAGTCCTCCAACCTGTAAAGGTTTAAGACAGGGCCCCCGTTGCCCTGAGAAGTCACACTTTCCGGCTCAGAAGAAGAGATTGGCCCGTGTTGGTGTCTGGCTGAGTCCTGAGGGAAGAGGGCGGGGCTGGACCGGACTGAGTGAAGCAGGTTGCTGGTGCATTCTAGTGGAGGCTGTTTTGCATAGAGAGGTGAGCAGGGCCTGAACCCAGTCACTCTTGCCAGCCTGATTCTAGGCTAGGCACCTTACAGATCTTTGGTTTTGGCCCAAGGGCAGGGCTGCAGGCATGCAGACTCTGCTGTGCACAAACGGAGGGGTTTGAGTTCTGGATTGATGACCACAGGGGCTGGGTGGGCTTGTGGGGGCCACTGCCAGAGACCCAGATCCTGGCCTGGCTCGTCTGCCATCTCCCTGGTGAAGACGTGACTGTGGATGGTAGGATGAGCCAAAGCTGACAGAGGCCTGGATGTTGAGGGTGGCAAGTAAGCGACAGGGGTCAGGGACAGAAGGAGGAGGAGCCAGAGGAAGGGGAGGCCCATGGGCTGGACACGTGAAGACTGTCTCTTAGCAGGTCTTTGCATTGCCTTAATGACGACACCCTTGGCCGTATCAGAGCCCAAAACAGGATGTCACCCTTCTGAGGAGACATAGGGGCTCAGAGAGGCTCTTCCAGCAGCAGAGGGAGGTGGCAATGTGGCTGCTTTGGGTCAGAGTGTAGCTTAGTCCCTGAGAACTGTAGGCAGCAAGCAGGGCTCAGGCCCAGTGACACTACATCTCTGGTCACCAGGGTGGGCTTGGCAGGAGGCAAGGAGGCAGGAACCTGTTCCCCCCACTTAACTGAGCAGCCTGGGAGGGGGCAGGGATGCTCGGAAACATGCCCGGCATGGTCACAGCTATTGAGGCTTCTGATCACCAGCCCCTCCTGGGCTGGGCATGGGAGCTGGACTGCAGAGTACCCCCATGCCCAGGGAGCTCACTAACGAAATTATGTGTGTTCGTTTCCAGTGGCTGCTGTTACAATTGCCATAGACTTTGGTGCTTAAATCAACACAGATTTATTCTCTTACTGTTCAGGAGGTCAGGGGTCCCCAAATCAGTCTCACTGGGCTAAAGTCAAGGTGGTATTGTTGTTCAGTCACTCAGTCGTCTCCCGACTCTTTGCAACCCCATGGACTGCAACATGCCAGGCTTCCCTGTCCATCACCATCTCCTGGAGCTTACTCAAGCTCACGTCCATTGAGTCAGTGATGCCATCTAACCATCTCATTCTCTGTCCTCCCCTTCTCCTGCCTTTAGTCTTTCCCAGCATCAGGGTCTTTTCTAATGAGTCAGCTCTTCGCATCAGGTGGCCAAAGTATTGGAGCTTCAGCATCAGTCCTTCCAACAACTATTTAGGATTGATTTCTTCAGGATTGACTGGTTTGATTTCTTTGCAGTCCAAGGGACTCCCAAGAGTCTTCAACACCATAGTTCAAAAACATCAATTCTTCAGTGCTCAGCTTTCTTTATGGTCCAGCTCTCACATCCATACATGACTACTGGAAAAACCATAGCCTTGACTAGACAGACCTTTGTTGGCAAAGTAATGTCTCTGCTTTTTAATACACTGTCTAGGTTTGTCATAACTTTTCTTCCAAGGAGCAAGCATCTTTTAATTTTGTGGCTGCAGTCACCATCTGCAGTGATTTTTGGAGCCCAAGAAAATAAAGTCTGTCACTGTTTCCATTGTTTCCCCATATATTTGCCATCAAGTGATGGGACCGGACGCCATGATCTTCGTTTTTTGAATGCTGAGGTGTAGGCCAGGTTTTTCACTCCCCTTTGCCCTTCATCAAGAGGCTCTTTAGTTCCTCTTCACTTTCTGCCATAAGGGTGGTGTCATCTGCGTATCCTTGCCTGAGGCCAGTGTTGGATTGTGGGCTCTGGGATCATAAGTTGGGATCTACTGAGGAATGGGTGGATGTCCCAGTGCCTGCTCTAGTGTTAGCAGACAGAGCTTACTGAATACTGTACTTTATTGAGGTATAGTTGATACAATATGATGTTTCCAGTGTACAGCATAATGATTTACCATTTTTAAAGGTTATGCTCCATTTATAATTATCATGAATATTGGCTATAATTCCTGTCATATTATATATCCTTACAGCTTATTTATTTTATACATCATTGTTTGTGCCTCTTAACCCTCTACCCCTTCCCTCTCTTCACTGGTAACCACCAGTTTCCTCTCCATATCTTAAGCCTGTTTCTTTTTTGCTATAGTCACGAGTTTGTGTTAGTTTTTGGACTCCACATATAAGTGATATCATACAGTATTTGTCTTTCTCTGTCTGACATATTTCACCGAGCATAATACCTTCCAGGTCCATCTGTGTTGTTGTAAATGCCAAATTTTCACTCTTTTTTATGGCTGAATAGTATTCTATTGTGTATACGTACCACATCTTCTTTTGTTTATGGACATTTAGGTTGCTTCCATATCTTAGCAATTAAAAAAAAATTTATTTATTTGTTTTATTTATTTGGTTGCAGCATGTGGGATCTAGTTCCCTGACCAGGGACTGAACCGGAGCCCTCTGCAATGGGAGCTCAGAATCTTAGTCACTAGACCACCAGGGAAGTCCCATATCTTAGCAATTGTAAATAATGCTATTTACAATTGGCTGTTGGAGTGCATGTATCTTTTTGAATTCGTGTTTTTATTTTTTTCAGTTTGGATATATGTGCAGAGGAGAATTGCTGGATCATGTGGTAGTTCTATTTTTAGCTTTTTGAGAGGTCTCCATACTGTTTCCACAGTGGCTCCACCGATTTACATTGCCACCAACCGTGTAGGAGGGCTCTCTTTTGTCCACATCCTTGCCAACATTTCTTATTTGTGTTCTTCTTGATGGCAGTCATTCTAAGAGGTGTGAGGTGGTATCTCATTGTGGTTTTAATTTGCCTTTCTCTGATTAACGATATTGAGAATCTTTTCATGTGCATATTGGCCATCTGTGTATCTTCTTTGGAGAAATGTCTATTCAGGTTTGTGCCCATTTTTTAATCAGGTTATTTTTTTATGTTGTGTTATATGAGCTGTTTATATATTTTGTATATTAACCCCTTATTGGTCATGTCATTTGCAAATATTTTCTCTCATTCAGTAGGTTATCTTTTCATTTTGTCAATGGTTTCCTTTGCTGTACGAAAGCTTTTACTTAAGGTCCTATTTTTATTTTTTTTAATTTTGACTTTTTTAACACCAAAAGCATTTTGCATTGGGGTGTAGTTGATTAACGATGTTGTGGTAGCTTCAGGTGAATGCTTTTATTTCTTTTGTCTTAGGGGACAGACCCAAAATCTATTGGTACAATTTATGTCAGAAAGTGGTCTGCCTACATCTTCTTCTGGGAGCTTTATGGTTTCTGGTATTACATTTAGGTCTTTAATTCACTTTGAATTTATTTTTGTAAATAATATGGGGGAAATGTTCTGATTTCTTTATTTTACATGTAGCTGTCTAGTTTTCCCAGCACCACTTACTGAAGAGATGGTCTTTTCCTCATTGTATATTCTTCTTTGTCATAGATTAATTGCCCATAAGTTTGTGGATTTATTTCTGGGCTATTTTTAAAAATATTAATTTTTATTTACTTATTTGGTTGTGCCAGATCTTAGTTGCATGGCATGTGAACTCTTAGCTGTGGCACGTGGAGTCTAATTCCCTGACTGGGGATTGGACCCCAGCCCTCTGTATTGGGAGTTTTAGCCACTGGAGAACCAGGGAAGTCCCTGGGCTCTCTTTTTGTTCCACTGATCTGTGTGTCTGATTTTTGTGCTAGCATACTATCTTGATTATTGAAACTTTGTAGCATAGTCTGAAGTCAGGGAGTATGATACCTCCAGTTTTATCCTTCTTTTCTCAAGATTGTTTGGCTTTCCTGTTTCATAACGTCTTTTATATTATGGAAGTTCCTTTTATTTTGAACTGCAAAGAATTGTCTGGGGAAGGACTTTTAGTCTAAATAACCTCAGCCATTTTTGGTGTTTGGTACTGACAAAAGTCATCTGAAATGAATTAAGTTTTTTGAAAGAGAAGATAAAAAAATTTATTACTGATTTTAGAAATCATTCCTGGAAGGTTGACCTTAAGACTGCAGATGTTAGATGTTATAAACAAGCTCTGTAAGATCACTTAAAAAGCAGTCATGTTGGAAGTTCCCTGGCAGTCCAGTGGTTAGGACTTGGCACTTTCACTGCCATGGGCCCAGGTTCAATCCCTGGTTGGGGAACTAAGATCCCACAAGCTGTGAGACCTGGCCAAAAATTTTTAAAAAGTAAAAAAAAGTCACCTTAAAAGTTATGGGGAATGGGGTTGGGTGGGTGGACAATGCTCCTAATATTTTACTTATATTAGAAGTAAATAATGGCTTCTAATATGTGGCTCCAGGGGCCACATTATTCCAAAAATTTAAATATGCCCTATCTTATATGGAAATGAAAATGAAGCTTCTGGAAAGTTGTGTTTAATGATGCATGTATCGATAGTGTAGATGAAGATCCTAATGGTGAAGATATATGAGTATTTTTTTTGGCTGTGCTGGGTCTTCATCATGGCGCATGAGCTTTTCATTGCTGCGCATGGACTTTCTCTAGTTGCAGCGAATGGGGTCTGCTTTCTCGTTGTGGTGTGTGGGCTTCTTCTTGTGATGGCGTCTCTCATTGTGGAGCATGGGCTCTAGGCGTGTAGGCTTCAGTAGTTGTGTTGCAAGGGCTCAACAGTTGCAACATGTGGGCTTAGTTGCCCCACGGCATGTGGGATCCTAATTCCCCAACCAGGCACTGAACCCCAGTCACCTGCATTGGCAGGCGGATTCTTAACCACTGGCCACCAGGGAAGTCCCTCTAAAATAATTTATAAAATGAGATTAAGCATACATACAGTTTTATTAAGAGAATATAATAAATTAAGAACTGTAGGCCCTTGAACAGCCATGATATACAAGGAGGGCTGTTGGGACCTGGGGACAGGGAGCTGGGGAATACACCTATGCTGTGACCTGTACACAGCAAAGGGATCCATCTCAGGCATCAGAGCTGACACCTGAGGCCAGCTGGTCTTTGCCGTGGTGTCCCCACGCCTGCTCTGGTCCCCGTTTCAGCATACGTGTGCTCCTCCTCTGGTTGGCAGGTGTCCCAGGAAGAATGCAGTAGACGAGGTTCTCGCATGCAGACTGCCTGCATGTCGACCACTGCCCTGGAGTATGGGGGTCTTTGGGCAAGTCACCTCACCTTCTTGCACTGACTTCCTGCAAGATGGGCTTTTGCCACACCCACCTGTGCCCCTTTGCCTCTGGTCAGAGCTCCTCCCCCTAAAGGTGGGTACCCTGGCATGTGCCCCCCAAAGGCTGGTCTCCAGGTGCACACTGAGAGGAGAGTGTGCCTCTCTGGGAATGGGCAGAGTCACAGGAAGAGACGCACCCAAGGTCCCTTAAGTCATGAGGGGTCATTGCAAGGACCAGGGAAAGGATTCAGATGGGAATCTTAACCTCAGGCTGCAGGAGTGGGAAAGGTTGTCTGGGACAGAATCGATGAAGCTCTTGGGCTTCCATCATTTTCTGCCCCTTGAAAATGGGCATCCATTTCTGTTTGGAGCTCTCTGTCTTTACAGATTCACCTGCTCTGCATTTTTTAATCTTCCTGACTCTTCCAACCAGCTCATGTGTGTGTGTTTGTGCTAAGTCACTTCAGTTGTTTCCGACTCTTTGTGACCCATGGATTTTAGCCTACTAGGATCCTCCAGGCCAGAATACTGGAGTGGGTTGCCATGCTCTCCTCCAGGGGATCTTCCGACCCAGGGACTGAACCCATGTCTCTTACGTCTCCTGCATTGGCAGGCAGGTTCTTTACCACTAGTGCCGCCTGGGAAGCCTCCAACCAGCTCCTCTCCTTTCTTTCTGACCTGTGGTTTCTACTGCTTTTCAACCTCTGCTCCAACCACGAACTGCCTTTTCTTTTTTAATTAATTTTGTTTTTGCATCATTTAAAAAAAATACAATTTATTATTATTTTGCCACACCATGCAGCCTGTGGGAATCTTAATTCCTTAACCAGGGATCAAACCCATGCCCCTGTAATGGAAGCACAGAATCTTAACCACTGGACTGCCAGGGAAGTCCCCAAACTGCTTCTTTCTCCGACCACATTGACACCTCAGAGGCCAGACCCTCTGCAGCCTTCAGCAGTGCCAGTGTCGTGAAGGGCAAAGAGAGGGGGAGGAGCTGTTGCAGATGAAAGGAAACTGGAGACGTGACAGCTAAGTGGAGTATAGGGTCTTGGGTTGCGGGAAGACAGGGCTGCAAAGAAGAGCGGTGGCAAACTGGCATATGAATGGGAGAGGAGAGAAAACACTGCGTCAGGGAAATTCCTTCATTTGTTAACTGCTGTGGTTACGTAAGACGAGACCCTTTGTTCTTAACCAGCCACTGAATTATTAAGGGGTAAAGGGGCATGATTTATGCAACCTATTCTCAAACGGTTCGGGTTGGGGTAGGGGGAGAAACGTTTTTAAAAGAGGCCCACAATGGCTGACTTCTTGCCAAATTCCAAAGAGCCAGTTAAAAGGGGAAGACAGTGAGTGTGAGGGAGGAGGGGGAGTCACGGCAGGCTGGGGGCCTCTCCGCTCGGGGGCCCTGCCACCCCCTGGGTAGTGGGCTGGTGCACAGAGGAGGAACTTTGGTTCTGGAAACCACCCGTGGCCCAGTCAGCTGGTGCGCAGGCCAGGGGGCTCACATGACCTGGTGCACAGCCCCTGTGGTGACCTTTTCTTGTTTCTGGTTTGCCTGGCGTCTTGAGAACCCTCTTGCTTTTTGGGTGACTTTCCAGCTTCTTGAGTGATCTCTGTTTCAGAAACCTCCTCTCTGGCTGCAGAAAGGGCGAGGGCGGCAGGCAGCATGGGCTGTTCTCCCCTGGAAGTGTGGGTCCCAGGCCATGGGCTGCAGCTGCTGGTGCAGTGGGGTGGGTGGGGGGTGGGGTTCTGGACCCGTGCATCTGCCCCTGTGACACTTGAGCAGAGGATTCCTGGTGATAACATGTTTCCATGGATCCCAAAGGGGTCATTCTGCTGCCTCGGTGACAGGCGCTACCTGCCTCTCTCCCATCCGGTGAGCTGGGGCGGGCTCTGTGGGCAGGGACCTTACTCTCAGCTTGGCTGTGTTCCAAGCAGTGAGCGGAGGCACCATAATTGCATCACCTTTCACGGGGACAAAACTCACTTCCCTAGGTTGTTGACTACCAGAGGAGCAATGTCAGAGAGAGTTCAGGGATAAGCAAAGTGCCTTATACTAACTAGTATATTGCAGGGAGAACGTTAGGATTGTCATCAAGAGCCAGGACAGGAGCCTCACAGTGCACCATAAAGTGGCAGTGATAGGGAGGGGCAAGGGTGGGGGCCAGTTCTGTTGTCTGTCTCCTCCAGCAGGACCTCCATCTCACCCAGGGCCCAGGAGGGCTTGAGGAAGTGATGGGCTGATGCAGGGTCTCAGAAGGGGCCCGTTACTGCTCACCCAGAGTTCCAGCTGCTCAAGCAGCTGGATTTTGTGTCCTGAGGCCCATGTCCTCTGGTCACAGCTGATTGTCATGGATTGAATGCAGTCCTTTGGGAGCATCTCTGAGTGAGCAAAGGCAGCCACCAGGGAGAGGAGGCGGGAGCAGCCGGGGGCAGGGAAAGTCATCATATGGTATCCAGTGGTTATCATGGCACTGTTCTAGGCTCTTTCTGTGTTTTTCTTACTTAATCATCAGGACAGTCCACAAAACAGACACTATTCCAGGATTATTCTTTACAGATGGGGAGACAGGCAAAGAGAGGGTAGGTAACTTCTCAAGGGCATGGGGCCAGCCAGGGGTACACTGGGCCTTCGAGCTCACTCTGGGTACTGACTCCATCACCAAAGACAGATACGTAGCTGCTTTGGCCCCAGATCTGTGCCCTGCAGTCCCTGCTTTAGGGCTCCAGGGCCCCCTTGCCTCTTTTCCTAGAGCTACTTTCAGTGGGTCTCTGCTTTTTTTTGCAACTGAAAGCTTGATAAAAACTCCAAGGAGTTTCTGGCATGGGATACTTTCCCAGTAGGACCTCCCTAACTTCCAGAACCCAAGTCGGCACCATGTGGGTTGGTCTGACACATTGCTGATGCTTGAGGCTCTCTGACTGTGGGTTGTCATCGAAAGCTGGCAGCATGGGCTGGGGGAGATTTGTTTAGCTGGATGCTTCCCAAGCAAGGCCAAGAAATATTTGCACAGTGACAACATCTGAGAGCTCCAGTAGGGCAGGGGGTGTGTCAACAACAACGAGTACTGTGGTAGCAGAAAGAAGTCTGGGTGGTGGTGGCTGAAATTCCATTCATACTTGTGCCTGCAGATAAACACTGTTAACACTACACGGCTGTGGGCTGGAGGTTCATGTGGGTGACGGTGAGACCTTGAGTCTTGTCCCAGAACTCCAGCCCTTGTTCTGGTGCCATGGGTTGGACACAAGGCTGGCTCCTCCCTCTCCAGGGATGGCTCAAGTGTGAATGAGGGGTCTGTGGACCTGTAACTGGAGGTCAGGGAATGCCTGGCTTTCCACCACTGCCTGACTTTCCAACATCTGACCAACAAAGCCTTCCTCAGGACCAAGAAAGCCTCCCCTCCCCATCCCTCTCCAGATTCCTACCATTCTTTTCCTGGTAGGACTAGCTTTTCTAGACCTTTCTGCCAGGCAGGCAAGTAACACCATCTATAGCCTAGATGAAAAGGGAAAATGTTAGTTGCTTCAGTTCAGTTCAGTTGCTCAGACTCTTTGCGACCCCATGAATCGCAGCATGCCAGGCCTCCCTGTCCATCACCAACTCCCGGAGTTCACTCAGACTCACGTCCATCGAGTCAGTGATGCCATCCAGCCATCTCATCTTCTGTCGTCCCCTTCTCCTCCTGCCCCCAATCCTTCTTCCAATGAGTCAACTCTTCGCATGAGGTGGCCAAAGTACTGGAGTTTCAGCTTTAGCATCATTCCTTCCAAAGAAATCCCAGGGCTGATCTCCTTCAGAATGGACTGGTTGGATCTCCTTGCAGTCCAAGGGACTCTCAAGAGTCTTCTCCAACATCACAGTTCAAAAGCATCAATTCTTCGGCGCTCAGCCTTCTTCACAGTCCAACTCTCACATCCATACATGACCACAGGAAAAACCATAGCCTTGACTAGACAGACCTTTGTTGGCAAAGTAATGTCTCTGCTTTGGAATATGCTGTCTAGGTCGGTCATAACTTTCCTTCCAAGGAGTAAGCGTCTTTTAATTTCATGGCTGCAGTCACCATCTGTAGTGATTTTGGAGCCCCCCAAAATAAAGTCTGACACTGTTTCCACCGTTTCCCCATCTATTTCCCATGAAGTGGTGGGACCAGATGCCATGATCTTCATTTTCTGAATGTTGAGCTTTAAGCCAACTTTTCCACTCTCCTCTTTCACTTTCATCAAGAGGCTTTTTAGTTCCTCTTCACTTTCTGCCATAAGGGTGGTGTCATCTGCATATCTGAGGTTATTCATATTTCTCCCGGCAATCTTGATTCCAGCTTGTGCTTCTTCCAGTCCAGCCTTTCTCATGATGTACTCTGCATATAAGTTAAATAAGCAGGGTGACAATATACAGCCTTGATGTATTCCTTTTCCTATTTGGAACCAGTCTGTTGTTCCATGTCCAGTTCTAACTTGCTTCCTGACCTGCATACAGATTTCTCAAGAGGCAGGTCAGGTGGTCTGGTATTCCCATCTCTTTCAGAATTTTCCAGTTTATTGTGATCCACACAGTCAAAGGCTTTGGCATAGTCAATAAAGCAGAAATAGATGTTTTTCTGGAACTCTTTTGCTTTTTCGATGATCCAGTGGATGTTGGCAATTTGATCTCTGGTTCCTCTGCCTTTTCTAAAACCAGCTTGCACATCAGGAAGTTCACGGTTCACGTATTGCTGAACCCTGGCTTGGAGAATTTTGAGCATTACTTTACTAGCATGTGAGATGAGTGCAATTGTGCAGTAGTTTGAGCATTCTTTGGCATGCCTTTCTTTGGGATTGGAATGAAAACTGACCTTTTCCAGTCCTTAGTTTCCAGTCCTAAGTTAGTTGCTTAGTCATGTCCAACTCTTTGTGCGGCCATGGACTGTAGCCCACTAGGCTCCTCTGTCCATAGAATTCTCTGGGCAAGAATAGTGGAGTAGACAGCCATTCCCTTCTCCAGGGATCTTCCCGACCCAGGGATTGAACCTGGGTTGCCCACATTGCCGGCGGATTCTTCACGGTCTGAGCCACCAGGGAAACCCCCTCTGTGGCCTGTAGCAGGCTTTTAGTTCTCACCCAGGGACCCTGAGCTGGGGGTGAGGCTGTGAGACAAGCAATTTGATACTAATTGTTAAATCACTAAAGACTAAAGGTGTTTTCTAAAAAGTACCAGAGGGAAATCGAAGCTGAGCACCCAGCAGCTCCTGGAAGGGCCCTTCCTCACCAGAATAGCAAAACCGTGACCCCACCACAGGGCTGAGGGTCGGGGTGGAGGAGGCCAGGGTGCTGAGTGGGCAGCTCTGTCTAGGCCAGCCCCGAGAGCCAGGGCGAAGCCTTAGGGTGGCTGGGTGCAGCCCTGGGTGTCTTACCAGATAATCCCCTGGGGCGCACTAAGACAGCAGGGCTCCTGTGTAAACTGTTGTCATCCTTTGATGCACATTTTATAACAGGCATAATGTATCACATGTGGCATAACATCTATTAGAGAACCTGTCTGGACCTCTCAGAGCAGGTGGCAGATCTGGGTGTGGCTCGGACCCTAACCACACACCCCTGCCTCCCCTGGGCGCTCCCCCAGGTGCTGAAGACACTCCTGGCCGTGCCCTCAGGGCAGTCTCTCCTGTTCAGGTGGCACGTCCAGCCCTGGCTTCTCCCAGCCCACGTGAGGGGCAGGTGGCAGGCCAGAACAAGGCCCACTCCAGCCAGCCCTGCCAGGACCCTGCTGCCTTCTCCCACCCCCCGCAGTCCTTAGCACCTCCCCCAGGCCCCCATCACAACCTCCTCAGTGGGCCCCTCCCTCTCCCCCTCCCCACCTGTGCAGCCCCGCCCTGGCCTCCTCTCCAGGGCTCGCTCAAGGCCAGGGATAACTGGTAGATAAATGAACACGAACACACTGCTTCACACAAACCAGCCTTCCCTTCATGGGTCTCTTTATTCAAGACCTTTGAGCTGTCAGCAGCTTGCCCGGCCATCCGAGGCCTCCCATCAGAACGATGCTTCAAGTCAAAACGCAGGTGTTGCTTTGCCTTTCGCATTACCACGGACTCAGTACCCACCTCTCTGGGCATCCCGATGTGAACCAGTAGCATCTGCTTTTTCTTGTTGAATTTTTTCCCAACAGAATTTCAGAATAAAAATAGATCTCTATCTCATATATATATATATATTTATACACATACATACACACACAGAGCTCCTTCACCCAGGTGGGAGAAGGATCTGGTGTCGTTACAGTGTCCCCTGGCCTGGCACGGGAAGGCAAGGAGGTACAGGCTGGCCCTGGTAGCACCTGGGGCGTGTGCAATGCTGAGCCCGGGCCGGGAGGTTGGGGAGGGGGGTGTCCTCCAACAGCCCCTCCCCTCCGAGGAACAGACCTGGCCCAACCTTTCCACACACCTACAAGTGAGGAACGTACCAGATGGAGCTTTAAAAACTAAACTCAAGGTGCAGATAAGGAATTCCCTGATGGGCCTGTGGAGGCTGACTTCCTGGGGAGAATTCCAAGAGCACTGTGCAGCAGGGCTAGGGAAGCCAGCAGGGAAGACCCCCTCCCTCCCACCCCCGCCCCTAGGACCCCTGTAGACAAGGGTGTCATGTACACAGAGGCCAGCCCGACTAGAGAGGAGGGGCTGGCTCCTCCTGGGGTCTCTAGTCTCCTTCCTTTTTGGCCCCAGGCACGGGAAACCAAGTGGCCAGGGCAGAGTTTGAGTCAGCCAAGAATGGGCTGTGGTTAGTGAAAGGTATTAAGGCCAGTCTCCACATCATAACCCCCAGAGGCATCTATGTTGTACCCATTGCCCAGAAAGGTAAGGCGTGAAGGAATGAGGTGCTGATGCAAGGTATTCAGGAAGGGCTGAGTCCAGCAGCCATGTGTGTATCTTTGGGGCTACAGCCCAGGGCCTAAGGAGGCAGCCAAGGCATGCTTCCAGAGAGATGGGGTGGGCAGAAATGGAAGGTTAGTTAGGGCCGGAACCCAGTTCCCCTGGCCAGACACCAGAGGCCTTAAAGGCACTTGGCAACAGAGGGGGATGAGCATAATGGGGCCCAACAGCCTCCTCAGACAAAGGGCCAGGCCAGGCACCACCCACTAACTTAAACCTGGGAAAGGCCCCAGAGGCCTCTCCTCTTCCCACTTGGCAGCAAACCCTACAGCCAGGACCACTCCAGAGGTGACCTGAGAGTGGGGTGTGAGACCAGGGCCAGGGAGTGCCCTCAGGCACAGGGGCCTGGAGGGCGGGGATGTACAGCTGGGAGGCTCCCCCACTAGCTCTCTAAGGGAACCGGTCCAGTCACCATGCCTCTCAGTCACTTAGGTTCAAGCAGATGGTCTCCCAAGGGGCTGAGGAAGGAACCCAGAACTCTCTCGGCCCAGCCAAAGGGCAACTTGTGGGGCTCATCTTTGGTGTTTGGGAGCAGAGAGCTGAGGTTTGAGACTAGAGCTTGTGCAAAGCTGGGAAACCCAGGGTTAGGGATGTTGAAGGCAGGTACAGTACAGGGGCTTCCAGACAGGTGCAGGGGGTATGCAAGCCTCAGACCCTGACTGTACAGCTAAATGATACACAGGTACCCTGGGGAGCGGCCCCCTGTTGATGCGGCCTGCCAGCTACTTCCTTGCTCACAGACACCACGATGTCCGAGTCCCAACGAACAAAGGATTTGTCTCTGATGCAAATCTGGTCCACCCTGCTCCAGAGGAGCAGCTCTCAGTCCTCACTGGCCCTGGAGGGAGAGCAGGGTCAGGTGGGGGAGGCGAGGAGAACCAGGGTTGCAGCCGGCAGATGTGTTCCCTAGAGGTGTATTTCCCTGAGGCCCTGGACCTCCCCTGACCATGCTCCCTACTCCTCGCCTTCGCCTGCCTGCCGCCCACCAGGCCGCTCCCTCCACCCCCGTGGCTGTGGGCAGTGTCAGAGCTCTCTGGGGATGATGGAGAAGGGCAGCACTGGGCTGCTGGCCTCCAGCTCGAGGGCGGTGAGAAAGCAGTCGACAGCAGCCTCGCTCTGGCCCTGGGCTTCCAGCACCTCGCCCAGGCCTTGCCACGCCTCGTGGCACGTGCTCTGCCTCTCCACGGCGTCCCGTAGCACCTTCTGGGCCAGGCTCTTATGGCCCAGCCGACTCAGCATGAGACCCTGGGGAGCAAGCACAGGGTGCGGTGAATGAGGCTGCGCTGGCGGAGGGGCAAGCATCCTGGCTGTCAGGGTAAGGACAACAAGCTTTAGGGAACCCTGCATTTCAGGCTTGGGTACTATCAAGGGCCCCTGACCTATGCAAACCCTCCCTGTGTCAGTCCCAGCCCCGCCTCCCAGGTCACCCACTGGGGAAGCTCTGTCCCCTCCTGGTCCCAGGGGATGCCCTTTAAGGTCAGCAGGCCTGGCTTTGAGTCTCCCCTTTACAGCTGAGGGCTCCTGAGCAGGTCACCCTTATCAGTAAATGGGAAAGACCAGTGTGCCCACTTCTGGGGTTGCTGTGAGGTTGACACCACATGTAGGCAAAGCACTTAAACATCGTTGGCATGTGTGAACACTCAGTCCATGGGTCTGTTACCCTGAGACCCCAGGCTGCACCGTGGCGCTGCCTTCTCCCCGGGGACACGTGAGACCAAGGCTTGTGAGATCCTCAAGCCTGTGGTGGATGGACGGGTCCTGTGCCTGCATCAGGGGCCTGTCTTCCTGGGACCCAAGCCCATCCCTGCCTGGCCTGGCAGGTGAGGGCCGCAGATGGCTGGGGATCAGGGACAGATACTGGGTGAAAGGAGGGCCTCTGAGAGGGGCCAGGGCTGCCTAGGAAGCTTGGCCCTGCTGTTTGGCTTCAAGCACAAGTGAAACTGGCACAGTGTCCCCGCTACGCCCGCCCACACCGGGAAGGGTGTGGGGGGTGGGACAGGGTGGTGAGCAGGGGCCAGGGTCCCCTTTCAGCCTCGTCTCAGAAAGATTGCTCTGCACCATCCCACCAACCTGTGTCCCAGCCCTCAAAGGTGGCACAGAGGGAGCAGCACAGGGGCCAGCCTCTCGTTCAAAGTTGTGAGGTAAAGCCCAAACACTGACTTCCTGGACAGCCGGGGACCAAGAGCTGCCTTCTGTGTGCCTGGAACCCCCCCTTCAGGTGCCCGCCCACTGACGGCCATGTACATTTTTAGCTGGAACATTTTCCTCCTCACCGCACTCCCCAGAGTTAGGCCCTCTGTTGCTATGGAGACCCACTGGGGAAGATGCACATGCCTGGTATCATAAAGTCCTCTGAGGGCTTGGAATACAACCAATTAGGCAAGAGTGAAAGATGGTGCTCAGGAAGCCCTCAGAAAAGCCTGTCAGAGGCGCTGGCTGGAGGTCAGGTATCCAGGGGGCCAGAAGGAAGGGGAGCACTTCAACCCAGGGCAACACTGTCCCCAGGGGACCACAGGGATGGGGAGGATGGGAGAACCAGGCATGGGATGGAGCCTTAGCAGAGCCCTTGGATCAAGACAGATGAGAGCGGTGCTGACTCAGGGCTGCCCAAGACCAGAGAGCAGTGCTCAGCGTGTCCAGCAGGGCTCCGGGCCAAGCTGCTCTGACTGCATGGCCTTGGGATCTGGACCCCGAGCTGTGCATGATGGAACAGGGCCCACAGGGAGGAGGGCAGGAAGGCAAGACAACAGGCTGCCAGACACCAAAATTAAGCACCAAAAATGGAAGGTTAGAGCCCTGGGAGTGCTGTGCACGGCGGAGCGACAGAGGACAGATGGGGAAGGCCAGTGCGCCGCCCAGGGTGGGGGCGGGGCCGCAGTGGCGTTTACACACATGTTTGCTATGTCCAGCTTCCATGTGAGATTCCTGTCTCAAAAGAGGGCTCTCTAGTGAAAATGATTTTGAAAACCCCTGATCTCAACAAATGTGCAGGTGTCTGGGAAGGGCTGTGTGGGGTGTCGTGTGTTGGTTTTACTCGTGGTTCAGGAGGTTGGGGCCGGCTCCTCTGTGTAGAGGGGCACCCAGGGCTCAGAGCCAGAGGACCTGGCTGGGTCAAAATCGAGCCCTGCCACTGACGGGGGCTGTGACCACAGGCGAGTGGCCCATTTTCTCTGAGCTGCTGTTTCCTGGTCTGGAAACCAGCAGAGAGAGCAGTCCTACCTCGCAGGCTATTGTGAGGATTCTGTAAGAATGAATTGTGAAATCATGAGTGGGCTGCATGGTGGGCCGACAGCAAATGGAAGTGTCCCCAGGATGAACAGAGGGGCCTGGGCTGGGGGGTGGCAGGGAGGGTGCAGAGAGGGGGTTTCTCTGGAGGGCTAGGCTCCCCCTGGAGGAGACTGTGGGCTGGGGTGGGGTTGAATCACCTCCCCCTACCCTGGGGTGCTGACCTGAGAGCCTGAAAGGAGATACTGGCTCAGGCTGGGGTGGGGTTGAACCACCTCCCCCCACCCTGGGGTGCTGACCTGAGAGCCTGAAAGGAGACACCGGGTCAGCCTGGGCCCTGGAGGCCCAGGGCCTGTAACAAGATCTGCTGCCACCTGCCCAAGACACCAGCCCGTCGGGTTCATGTTTGGTAGCAACTCAGCGCTGTTTGCTGCCTGACAACTGGGCGGGGCCCCGCTCCACGAGGGTGTGAGGTCTCACCTGCTCTGCCCTGAGCCCGGCACTGTGCCCAGGGCCCGCCATCAGTCACCCTCTCCGTACCCGCATCCCCAGGTCTCCAGGGAGGTGGTGGGAACACAGAACCAGTATTTCAATTCCATCCAGATACCCCTCTTGACTCTGCCTCATCCTGCGCTGAGAGGGGAAGATCAGACCCCTGCGTGACTCTCAGCCTGACACCTGACCTGGCAAATGCCACAGCCGTGCCCACACAGGGATTAGAACAAAGTGCAAGTTGCTGAATATGGTGGAGCATCCCGCCTGTAATGGGAGCTCAGGGAGGGGCCAGGCTATGGGGCAGGGGGGGTGGGGGAGGGTGGGGAGTCTCCAGAAATTCCCGAGATCACCCATTTCCTCTTCCCTCCCTTCCTGGATCTCAGGGAGGAGGGGGCCTCTGGCCACATCTCATCTACCTGCTGCTCCTCCAGGAAGTCTTCCCCAAGAATGGCGCCCTCTGCTCACACCACCACCTTGACACCATGCTCCTTACTGTGGGCTCTTGAATGCCACCCCTGACCCACCCCTCTTAGACTGAAAGAGACAGTGTCCCTGGCTCCTGCCCTGCTCTGTGATTTCCCACAGGACCGCAGCTCAAAAGAGTGTTGGCAGGAGGATGGTCCTGGATGCAAAAGCAGGCACACTGGAGGCCTTTATGTACTTAGTGACCTGCTTAGGGCCACACAGGCTGGGGGGGTCTGGTCTCAGGAGTGCACGGTGACTCTGAGGGGCCCCTCGCTATTAGGAATACAGGTTCCCTGCCGAAGTACAGGGCACAGGGCGGGGGCAGGAGCTGCAGCCGGGGGTGGGGATGAGGGGGAGGGAGGTCCTCCGGCCTTTGTCAGAACTGCCACTGCATGCGTGTCACCCTGTTAACGCACTGCCTGTCCCCCGAGTGGGGCAGGCAGCGGGAAGGCCTGGCTGTGTGGGGGAGGTGGTCCTGGGAAGCAGCCCCGGGGCTAGGCCAGCTGCAGGCCAGGCCGAGCGCTCCCTCCCCACCCCTCCCCTCAAGTATTTATAGAAGTTATTTTGGGAATTTTCTTTCTGAGCTCAAGGCACATTCCTGGGATTCTGTCACAGCCTTTCCAGCTGGGAAGCCGGGCATCAGCTGGAGGCTGCTGGAGCCTCCTGGTCCCTGGAGCCCCCTGCTTGGGGACCCTGGGGCTGCAGGAAGGAGCCCTGGGCAGGGCCAGCTCTGAGGCAGCTCCAGGAAGGCTCCACCTGTCATCCCAGGGTTGAAGTGGGGGCGAGGGGGTGCTGACACGCCCCTCAGGGAGGCCCGCGTTCCAGCCAAGCCCAGGCCCTCTCCTGCTCTCCAAATTCTTCCAGGTGTGTCAGCCACAACCTGCCCAGCCAGACTGGGAATGAGGAATCTGCCCTGGCTGAGAACCTAGCCCACGCGTGGCCACGTCCCGCCGGGAGCTGGGCAGCTCCAGGGCCACAGGAGGCCCACCTACCTCCCTGTTGTGGGGAGGGGCACGACTCCTTCTAGACCCACCCGAGGCCTGGCTGATGAGCTCCCCATGGCTCTTACAGGAAGAGGCCCCTGCTGAGAGAGAGAGCCCCCAGACTCCCTCAGAGCCCAGGTGTGTGGGGGGAGCGGGGGTGGGGAGGTGGCTTCCGGGGCAGCAGAAGTGGCTGTGCTCTTCACGCCTGTCCCTCCCTCCCTCCTGGGGCTCCACAGTGAGGCTTTCCTGGTGCTGCCTGTCTGCAGAGGCCACAGCCAGGCTCAAGGACAAGCACCGGCTTGGGGACAGGGCAAGTCGCGACCAGGGCAGGGGGGCCCTTGCCCGTCCCAGGTTCAAGGCAGGGGGCTGGACCTTTTGGGGTTGGTTTCAGCCTGGGCTGGCTGGGGGCTCTGCCCACTCCGGAGCACAGCCGGGCCTGCAGGGCCAGGTCAGGAGACTGCAGTGAGGCCTCCGGACTTTGGGTTCCAGACGAGAAGACTGATGGGCAGTGATGGCAGACGCTGCCCTCTGAGCGGAAGGCAGAGCTTGAGGGGCTGGTGACAGCCTGTTTTGGGGTGTGCTGGCCTCTGTACAAAGGGAGGGGGCTGAGCCCTGCTGAACCCTCCAGACGTGTAAGTCTTTCCCCTGACCACTGATTCTGGGGTTAAAAGTAAGCCAACAATGCCTACCCATGGCTCTGCGCTGAGCCTGTGGCACGGACAGAAGGCTTCCTGTCCACTTCCTCATCAGGGTTGGCGTGGACTTCAGAAGTCCACACACGGACCTAAGGTTGCCTACAAAGTCCTGGGGTGCAGGCAAGAGGACACGCCTCCACCTTCATGAGCCTGGGGCGAGGGTTCAGGCTGTGTGCTGGCTGCGCCAGCATGGGCATGGGGGGCTGGGCAGGGGCCGCTGGACCCGGGAGGCCCCGGCTGCGGGGACACACCCTGCACCCCCCATCCCCTCCTCCCTTCCCCTCCACTTCCCCATCAGGGACTGCAGACCTCAGGCAGCCCTGGGGAGGGGCCAGGAAGAAAACTCACAAGAAAACTACTGCACCAGGGGGTCAAATGGCCAGCAAGACATTCCTACTGAATTTTCCTGTCAAACAGAAGCAATACTCCTGCCCGCTGGAGCTGGGGGGAGGCTCAGACTCTGCCGGTGAGGGGCTGTGTGTACAACACACACACACACACACACACACACACAGCAGAGCACAAGACTTCTGGGTCCTCCCATTCCTCGGGCTGCCTGGACGCTCTCAGCCCCTGCCACAGCTTAGGAAGCCAGCCAGGAGGGAGAAGCCTAGAGCAGGCATGGGGCCTGGAACCAGAGACCCTGCTGTGCTATGGTACTGTCCACCTCATCCATCAACCCAGCCTAACAAGACTGTGGGCCCAAGCGCAGGGCTTCTCCAGAGCCTGGCCTTCCCAGTTCTTCCTCTCCAGCAGCCTGAGGGCCCAGCCACCCCTTTAGCTACAGAGCCTCACCCGCAAGAGGGGGTCTCAAGTCCCCCTCGTCTCTCAACACAGACTCTAGCTCACTGGGCCAGCTGCCCTTGCTCTCAGCTGAGGTCAGCCTGGCCTTGCCTTGTGCATACTCGTCCCATCCACAGGGCAGCTCGGGCTGACATCCTGCACCTCTGTGCCTTAGCCAGAGTCACTCACTGTGCTTTGAGAGAACAGAGCAACTTGGCTACAGTGAGTGTCGGAGACTTGACTCTGGGCATCCTCTCCCCTCTGCAAACCAAGAGCATCTGAACTTGGCCTGGGAGCCACACTTCAAAATGAAAAAGGAAAAGGTAAAAGCTTTCATAACAGCATAGGAAACCATAAACAAAACAAAAAGATAACCTACAGACTGGGAGAAAAGATTTGCAAATGATGTAACCAACAAGGGATCAATCTCCAAAACACACAAACAGTTCATGCAGCTCGAAAGCAAAAAGAACCACCGCCATGGCAGTGATGTCAGACAGCCCAGTCAAAGGTGGGGCTCAGGCACCTGGCCTCCTTGTGAATGGCGCCAAAAACATACCCAATGTTGACTTGTCCTTTCATCATCTGAACACTAAGACTATCCCCTGGAGGTCACATTATTATCCCCATTTGATAGAAGAAAAACTGAGCTAGCAAGAAGATGTAATCTCCAAGTGCCCCCACAACCCAGGGGCTGGCAGGGCTGAGCCTCTCTTGTGTGGTCCTACCCTCCAGAACTGGGGCTTCCCAGGTGCTCAGCGGTAAAAAATCTGCCTGCAAGGCAGAGATGGAGGAGACGTGGGTTCAGTCCCTGGGTTGGGAAGATCCCCTGGAGAAGGAAATGGCAGCCCACTCCTGTATTCTGACCGGGAGAATCCCAAGAACAGAGGAGCCTGGCAGGCTACAGTACATGGAATCGCAAAGAGTCGGACACAACAACTGGGCAACTAACACTTTAAGTTTGGAAAAAATGGCTTGGCTTTTCAAAAAATGAGTTTGTAGTGAATCAAGATAGAATATGTGTACAGGGGGAGAGGGAACGACAGAGGACGAGTTGGTTGGATGGCATCACTGATTCAATGGACGTAGTTTGAGGAAGCTCCGGGAAAATGGTGAAGGACAGGGAAGCCTGGCATCCTGCAGTCCATGGGGTCACAAGGAGACCGCGCAGGCACTCACCCTCCAGGCTCGGGGACGGGACCCTAGGGGGTGGGAGGAGCTCTGTGCAGGCGGAGTTTACCTCTCTGACCTCAGAGAGCAGAGCCTTCTGGTTGGATTTCTGGAGCACCTGCAAAAGGCCCAACCCAGAACCTCAAGTTTGGGTGGGGCAGAGCCCTGGCGCTTGCTGACTCAGGCCCTCTCGGGGAATCAGAGGGATGATGGCAGGGAGCTTCTGAGGACTTAAGTCGTGAAGTGGCACACCCCAGCCTAGAGAGAGGGAGGCAAGAAGCTCTCTGGGGTCATGGCCATGCTCTTGATCCCCAAGTCCACTTAAAGACAGCCACGTTGGGAGCCACAGGGAGAGAATGCACGCATGCGTGCATGCTCAGTCATGTCCAACTCTTTGACCCTGTGGATTGCAGGATCCTCTGTCCATGGGATTATCCTGAAAAGAACACTGGAGTGGGTTGCCATTTCCTTCTCCAGGGGATCTTCCCGACTCAGGGATTGAACCTGCGGCTCTGGCATGGCAGGTGGATTCTTTACCATTGAGCCACCTGGGAAGGCAGGGGAATAATTCATCAGCCGCTCTCATAGAGGACAATGGATGACAGAAACACTGTCTTCCCCATCCCTGATATGTGGAATCTAAAAAGAAATGATACAAATGAACTTATAAAACAGAAACAGACTCAGAGCTAGAGAACTAACTTAGGATTTATGATTACGGGGGTTGGGGGAGAAGACTGGGGGAAGGGATAGTTAGGGAGCTCTATTTGTAAACAAACATATCCACTATATTTATAATGGATAACCAACAAGGACCTACTGTATAGCACATGGAACTCTGCTCAATGCTCTGTGACAGCCTGGGTGGAAGTGGAGTTTGGGGGAGAATGGATACATGCGTACGTGTGGCTGAGTCCCTTCACTGTTCACCCGAAACTCACCACCTTGCTAATGGCTATATCCCAGTACAAAAGAAAAGGTTAAAAAGAGAAAAAGAAACACTGTCTTCCCGGCTTTCCAGGGGAATCTGGAGAGAGAACAGGCCAGGTCGCGAGGCCAGGACTGCTTCAGAAATCACATCTCTGGGAATTACATCACAGGAGCCGAAGCTCATGCAGGGCTGTTTCCTCCTGCAGTTGGGGTGCCTGAAGAGGAAAGGGTTCTGGGGAGACGGGGCAGCAGGAGCTGGTGCTCTGTCCCAAGAAAGAAGCATTACCAAGAACAGGAGCCAATGAGGAGCAGGGCAGCCTGGCAGGAGAGGGGCCAGGAAATCCCACGCCCCCAGAACCTGTCCCTGATAGAGAAGAGGGTGGGGCACCACCCACAAACACAGGCGGCAGGGATACAGTCATGGCTGTCCACTCCTGGCTGAAGCTTTCAAGCTGCACTTGGAGTGAGACAGGCTCTGCACTGAAGCATCCATTCTAAGCGGAGGGTAGGGAGAGTGAGGCGGTGGGTGGCCGGGGCGAGTGACCCACCTACCACTAAGGTCAGGTGACCTCAAAGGAGCCCCCTCTTGGGAGGTTCTCAGGGACTTGATGACTCCTCAGTCACTGCTGGGCCCCATGCCTTCCCTCAGCATCCCTGCTTCCTAGGAAGTCCCCTCTCGGCCCTTACATAAGTGCCAAGCTGACACAGACTGACGGGGAGTGACTCCCATTATGCAGTACCATGGTGAAAAAGATCCCAAGATCCCATCTGTGCTCAGTGGGAAAAAGCGCTGTGACTGATTAGTGATGCCTGTCTTGGGCGAGGGACTAGAGAGTGTGGTGGGTGTGCTGTGTTCTGCCTTCTCTGGTACTGCACTGCAGACTTTCAGAAGTGCCTTCTCATGGATCAGCTCATTTGATTATAACACCGCTGGTCTAGGAATGATGAAGCTCATTATTCATTTATAAAAGGAGACATTAGGATCGTGGAAGCCAAGTGTGTCTTTTCCTAAATCACTCAGGTGAATTAGGGCCAGAGCTAGGATTAGATCCCAGATGTTCCGAGTCTCAGGACAGGACAAGGACGACACTGAGATCAGGGAATGCTGGAGACCAATACACCAAAGCGTTCATGTGTCTTTAGGAAAAGAGTGCTTGGTAAATCTTCCCCAGGCTTGAAATTTGCTATTCTTTATGCATATGTGTGGGATGCTGGCAGGAACACAGCGTGTGGAAAGGGGACAGGCTGCCTACGCTGCAGCCGACGCCCCTCTGGTTGCCTGTAACTTCACAGTGGGCAGTCCCTTCTCAGATTGCATCAAATCAGCAAGGCACCCCGGGAGGAGAAAAGGGGCCATTCAGAAACATCTGTAGGGAGCCACTCTGGACAGCTACTTGGTTACCATGGAAACCCACCCTTGGAAACTGCCTCAATTTCAGGAAAATAGCTACAAACAATAATAAGCATAAATGAAAAATGGTACACTGCTGCTTCAAAATTGTACTTGTTACTGGATTTGGCTGGGTTTTCCAGGAGGGCTGAGACAGTAGGCTTGTATCTGTGACCGTAGGGGCAGGCAGCTGTCTGCCTGGCTGCAGGCCGAATGACAGCGCCCGCATCCTCTGGCTCCTTAATCAAGTTTCTGGATGTGACCTTGGGGGAGGCATCTATCAGAGAAGCTAATGTCTGAAGTGCAGGGGGAAGGACAATGTGCTTTGCAAGAAACAAACATTTGCTGAGCAGACTGGAAGGCAATACAGCGCCAGGTGGAGGGAACCTGGACCAGGCTGAGATGTTGCTACACGGGCCTGAGCTAGGAATCAAGAGATCAGGCTGAGATGGGAATCCCTGCTTTCAAGGACTCTTGGGGTTAGCAAGGAACTTATAAAGATGACCTGGTCCAGCTCCTCCTCCATGGGATATTTACATTCTCTGGGCAGCATCCTCACCAGATGATTCACGAGTCTGTCCTTGGACTATGCCAAGAGTTAAGCCATTCTACTCAGGAAAAAAGCAGACCCCTTGTGGCAGTGATAACCCTTCAGCCATCTGGACCCATTCCCCTGGGGCTACCGTGTTGTCCATGGGGCAGACATCAGTGACACCCTCACGGCTGTGCTCCGCAGAGAGTTCTTAAAGCAGGGCACCTAGGTGGAACCCAGACCCCGAATGTGCTGTAACTATGGGCTCCTAAATTATACTTCAGAAATCACTGTACATGCAGGCCTGTCCACTTTTAGGTCATTACATTTATCCTGATACCTGCTCTTTGAAAGCAGGTAAGGATGGCAAGGAAAGAGTCCTCCCTAGGTTCTACTCGACCACCTGTCGGAGACATTCCCTGGACCAGAGAGTCCCCACTGCACAGGTAAGTAAAACTGGGGTCCTGAGAAGGGGCTTTGCCAACAAAGGTCATCTAGTCAAAACTATGGTTTTTCCAGTAGTCGTGTATGGATGTGAGAGTTGGACTATAAAGAAAGCTGAGCGCCAAAGAATTGATGCTTTTGAACTGTGGTGTTAGAGAAGACTCTTGAAAGTCTTTTGGACTGCAAGGAGATCAAATCAGTCAATCCTAAAGGAAATCAGTCCTGAATATTCATTGGAAGGACTGATGCTGAAGCCAAAACTCCAATACTTTGGTCACCTGATGCAAAGAACTGACTCATTGGGAAAGACCCTGATGCTGGGAAACATTGAAGGTGGGAGGAGAAGGGGACGATAGAGGATGAGATGGTTGGATGGCATCACTGACTCGATGGACATGAGTTTGAGCAAGCTCCGGGAACTGGTGAAGGACAGGGAAACCTGTTGTGCTGCAGTCCATGGGGTTGCAAAGAGTCGGACACGACTGAGTGACTGAATTGAACTGAGAAGGGGCTGACTTGCCCTTGACCACCCAGGAAAAGAACAGCAAAGCCAAGGCAAAAAAACCAACCTCCTACTCCCAACTGCCGAGCCTTCCCACAGGAGAGTCACTGAACCCCAGACACCCACACCCTGGCCTCCATGTCCTAAGGTTAGGGGCCGTTGGCCCCTCTTAGCACCCCGAGGCCATTCTGCACGTGTGCCTGAGTCAGGCCTGACACAACAGTCCACCCCAAGACGCTGCCTGAATCCTACAAGGAGGCACGGAGCTCCTCTCAAATGGGGGAGGCAGCCCCGTGATCAGGCAGGGCCTGGGGATGAAAAAAAAAAGCATTTTGGTATCTGTCTAGAATCTGCAGGGCAGGGACCTGATGAGTACCTACAGTGCAAACCCTTGGGGCTAGATGGCCTTACAGAAACACACCAAGAGGAAGTCACAAAGAATCAGCCAACCCTCCCAGATTTTTTCATCCACTCAGGCAGGGGATTGCAAGGGAGTGGCCTGCCGTATGGTCTCTATTCTCCCAACAGGGCAAGGGGGAAGCCATCTCCCACAGATACCAGGGCAGTGCAGGCAGGGGAGGGGGTGAGGAAGGGAGGGGGCTCTGAGGTCATCTGAGGGGTGCGGGGCTGACTCACCAGGCTGTGCATGATGCGCACGCCGTCGGGGTTCACCGTGAGCGCCTCCTTGTACAGCTGCTTGGCCTCCTCCAAACTGCCCTTCATCTCCGCCAGCCGGCCCCGCATATAGAGCACTGAATGCGAGGTGGGAAAGAGGCCCGCTGCCTCCTGGATGCAGAAGCCTGCTTCCTTGAGGTGCTGCTGCTCCATGAACAGCTCGGCTGTGAAACCAGAAGGGCAGGTGAGGCGGCGAGAGAAGTCAGAGGCTGTGGCCCCCTCCCACATCTCACCGTCCGCCCCCCGAGTTCAGGAGCCGGGCTTGGGTGATGGCACCAGCCCCCTGAGACAGCACAGGATGGGCTCACTCTGGGGCACGGCCGTAGCACCAGGCAGCGGTTGCTGAGTGCTCACCCTGCCGCAGGCTCATGCCATGTGCTGCACGGAGACCAACTCTGCCGACACACCCGAAACCCTACAGAACCATCACTTCTGTAACCCACTTTGGGGAGGAGGAAACGGGCACAGAGAGGCTGAGGAACTCTCCTAAGGCCACAGGGAGAGAGCCTGATGGAGCCAGGTTCACACTGGGCTGTCTGACATCAGAGCCTGGCAGTGGGGGCATGAGTGGGGTCCCCTGCAGCTAAGTCATTGCTCAGGTCCTGTTCATCACTTGTTCATCTGTTCCCCATGTGTCTGGGGACAGGGTGGGGGGCAGATGAGGTGGCTCCCCAGGGATGCCAACCGACTGAAGAGCTAACTCGACCTGCATCATCAGGACGAGGAGAGCCACATGCTGCTGCCAAAGATGGGACTGGAAGGAAGTCCCGAGGGTGCCTGCGAAGGGGCAGGGCTGGGGCTCACACCGAGAAGCTAGAAAGCCACCAGTACATACTGAGAGTTGACTGTGGACCCTGGGCCAGGCAAGCATCTTCTCATAGGTCTGGGAGGGAGGCAGGTTCTCTCCCGCGCCCCAGGCTGATAGAGGGAGGACCTCTCCCCAGCCCCTTGGTAGAAGGTGCAGCTCCTGGCCTCCCTCCAGATTCAGGACTTTCCATCCCACAGAAGAATGACGTCTTTCAGCCTACTGGCAGAGAAGATCTCCCCACAACCAGTGTGCCTTCTGGCTCCAGATCAGTAGAAAACGGGGCAGTTTCTCCAACCCTGGCCCAACCCACACAAACGCACATTTCAAACCCTCACTGTGCAGGCACACACCCACCGCAGGTGCTTTTAGAAACGCAGTGCCCTGGAGTTGCCTTGCAGCCCACTCAGCCCGCCTCCCACGGCAGCCTGGGCTCGGGTGCCCCCCTCGGGGGCTATTGCCCCACACAGATGGGAGGGAACACAGAAGGGCAAGCAGAGCCTGGCTGGTGACTCTACCAAGAGCAATTCCCAGCAACGGCCGAGAGCTGAGGTCACACTGGTTCAGATGAGGTCTGGAGGTCGGGGGTGGATAACAGACCTTCCAAAGGAAGCTACCAGAAAGAGGTGGAAAACCCAGGCCCAGGCAGCCCACCTTCTTTTTCTAACAAGAAGCAGGAGGAGGCCTAATAATGGCCTTGACTGCACACAGCACCGGGGGCACCCAGCGTGAATGCAGCCTAAGATCCGCTGGATAATCAAAGCAGCTTGAACACTGCAGAAGGCTTTCTGAGCGGGGTACTCTTTTCCTTTACTGGAGATGAGAATGTGGGAGAATCAGAGAATTAACTCAGAGGAGCCAGGCTGGCATGATAAGGTGAGAGAACAGCACAGGCTCCCGTCCTCAGAGACGGCCTGAACCGGAGCTGCTGCCTTGGCTCTCCATCGGCTGCCTTCATACCTGCGTCCAGCATCAGGCTGCTGAGGACCGACCATGTGCCTGGCCCTCCCACGAGAAGGAGAAAGAGAGGTGGGGGAAGGGGAGCAGCTGAGCCACCAAACCACTGGAGTGACCAGGGCAGTGGAGTGACAAGTGCCATGGCTGAGTGTTTGGGGCACTCAGATGGGGTCGGGCCAGCTGGGCTGCTTTGATCAGGGGAGTCTTCCTGGGGGAGGTGGCATCTGAGCTGGGGCCTGAAGGCACAGGGGCACTTGGCCTGGCAGAGAGGAGAAGGGAGGCTGCGCGGGCTGGGTCTGGAGGGCTGGGCAGGTTTTTCTGGGGCCACAGGGGAAAAGGAAGGGAGGAAATGTGAGCGGTGGGGGTGGGGAGGCCTGTCCTGCACCAGCCCCTGGGCTGCTCCGTGCACTGCCAGGAGCTGAGCTCAGAGGAGATCTGGGCTCTCTCCTCCCCTGGACCTTGCCCCAGCAGCCCTCCTTGGGCCTGGCCCACCTGCCTGCCTGGTCCTGGCCCGGCTCATTAAGCTGTTTACATCTTGCTGCCCTGACTCCTGAGCCTCGTCTCTGAAGGCTGGCCCCGTCCCTCCCCTGGGATGTCTTCACAGTGCCTGCACATCAACAGATTTCAATTACGAGGATCCCCAGCCCCCTCCTTCCTCGGGGCCCTGGGCTTCGTCCCAGCCACACAACAGAGGACATGCCCTGAAAAATAGGTAGGGCTGCTCTGCTCCGATGGACTTCATCACCAGTCAGGCAGGAGACCGGATGCCACAGGACAGAGCCACAGGCGAGGGCCAGACGGTCCCTGGCAGGCCCACTGCCCTGCACACAGACCCTCAGGTTGGAGGGCCGCAAATGTACCCCTTTTGTCTAGCCTCAGCCTCCCTGGGCAGCTGTTTTACCAAACATGGTGCTCCCCAGCCAGCCAGCCTCGGCTGCAGAAGGAGCCCTATGGCACAGTGCCCGCCCACTGCCCAATCCTCTACCTCCCAGCCTGGTGACCAGGGCCCTAGGGTGTCCACAACCAGCCCAGTCTCCCCTGGCCAGGGCTGGATAAGCACCCACTACCACTGGATTTTCCTTGGATTCTCATAGTTGAGGTCATCCCTCCAGCACGGTCCTCGCAGCCCCCTCAGTGTCAGAGGCTCCTCTCTGATCCCCCTGGTCCCTTCTCTCTCCCCCTCCCTCCTGGTCTCCACTTCTCTTGCTTCCTCTCTTCGTACCCCAGCCCTGACCTCCTCTCCTGTCTGTGTGTTTCGGCTTTTCTTCTTCTTCCCTCCATCTCTCCCCACCCGCACCCCCCTCTGTGCTTTCTCTCAGCAGGCTCCAAATGGAAAACATCTGTTCCCTGGAGCTTTACAACAGTCCCTTTTATTATTTTTTTCTGAGGCATCCTGATCTAACCCTGCACCCAGAGCTGGCTCCAGTCTCCCAGTCGTTCCTGCCAGTTCCAAGCCCTCTGTGCTGGGAGGAGGGCTTTCCTCCGCTGGTCCTGAGGAGCAGGGTGAAAGAGGGCCCAGAGGGCCCAGGGCCAGGCCTGAGGCCTTGGAGGCACCTCCCCGGGTGAGACGGCTTCCTAGAGGCCCCCCAGCCTGGAAACTCCAGAAAGGAAGGGGGGCCACCCGGGCTAAAAGGGCAGAGCCCTTCCAGGGCAGGAGATAACGTTAGACCCTAAAAAGAATCCACCTTGAGCTCCAAGTGCGGGGGGGCGGTGTCTCCAAAAGTTATCCCTTAAAGGAAATAAGCATTTCCCTATATGGGTGCCCAGAATAAAGGAGAAGGAAGGGTCGGGGAGGGCAGGGGAGGAGAGAGAGTGAGAGTAACAGAGAATCCAAAGGTCTGAAGGGACTTTTTGGGTTAGCCTGGGACCCAGGGGTGCATGACGCATTGACTCAGGCTACATGGCGTCAGGGCCCTGTGGGCCTGGGTGCCCGACTTCCTGTCCTGGGAGCTCTCCTCACGAACTCAGGAGGGGGGGTTGACTGACAGAGAGGAGGGAAGAAGGACAAGCAGGAGCACAGGAAGAGAGGATGCAGGAAGTGGGCATATAAGGCCAGAGGGAGAAGGGAGACTGGAGGGAGAGAAGGGAAGAAATGAGGAGGAAACGGAAACACGAGAGTCGGGGGAGCCTGTTGGACCAAGGGTCAGACGCAGCTTCTGTCCCAACTGTAAACACTGCCCTATGGCCCCACCCAGGTCCCCGGTCTGCCTGGCCAACAGCGGGGGCAGCGTCCACTTTCGAGGCCATCTAAAGAGCCAGGGCACCAGTGCCCAGATGGTGTGGATCTGCCATCTGGAAGCTGAGACTCAGGCCAATTTTCCCCCGACACAGGGAACGCCCACAGCTGCCTGCGAGCCCTTGGACCCCCAGGGCAAGGGGACTCTCCCTGCACCCACAGCCCTCTCTAGCATGCTCTTAGCTCTCAGAGACGTGAGCTGCAGAGAGAGGAAGGTGGGTCTTCCTGCCCTTTTGGAAGGCACCTCCCGACACTCAGGATCCTGGAGCATCTATGGGGCTGGGTGATTCCCCCATTTTCACACAAATCCACTGCCAAAGAGGAGACATTTTTGAAACTCATCTCTCAGGCAGAAACCCTCCGTGAGGCTTCTCACTTCAGACTGGAATGGGAAGGAGTCTTGAAGAGGTTGGGGGGGGTGGGGGGGGGTGGGGCAGGAGGACAGTTGGGAGATGAGGGATGCATTTCCCAACCTAAGTGCGGGTTAATGATGGAGCTTACTGCCAAGACAGACTGGGATGCAATTAATCTTGAACCAAACTGGGAGATTAGCTCATTCCAAAATGATAAAGGGGGACAGTCTTCTCTTCCTGGAAATCTGGTGCAGCTGGAGGAATCGTGAGGCTGGGTGGGTAGGGGTGGGCACGGGGGCTGCTGCTGACAATACGTGTAGCTCGGGTCAGGTGGGGTGAGGAGGCGTAGGGCCATCTGCTCCTGGCAGTCCTTCTTCAAGGGGTGCTCAGCACATGCTTGCTGGTGATGATGATGGCCAAGGGAGGAGGGGGCTCATGCAGTGAGGATTCTCCAGAATCCTCCCACGCTCAGAATGGAAGACCTAGGCTACCTTCTTGCTTCCCTTTTTGCCTGTGGCAGCTACCCACCAGTCTCTCCTCCTTTCTTCTATAATGACAGATCCCCTGATTTTTGATGGGGCACATGTATACCCAGAATACTCTGGCACCTCCCAGAGTCCTTTGCAGGTAGATGTGGTCATGTGACTAAGTTCTGGCCAGTGGATCATGAGGGGAAGTGATGTATGCAAATTCTAGGACATGTCCTTCCAGGGACGGGATGTCCCCTTCTCCCACCCTTCCTAGTTATGCCTTGGAATGTCAATGGGGTGGAGAGCCACCTTGGATCACAAGGACAAGAGTGACACCGTAGTAAAAGCAAAGCCAACAAAATGGAAGGAATCCGGGTCCCCGGACCAGGAGAGCAAGGCTGTCATCCTAGTCAAGGCTGCCATCTCTGAATTGTTACAGAAGCAAAGAGAAGTGTAGACCTTATAGAAGCCACCGCTATTCTGCATGGGTCACACACCCCAAGCTTGTCTCCTAATGCCACACAGCCCAACCCTCACCTTGCACCACAATTCAAACACTTGGACTTTGTTCTCAGAGTTCTCCATGGGCCAAATGTCTAAGATAATTCCAGAGAAGAAAAGCTAATGTGCAAATTATTGAAGGATGTTGGCTTATATCAAAATTCCCATGTCTAATTATAGGCTTCAGGAAGGCCTTTAACCTTACTTGGAGTTACCAGAACATGCTACCACCCTAGCAGAAAGCATTTCTCAGAGATGCAAGCAGCCTTGTAAAATGCAGAAAGGTTTGTTATCTGCTAAGATGAGTCAACAAGACAGACCGTTAACACAAAAGGCCTTGGGAGTTCCAAAGCAGGCAGCATGCACCTCCCAAATGTGACCTCTCATCAATGCACTGCCAATATATTCCTTGAAGCTGGGGAAACCCCCGGGGAGGGTGAAGCTTTCTGCCCCAGGCCCCTGTGGTGGTGGGGCCCCAGTATGCCCATCAGGAGCTGTTAGAGCTCCACGTCTTAGAAGATGGCAGGGCATCTTTGCCTCAGAGGAAGCCTAGCTTGTTATCCCTCTGGATTTTTCAAAGTTCTTCCTACTTCAGATGCAACAAGTGACACTGGAGCACAGCCCCCGCATCCCTCGCATCCCAAGGGAGCCTGATGTGCTAACTGGGGCAGTATCTGCATTATTAACATGCTTCCCGGTCTAGTCTTTTTATGAATCCTTGTCCAATTTTTTCCCCCAGATTTAGATCCTGTGGAGGGGAGTGGGGGCGTCCTGCATACTAATGTGTCCATATGTGGAAGCTACCAGTGGGGAACTGTAGATCCTCAATCAACAAGCACATTCTAACTCTGACTTGCAGAATCTGCAGGTGCCAGGAAGGGAGTGTCTCCTTTGTCTCTTCTCTCTCTCCTCGGGGGTTATCGACACTGCCCAGGGTCGGGGGTGTGGGGAGGCAGGGCCGGGGGAGGGGCGGCAGGAGGGTAATCAGTAGCAGGTGAGGCGCTTCATGCCTGGGTCAAGGGGTCATGTTGGATTCCACTCACCCTATCACCTTCCTTCTCCTTTTGCTGCTGCTGCCACCATTTTCTCTCATTCAGGCACACCCTGCCTTGGTTCTCATTTCATTCTAATCCCCCTCTCACACCCACTCCAGTATTCTTGCCTGGAGAATCCTATGGACAGAGGAGCCTGGCGGGCTACAGCTCATAGGGTTGCAAATTAAACTTTGCCGAGCACCTACTATGTATGTGCTAACTGCTTGACACACGCTAGCTCATTTCAGATCAGGGCAGTAAATGAGCTGTGGGACTCTGAACCTCCTGCCTCCTCAACACTAACAGACCCTCCAACTCCGGGGTGGCAACGGTGCCCACTAGCTATCAAGAGAGATCCTTACCTGAATGGTGATCCTTGAGTTCCCAGCCCTCTACTTTCAAAGAACTCCGCCACCAGGTCTTGCTTTCTTGGGGCCAGCACACCTCACTTCTGCTCTAGCTCTCCCAAGAGTTCTTGGGGGTTTGAGTCCTAACGGGTTTTCTTCAAGACACAGCTTTCCCACCTGGGCTGCCAGGGCAGACCCGCAGGAGCCAGAGGGGGCCCGGGTGGGAGCACTCACCAGCCTGGAGCCAGATCTGTTCCAGCGTGGTCCACAGCTGCATGGGGCCCTGCTTCAGGACCGAGCTGGGCATGGTCAGCTCTGACATGGCCTCCTCCAGCCGCGAGGCAGCAATGGATGATGCCCGCCGAGAGCCTGTAGAGCAACACAGGAAAGGCTGAGCTGCAGGCCTGGTGGCAGTGGCTGCATAGCCCTGCAGGAGCGGCACGGCACGCTGAGTCACAGCAGGGTGGGTGCCCTCACCCATGCATGAGAGAGGAGGTGGGCTACTGAGGGGCAATGAGGCAGTAAGCCCACCTCTAGGAGTCAATCCCTAAAGAAGAACACCGTGAATGTCGGCAATGGTGGGCATTCTACCACTGCCCAGGACACTGAAGACAGAAACGATCTCAATGTCCACTAGTGGGGACTGATTAAAAATAAGTGAGAGCATAATCATACTGGACAATGCAGTCATTAAAATAGCAATGCATAACTATGGGTACTGATGCAGAAAGATGGTGACGTTATGCAGTTTGGTAAAGAAATAGAGGAAAACAACAGAATGCGAAAGACTAGAGATCTCTTCAAGAAAATCAGAGATATCAAGGGAACATTTCATGCAAAGATGGGCTCGATAAAGGACAGAAATGGTATGGACCTAACAGAAGACGACGATATTAAGAAGAGGTGGCAAGAATACACAGAAGAACTGTACAAAAAAGATCTTCACAACCCAGATAATCACAATGGTGTGATCACTCACCTAGAGCCAGACATCCTGGAATGTGAAGTCAAGCGGGCCTTAGAAAGCATCACTACAAACAAAGCTAGTGGAGGTGATGAAATTCCAGTGGAGCTATTTCAAATCCTGGAAGATGGTGCTGTGAAAGTGCTGCACTCAATATGCCAGCAAATCTGGAAAACTCAGCAGTGGCCACAGGACTGGAAAAGGTCAGTGCACTCCAATCCCAAAGAAAGGCAATGCCAAAGAATGCTCAAACTACCGCACAATTGCACTCATCTCACATGCTAGTAAAGTAATGCTCAAAATTCTCCAAGCCAGGTTTCAGCAGTACATGAACCGTGAACTTCCAGATGGTTTTAGAAAAGGCAGAGGAACCAGAGATCAAATTGCCAACATCCACTGGATCATGGAAAAAGCAAGCGAGTTCCAGAAAAACATCTATTTCTGCTTTATTGACTATGCCAAAGCCTTTGACTGTGTGGATCACTACAATCTGTGGAAAATTCTGAAAGAGATGGGAATACCAGAACACCTGACCTGCCTCTTGAGGAATTTGCATGCAGGTCAGGAAGCAACAGTTAGAACTGGACATGGAACAACAGACTGGTTCCAAATAGGAAAAGGAGTATGTCAAGGCTGTATATTGTCACCCTGCTTATTTAACTTATATGCAGAGTACATCATGAGAAAGGCTGGGCTGGAAGAAGCACAAGCTGGAATCAAGATTGCCGGGAGAAATATCAATAACCTCAGGTATGCAGATGACACCACCCTTATGGCAGAAAGTGAAGAGGAACTAAAAAGCCTCTTGATGAAAGTGAAAGTGGAGAGTGAAAAAGTTGGCTTAAAGCTCAACATTCAGAAAACGAAGATCATGGCATCCGGTCCCATCACTTCATGGGAAATAGATGGGGAAACAGTGGGAACAGTGTCAGACTTTATTTTTTGGGGCTCCAAGATCACTGCAGATGGTGATTGCAGCCATGAAATTAAAAGACACTTACTCCTTGGAAGGAAAGTTATGACCAACCTAGATAGCATATTCCAAAGCAGAGACATTACTTTGCCAACAAAGGTCCGTCTAGTCAAGGCTATGGTTTTTCCAGTGGTCATGTATGGATGTGAAAGTTGGACTGTGAAGAAAGCTGAGCGCCGAAGAATTGATGCTTTTGAACTGTGGTGTTGGAGAAGACTCTTGAGAGTCCCCTGGACTGCAAGGAGATCCAACCAGTCCATCCTAAAGGAGATCAGTCCTAGGTATTCTTTGGAAGGACTGATGCTGAAGCTGAAACGCCAATACTTTGGCCACCTCATGCAAAGAGTTGACTCATTGGAAAAGACTCTGATGCTGGGAGGGATTTGGGGGCAGGAGGAGAAGGGGATGACAGAGGATGAGATGGCTGGATGGCATCATGGACTCGATGGACGTGAGTTTGAGTGAACTCTGGGAGTTGGTGATGGACAGGGAGGCCTGGCATGCTGTGATTCATGGGGTCGCAAAGAGTCGGACACGACTGAGCAACTGAAGTGAAGTGAACTGAACTGAACTGAAAAAAGCAGCAGACTGCAAAAGAGAGCACAGTTTTATGAGAAACAAAATACAGGAATGTTTCCGAAAGTCTGAAAGGCCACTTATTAAGGTTTGAGTGGTGAAATGATGGATGACTTTTCCTTTCTCCCTTTCATATTTTTACTTTCTGTTTTCACAAGCGCCTATTATTTCTTTATAGAGAAGTACCCTGGAGGAGGGCATGGCAACCCACTCCACTATGCTTGCCTGGAGAATCCCATGGACAGAGGAGCTTGGTGGGATACTGTCCATAGGGTCGCAAAGAGTCGGACACAACTGAAGCAACTTAGCACGCACGCATGGTGGAATGATGGATGAATTTTCCTTTCTCCTTTTTATATTTTCACTTTCTTTCACAAGTGCCTATTATTTCTTTATAGAAAAGTCCCATTGGAGGTTGGGCTGTGAAGGATTCTTGGGTAGCAGCTTGGGCCAGACCGTGTGCAGTCCTGAGTAACACTGGGTCCCTGTTCAGGATATACAAGCTGTTGACATTTACAGTTTACGAGACGGTGAAATGAAAGCTCTTTTTTTTTCTCTCTCTCAGAGGTAGTAAAGGCTCCAATAAACTCAGGAGACCTTGGGGCAAAACCACAGATGACTTCAGTTTATAAGGCGAGTGTTCATAGAGTCCTAATAACTTTGTCCAGAGTTCTCCCCTCTCTAATTGCAAAGGCGCTACACTCCCTGGCACTGTTGCCTCCTTGGAGTCAGCAGCTCTACGTCCAGCCCATCACTCCTCAGCTCAAATCAGGTGCTGGGTGTGGCTTCGGGAATCAGCTTCATCTCTTGACAACAGAGGCGCAAGTTGGTTCCCAGCCACAGAAGTGGAAAAGATGAGCAATGACACCAAATACAACTCCCTCACACGTTCATTCCCGTGACTAATTTTGCTTGTGGTTTTGAGGAAGGTATTCGCTTTAATCAGGTCCTGGGTTAAAATATGTTAAGTTTGCAGATTCTAAACTGGTTTGAATTTCACAAGCCATGGATGTCAGGATGAATTTTTCCAGGAAACTATAGTCAGATTTAGGCTGAAACAGAAGCTCAGCCCTTCCTTTCTACTTGACTTGATCTGTTGAAGACATTATCACGGCAGACCTTGGCCTTGAGCTTTTTTTAAAAAAAAAATTTATTTCTTTGGCCTTGCAGGATCTTCATTGTGGGAAGTCTTAGTTGCGGCATGTGAGATCTAATTCCCTGACTAGGGATTGAACCCAGGCCCCCTGCATCGGGAGCATGGAGCTTAGTCATTGGACCACCAGGGAAGTCCCCTTGGCCTTCAGCTTCAGCCTAAGGGGAGACGGTCTCTGTGCTCCACACAGTCATCTCTCCACCCCAGTCTTCCCCACTCCCACACAGAGGATGGGGTCTCTCTCTTACCTATACAATCTGCCTACTTCCTGCCCCTGGGCCAGCAGCTGTCTTGACACTCTGGGCCCTAAAGAGGCCCGAGGGCAGTTCCTTAGCACAGGAGCTTGGGCAGCAGCCAGCCAGAGGCAGGATGGATTCCACCAGGCCCGGCAAATGCTCAGGCTGGGACAGGGAGCTGTGGGCTCATGTGGACAGCTGCCCACGGGGCACGTTCTTACCAGAGTCTGCATCATGGGCATCAGGCAGAGTCAAATGCATGCCACTCTGTTTCTTCAGTGTGAGGCCCTCGCCAAGGCTGCCATCCTTTTCCAGGCCCCTGGAAGGCAAGGGAGGGCCAGGCCCCAGTGAGGTGGAGGGCTGGCAGGGAGAATGAGGGGAGCCTTATGCCAGGTAGGCTCTGGGGCTGAGAGTTCAGACCTGAGAACGGAGCTAAAGATCACTGGGAAGGATGGAGATGAGCAGCAAGCCAGATAACAGCTCAGGCTCAGGATTCTAGAATCTAGTTCATCCCAGAGCTGAAGTACATGGTATTTCTCCTGATCGCCTCCTGCCCGCTCCCTTCCTCGTCCACAGGTTGTGCGCCTGCAAGGCCATCAGCCTCCTCACTAGTCCCTACCGGGACCACATTTTGTTTCTAGAGCTACATGCTTACTCATGCTGTTGCCACCAAGGCCATTCCTGCGGTTCTTGAGATCCACCCAACCCCCACCGCCTTTAGAACCCAGCCCAAGGTCCCCGCCTCCCTCTAGAGGCTTTGAGCTGCTCATCTGCTCTCTGTCACCGTGGATCCCAGTGTGCATGTGTGTGCGTGCGCGCGCGCACACACACACACACACACACACGCTGAGGATGAGAAACCCTCCCGTCCATCTAATCCCTCTTCTACCTTTTGTGTCCTCTCAGCGTCCAGCAGAGAGCCAGGTACAGAGCAGGTGCCGTGAACTGGCTTCCATGGAAAGCCTGGTTTTTGCGGACCAGCCCGCCCCCTCAGCCCGCCCTCTAGGCACGGAAGGCCCAGAAGCCACTCCCTGCCTCAGTGTCCCTTACCCTGGACTGCCAGAGTGGCCCTGGAGGAGCCGGAGGGGGCCCTTCGGTGGCAGATAAACAGTGTGGCCATCTTATCACACCTCCCCCAGTTCCCCAGGTCCCTGCAGCTCCCACACAGCTAGGGAGGCTCCTCTTTTCTAAAGAGTGGGGTGCGGGGGAGCCGCCAGCTTGGAAAGGTTATACCCATCTTCGGGCGCACACAGCCCCTGACAGCACCCTGTGACCTTAACCTGCTGACTGCGGAGTCTCAGAGGACTGAGGCCGAAAGGGCAGTTGAGGAGGAAGCAGGCCCAGAGGCCTCCTCCCTTCAGAGTGGACCCACAAAGAACACCAGGGCATCCTTCCGTCTTAATGCCGGTTCACACTGAGCTCGGGCCTCTGGGTGCACAGCCATCCTTGTGGGCGTTAGAGGGAACCATCCACAAAAGCACAGTGGGAAAGGGCCGGCTCCCACCCTGCATGCCCACCTCTCCTTCTCGGGGAGGCACAGATGCTCCTGCTCATGAAAGAGTGTGAAAGAGCCAGGGACCCTGGGGGAAAGCTGGGGGCTGCCCCTCCTTAGCTGTGTGACCCTTGCCAAAGCTACTTAACCTTTCTAGATCTTACTTCTCTTTTCTTGAAATGGTTATTGTGTGGAGTTAATGAGCATGAGAATGTCAACATCACAAGGAGGATGAAATGAGGATGTGGACTGGGGCCCCTCCCACAGTGGCCTAGAGTAAATGCACAGACACAGCCGCTGCTCCCAAGGGGGCTCTTCTAGGGGCTCCAGAAACGGCTCAACTCGGGGACATCCTGCCACCTGGTCCTAGGCCCCTACCCTGAAGAACCCAACACCTGGACAAGAGGAGACAGTCCACGCTAAGCATTTAACAAAGACCCAGATGGAGAGTGTTGCACTGGGGCACCAGAGGCCAGGCACAGGGGGCTCCCCAAGGGGCCGTGTGGGCCGGGCCAGGCAGAGCAGAGGAAGACAGCCAAGGTGCAGAATGGGAGGTGGGGCTGGCAGGGCGGGGTGGCCCAGACCTTCAGGCTGTGGATTCTGGCCTTGATCCTGGACTGCCCCAGTCCAGATGTGACAAGTTTTTGCTCTGTGGCTTCAGGTTCAGAAAGAACACTCCTTATCCTTGGGAAAGCCAGGAGGGGACTGGATTTTACTCTCTGCTTCCAACAGTTTGCCTCCAACTAGCTGGCCAGGCTGAGCCCTGCTCTACCCTGAGTGGGTGGGGGTGTCCCCCAGAAGTGAGGGTGAAGGTGGTGGCTTGAAAAGACCCCAAGGCAAGCCTGACAGCTCCACAGCTCTGCTGCTCCTGGAGGGGAGCCACAGGTTAAGCCCTACACGTGGAGACAAGGCTGCAGCTCAGAGGGGCCCCACCGTGATCGCCTAGATGAGCAGGCAGCCAGCCATCCGGCTGAGAGGCGCGCTCTGCCAGCTCTGGAGCAATTCTTCTCTGCAAGTGGAGCCAGGCCACGCACCTGCCTGCCTGTCACAGCTGGTGAGTGGCAGGACAAGGGACATCCAAAGGCGGGCCCCCCACACACCAGAGTCTGGCCCTCACTCCACAGCACCCAGCTTCCAGGTGGTTCCCCATTTCCTTTCTGAAAAGTCCCTCACTCCAGAGCTGCCTGCTGGCAGCTTCCACCCACCACCCTGCTCTGCCCTGGAATCTTCCAGGCCCAAAGCCTACAAAGAGAGGGCTGACCCTACCCTGCCCAAGGATTTTATTCGGTCAGATTATCCTGGGGCCTCCTCTGTAAATTCCAACTTTAGAGACATTGTTTTGGGGATTATAAGAGGTTGCTAGGCTCCCAGAGTCCCAGTGAAAGGACAAGTGCCCACCAGAGTGGGGTCCCCTGAGGCGGGAGGGAGATGACACAGCCAGACAAGGGAGTGGAGCAGAAACGAAGCCCATTTCTGCTTTGGGCTGCACAAGCTGAGCCTGGGTGTCTTGGCAGGTTTCAGCAAAGACGTTCTGCAGATTCAGCCTGGACAACGGTGCCCTGCTCTGGTCAAGGAGAATCTCAGAGCTGGGGACTGGAGCAGGAGATGGGATGTGTGGAGATGGTAGGTGAGTGGGGACCCTTCAGGAACTCAGCTTCCTCCTCCTCCTCTCCCAGCTTCCAGATGGAACCAGGAAAGAAGTGACAAGCTCCACAGGCTGGGGTTCAGGAGACTCAGGTTTAAGCCCAACCACTACCACTCATAGGAGAGTGGCTCTGATACATTATATAAGGTCTCTGGGTCTCAGGTTAAGAACCCTGGGGTGAGGATAAACTATGACAGTGGATAAGATAAAACCAGCTGATGGGGGAGGTGCTTAATAATGATTTCTCTTCCTTCTTATCCCCCTGAACTTTCCTAAAGAGCCTTTTTCTGTCCTTCACAGAGGATTGTCAAAAGATTAAAATTAGGGCAGGCCATAAAAAGCCCCAGGAGCAGTAAGTCCCATGCCCTCATTCAAACATCCTCACCACCCTCTCACCCATCAGGCATCATGGCCACTCAGCTGTAGACTGTTGCTCTGGCGACCACCACCTCCCAACTCCGTCTGGAGGGACCCGCCACTCACCCTAGCTGGGAGAAGCTGTACAGAGTCTGCCACAGCTGCAGCATCTGTCTACAGGTCACTAGGGCTTCCTCTGGGCCTTTCAGGACCTGCTCCAGCTTCACCTTGGTGAACATCAGGCTGTGGGAGGAAGAAGAGCAGTGAGAACACCTGAGGGGCCCCCTTCCCCTGGCTTTCCTCCCAGGGTGGAACCCCAGGGGATTCTGCCCCACCGGAGCGGCCCCATCAGCCCACCTCCCCAGCACTCAGGAGGCAGAGTGCCCACACGCACGGCGGTGGCCATATCCCTGGATCACGTGCTCTCTCTCTGCCTAGCTCCCCATCCTCTCTGCCAAAGCACAGAGCACTCCTCTGCGTTCGTCAGCATCCCTGTGGCTCTTGCTTATCCCGATCATGTACCATCCTGCCCACCTCTCAAGCACTGTCTGTCGTGGTAGCGGTCTCCCTCCACACCCTCAGCTCTGCAGCATCCCCCTCACCGAACACATGGCTATCTTTTTACTTACACGCTTTCCAGGCCTTATATCAGAGACAGACCCAGAAGGAAACTGACTCAAGGAACGAGGCTAAGCAAGGAACGGGTGAAAAGGTCACAAAAGGGCAGGGTTCTGCTTTCCCTCCTCACCAGCATGCAACAGGTGCTTGAATGCAAACTGTATCCTGACCCCTGAACACCTGAGGATGATCAGGTTTTCCTTAATCTTCACTGAATAGCCCAACATTGCCAGTTCTCCTCATATATTCAATAAGATGAAAGTGACATGAAGTCTTATTCAGTCACCGTTTAGGAACAACAGAATCTCTTTCAACCCCCTCCCCCAAACCTGAAGTCCTCTAGGGTAAGAACAGTGGGAACAGTGGGGATGTGACCCTGAGAGAGGCTGGAAAGAGAAGGAAAGGGCTGGTCCCACCAGAAGGCAGGTCCACAGCAGGGGTGGACAGCTGCCCCGCTCTGCCCAAGACAACAGTACAGACCATCAGAGCGCTGGTCAGCAGGACCACCCTTTAGTTGTTGGGGAGTCCAGGGTCCTGATGAGGGCCAAGGCAGTGGCTATTTACCAACATGTATGGAAATACTGCAGTCTTTTCACCACGGGTACTGCCAGCTACACTGATGCACACCAGCTGCCTGGCAGCCTGTGGAGAACTTGGCTGAGCCACTGAGGCCCAAACAAGGCTGTGACTCCTGGTTCTCCTCAGGTGGTAAGCGATGAGCCTCCTTCATTCACGACACTGCTGCTGCTGCTGCTGCTAAGTCGCTTCAGGCGTGTCCGACTCTGCAACCCCAGAGACGGCAGCCCACCAGGCTCCCCCGTCCCTGGGATTCTCCAGGCAAGAACACTGGAGTGGGTTGCCATTTCCTTCTCCAATGCATGAAAGTGAAAAGTGAAAGTGAAGTCGCTCAGTCGTGTCCGACTCCTAGCGACGCCATGGACTGCAGCCCACCAGGCTCCTCCGTCCATGGGATGTGCCAGGCAAGAGTACTGGAGTGGGGTGCCATTGCCTTCTCCGATTCACGACACTGCTTCTGGACAAATCCGTGGTCTCAGTACCCTGGTGGTAGGTGCTGGGGACGCTGGTCCTGCCATCACCAGTCCCTTTTTCCAGATTCTTGAAAGGTCCAACACTCCACAAGTATTAGGAGCCTCTGCTTTAGGAACATGAAGACACAATTTTGGCCTTCCAGGTTACGATTAGTGCTAAAAATGACAAACTGCTCACAGACTCCAGGGCTGGTGTTCTGGGTCAGACTCAGAACAAGGAAAAGCACAGATCAAGGGGGTCTTTCTGGGGCTGGTGTTTGATGAAAATGTGGGGTAGGATGTGGCTGAGAATTGGGGGAAGGAGGGGGACTGTGGTGGGCTATGGCTAGAACAGGTGTTGGTGCAAGTGAAATCTCTCCATGGGGAGGGATACCCAGAACAGCAGAGTCCCCATGGCAGGGTGACTGGGAGCTGGTTCCCTGGACAGTCCCTTGGGCAGACCAGTCCTGAAGTACTCCTCTGCTCCCACATCTCCCCAGACTGGCCTTCTCTGCAGCATGCCCCTCCCCACCAGGGCCCGTCCCCCTCCTGCTCGCTGGCTGTGTCCCTGAGAGCCGGCAGGGGTCCGTGGGGTGGATCCAGCCACACCACGTGCCCAGAACAGAAGTGGCCGAAAGCTGAGCTGGTGTTACAGTGACTTCTACCAACACAGGCTCTTCTCCTCACGGCTGCTGACATTCCATTAGCATGAGCGACCCAGGGTGGAATTTCTCAACCCAACCACATCCTTTCTGGGCTGGGGCAAGCGCTCTGACAGCCCTCCTCTGGCTGGATCCCTCAGTCCCAGATCCCTGGAGGCCCCGGTTAGCTCCCGAGATTTCCCTGGTCTCACAGTGCAGCACCACCAGGACCATCCTCCTTGACAAGAAGCCCTGCGCCGACCGTGACATCAATCAGAACACCTCTGTGTGCCACCTTCCATCCCGTGACCCTGGGGACCCGTATGGTGCTCACAGGGTATTAGAGGCACCCTGGACCACAGGGCAGGCTCCCCGGCTCATCCATGCTTTGTTTCACGCCATCGCCCCTGCTAGGGCTCCCCTTCCCCTGACACGTGGCCAGCTCCTAACCAGGTGTCACCCTCTGACCTTCTGTGTGTCCCCATGGGGGCCTCACACCCAGGGGTTTTTACTATGTCGTGGGCACATGGGCATCCACACACAGTGGGCACCGCCGAATGCTCTCCACCTGGTAACAGGGATCAGCAAACCACCCCATTCCTTGTCGCTCTTCTAGGACAACCAACTACTGGTCCTGCTGGAGAAAGGGCTCTCCCCCTCCCATCTGCCAGGATGCGTGGCCCAGTTCTTCAAGCAACGGTACGAGGAGGCCGGCAGGGCCTAGCGCGCCACTATGGATGGTGGGGCCACAGCCTCATCAGGACTCTATGCTTCCTGGGTGGAGCCGTGGGGAGGCTGCTGGCAGTGGGGGCTGGGAAGAGAGGGGGAAGCGCTGGCTCCCCACTCCCTTCAACCAGCCCAGTCCCTGGCATACCTGTTTTATACACTGAATGAGTCTAACATGTCATCCGAAGAAACGATTCTGAGACTTAAAAAAAAAAACAAACACATTTTAATCCAAAGTTCTAGTCCTCCTCCAAGAAGTGTGATCACCCCTGCCCTTCTCTGCTTAGGACAACCTTCAGTTAGCATTTAAATCACTCTCTCTCATTTATACCTGTGTGTGTGTGTGTGTGTGTGTATACACGTTTTCTGTTTTTCCACATAGGCTTATGCTTTTAACAGTGAAGAAACACTCACATCAAGCATTTACAAACTCAGATGCTCTAGAGAACACTCGGCAGCCAGCCCTACATAGAGATGGTTAAACTACCATCTATCTTGCCCTGGGTCTTGCTGTGCATCCCCACCTGGGTGACAAGTGCCCGCAGGGCAAGACCCTGCCTCCCTCCACGTCAGCATCCTCCTCGCTTCCCTGGTGCCTGGCACAGAGCTGAGCACACGGTGTCCATTCAGCTTAATACTATGAGGATGTGTGTGTGTGTGTTGTTACAATCCTCCAGCCACATTCTGGTCTCGTGGTCCACGGTAAATCGGAGTCAACTTCTGAAGGCACCACTTCCCGCTGCTGGCTCCCAGCTGGGAGGCAGGTGGGGAATCTGCTCGCGGATGCCTCAGAACTGCAGCGAGGGCTGGACTCATGCAGCCAACAGGCAGAGTGCCAGCCGATTCCATTTTAAGCTGTCCAGAAGCAAAATGTCCCAGGGCCTGGGGAGGAATGGGGAGCTCGGGACGTGACACAAAGGCATCTGGCTCCATGTGACTCCATCTGGCTCTTCATCCCAGAGAAGGGTCCCGCAGGCAGAGCCAAAAGTACAACAGAGGGGAGTCTCCAAGGCAGGAAGGCTGGGATACTGGAGTCCAGCAGCCCTCCAATGCCCTGACACGAGCCATTCCGGGGGAATGGCCCCGCTGCTGTCCTGACCCTGCCCTGTGATGTCACTCAGTGCACAGACACCGGCCCAGGAGTGAGAAACCCGAGCCAAAGTCCCAGCTTTGCACTGCCACCCAGCTGGCATGTCACAGGTTCCAAACCTGTGACATAGGAGTGAAGTCTCTTGTCCCGTCTGCCCCAGAGACTCCTGCAGGATGAACTGTGATGACCCAGAGCAGCAGCTGAGAAGCCCACAGCTGCACTAAGTCCTCAAGCACAGGCCTGCCCGAGGCTCTGGGAAGGGATTCCTTTATACTTGCAGGTCTGAAAGGCCCCAAATATCAGCGTTCAGGCCAGGTGCCTTTGAAGGCTCTCAGAAAGCCCCAGACCTTCACGGCTTGTTCAGCAAGGCACGGGGGATGAAAGATGGGCATAAGAAAGGAAACGGATGAGAAGGGATGGACAGAGCCACACCAATCCAGGCAGAGCGAAACCACCTCGGCTGTGACCCCCACTGCAAGCCCTTTCCTGTTTTTTAAGATGTAGAATAAACAGTGAGGTCTTTTAAGGCCGAATGCCTTTGCCAGGCCGCCAAGGCATCTGAAGGCAGATGTGAAAGTGAGTGTGCTCTCTGGGGAAGGCGAAGGAGCAAGGGGCACTGTAGATGCCACCGCAGGGGTGAAGCTGCCAGGGCCTCAGGAGAGTTCCAGGTGCTTGTACTCTGCACAGCCCAAAGGCTGAGGCATGAGTGTCCTGTTCCTAGCCGGGAGACCAGCACAGCTGCGGCCCACCCTCTAAGCACTCACATCCTTCCTGACAACCACCAGGATTGTGGCGGTCCCTGCTGGCCCCCTTCTGGGTCACCTGCACAGGTCAGCACCTGGGGTCAAAGACAGGTACTCATCGGACCTAAACAGAGCCAGTCCCTGTTGAACCATGACCAGTCTCAGCCCTGCAGAGTCAGTCTGTCTGCATCTAGGCCAGCCCTCCTCCAGTGGGGGAAGACAGAGACCAGTGAGGTCAGCGTCTCTGGGTGTGGCCATAGGTCACGGCCTTTGTAAGTCTTTCTGGTCGCTCTGGCCAGGGGCTGATGATGGAGGTTCCCGGGGGAAAGCATGGGTGGGCCTAGCACCGCCTCTCTTCCCAGGCCCTCTGCCTGGCCTGCACTCCTGGGCCAGGATCAGCCTTCTTAATTATTTGTCAAGAGGATCAAGACTTGGAGCTATTCCCACCTGAGGCCAAGACAAATCATTTCTTTCCACTGCTATGAAGAACTATCTTAGGGTGGTCCTCCTCAGAACTGGGTGAGCATGAGCCTTTCCAAAAACTTTTCTTAGAAACAAAACATTATTTTGTAAATGGGGGATATTTTTGTGACAATGGCTCTGGCTAAGCCAACAAGCACTGTCCTGGGGTCAGAGTTCATCCTGGCCATCCCCCTCACCCAGGGTCTCAGGCATCTTCCTCTGTGCTCCCTCCCTGCTGCTCACCCCAGCGCCCCACCCGCAGTGGCAGAGTGGACGCTGGCAGAACTGAGCTGGCTGCGGGGAAGGACATGGGCTGTGTGGGCAGCAAGCACAAAAGGTCCACATTTTTACTTTCATGTTCCTTGAAAGAACTTCCCTGTAAAATATACTCAGCGTATGCAGTAAGAAAGACTTGGACATGGTAATTGCTGTGTACCTGAGGGAGCCGCCTCTGGCCCCTGCCTTACTGCCCAGCACACAGGAGGACGTCGTACTGAAGCGTGGCCTCTGGCCTCAGACGACGTGGGTCCACTGCCAGGCCCTGCTGCTTCCGAGCAGGTGCCTTGGCCTCTCTGAGCTTCACCGGCTGTTGGTAAAGCAAGGGCAGTAACAGCACCATCACAGAGGGCTGCTGGCAGGACTACAGGCAACAGAAACCGTGAAGGCAGCCGGCCCTGCTGCATGGCTACTCCTCAAGAAAGGTCAGCCGCCATCCTGAGACCCCTCCATCATTACTGGTCTTTCCTACCAGGCTCCGTGCTCCAGCAGGGACCACATCTTCCTCATCTTTATATGCCCAGTGCCTCACCTGACGTCACTCAACAAATCATCGTTGGATAACAGAAGAAAGTTGAGTGACAAGGACTCACTGAGGCCTGGAAGGCTGTAGGGTCCCCGGGACCAAGAACCAAGGAAGCCAAGCTGCAGAGCACCCTGTGGAAACTCTCCCCTCTTCCCGGTCCCGCTGCCCACATGTGTCTCCCCGGCCCCGGCCTCTGGCTCCTGGCCCTCATGGGAGTCCTCTGTGATGGGGGAGGGTGGTGGCAGGTATGGGGAAGGCATGAAAGGGAGCATTATCTCTTTAAAGGACAGTAATTAGTAATTCCAGCTGATGGCCACGCTGCGTTGTTTTAATGGAGAGTTCTATTTTTATAGAAAACACATAATTGAGTGGAAAAAGCAGGCTGTTCTCTGAGTCACCACAGCCACACCTCTGGAAAGTCTTAACTCCTCAGCCAGGAGGCCAGAGCCTGTGCACAGCGTGGGCTTCGGTGGGAAGTGGGTCTCTTCCCAGAAAACGGGGCCTGAGTCTGAAGACCCAAGTTCAAATCCCAGCTTCCCTTCCTCTAGCCCTGGGACCCCCGGCCAGTCATTTCAGCTTCTCAGAGCTTCAGTTTCATATCTGTAAAATGGGACAACAGAATCGCTACCCACTCTGGGCTTTAGGAGGAAACAAGGCAGGCCCTTCCTAAAGGGCTCGTCCACACGTGCCCTTCCTCACTACTTACCCAGCCCGGTTGTGCACAACCGCTTACGTACGCCCTTTCTGCCTCTGTTTCTCCATCTGGAAAACAGGAGTTAACAACACTTTCTACACCTCCCAGGTTGTGAGGAAATTGAGTGAATGCGTGGAAAGTGCTCAGAGCAATGTCTGGCACACAGCCAAGCACGGGGTGTGTTGCTATTTTATTATTATTGAAGTGCTTGGGGTTCAAGCATAGCAGTGTTGTTCAGCTAATCAGCTGGCTGGGGTTCTAGTCCCTGCTTTGCTACTCATCAGCTATCTGACCTGGACAGACCAGCTAACTCTCCAGTTAGTTTCCTTAGAGTAGGAGGGTAAGACCGAAAACTCAACAAATCAAACCAAGACAATGACAAAACAGGGTAAGGGGATGTGGGAGCACTCTGAGGGCTGTAAGAAGCCAACATCCCCATGCGTTCCCTGCCTCCCTCCCTTCCTTTCCTCCATCCTTCCAAAAGAGCAAAAACAACGCCTACAGTCTGCCCATCAGGGGGTCTACGTATGTGCTGGATGCCCAGCTGTCAGTTCCCTACAGGGAGGAAGAGGAGACAGAAGACAGGCCATCATCTGTCCTCTGTCCCCAAGGTGCTTCCACATGCTCAGGGAAGCTCGAGCAACACACCCAAGGCAATTAGGAAAGGAAGCAGAAGGGAATCAGATACTCAATGAGTGGGTCAGCTCTGAGTGCAGGAGCTACAAGGCAAAGTGGAGCCCAAGGGGAGTCCCTGAGGCTGGGCAGAATCTGGAAGCACGGGAGGGAAGGAGGGCACCCCCTGGGGCTGGGCCAGCAGGGGCAGGATCAAAGGCCTGGAGGTGGCGCCCCACGGCCCACTCCCAGCCCTGGATCGGGGCAGAGGGAAGGGGAGGAGCGGCCAGAGTGTCGGAGCCAGCCACTCCCTCACCTCCACTGGGGCTGTGATCATCTGGCTCTCACCCTAGCCAGGGCAGTGCTGAAGGACACAGGTCTCAGAGTCCTCTAAATGCCCTGCCTCTGGGAGAGACTCCACCAGAGCGATTAACTGATTCAGCTCACACACTTGCTCTAAAGCTCTAACAGGAGACCTCCCTGAAAGGGAGAGGGACACTTATGGTAACTTTTCTTGGCTCTAAAAACCAGTCATTTTCCCTTGGTTCTGGAGGATTACATTGACTCATGTCCCCTAATCTTTTATGGTTCACACTGATCCTCTTCCTCAGGGGTCCCCAAGCTCCAAGATCTAATAACTGATGCTCTGAGGTGACGCTAATATAATAACAGAAATAAAGTGCACACTAAACGTACCGTACTCACATCATCCTGAAACCATCCCCACCACACCACAATCTGTAGAAAAAGTGTCTTCCACGAAACTAGTCCCTGGTGCCAAAAAGGCTGGAGACAGCCACTCTATCTGACTTTGAAGCTTTCAAATCCTTTAAAATCAACAGCCCCGCAAGCTTTCACCTCCAGGAGCGAGCACCTCTGTTTCAAAAGTTCTGCCCCACCCGCGGAACAGCCGCCTCCACCCATGGCACCTGAGGCCTAACCTCAGCTGACTGATGGCTGACCCAGTGGGCCTTCAGGCCTGGCTTCCCTCAGCTCCGGGAGACCAGTTTCAGTTACCTTCAGGTGACTCCCCAAAGACACATTCTTGATCATGAAAGATACAAACACAAACCACACAGAAGCCATTCCATAACCACTCTGGGGTGGAAGAACTTCCAGAAGGATCCTTAATCGGAACAAAAGTTGGCTCCCAGCCCAATGTAAGAAACCAGGAAGCAAACACCTTGGTCTATAATTGCTGCCCAGTGAGATGATCTGGGGACCTGAAGACTGCCCACTGCAGAGGGCAGCCCTACTTCAAGGGTATCAGTGTGCCTCCTGGGCCCTCTCCCTCCTGCAGAGGCCGGGCCACTCCCGCTCGAAAACCAAGGGCCCGGCCACAGCCCCTGCCTCCAGCAAATGTTGAGAGCAGTGAGACTCAGGAAGCAAAGAGCTAAAAACCACTTTAAAACAAAGAATTCCTTCTGGAAAAAGCTGTTTTCCTTCGTTCCTTCCTTTCTTCTTCCCTAAACAAAATAACCGAGGTCATTCTAGTTGCAGTGTGAGCAGAGGACTGCAGGCAGACGGAAGCCTCGGTGACTGCAGTGTCCCGAGCAGTGAGGTCCTAGGAGGCTCCCCAGAACCACCAGCGCAGGGAAATGCTGAATGTCAGCCTGGCTGAGCCGAAGAGGAACTGACCTTTGGGGAAGAGCGAGCTGGTGCCAGCGATTACGCCTGGCTTAACACTTCCCTCCACCACATGGCCTTGCAAGTTCACCCCAAGGCTGCTCCCCTCATCGGGGCCTGTGGCAGCCAAGAATGTTTAATGAACCTGGCGAAGTGAGAAACTATGTTTGTGCTCATACCTTTGATTCCAGCCCCTCACTGGTGTGCTGGTATTTCAGGCATCCTTTTGATCCACTCCAAGTCCCTAATAAGAATCACCCAATAAACACAGTGGGTTTAAGTCAAAGACATTAACGAAGCCCCAGGACTCTGATCTCTTCCGCTTGGTGGAATACACCACTCAAAGTTTATCACATGCAACCTCACAAAGGTGAGGCAGGCCAGGTAGAGATCAGAAGGGTGCCCTTGAGGCCTACGTTGGCCTTAACAGGATTCAGTCATGGTCTGGCCCCAGCTAACGCCTAGTTATCAGCTCAAACATTTTCCAAAACAGCCCCGGTTTCCTGGGGGAGATGCTATGACTGGTTCCATTTGTTTACAAGTGGCAAGCCGAGCTCTGGCTTGTTGAGAGAGCCATATAGCTCCTGCTCTGGGGAAAGCTCCCTAGGGCTCCAGACAACCCTTCCCTTAGGACTTTCCAAGGCCCGCAGGACCTGGGCTGGGCAGAAACTCTTAAGAGGAGTGGTAAGAGGGGAGGGGAAGGGCAAACCCAGTTTGCTCCCCTCCTGCCAGCCCAATAGCCTGGGCTTTCAAAACCAGTCTGGCAGGCTGCCAGGCCTGGGGTGGGAGCAATGACTGACAGGCTGGTTATTGGAAAGCTCCCATCATTAGCCCAGGAATGTTGTTTGGTTACTATGGTGACCTTCCCTACAAGCAGCCTGACTAAAGCGCAAGGAATCTGTTACCTAAAACCAGCACCCCGTGGAGCCCATGGCTTCTGGAACAAGCTTATCAGTGGCCTGTTCCCTTGACTCTCCTAGCTGAGCCTCCCAAGCCCAGGAAGGGAGAAGGAAACAGCTAAGACATCGCTGAGCTTGCTATGGGGAACCTCTCGAATTCCAAGGCCCAGCCTGGCTTGGAACCCAGGTCCAAATAGGGAGCCTGCTGCCCCCTTGAGGCCCCCTGCAGACTGGCCAGGGGCAGCCTGGCCAGCACATGTGTCCAGGGCTTAGTGGAAAGCCCTCAGCATTTCAGGAAGCTGCTCGGGTGTCTGGTTCTCGTCACGCCAGGTTCACGCTGTCCCTGCAGGGCCATCAGCCACTGCCTCATCACGTTTCTGCCTTTTTAAACTCAAGCTCCATTAACTAAAGGTCACCCCACAGCACGGAAATAAAGATCCCCTTTGCTATGTTTTCTAATCCCTGAATTTGAAGTCAGCTCCACAAAGGCTGGGATTTTCTCCAGGAGTCTTGAGTCCTGGAAATGGTGACCTCCTGGTGGCCGCTAGGGAGCCCGGAACACCTCTTCTTAGCTTCCACTGACCCTCCTGTGCAGGACGCCCTCCCCTGGCCCACCACGTGTGCTGCCCTCCTTGAGCCCCCCCCTGTCGCAGCCTTATGCTGTGGACCATTTCCCCTTCCCCCACTGCTGCCCTTGAACCCGTCTGTAAACTGACTGTGAGATCTTCTCTTGTCTGAATCTCACAATAGACCCTGGAAGCAGAGGGAGGCAGGAGAGATGTCAGTCTTTCAGCAGCTGAGGAGGAGAGGACATGGGGAGGAGGAGCAAGCTGCTGGAGGGAGCATAGCTAAGTGACAGCCAGGGACCTGCTGCGGCTCCCACGTGGTGACAAGCCAAGAGGAAAGGGTCTATTCCACTCCCCAGCATCCCCCTGTGCCAGGCCTCCTCCACCCAACACGGGCCTGCCAGCCTCTCCTTCACTCTGCACAAAGGAAGAGCAAGGTCTCAGCCACTGGAACCGGCAAGACGCTGGGTGGCAGAAAGGCCCAGACCTGGTGCCTTTGAGTGCCCACAGAACAGACCTTATTGACGATGCTGGGGTCAGGGCATCTACCTCATCATCTGGGGCAGATTTTTTTGTTTGGCTGCACTGATATTTATTGGATTAGGGGTTTAATTAACTGCCGTGGCAACAGCTGGAGCCACACACAGCTTGTTTCCAATGCAGGGAGCAGCTGGAAGAGCAGGCTACAGTTTCAGCTGAAGGGCAGTGACATTCTTCAGTGATCCCTGACCGTAATGGGCGCAATGACATTTCCTGCTAGTCCATGGGTCTCATCCGTGGGGAAAAGCACTGAATTATTTGCAAAGACCCACGGTCACACCCTAGGTCACTCCACAGTGCTGTGGTGGGTGGCTATTCCCCCCTCATACCCCACCATCCCTCCCGCCTCACCCCCACTCCCTTTTCTTTTTGGCTTAAGACAACAGAAATATACTGTCTCACAGTTCTGGAAGCCAGAAGCCCCTTGTATTTTATTCAGTTAGTTTTTTAGCCTTTTAGGGTGGCCCAGTTCAAAGGGGAGCTCCCCATGGTCATGAATGTGAGGGGCACATGGTGGCTCAGAGATAAGAACCTTCTCTCTCCCTGGATGGGCGGGTTCACAAATGGAAGCACCTCGGGGGATGGGACGCTCTGGGCCCCAAACACTCCACAGCAGGCTTCTCTGTGGTGACAGGAACACAAGAACCCCAACCGTGCTCTGGGAATGGGACTTCCTCAGGCTGGGACATCAGAGGTGTCCCCTCGCGCTTCCAGCCCCTGAGAGCGCCTGAGGCCCCTGTAGCGGCCCTGTGGTGTTTGGACAGAGGGGCTCTGCTCCCTCGGCAGAGGCTGCCCCACGCTAAAGGCTCTTGCCTGCAGAGGCGGGGACCCAGCTGACGCCGAGCGGCAGCCACCCTACACGCTGATCACCAGCACCATCTCCACCCGCGGCTCCCACTTTTTTGGCTTCTATTCTTCCGATGCAGGCACACAGGCGCAAATGTCACAGTTCGGGTCCAGGTATTCTTGGGGGCCCAGAAGGCCACCCACGGGGCTCCGGGGGAAGTCACCAGCCTCACAGCAAGGCCCCACCCCTGCCCCCACCTCTCCAAAACACTTGTGACTGAAGCATTTCCTGGTGAAAGAGTCTGCACCTGAGTGAGGTGAGAGGGAAGAAGAAGGGGGTGGTGGAAAGTACACTTGGGGGACTAAAGAGACGGTTCGCACTCAGCCCAAGAACCAGGAGCAGGTGGGGGGCGCGGCGAGGAGGAAGAGGATGGGGGGTGGCAGGAGACACCTCCCAGGGCGTGAAACAAGCGAGATGGGCCTCTGATCACACACGGGAAGTTTCAAGCCGACTTCAAAAGGTGGCGCTGGCCTCCCCACATCAGGCCAGGGAGAGGATTCTGCCAGCAGAGAGCATTCAGCCCAGGAGTTAGGAAGAGTCAGATGGGTGGCACTAGCATGGGAAGCTCCTGCACTGGGTCAGGGCGCCCAAGGGAGCAGTGTGTGCAGCCCCTCCTGCGGCTTCCACAGGGCAGCTCTGCGCCCATCTGCTCAGTCTCCATCTGTTAATGCATGGAAGATTCCACTCAGATAAAGGACAACGTCTGACACCTGGCCCAGCCTCTGGTTTCTTCTGTGACACACGCTCTGAGCCGGGGGCTGGATAAGGATTCTACCCCTTTTACTGTTCTAACCCTTCCACCGAAGCCTCACTGACAATAAAACATAGAGAGGCACACTCGCACACACATATGCATGCTCGTTCACACACATATGCACACACACACCATGGGTCTGACCCTGCCAGATAGTCTTGAGCTTGGGGAAAAGCCAGGGTAACTGGTACTAGAAGAGGAAGACCTTTGTCCTTCCTGTATTTTTATAAAAGTAAAAAATAAACTTCTAAACAGTAGTTCTGGCTGTACTGCATTTGGGATTAGGTAACTACACCTTGTTCACACACTGGTTCTATCTACGTGGTGCATGCCCTAGGCGACTTGCCTTTTAAAGTGAACTAATTTCAATTTTAATAATCTCTCAATTACAGAAGGGAGGCCAAGAGCCAGGGCTGTCTTGTGAACACAAAGGACAGGCTATGTGGAGCTGGCCTCGCACCATCTCGGCTCACACCTGACCAGGGGCAGCTGGGACCTACCTGGGCTCCGCTGACCCTACTCCAGACTAACGCCCCCACCCTGTCCACAGCATCATGACTCCTGACCCCACTGTTCTGGCCCAGGTGGGTCCCAGCTGCCCCTGGTCAGGTATGAGCTGAGATGGTGCAAGGCCAGCTCCACATAGCTGGTCCTTTTGTTCATAAGACTTGAGGAGGAGGAGGCCACTCCCAGCAAAGTCCACAGGCAAAGCCACCGTGGCATCTTCTGAAGGAGGCCTGAGCCCCTGGTGCAAAGGGTCAGTCCTGCCTCTGCTGGACTATAGGAAAACAGGTGCATGGGCTCCCCACGTGGAGGGACGCCTGCAGCTCCCCTCGATCACTGATCTCAGCTGTGGCACCCACCAATTTCCCTAATTCTTTGTGGAACTGTTTTCACTGCCAGCATGAGTCACCTCTCAGGGCACCAGGACCACACTCCTTTCTGCTATCTAAAGACAACAGCCTATGGCTGGTTCTAAAGGGTTCTCTTTCAAACCCTGAGCATGGTGGGAGTGGGAGTGCTCAGGGCCCCTCATTCTGGGATCAGGGGATTCAGAGAGACAGGGTTTATTGGCACCCTATGTTGCCTGTCCCAGGGAAGGAGGGCAGAAATCAAAAGATGACCTCTCCCTCATTTCCTCCCAAGGGGCAACACCCTCCTGCCTCAGCCAGTCAGTGAGGCTCTTGTTCCCCAGGGTCCTGGTTGGATGGCAGCAGGTCCCCTGTGTATAGGCAGGGGCAAGAGGGTCTAGTCCTGCCCACCCACCACCACTGGGGCCATGTGCAGCGTGAACCCTGCTCCCTAGAGACAGGCATCTGGGTGATGTGGCAAGCAGGAGCTGTGGAGGAGCCAAGAATAGAGGGAGAGGCCAGGACCACTCTGTGGGGATATAAATCTTCACCCCGACTGCCTGTGGCCTTCCTGGAGGTAGGGGCCAGCTCACATGGCCTCTATCAGCCCAGCCACTGTTAGAAACCATCCTTGGCTGGCTATGCCAGGGTTATGGTTAAGTCACACAAGTTAGTATCCCCATGATGCTCAAATGTAGAGTTCAGGGTGGGATGGAAGCAGCTCGGGCATGTTATCTTAGAGCACAGTCTCCTTGGTGGTCCACACAGCTTCCCGTGGAGCCTGCAGTTACCACCGAGAGCTTCTCCATCCACACACATCCTCCTGGCACCAAACAAAACACCAGAGCCAGGCTCCGAGCCCACAGGTCCTCGGCCCGCCTTGACTCTCAGTGTGTGCACGACCAGCCTCCCAGCCCAGCAGCGTCCACGGGGAACTCACTTGAAGTTCTCAGGGTACTCCGTGATGGCCATGTTGATAACGTCCAGGGCGTGCTGGTAGTGTTTCTGGGCGGAGAAGAGGAGCGCCAGCAGATGGAGGGCATTGGCGTCATCCTTGCACACTTTCAGGGCCTCCTGCAGCTGCTCCATGGCGCTGGAGATCTGCCGGAGAAAACTGCCAGCTTAGCGACCTTCCCCAAGGCCCACACTGTTCCCCGGACTCGGGGGCCAGGTGCCAGCCCACGAGGCGCAGCAGACCCAAGTGAGACCGCAGGCACTGTGGGGCAGGCAGGGGCTCTGATGAGAAAACACACCCTCGAACACCATGGCAAGAAGCGTCTGCTGTTCCAAGTCAGTGCTGTCCCCACAGAAAAGAGAAAAGAGGGGCATATCCACAATGGATCATGAAGGACTGGTCGGGAAGCCCCAGCCAAACCGGAGGAGGGGGACTGTGAGAGGCCACCCAGACCCTGGCTACAGATCTCTCCTCTGAACCCGTTCTCGCAGTGACTGGGGCTGACAGACACATGCTGCCTCCTGCTCAGGGGCTCACAGTGGCAAGAGCTTAGGCCTGGGGTCAGACGGGATGTGAATTCCAACTCTGCCACTTTCCAGCTGGCACCGGGGCAGGGGACTTGGCCTCTCTGAGCCGCAGTTCTTACGCTGCAAAATGAGGATAACAGTCCTACCTACGACACTGGCCGAGAGGGTGAGACAACATAGGAAAAACGTCCTGCTGGGCATGGAACACGTTAGAAAATGCGAATTTCCCACTTCAAGCCCCCAAAGCCCAGGCAGCTAGTGAACAGGTTAAGAGTCTTCCTTCCAGTCCAGAGAGACATGTTTGCCCAGGCGCTCAGGCTTAGCCATTGTCAGCTATTCGAGACAACCAGGGCCTCATCCTCCCAGGAACGTCAGAGTCTTTTTCCAAAATCTTGCTCTTGACCAAACCTCAGACTACATCTCCAATGCTCCTGGAGGGGTCTACAGTACACAGGTCAGCTGGGGGCTCTGGTCCCTGGCGTGCCTGCCCCCTGCCTGGTCTCTGCACTACTGCCAGGCCCAGAGTTCTCCCTTGGGGACTTCCTTCTGTGGAAAGGTCATGGGAAGTAAAGGAGGAAGCTAAGGTCAGTGTGACTGCTGGCTCAGCTTGCCCATGCCCCCCACCCCAGGGCTGCTCCAGCAGCATGAGCACGATCCTGGGCTGGGTGTCCAAACCCGCAGCCCTCACTGTTTGAGCAGCTAGACATGCTTTGGGCAGGATGGCACAGAGGGCCTCAGAGACCAAGGCAGGCAGGAAATGCTTAGAGTCCATTCAGAGACCCTCAACCCCCTGAGGTTACCAAGATCTGGGGGCCCCAAGGACATGGGGTACCAGGCTCCACTGGCCTGGCCCAGCCATCTCTCCCGGAGGACAGATGCCATTCATCAGAGGTGACTGAATAATTAAAGATACTAAAAAATGCATCACGGAAGGTTTATCAGGAACTGGACTGGCAAGGAAAGTACTGGTTCTCCAACTGAGGGCTAAAAATAAACTGGTCTTGGTTATCTTTGTGTTCGTGCTCCAGGGAGCACCAGAGCGGATTGATGTTTCTGGAGACAATGGTGGAGAGTGCCTACTCTAGGACCTGGGAGTCGGGAACCGGGGGCAAGTGGCATGGGGGGCTGGAAAGACGGCTCCCTGAAGAGAGATCAGGGGCCGGAAGTTGACACAGGCCCATAAAACCAACCACCAGGCCGGTGGACAAGGCTCCAAGTGCCCGCTTCCAAATGGGACAGGGGAACAGGATACTTAGAGCCACACGGGGCTGCTTTAACTAGGTCAGAGTGGGCTCTGAAGCTGAACTTTGCAGGCGTGGCCAGCTCCCAGCTCCTGAGCTCAGCAGAGCCGCAGTGCCTCAGGCGTCAGATGGGGCCAACGGCACCCTCCTCGTCAGCTGCAGAGCTGGCCCGTGCCCGTGGAAAGACAGCAGCACTCTTGTCAGCCGGGCTGCCCATCACCAGACCGCGAGCAGCCACCACCCAGAGGGCTCTGCGGACTCCTCTCTGCCAGGCTAGAGCCCAGCCCCGGTCCTGCTGGCTTGTCTGCAGTCCCTGAGTGGCCCAGTATCCACACTCACCAGAGAAAGGCCACCAAGAGGCCCTGCTTCACACAGAGCACCAGCCTGAGGGGCCCATGTGAGAGCAGAGACTCTGAGGGGCCTGGGGGATGGGAACCTTCACTTTTTTCTGACAGGCAACCAGCTGGGTGGGTGACTGCCTGACCTCACTCAACTCCCTCAACAGACCTTTCAGCACCAACAGCTCAGCTCAGAGAAGGAAGGCAGGTGGGCCTGGAGGGCCTTGGGGATTGAGGTGGTCAGCGGATAGGAGGCCCCAGAGGCCGAGCCTGGCGGTGGAGTCCACAGGTCAGGGGAAGCTCTGTGTCACACAGAAGCAGCTCCACGTGACACTCTCTCTGCTCCCCTAGGCCCCTGGGGGAAGTTCAGTGAAGGTGAGGAAACAAATGTTTCCTGAGGTCTCCTGTCAACTCCTCAGGAGACGGACGTGTTGCAGGGGGAGTGAGGGCAGAGAACAAGCCCTTCCTGTGTGCCCTCCAGAGGTCAGGGGCTTTACCACAGTAACTGACTTAAATCCTTGCCTGGGCCCTCTGAGGTGGAGTATGAAGGCACTTACATTAACAGATAAAGAATAGAGGCTCAGAGAGGTCAAGTCACTTGCAAAGGGTCGCACAGCTGGTAAAAGCAGCGGGGCCAGGAGGAGATCAGCACCCCCAGAGACCTGGGTGTTAGGACTCACCTGGCGGACGAGGGCCAGCTGCAGGGAGACATACAGGATGACCTGGGGGTCGCCGGGCGCCAGCTGCTGGGCTCTGTATTGGGAAGGGGAGCAGTGAATCAGCCATCAAGGGTCAACAACCAGTGTGATGAGGGTCTCCGGTATGCCAGCCCTGTGCTGGGCACTTTTAGCAGGGCCAAATGCTGGAGATTCTGCCCAGCCCCACCTCGGAGGGTGCCCCGTGGGAGACGACAGATGGGGCGGAAAGCCCAGGGGCAGCCCAGGCCAGGGTGGTGACTGCCAAGAGGGTTGGCTCTGGCTGAAGTGGGGGGTACCTGGGAGGGCGGGACTAGGAGGTGAGGGAAGCCCCTCTCCTCTGGGCAGTTGTTGGCCTGGCTGGGCCCTGTACAGAGCCTGCAGCCTGCCCTCCACGTGGGACAGTGAAGACCTCTGGAGGATGAAGGGGCTGGATGGCCTCTCTGGGCTGGAAGCCTTGGGAATGAAGAGCCGGCGGGGGAAGGAAGGAACTATTCCCTGATCCTGGAGCTCAGAGAGAGTTAGCCAGAATGGGACTCTCCTTCCTCCCTGGGTTTGAGAACAACCTGCCCCAGAGGGGAGTTGGATGTTCCTAGGAAGCTGGCACAAGAAGTCTGGGGCAGGCCCCGACCCAGGCCCTGCCATCTATGCTCAGAGGGAGCAGGGCTCAGAGGGAAGAGCCCTACAATGGCCAGAGGAAGGAGGGAGAGGAATGCTCAGGTAGGGCCAGGCTGTGGTGGAGAGGAACTCACAGGAGGGGCCTGGGGGAAGGGTTCTCTGCCTCTCCCCCACCACCCCCGAACCTAACTCCCTCCCAGACTCTGGGCTCTAAGGAAAGCTCTCCGAGGGCTGGGGGAGGGAGCCTCACAACTCTCAGGTTGGGGAGGAGCTGGGAGGAGGCAAATCCCCTTTTTGAGCCCCTGCTACTTGTAGATTGCTGTGCAAGGTGCTTTCCTGCTTTCTCTCATGTCCCCTGAACTCAGAAGCAGGAGAGCTGAGCCTGGGGGCAGCTCCACCAGTGCAGAAATGCTCAACCAGACCACCCAACCCCAAAGGCCTGTCCCTGCTTCCTGCGTGAACTCTCAGAGCCTCAGTTTGCTGGTCAACAAAATGGAGACAGAAAACTCTGCTCTGTCACACCAGAGGGTCCCCTGAGAGAGGAGAACAAGCTCCCTCGCGCAGTGCTGCCCTTCGGCGTCCTCACCTCTCCAGCGTCTGCAGTGCTTTCCGATGCAGTTCATCTTGCTTGGATTTCAGAGTCGCTGCAGGAGACAGGACAGAAACAGAGCCGTGAGGGGCTGCTGGAGGGGGCCAACCCAGCCCTGCCCCACCCGGGGCATGGAGCTCTGTGGGGAGAGGCCCCACCGGGACCCTGTCTGGCAAATGCTCCGGACTGGTGCCCTGGTTACCGGGGGAAGGGGTGCAGATGTCCCCTGGCCCCAGCCTCCTGGCATGCACACTTCTTGGCACAACAGGTCCTTCTACCCCTTTGCCTTCCTTGCCGCATGGGCCACCCTGATTCTTCCAAAGGCCCAAGCTTCTGGAGAAAAGTTACACCTCTGTCCTGGCATGTGCCTCCCTAGGCTTCCTTACTCAGGAGGCTCCTTCTTTTCTAACCATTTGAACAAATTTCAAGTGGACAATTCAGGGGCATTAAGTACATTCACCATGTCTTGCAGCCATCACTACCGTCCATCTCCAGAACATCTTACCACCCCTGACAGTGTCTGTACCCACTGGACACGACCTCCTCTTCAGCCGGCCCACCAGAAACCTCTACTGCACTTTGACCCCGAGGCTTCTTGCTTTAACCCAAACCAGATACCTCCCTGGTAAATTAAATTGGCTTTAAATGCAGTAGGATACGCATTTGAAGCCTCAGCTACACACTGAACCCCCTGAGAAGCTTTAAAATGATGGTCACAGGCTGCAGTCAGAGTACGTCAGGATGCTGCTGGCAGCACCAGGCAGGGATAGACGTCAGGGGTCCCAGCTCATAGAGCAGCCCTGCTTCTAGAGGATTAAAGGCACATGGAGGGTCTCTGGACTCTGACCAAGGGACGGATGACTCCCTCACTTGACCAGTGTCTGGGAACCCCAGGGTTCCCTATCAGAGCCTCACTGACACCTCGAAGTGACCACTGTCACTCAAGAACAAAGAGCTGGCACCGCACCAGGATCTTACCCTTCCTCCTCCCTTCCTTGTGCAAGTACCAGCTGTTCCTACCTCTCGCTGTGTGGGCATCTGAAGCCCGCTTCCAGGAGCTGGCATTTGGGGAGTGTGGGGGGCTGATGACTATTCTGGGTTTGGCCTGGGTGGGGACCTATTGCTCCCTTTCCCTCAGGCTGCAAGGATACAGAAGGAGGTGGAGCTGGTGGGGTTGGGGAGGGAATGCAGGCTCCAGGCGGCAGGAGGGGAAGCTAGGCACCAAGCTCAGGCCATGTATTTAGTAAATGCTTGCTGTGTACCCAGCTCTGTGCCATGCACCGGGGGGATTTAAAAGACCCCAAAAGATGGCAGTGGTGCTGCGGGTAAAGGTGAACCAGAACGAAGACACTGGGGGCTCAGGGCTGGTGGCACAAATACCCCAGGAGTTCCAGGGGCAGAGATCAACTGGGGCTGGGCCTTGAAAGGAGAAAGAAGCGGGCTCATGAAGAGGGCGTATCTGAGGCTGGCGAAGTTGCAGCAAAAGCAGAAATGAACTGGGGTGTGTGTGTGTGCGCACACACTCGTGCACAACAGTGTGTGAGTGTCTGCGTCTGCACATGTGTGTGTTTTTATGTACGTTTGCACACCTATTCTAGAAGAGTCAATGGAAGTGTGTTGGGGGGTGGACACTGATGGGACAAGAGGCCTGGAAGGCCATCAGGAGGCCCGAGTCACCCCGAGTGGAGGTTCCCGGGCCCCGACACTCACCGTCGGTGGCCTGCAGGCTGTAGGTGAGACCCAGTGCCAGGTAGCCCTTGGACAGAAACTCCCCAGCTTCCTCCCCAAGGTGGATCACCATCATGGCAAAGCGCTCTGCCTCCTCCAGCTGCAAAGAGGAGAGGCAAAGGTCACTGGGGAGGGCAGCTACTCACAGACACCCAGCCTGGGGCCCTTGGAACTGCAGTTCCTCACACCTGACCAGAGAGGCCCAGGCGCCTTTCAGAGGCCACCCAGCCACTGAATGGAAGGATAGCTGCCTCCTCCACCTGTGACAATCTGGACCTTTTACCCCATCCAGGGGCCTGTGTTCCAGGTCATGGGATGCTGCCTTTCACAGGCAAAGTCTGCCTTGCTCCAGAGACCCCAGCTCCCCACAGATGCTCTGAGAGCCTGGACAGTTTGCGGCAGCCTCTTTCTTCACGTGGCCCCCATGGCTGTCGCTGCCCTGCTCAGCAGCAGCGACAGGGGAGCCGGAAGCAGGCAGGGATTGGGGGGGGAACAGGCCGGGCTTGGGGACCAGGCCCTGGGATAGCCCATCCTGCAGAGCAGGCAGGCCGCCACGCCTTCTCCGGCTGTGAGCTTGCTACCCGACACCAGGCGCTCTAACTTTTCAGGGGAAAAAGGCCTGGGGTTGTTTTTGTCCTGGGAGCGGGAGGGACTGTTTCAGTTGGAAAGGGACCAACTGGCACAGGTCACGTGTACACACATCTCACACATCACACGTGACACGAACAGAGGAGCACACAAGGCAGCCCTCATGAGCCCTCTGGGGCACCCACACAGCAGGCAGGGGACAGCTGGGGGCCTCAGTTGTGCCCACTCACAGGCCTCCCAGAGGCCCCTTCCCTTCGCCCAACCCTGGAATCATCTGCCCACGTGGCTGGTATGGCACTGTCACCAAGAATGATTGGTGCCACCCTCAGCAAGGGATTCATACCCACAGCCCCACTGCCACCCAGAGGTCAGGGTCCCTTGTAGGAGACTCCCCTCCACCACCCAGAGGGGCCCACAAAGTTAAGCTGGATTCTGACACCCCAGCCAGTATGCCTGTCCCTGCCCAGGGCCACCCCCCTCGGCAGGAGAGGGACAGCTCTGTGCATCTTGTCATCTGACTGCAGGCCATAGCTGGGGGCACTGGTAGGCTCTCCTTCCCTGGAGTATTAGAGGAGCCTGAGAGAGAGGCCATTAGCTGTGGGGAGGCGAGCCGGGCTGAGCCCACCTTGAGGGCACAGCTGTGGGGAGCTATGTGCAAGAAAAGGCTGGTGGAGCAGAGAACCCACAGAACAGAGGAGTTAAAAACTCCCAAAGTACAAGAGAGGTAGACTGGGTGAGCTGAGAGCCCAGAGAGTGATGGTGGAGGCTGGGGGGCAGTGGGGGCTGACTCCCAGTAGCCCAGCCAGAGCCGTGGCAAACGCTGACAAGGGCAGCTCTCCAGCCCCCACGTGGTCGAGCTCAAGCCACTGACCTGGGCAGTGGACCGCCTCCAGGTTGGCAGACTGGTCACGGGAAGGACACGGAAGCTGAGAGCTGGGCCTATATCACCCTCAGGCCTGAGGTCTCAGGGTTCAGGAGAGGCAGGCAGCTTAGCAAACCTCATGGCTGCCTGCCGCCCAGCCTTGGTTGCCAGGAGGACTGAGGGCAGTGGATGCAGAGATCTGCCTCCTGGAGCACGTGGCCCAGCAGGATGCAGGAGAGCTGCGGGGCCTGAAGTCAGGGCCAGGCTGAGCACGGGGCAAGACCCCAACATCCCTGGAAAAGGGAATGGCAACCCACGCCAGTCTTCTTGCCTGGAGAATCCCATGGACAGAGGAGCCTGGTGGGCTACAGTCCATGGGGTCGCACAGTCAGATGACTGAGCAACTATCACTCACTCAAGCCCTCCTTGAGTGAGGGGGCCCCTGATAGATATGGGACCTCAAGCAAGTCACCTCCTCTCCCTTCTGTGCCCCAGAGGTCCTCATCTGCCCTTGCCAACTCCTAAGTGCCCCTCCCTACAAACCTCCATGGGGCTTCTGCTGCACTCGGCTCTATGCTGCGCTTGGCTGGGGCGGCCCAGTGTCACGGGCACAGGATGTTTGGATGAACCACACGTGGACTCTCTAACGGGGGAGGACCCCATGGGACAGGGTGGCTCTTAATTAAGGCTCCATTGTGTGGTGCTGGCCTGGGGCCACGGAAGATCCAAGAGGGGGAAACTGCCCGGCCGGGGCTGTCCTAGGAGGCCTCCTGGCAGAGGGGACAGGAAGCACTAAGGGAAGGGCAAGTGAGCAAACAGCATCTTGCCTCCTCTGAATTATGCGCAATGCTGGTGTGGTCTGTCTCCCACACTGTCTTCAGGCATCGCTATGCCCCATTCAAATGGGAGCAAGCTTTTTTATAAATCACCAAGTGAAAGTGAAAGTCGCTTAATTGTGTCCAACTCTTTGCAATCCCAGACAATACAGTCCATGGAATTCTCCAGGCCAGAATACTGGAGTGGGTAGCCTTTCCCGTCTCCAGGGGATCTTCCCAACCCAGGGATCGAACCCAGGCCTCCTGCATACGAATTATAAATAGAACTCAGAAACCTCCTGCACTCCATGTATATACACTCTTCTCATGGCCATGTCCTTCTCCTAGGCAAATGCCAACTTCTATCTCCTGCAACCCACGCAGAGAGGGTGCCAGGAATGAAGCTCAGCAATTACTGGCATACAGGGAGAAGTTACTCTGCAATTCACGTATATCATATTCTGGATTAACAGGGCTCACCAGCCTTTAGTTTCAAAAAGTGACAACATGCATCCTTAGGTTTTCCAACTTGTGGTCCACTCTGACTCCAGGTTAGTAGCCATCCTTGGCCAGTACTTGCCAGCCCTGCCCACACAGTTTAAAATGGTCTCTGAGCGTGGTGTCAGCATTTGTCTCAAATCAAACCCACAAGGCTTCAGTGTACCACTTTTTCATGTGGCCGACAGCACTTTTGATCTCTATTACCTACCACAAAAGTTTTTTGCATGTGGAGTCAAAGCGATGATTATGAATGAAGAAAAATACTATTAGTTTTATTAAATACGATAATATACAGTATTAATATATTTATTCATGGGTACTTTAGCCAGCCAAAGGGGAAAATGCTATCGCATTAAAAATCAACAAAATCCCCAAATATATATGTATTTTAAATATAAAATATAAATACATAATGCACAATTCCCCTTCATCTAAGACAGGAATGGGAATCCTAAAACTCTTGAGAATATGGTTTTCCCACCTTTGTCTTTAAGTGTGATGAAGTAAAGTGAAAGTGAAAGTTGCTCAGTTGTGTCCGACTCTTTGTGACCCCATGGACTATACAGTCCATGGAATTCTCCAGGCCAGAATACTGGAGTGGGTAGCCTTTCCCTTCTCCAGCAGATCTTCCCGACCCAGGAACTGAATGAAGGTCTCCTGCATTACAGGCAGATTCCTTACCAACTGAGCTATCAGGGAAACCCTTAAGTGTGTTAAACCCACCTAAATCCAGAATCACTCCAAGCCCCTGAGTAAGTTTTCCACGCAAAGATCAGGACAGCCTAGCAGCTAAGAACACAACCATTAGGGCCAGGCTTCCTGAACTCAAATCCTGGCTTGGCTATTTACTGTATGACCTTGGGCAAGTTGCTTCACTCTGCTGTGACCCAGTTCCTTCTTCTGTAACATGGGGATAACAGGTTTGGATCTCACAGGATTGTGGGGAGGACTGAATGATGAAATAAAGACATGACAAACACTCAGAGCAGTGCTTGAAGAAACCTAATCTACTATCACTATTAGCTGTGATATTAGGTCTATAATTAGCTTAATTTTCCAGAATTTTTTTAAGTCTCAGTCTAATACAGGTGGCAGGTGCCATCTGGGTAGAGTCCGTGTCCCCTACAGCTACATGGACTCACTGACAAGTTAGGAAGTGGCATCAAAGACCTTCCTGGAACCCAGAGAGGGGACACCACTGCCTGCCTTCCGTCTCTGGCGTGACCCTTAATCACAGAAAAGGAGTGACTCTACACAAGGACACCAGGGTCTCCCGGCAGTCAGCTGTGCCGGGTGGGCCTGCCTCTCTGAGCCCTCCCCCGCCACGGTCCGCGGCACACACGCCAGTACCCACCCGCCTAGCTGTGTCACGGTACTCACTTCTACTGTGGGTAATACACTCAGATACTTCCTGTGCTATTCTCTACTCCCTTTATAAAAGGGTTCTATTTCACAATCAAGTAGTAGGTCTCAATCTGTGATGTGAAAAGCAAATTGCTGACTGAGCTGCCCAGAGCCCGCCCATCTACAGCCACCCAGCCATCTGATACCGCACTTGCCCGTCCCAATCCCCACGTGCCGCCTCCTGTGGCCTCCGCAGTGAACAGCTAATGGCTCTAGAGTTGCGGCCCCTGCTTCCGTAAGATCTGCTCAGGTTACAGCACTGTCCCCTCCTTGCTCATTAAAATACTTCTAGGGTGAGGGGTTTTCAAAGCTTTCAACCATTCTCCTGCATTTTTTTTTTTTTAATATTTATATGTTTTTGGCTCCACGGAGTCTTTGTTGCTTCAAGAGGGCTTCTCATTGTGGTGGCTCCTCTGTGGAACACAGGTTCTAGAGCGCTGTCCCCATAGCTGCGGCACGTGGGATCTTCCCGGACCAGGGATCAAACTCCTGTCCCCTGCATTGGCAGGCGGATTCTTAACCACTGAACCACCAGGGCAGTCCCCCTGCACTGCTTTTGAACACCTCTTTTAGCTGTAACTCTGCCACGAAACCCAGGAGGAGATCCCCCACCCTCCCTTGCAATTCCAGAGCAACTGGTGCCCACCGGAGTCTCACAGCACGGTGGCCAGCTGACAGAAGGGTTTTTCATAGCTGAGGTTGCGAGGTACAGGGCACTTAGGGGACCCATCTGAGGTCACCCCGCTAGTAAATGGGAGAACTTTTTCTAAGTTTTCAACCCAGGTCTTCTCAGTCTATATCTAGGTCTTTGAGAGCTGCTCAATTCATGGCTGCCCTCTGTGGGTCTTCATTTTTCTCCTCTGTGACCCTCTGGGGAAAAGGATGTAAGAAAGGATGCAGCATTTTGATCCTTTGCTTTCGCTTTCTGTAAGTAAGGAAGTGTTCCCGTGCTTTTCCAAGCTCCTGCCTATCTCCAGTTCTCCTAATTTGGTCCCCGCACAGCCAGGCTCCTGGCTTGTACACTCTGCTCCTGCTCAGGCTGCCTGGTTCATCTCGCAGGCACCAGACTGGTTGTACCCCTTCCTCCTTCCCAGGGAACCAGAGAAAGGTCATTTCTGAGCCTGCAAAGCTCTGTTTAAACAGCACCTCCAGTTTGTCCTTAGTCACTTCCCACAGGGTCCAGGACCTATTGTTATCTGCTCTCCCTCAAAACACATTTTTTCTTCCTGGAAGGAACAGGTACTCTTCCGTATCTCCACAAACTCAAGGCAGGACAGCTGGCATTCTTTCTGGACTCCAAAACACTTAATCCATCTTTCTGAATCTCAAAAAACAAAGGCAACACCACAAAGGCGCATCCTTTCTGAGAGGCTGCTATTTCAAAGGGGCCATCACAGGGATGGTTACCATTGACCAGGTACCTCCCACGTGCTAAGCAGGGACACTGCTCAGCTCTGGGGGTCACAGCCATCCTGTAATGGTGGATGCAACTATCTCCAGGTCACTGATACGGCACAGAGAGGGCGAATTACTTACCCAGAGTCACACAGCTACTAAGTGGGAGGCCAGGGATTTGAACCCTATCCTCTCAGCCTCCAAAGCCTGCCCTCTTTCTACTACCCCAGCCACCCCCTTAGGGGAAGAGGCTGAGGGACAGCACCACATACTTTTTAAAAAACAAGCATGGCTTGCTTTTCAGTTCCACAACCTCCTCTCCTTCCACATGTGACACACACACCCACCCCCTAGCTGCCTAGAAAGGTTTTAATCTTTTTAATTAAATGAATCTGAACTAATTTTGTTTGCAGGGATATGAAAAAATATTTACAGCTCCTCTTTCTCATGCCTCGAATAACTGGCTGGGACCCTGGCAAGACACTGCCATGCTGAGGCAGGAGGCTGCCCCACCCCTGTCACCAGGTCAGAGCCTGGACACGACACCCTCCTCCACTCAGAATAAACAGCGGGACCAGTGCTCTCAACCCTGGGATATCACAGGTCCCTCTGCCCAGGCCCCTCCTCACCCACTCTCACTTGGGCAATCTTGCTCTCAGACCCAGCCCGGAGCATCCCACACTGGCTCTGGGCACAGGGACATTAGTCCTAGGCATAAGGACAGGACATGGAGGTAACAGGTGCTCCACCTCTGGGCACACGACCACCTAGTCTGCTTTCACCCAGCACAACTCACTTTTCCAAGCCCCAGTTTCAGCCTCCCTTCCTGCAACCTGGGCCAAACTGTCCACCCCCAGATCTCCATCCCCTGCTCATGGGGCTTGGCTGGGCCTGCTGGGGGCTGACGTGAGTCAGAAGAGACATGAAGGCAGGAGACGGAGGTGGCGTCAGACGCCTTTCAGGATCTGTGCTTGCCACCAGCACCAGCACCCCTCTGCCTGCCTGTCAGACCCATTCTTCCTGCTCATAGCCTTGAGGACAGAGAGAGTGGGCCACCCTTCCCCTGGCCTCCTAGGAGAACAGGCTGCCCCTGGCCACCCATAGCCTGCTCTCAGCCCAGCACCAACCCAGGGAGCAAGCAGGGAGGCCCGTGAACCAAATGTAGATTTCCCACACCTGTCCCTCCTGGCCGGCTGGAGCCAAAGTCAATCTATCTGAAAACCTACTACGTGCAGGGTTCTTTGTGGGGGCGAAGGGCTGAGGATATGAGACACAGTATGTGAAGAAGCTTCCTGTTTAGATGGAAAGGCAAGTACCATACAAGGCAGAACTCCTTGCCAAGTAGGATCCATCCAATCAGCACCCGGCATGAACTCTGGGCTGCAGTTTCAAGAAAGAGGAGACAGATTTCCTGCCTTCAAGAAACATATGCAAAAGGAAATGCAATGCATCATGCTAAGTGTCCAAGGTATAAATGGGACTTTAGGGAAGGTACGAGAAATGAGGTTCCAGAGCAAGGAAGGCTGCCAGGAGCCCACCCCAGCCCTACAGCAGGACCACGCTCCAGCCTGGACCCGATTTAAACTGTAGTTCAAACCGGCCCCCAAACCCAAATATGTTTCTCAGCCAAGGTTAAATGGCTCACTCACCCTCCTCCCCATTTCGGATGTCAAGTCTGCATGCTGAGGTTTCCTTTTGGGCTTTTCTATTTATGTTGTCATTGATTACTTTGCTCCCAACTCATCTGATTTCAATTTGGACTGATTGGATCCTAATTTTATTACCATGTAATCTGAATGCACATAATTACTGTCATTATACTGCTGAGGGAAACAGCTCCTCCGCGGTGGGAAGACCTAAATTTAGGGCTTCCTGGCAAGGGCGGCACTGCCTGGGTGGACCCACAGCCGTCTCAGAGCCGGCAGCCCCTGGGAGCACAGATGCCCTCCCCACCCACCTTTGGCGAGGTGGGCATTTGGGCTTCGTCCCAGGGATGCACTTGAGGCCCCTCTCTGGAGCCTTGGGAACACACAGGGCTGTGAGCTAGGGGTCAGCAAGCCCACGCTCTGCATCTTCTGGCTCACACGACCACCCGCCACTGCTGTGTTCAGCCTGGGTCCTCACTCTGCTGGCACCCATATGCCACCCAGAGGGGACCCTGTCCTCTAGGGTGGAAGATGCCAACAGTCTCCCGAAAAACACTTGGGGGACAGGCAATTTCCCCAGTAACCATGAGGCTGAGGAAAGCAAGCTGGGATGGAAGGGACCACCTCTGAGCCCCATCCAAGGCCCCCTCCTCCTGGAGGCCTCCCTGACCTGTCCAGCCCTCTCCTGACTCGTCATTTACACCACACGACAGTGAAACTCTTACGCCTCTCATCACGCTGCCTCCTCCACATGCTGAGAGCCTATTACAGATCAGTCTTACAGGACATCATAAAGCCTGGGGCCAAAAGCCATGCTTTCTCCTCCCCCATCTCCCACAGTCGGGTGGGGCCAAGGCAGGGCCATACTCGCATGTCATACACAGGGACCCAAGGACCAGGGAACAGAGGGAAGGTGCTGCTCCCCGGCCCCCCACCCCCAATCCGAGGGAGCCAGTCCCTGCAGCAGAGCCAGGATCAGGCCCACTGGGTGGCGAGGCAGGAGGCCCTCTGAGAGGGTCCTCAGCATACTTAGTGGGAAGGGTTAGAATGCAAAATCTCCCTCCCCAGAGCTGGAGGGGTTGGAGAGGCTGCTGATTCTGAAGCATCTGCCAGAGGCACCTGGAACCTAGCCCCTGTTGCCCTGGAACAAGCTGAGCACCCGACAGCAAGGGCAGGCAGGGGTGTCAGGACATCAGGAACGGGAGGGACATGTATGGGAGAAGCTCCCCCTTTGGGAGACACTGGGCCAATGAAAGAACTAGGCTTATTGAGCTTGAAGAGAGATGTAGGTGGGCTGAAAGCCAACACGTGGGAGAGACGCTGCACTGTTCTAGTTGCTGAAGAGGGTGGAAACAGGATGGCCTGGGCATAGGAGGCTGATGTGGGCCTGTGAAAGCCAGGAACGTGGGCAAAGGAGCTTCCAGTGAGAGCAGACAGCTGGGCAGAGGCACCGCTGCAAGATCCCCCAGGCCGAGAGCAGCAGCCAGGGAGCCAGGGTGAGGGGAGCAGCAGGCGAGGCCTGGAGCTCTGGGTTCCTGGGCCAGGGCTCCTTCCCCACTACCCCTGCTGACCTCCTAGAGGGAAAGTTGCTGTGCAGAGATGGCGAACGCTGAGCTCGTCTGTAGTTCAGCCAACTCAGCAGAGAGTGGTAAGCAGGCAGCTGAGCACAAGGCAGGGACTGGGTGCTGGAATTCAGAGGGAAGGAGGTGGCTGACAGAGAGACCACCCTCCCATCCAGCCCAGAGCTGGTTCCGACTCTGAACGGTGGGCCATCCCAGGTAACTCCAAGGTCCTGCTCACATTCCCTGTGTTGGGCAGGTGGGGGGCACCTTGTCTTTTGACTCCACATTTGGCTCCCTGGAGACAGTCAAGGCTGAAGCACAAACCTGACACCATCCTGAGTTGGGGGATGAAGGCTGGAGTTTTCAGAGCCATTCTCCACTCCCCGACCCCTTCCACACACAGCAAGACGCACCCACCTGCTGCCACCCTCCTGCAGGAAGCTGCCAGGACCTGGGCCCTGAGACCAGAATCACTCACCCAATGCAGGGACCCGATGCAGACCTTGGCGGCCATCAGGGGCACGGTGGGGTCCGAGGGCCGCAGCTTCACGCACTCCCGCAGCAGCGACACGGCGTAGGATGACTGCAGGAGAAAGGGCGGCGACATGGTCACTCACAGCCCTGGGTTGCAGCAGACTGGGTGTTTCATGCCTTCAGTGGGGGTACCTCCCAAACAGCCAGCCCCTGCCCTGCACCCCTTTCCTCCCAAGCCAGGAAGAGGCCCACTGGAAGGACCCCAAGCAGAGGTGGCAGGCAAGTCCCCCCGGGGCTGTTTCCTCATCTGGAAAATAGAGCTAAGGAGAAAAAACAGGGAAACTCTTCCAAAGGAATTCACATGTGAACCACGGGAGTTTTAGAGGTAGAAGGAAACTCTCTCAGATCTCTGAGAGGTGATAAGGTTTTACAGGTGATAAGAGGACAAACCCACATGGAGACTGGCGGGAGCAAAAAGGCTGTCAGAAAAGAAGCCACGGAGATGGGGCCACAGACATGCTGAGGATGGCCAAGTGTAGAGGGTCGGTAAAGCCCAGCCCACAGGCCAAATGCGGCCCTCTGCCTGCTTCTGTAAATAAAGTTTTATTGGAACTTGGCCACACCCATTCAGACGAGTATTGCCTACAGATGCTCTCATGATGCAAAGGCAGAGTGGAATAGTTCCCACGAAGATTGACCTACAAAGTAAAAAATGTTTACTCTCTGACCTTTTACAGAAAGTCTGCTGACCTCTGTTCTAAGCACTTTATAAATATGAGGTCATTTATTTTTCACAACTCTCCTATGAGGTAGGTTGCTATTGAAACCGTGTAACTCAGATTGGGACTTGAACGTATGGTCTTTTAACTGAGATCACACACCTGGTTCTCAGGACCTAATGCAGCTCAGGTTCCTGATGTCTCATCACAGAAAGAATTCAATGACAGAAACAAAGTGATAGGTAAGAAGTGGATTTATTTAGGGAGAAACACACTCCACAGAGTGTGGGCCAGAAGAGAGAGCGCCCTTGAAATATGGCAGTTAGTTTTTACGGGCTGGGTAACTCTATAGGCTAATGAGTGGGAGGATTATTCCAACTATTTCATCACATCCTAAAGGCTGTCCCTGCTCCCTTCCCTCCTGTTTCACTCTGTCCCTATTTACAGATGAGGAAACTGAAATGCAGAGAAGTGGTGTGTTTGAAGCCACACTGACTATAAATGGCTGCACTGGGGTTTGAAGAGTTTGACTTTAAGCTTGTAACCACTGCCCTATCCTGCCTACCTTGCCCAGCGAGGAGGCTTCCGTCTCCCTCCTACACACGCATGTGCACGCACGTGTGCACATGTGTGTAACTACAATTCCCACAAGCTGGGCCCTACTGTTGGCCCAGCTCACCACCATTAGTTAGCTTCACCCTCCCTGGCTACTCCAGAGGCCCCGTGAGGACATGGGGACTCTGTGAAGGCTCCCTGTCCACAGCACAGTATGGAGACTAGTGGACACAGACCTGGGGCCCCACTGGTCTGTGTCCACCCTGGGACCCCGCCTTTCTCTACCTGCCTTTCCTTTCCCCGCAGAGAAAGGAGAGCTTTTCTCAGCCCAGATGTGACAGACTTCCCTGGGCTCTGGGCTCAGGCTTATTAGGCCGATTTCAGGTGTCTCAGCCTTGGGCCTGCTCCGTGTCAAGCGTGGCACTGGGAGTTGTGGGGTCCCTGCTGGGAGTGGTAAGAGACCCACAGAAAGGCTGGGTGGAGAGGACAAAGCCCCGCACCACTGCTCTCTCAGGAAAGAAGAGGGTAAGAGACCAAGAGTGTTAGCATACGACCAGCTGGGAGGCTGGGGGCCTGCGGGGCAGGGGGATTCTCGGTGTGGGCTGTGGACAGGCCAGCGAAGGGCTGGCAGGAGGCACCAGGCCACCCCCCTCTCCCAAGACCCTCTCCTCTGGAGGCTGCTCCCAGCCCCTAGCTGTGGCCCCCTCTGCCCCACCCCCCAGCAGCCCTTTCCCTTTCCCTGGCTGCTGACCTCAGCATCCCTGAAACACAGACTTCTCTAACCCTGACCCTCCATGTCCCACCCCGACCCGAACCAGGAAACACTGCTATTTAAGGAGCCATCTAAGGACTCCTCAGTCAGAGCTGCTGGCTTTTTTTTTTTTCTTTTTTTGTCATGCTGGTTACCTAGCAACGCAGCCACTGAGGAGACCAAGAGAAGAAGCGACCTAAATCATGCCAGGGAACTTGTCCTCTCTTCCTGCAGGTGGAGGTGCCGGATATACTCATATCCGCCTGGCCTCACCTTCTGCACACAACTGCAGGGACAGAACCTGGATTCCCACCTTAGGCTCCTGGCAAAGGACAAGGTCTGGCTATTCTTCCCAGGGCTGCATGGGCCAACCAGGCAGGCTGAGCCGGTGTGCAGGGCTCCTGAGGGGTGGGAATGGAGAGCCTGCATCCAGAGCAATCTCCTGCTGCACTAACCCAGGTGTAGGTGTGACCCAGCCTGTGGGGCCTCACGCACGAGGCACTCACTGATCACTCCAACCTCCTGCCTGTAAGCCCATTCTTGTGTCTACCTTTCTGTTCTGGGAAGGAGCCAGGCCATGACACCAGCTCCCCAGATTCTGGGGTGTGCCAGGCTGCGTCTGAACCTCTCTGAGCCTGGCTCTTTTCAGTAAGGGGGCTGAAGACCTCGTAATTCCCAGGTTGGTGTGACACTTTCTCCTGAAATGGGGGCCTTCCAGGAGCACCCCCAGAAATTAAAGCTAACATCTGAGAGCAGTGCATTCTTCTGAGGAGGGGTCCCCAGCTTTCCTCAGCATCTCAAAGTGGTCCACGACCCACAGAAGGGTGGAGACCTAGCCCTGGGCCTCTCCTCCCAGACCATACTCAGACTAGAGGCTCTTTCTCTGTTTCCTCAAGGCAGAAAGAAGCTGTCAAATGTCATCATCAGCTACCTACCCAGGCTCCATACAAGCCCCAGCCTCCCTTCTTCCTCCCCTTGGCCTCAACCCATCTGTGTTCTGAGCTCCCTCTGACCCTCAACAAGACCCTGCTGAGCACACAGCCAGGGTACATCATGTCATGACTTACAGGATGCCCTGTGAGGTGGCCAAGATGATGAGGGAAGGGGAAGAGGTTGGGAAGAAAAACGCTTGGCAAGGTAACAAGGGTGCAGAGAAGGCTCCTGCTTGATTCTTGGCTGTACGTCTCCAGCCCCTTCCCCCCTGTCAGAAGAGGCACTTGCTCTTCCCCATCCCCACCAGAACCTTGTGAGCATAGCTTCCTTTCGGGGGGTGGGGTGGGGTGGCGGGGAGGGTGCTGGCAAGCCCAGGAGGACCCTCCCTGGAGACGACTGCAGGGCGAGAAGAGCAGGCGGCACAAATGGCTTGGGGGTGGCGGGGGAGGAATTCCCTCAGCCCCACAAATGGGCTCTGGGTGTTTATAGCTCTTGGAACGATCTGTGAGCTCAAGCCTCCTTACTTCCTGCATTCGTAGCATCCTCAGCCCCAACACCCTCAGCACCCAGCTCCGGAAAGGTTTTCCTTTCATGTCACTGCTGAGAATAGAGGCTTATGTAAGTGTGATTCTCATGGGAGGGAAAACCAGTGGGTGCAGGGACAGGGCTTGGGGAGAGGGTGGTGGAGGGCAAACACAGTTCTGGAGACCTAGATTAGGTCAGCCCTGCTCCGGGCAGGACTCCTCCTGACCACCCCAGCATGTCCACCTCGCAGAGCACCCAAAACACGTCCTTGGGAGAAGGGGGGTGCTCTGCTCTACCCTTCAACCCCTCCCTCCTAGGGAAGTTCTGGATTTGCAAGAAGGTCCTTCCTGCTGCCACACTCCCAGATGAGAAGAGATGCAGCCCCCAACAGAACACCGTTCCCCTCGCTGGGAACCCACGTCCATGCCTGTCTCAGGCAATCACACCAACCAGCTCGCAGGCAGAAATGCTGCAACGCCCCAGGTGTGCACACGTACTCAGAGAAAACCATTCACAGATTCACACCTATACACCTGGCCCCGTCGTAACTCACAGATAAGACATCAGGTTCACCCTGGGGTCTGTGCGCCACCCTTTGTGCCCCCCTTTGTGCCCCTCATTCCCTGGAGATTAACATCCGTTGCGGGACAATATTTCTGAATCATTGCCCCACCCTTTGCCAGCCTCTGCAAGGGACTAATGGAGAGTGGAGCCCCCAGCCCCCTCTGAGGGGGAGTGTGCAGCCCCCAGCATGCCCTGGGCCTTACCTTCCCGCAGGCCACCATGGACAGGGCCACCTGGTACCAGAGGTGAAATTCTCCGAACGCAAACTTCATGGCTCGCTCCAGGCACTGCGAAGAGGGAGTCGGTCAACACTTTCCCTGCAGGGGTCCTCCCTGCCCTGGCCCACCCACACCGTTCCAGGGGAGTCACTGCTCCAGGCACTTGCGATGGAGGCAGCCAGAGCTCACCCCTGGTTCCTGCAGAGGACTCCAGGGCAGCCTGTCTCTACCAGCGCATGCTGCGAGTCCTTGCACAAGCTTCTCACCCTCTCTGGCCCTGGGTTCCCTCCACCGTATCATGTGAACCCACATCAGGGCGACAGTGAAAAGCGCATGAAATGAGATTTGTGACAGCGCTTTCAAAATGTGAACATCCAATAAAAATAATAGTTGACAATTCTCACTATTATGCCTGGCACCATCCTCAGCTTTCTACGTGGACAAACACATTTACTCTTCCCAACAACTCACTGAGGCAGCTTCTCTGATTACCCCCATTTCACAGATGAAGAAGCTGAGACTCGATTGATTTGCCAGAGTTGCAGGGCCAGTAAGCAACAAACTTACTGACTCTGAAGCCCGTGTACAGAATGATGCCCGAATGCACAGGCTTCCTTCTGCTCTTCGCGACAACCATCAAGAAAAACCATCTGCTCCCTGGCCCTCTGATCGGGGCCACCCCAAGTCAGGGGCGGTCTGTGAGACCTGGCAGTAACCAACAGAAGTGGCTCCCGGCGACAGAGGCAGAGCCAGCGCACGAGGCCAGGATTCACCTTATGGCCCCAGTCAGGCGGGCCGGGCACAGAGGTGAGGGGCACAGGCCCACACACAGGCACCTGCAGAGCTCAGGGGCCTGGGTCTCCCATGCTGACTCAACACACTCCCTTGCACCTGGGCAGAGCCACCTGACCAGGCCTCGCCCTCCTCACTGGCGAACTTAAGAGACCACTTATCTCCTGATACTAAAGATGGTATCTTCTGGAAGTGCCTCCCGTGGTGCCTTGGTGTAAGCGAGGGCTCGGCAGGTGTCACTGCCCCTCCTCTCGGGAGCTCTCCCAAACATGTGGACAGAGAATCTGCTGCTGAGAGGGCCACCTAAGCCCAGGGCCCTAGAGCCACCCTTGATCTCAGCTTGGATCTGAAAGCTCAAATATGTGCACATGCCATTCACCCTGGGTGCCAGGGGAGGGCAGGAGGGACGGGCAGCTCTGTGCCCCTGGTCCTCACATCCTGGAGCGGGACCATCCCCTGGGTCCAGCCCATGGAGTGCTGCCCCAGTAGGGTCTGCCCAATACAACGGGGGTGCCCATTCTAGAGGGGGTGGGAGGGGGATCCAGGCTCCCAGCCACTCTCAGCTCAGAACCCCTCCAGGAGAGGCAGTCACAGAAAACCAGCATCACCTCCAGGGGAAACGGAGGGGTGGATAATTGTCCTCTTGGGCTTCTCTATAAAACACCACGTGCTCTTTCAAAGGAAAAAACACATGACAACATTTGAAAAAACAGATACACTCTGCCAGTGAAGGGCAGCCCCTCTCTGTGCTGGGTCTCCCAAGAACAGAGCCGGACCCCTTGGTGGCGGCAGGGGAGGGACGAGGAGGAGGTTGTACCTCGGAGAGCATGACATACTGGCCCCGCCTGCCCAGCGTGATGCTCAGCAGGTCATAGATGGCCGCCGCATTCTGCAGGCTCACGGCCCGGTCCTCCTCCTGCTCCGGTGCCCGGCTCAGCACCACATCCCGAGTGGCCTGTGGGGAGACACGGTTTAGAAAAGAGTGAGGACAGAGAATAAACAGCTGCCTGTCTCCACAGGGCCCCTGCCTCTGAGGCCCAGTGACCTTCACCCTTTCGCTGCTGACCCAGGCCACACTCCTAGAGCCAGCCAGAGCCTTTCCCCACCACCACGACAGCAAGCAAACCCTCCATCTGTAGCCCAGGCTGGGGTGATGGAGCAGTCCTGAGTCCCTGCTCCTGATTTTCAGTGTTTTATTCTGCAAGCTGTCCAACCTACAGAAAAGTTGCAAGAACAGTAATACAAGAGCAGTAAACCCAACTTGGTAACATGGACCACAGTGGCTTTGACTCTCTAATAACAGTAGCAGCAGCAGCAGCAGTAGTTATGGTAGCCAGTTAGAGCAACTTGGACTTTCATCCCTAAATAGGACATTCTTTCTATAACCACAAGAGAAATGCCAAATTCAGGACATGGAACACTGTCCCCTCTATCTTCTAAGAGCAGCTCATATTCAGATCTTGCCTCCCATCCCACCAATGCCTTCATGGAAGAGCCGTCACACCAGGATCCAACCCAGGATCATGCTCTGCAGGTGGGCACCAAGTCTCTTGTGCCTCCTTTCACTGTTAGGAGTCCCGTGGCCCTCCTGTCTCCAGGACACTGGCATTGCTGAGGGGACAGGCCAGCTGTCCTCTGGGACAGTCCTTGTGTGTGTAATCGTCCACTCACAGAACAACCCTCAGATAACACTGGGAACTGACAAGATTGGGGGCGGCTCTGCAGTTTGACTCACAGGACTAGAGTTTGGGCGGTGGCCCCCGCCCCCGTGCCCTTTTCCTCTGAAGGTGCCCCCAAGTTCCTCCGACAAGGACCCCTATACCTCCTTCCCATCACCCGCGTGTCCGGGCCAGAGCTTGTCCCTGACTTCCCACTACGGAACTCTCCTCTGTCCTTCTCAGAAACCTCCCCACAGCCCAAGGTCTCTGTGCTTGGCATCCGGCACCCAGGAGTCCAGTAGCTCAGAGTTGCGGGGGACTGCTCAGGGAGGGGAGGGGCAAGAGAAAACGTGCTTTAGGAGTGGGCAAGTCTGCACAATCTGAAGGGGGGCTCTGTAAACCCAAGCTAGAAATCCCCCCATCAGGAACTGGCGACCCACTTGTTCTGTGCCCTGTGGTCCCACCCACTCTTGTACACTCACATCCTGGGGACAGCGTTCAGGAGAAGCTAAACAGGTGTCATGGGGATCCTGAAAGGGTTGGGGACAGGCTGGGAATGCTCTGGGCCCCCTGTGTCTCCTCCAATCATAAACACAAACACACACACATACACACACACACACACTCTCTCTCTCTGAGGGCTGTGTCTGAGCAGAAGCAAAGCTGGGTTCTGGGCAGACGCTCCCGCTGGCCGCTTCCAGCGTCCTCCCTCCTCTTGCCTCCTCTCCACCAAAGGGGTCCCTTCCCAGCACCCCCTCCCTCTGTAGAAAGGGCTGAACCCCCTTTCATGAGTTGGGACTCACTCTCCTCTACTACGCCACAAAGGACCTCAGATCCAGGGACTTGACCTCTTTGACAGGATTAAAAAGACCTCCTGACCCTTAAAACCCAGATCCTGTTGGTCAGGTTCAAACAATGTGTCCATAGGTGGTCCTCACAACTTCCTTCCATGCAAGACTACTATTGCCTCCGCCAGGGCAGGGGTTGGGGCTCCCAAGGGTGATGGCTACAGAGGCAAAAGCTCAACGGTATTTGGATTATAGGTTCTGGACATGTCCCACCGTGCAGGCTTGACGTGCATTCCCACAGAGGCTTCTAGAAGCCAAAATGCCTGTAAGACCCAAGGACGTGACTCACTCATGGGGGCTTTTCAGTAAGGCAGCCCAATGGCCTTGATGGGGCTGCTCCTCTGGGCACAACAGGCCAGGGGTGTCCACCACCCCAATGGGCATGGACTGCCCCAGGAGAGGGTGCTGGGGATGGAAGAAGATCCCCAGAACGGTTGAGTCCCAGTGCCAGCTTGGTAAACAAGAGCCGCTCAGATGCCAAAGGGTTAAGGGAGAGGAGTGGAGAGGGAATGCCAGAGCAATCCCCCTCCTTCCCAGTGAAATCCACCCACACACGCACTAACAGGAAGAGAAGAGATTCTAAGGACAGCCTTGGCAGCAGCTATTTCACCAAGGAACACAAAACCCACTCTGTGCCCAGCCATGGACCTGCCCACTTCTCCACCTCCAGCAACTCCCCAGCTCTCGGCCACCCAGGGTGGGGGCTGCCTCTATGGTGGGATGGGGCCTGGAGGTTTGGGGCTGAGAGAGGGGGAGACACAGTCCCTGCTCTCAGGGAGGGGCTATGGAAAAGGACGCAGCAGCAGTACCCTGCAGGATCGAGGACCCAGTCTATTGTAGGGGACGGTAAGCAGTAAGCTTTGGTTGGCCTGTCCTCCAGGAGCACCCTGCCAGACCCCCACTCCTTTCTGTGGCTGCCAAGGAGCCCTATGCCGCTGGTCAGCTTCTCTCCACTAGCTCCCAGGTCCTTCCCTGCGGCTCCCTCCCCTCACCAAGGCCCATCTATGTTCTCAATTTGGGGATCCCTTCCTTCTGCTGCTCTCCCTGACTTGTCTTGCCAGGTGAGGTTGCCCACCTCACATCCTCTCCCAACCCTAGGCACACACCTGGGCCCCACATGCCCCTCTTGCTCATTAGTTCTTGGAGCAGGAATGCATCTCGCTCATCTCTAGCCTGCCAGCCCCAGCACAGGCCTGCACACAGCACTCTCAAGCGACATCTGAAACAGAAAGATTCTGGCCCTCATGTGGAAACTTCCTCCTGTTGCCCTAGACCCTGACCTTTAAGAGAACAGTGTCTCTAAATGTGTGTGGTTGGTAGGAGGAAGGCGTGGACTCCTAAGCTCTGGGCAAGCCTTAGGTTAGAAGGACAGGAATGGATGAGGGAACCACACAGCATCTCCTCTGTCTGAGGACTCCCTCCCACCCCAACAGGGAGACAGTAGGAAAGGCATCTTCCCAGGGGTCCTCAGGACTTGGCACCTGTACCAAGAGGGAAGTGTGGGTCCCCAAAGGAAACTCAAAAGCAGAAGTTTGCAAGCAGTTGCTCTGGTTTTGGGGCAGGGCTGCGGTGAAACGCTCCCGGGTTTGCAGGGCAGCTGGGTAGCATGTATATGTAACCATGGCAACGGGGTGGGGTGGGGGAGAACCAGAAAAGAAAAAAGGAAGCCACAGTGCGGGGCGGGGGTGGGGGGTGGGGGCACTGGTGACAGGGTGAATTCACGTGCAGCTCAGGGGCCAGAGCAGGCCTCGGTGCACAGGGCCTCAGACCTTCTGGGGTCTTGAGTCCCCACCCAGGGCGCCCTAGCTGCCCTGCTCCCTCCTCCTCCACTGAGCTCCCTCCTTCAGGCCACAACTCTGCGCCCAGCTCAGCTGCCTGCCTCACCCTTGGCCCCCTCACATACTTCCCTTCCACCATTTAAATGTCCTCACAAGGACGTCCTGCACGTCAGATGCAGTGACAGTCATGAACTGTATGGAAACTAAATGTTCTCATCACCCCACTCCTTACTAGTCTGGGATAGTGACAGGCTATTCTCCTGTTTTCCCCTGCAAAACCTTCAGGCTCCTCCACTTCAGGGGGTGCCCTGCTCTTGTTTACTTCATGCACTTAATCCCAGGCAGGGTTCATCACCTTTCCCAGCTCCTAGCCTTGGACCCTCTGCTCTGCTGTCCTTCCAAGGGGCAGTCTCCCCAGACCAAGCAGGTCAGAAGAGGAAAAGTCAAAGAAACATGTTCTTCCCCACCCCTCCATCATCCAGTGTGACCCACTGTGGCCTTTGGACATGTACTCATGAAGCAAACATCACGCCTTAAGAAAACACCCACGAGGGCATGTCTTCTGCCCCAGATGGACCAGCGGCGTGACACCTCAGGCAGGATGGTCCTTGCTCAAATGGCCACCCCTCGTGTGGGTGCCACGCATTTTAGAAGCTGAATTATCACTGCCATGATCTCATACTAACCCCATGGAGGGGCAGGATGAAACTGCCGGTGTTCCCATTACAGATGGGAACTTGTGCGAGGAACTTTGCTAACTTGCGCGCGGTCTCCGGGAGTTAAGGCTGCACCTCCGACGGCCAGTCTAGGACAAGCTTCTACTGCTTTAAGTACCTGCAGCCCTATGGGCTTCTCGGCCAGCCCTGGTCCCCAACCTCTGTTGGCCGCAGGGCCACAGACAGCCCTGACCACAGATAGCCCTGACAGCCCCATTTCTCCTCTGATCCTGGACACGAGCAGGGTAAAGGGAAAGGGAACTAACTTGTAGAGTCCTTTGTAAGTATTATCACATAATGCTGACAAAGACCATCCCCTATTCTATTGTCCTTTTTATCAGATGAGAAAACGGAGGTCCAGAGGGACCAAGGAGGATACTCAAGGCATACAGATAGGGGGTTGAGGACCCAGATTAGAACCTAGACATTCTGACTTTACCCCAAGTCGTCCCCTGCCTCCAGGTGTCTCTTAGGAAGAATCCGCCAGCCCCGCCCACACCGGCAGAGGCCCTGGGGTGGCTCTGCTTGGGAAGCACCAAAGCAAAACATGAGGCTGGGCTTCTCACTCAGGTCTCAGGGGCTGCTTCTCAGCAGAGAACAAGCTCCCTGGACCACATCAACCCCGTTCTCAGGGACAGCCTCTTGGCTGGCCAGGGACCCCGCCTCGGGGCCTGCTGCTCACCCCCCACAGCCATCACCCTAGAAAGGAATCTCCCAGTGGCATTTGCGCCTGTCCCTCCCTGGAGGACGCGGTCACGTTCTGCTCCTGCTGTGCTCCCCACCAGCAGACATTGTTACCACTGGCTCGAGAGCCGCCAGCCCACAGAACCGAGAAATAACATGTTCTGTGCCATGTCTCATCTACACAGGATCCTGGCCAGGCCCCTCTCAGGCCCTTGCTTCTGCAGCAGAAGCTTTCCTGCCAGCGAGGGTGCGAGGCTCTCCCATCTCCACTGCCTCGAACATTCTGAGCTTTCCCCTCACAGCCTGCAGCACACAGGGCCTCATGTCCGAGCAAACCAGATGCCAGAAGCTGGAACAATCTGTGCTCATCTGCAGAGTTCCAAATGGAATCAAGTCCGGGAAGCACTTTTTAAAAAACAACAATAACAACAACAACAACAAAAACGGTATCCTCAAACCAGTTTATCATCCAACCAGAACTGAACCTAAATGTTTTCTAAAATTACTGAGTCAGAACCAGGTATCTATCAGGATAAAAGAAAAACATGTTTGGCCACCCACAATGTACCGGGCATCTTGGTGTTCATTTTTGTACTTCATCCACCCAGTGGAGAAAGAGATCTTATTGGTCCCATTTTACAGATGAGAAAATAAGAGAATCAAGGAGGTAAGAACCTGTCCAGGCTATAAAGGTTGTGAATGGCCAACTCAAGATTCAAATGGCTGGCTGCCTGCCGCTGGGCATGGGTGGCACTTAGTTTGTTGACCTCAGGATCCCAGGCCCCAGAGACTTATCCACCCACCCACCCTCTCTCAACCCAAGCCTTGTGTTCTTTCAGTTCCCAGGAGCCTGACATCAGCAGCCACTTCTCCCCCAGCTGAGTGAAACAGGGGCTTGAGTTTGCTATAACACATTTTCATGCCTGAGATCAAGATTTTAGAAATGACAGAGTCCTATACCCTCTGGTTACCCAGTGAAAAAATCAGGCTGATTTTGACACATGGGTTTTTCAAAAACCAGAATATGCACTTGAGGTTCAGCAGACTGAGCTAATTCCTTCTGACTGGGGGCCAGGCCCTCCTCCGGGTCCCTAGATGCATGTTCCACTAGGTAGGAGGACATCTGGGACAAGGGCTGTGGTTTAACTTGTCATCATTCTGTCGCCAGTGCTGAGCACGCATGCCACATCATCGCTGCTCAGACAAGACTGGATGGTTGGAGGGTGGGTGGGTGGATGGATGGGTAGGTGGGTAGGCATTTTTAAATGCCCTTTTGGCCCCCCAAATTCAAACCTGAGTACAAAACACAAGCCTCCTTTAGCCAGTTGTAACTCATGTGCTATGCATTTCTATGATACCATTTGTACGGTTTCTATTTATCTCTTGCAAGACAAGGGCTCCCCTATTCATTCTGATCGCACTCAGCCTGCCACAAAAACCATACCTACGTTACCAGCCCTGCACTCAGACAGAATACTCCTCTGAGTTCCAGACCACAAAATAGGGGCAGAGGAAATCTGCAAACACCTTTTGCTGAAGCAGCTGCACCGGGGACCTGGAGGTGGAGAGCTGTGATGACGCTGCCTCTGGGGTCGGTTGTGCTGGAACAGCTGTTGCTGTAGCCTAGTGAGTCCTGTAGGGACTGGGATAACCCAAGGAGCCGGCAAGGCAGCCATCTGCTTCTAGAAGTTTCTCCCGACCACCTCCAGCCAAACCCAGCCAGCATTAAAGGGAGATGGAAAACCCTGCTGGTACATGGAAGTCAGGCTGAGCCTCAGGTGGTCAGTTAAGGGGTCAGAGCAGGAGCATGGCAGGGGTGCCCACACCTGATGGAGAATGTGACCTGTGGGGAAGGAAGGGGTACATCTAGGGCAGGTGAGAAGTCAGGGGCAGTCTGGTCACTCTGAGAAACCACCTGGAGCCACAGTGGCCAGATCCTGATCCCCAGGTGGAAAACCCTCAGATGAGACATCAAACTACTTCCATCACCAGCACCCTCCTCCAGATGTCTGAAACTTCTAGATGTGTGACAGGCTGGGTGTGAGGAGGAGGAAACCAACCAGCCAGCCTCAAAGAGTGCCTCCTCCCAGCCATAGAGCACCTCAGCTGCGCATGCCTCAGGGAATTCCTACCACATCCCCACCAAGTCGCCTGTGCAGGCCAGTGAGCCACATACCCTCCCTCAAAAGGGAAAGAGCTGCTGGGAGGGAAACCACCTCGGCTCCAAGCGTGGGTCACATTTTAATAAAAGGCCGTTTTCTACTTGGAGTGTTTGGGGGGAATCACTTTAATGGAAAGGCATCTAGATTCTGGTTCTGGGCACCCAGATCAAGCAACGGCCATAGGAAATCCTCTGCAGAGACAGAGTCCAGCCTCTGACCCTGCCAGGGAGATAAACGCTGACCATTCTCACACAGACAGCCAAGGCCCTGTTTACAATGCCCTTCCCAAGCTCTGTCTCACTTGATTCTCAAAGTTATCCCCCTGGCCCTTTTATGGATGAGAAAACCAAGTCAGTGAATCACAGACGTGATCTGAATCACGGCTGCGAGGATTATAGTATGTGACCTTGACCAAAGCTGTAGTTTTTCTAGCAGTCACATATGGATGTGAGAATTGGACCATAAAGAAGGCTGACCACCAAAGAATTCATGCTTTCAAATTGTGGTGCTAGAGAAGACTCTTAAGAGTCCTTTGGACTGCAGGGAGATCAAACCAGTCAATCCTAAAGGACATCAACCCTGAATATTCACTGGAAGGATTGATGCTGAAGCTGAAGCTTTGATACTCTGGCCACCTGATGCGAAGAACTGACTCATTGGAAAAGACCCTGATGCTGGGAAAGATTGAAGGCAAAGGATAAGGGGGTGGTAGAGGATGAGATGGTTTGATAGCATCACCTACTCAGTGGACATGAACTTGAGCAAACTCTGGGAGATAGTGAAGGACAGACGAGCCTGGTGTGCTACACTCCATGGGGTCCCAAAGAGTCGGACACGACTTAACAAGTGAACAACAAATGACCTTGACCAAGACACACATCTGTCCTGGACCTTACTTTTCATATCTGTAAGATGGGAGCATAGTAATATTAGATTAAACAACATGAAACTTACTTTTCACATGGCTCAACACAGTGTCTACTAGAAGAGATGATCAGCTTGGAAACTGGCAGAGAAAGGACTCAAGAAATGTTCCCAGTTTCACCTTTTGATGTCCCACCTGCAGACAACACTGTAACCCTCAGCACAGGAAAGTGAAAATGATGGCCTGTGTTTCCCAAGGCAGGTGACTCCCCTGCAGTCTTACCTGATGGTGTAGGTGCTGAGATGGCCGAGGTGTGTGCAGGGGGCAGGGAGGGGATGCTGGTCTACGGCTGAGGGTCCATAATTATAAACTGGGGTTCAGTCTGTGAGAACTGCACTGTTCTCCCATGAGAACCAGATCTGGCCTTGGTACCGCTACGCCCACATCGGGCTAACCAGCTAGATGCCCCCACTCGAGCACACGCCCTGCAAATCTTTCAGGACCACATCCTGGCCACTTTGCTCTTGGGATCCAAATATCCACACCCTTTCCTGGGCACTCTTGGATCTGAATGGACCCCACCTGGCTGGGGAAGGATACACTCTTTCTCCCCTAATCCAGTGACCCCACCCGCCACCCCCCTACCCCCAATCTACTTGCAGGAGGGACCTGCTCAGCTAGAGACAACCCACTGACCAGAGTTCTCTAAACAAACCCTGGCATCACACAGGTCCAGGTGTCCAAAGAGACATTTGTTTCTGGCTGTTTGGGGGACCTGGTTTCTCAAACTCCACTTTCAGTCACTGCTCTCAGATGCATCATTTTTAGAAACCTAGTTTGCAACCCAGGGGTCCCCAGCGCATAAGCTCTGAGGGGCCCCTCCGTCAGAGGACACCTGACTTTGCTGCTCCTGCCCACGCCTCCTCCAGTCCCCTCAGGCCACATCCTTCATCTCACCACCTCCTGGACTACCCAACACATCTCTCCCCCTCACTGAGCCTCCATGGCACAGGCATGCGTGTATGAATACACACGTGTGTATGTGTGTCTGCCTGGGGCAGGACAAGCGGTCTTATGAAAAAATCTAGAGTATTTCACACCTTACCCCCTCCGCCTTATTTCTGCACAGCACTCAGGCCCTGAAACCCTGGATAGTTGAAGAGTTATTTGTTCACTGCCCACTTCCCTCACTAGAATGTAAGCTCCATGAGGGCAGGGAGTTTTCTCCATTTTGTCTGCTGCTGTTTTTCTGGCATCCAGAAGGGGCCTGGCACAAAGTAGATGATACTCTGAATTAAGAGTGGCATGGGACTTCCCTGGAAGTCCAGTGGTTAAGACTTTGCCTTCCAATGCAGGGGGTGAGGGTTTGATCCCTAGCTGAGGAGCCCAGGTCCCACATACCTTGTGGCCAAAAAAACCAAGATGTAAAACAGAAGCAATATTAAAACAAATTCAATAAAGATTAAAAAAGGACTGGCACAAGTGTATGAATACATACTTGTATAGGCATCTCACCCCCGTGAGTTACTGTCACTTTAGAGGTGAGGAGCTGAGGCTCACAGAGCTTAGGTGATCTGCCCAGGGCCCTCAGCAACTGAGTGGTAGGGCTGGAACCTGAATCTAGGCCTCGTGCCATGAAAATTACACGTTTCTTCCACTCCCCTCCATCACCAGACCCAGCTCCCAGCTGTTCATGAAACATTCTGTTGACAAGCCAATGATATCATTTAATTCCAGAAGGAGGAGGTAGGAACTTGTCAGCTTAGTCCCTGGTCACTGGAGGGCAGGACCCAGGCCCCCGAAGGCAGCCTTGTACACCACACCTAAAGCTCATAAGCAAGCCGCATCCCCCTGGGGGGCAAGCAAAGCCTGCAGCAGTGACATCCACGGGGGGCTGATCTCAGCCAGGACCTGGTGGTCTAAGCCTGAGCCCCGCAGCTTTCCCCCACGGAGCAGAGGCTGGAGGCCCGGGTAGAGCCTTGGCACTCACCATGGACTCACTGATGAGGAGCAGCAGCAGGGCTTCCTCAATGTTATCCTTCGGGCAGTAGAGGCTGGAGGACAAAGAAGGCAGTCTGGCTGCAGGGCGGCCCTCACCAAGCAGCACAGCTGGCCCGCCCCACTGGCCCTTCTGCCCCGGAGTCGGCACCAGCCCTCGTAAGGTGACCTTCCCCTGCATAATTCACAGGCACTGGATTCCACCTGCAGTTCTTTATCGCGCCCCAGAGTCACGGACCTGAAAGGCTGTGGTGGGCGAGGGTGGGAAGCACTGCAGTGCTCTTGGGGTGGGGTGGGGATGCCCCTTCCAGCCCCCAGCGCTGCCTGCAGTGAGTGGCTGGGGCAAGCTGCAGAGAAGAGTGGGAAAGAAACTCACAGACCCCACCTCCAATTACTGCCACAAACAAGACAGATGGTGCATGAAGGCAGGAACTCCTCGAATAATTGTTTGGCCTTTGGAAGCCATACAGGACCCCTACACCTGCCGTGAGCCCTGCCTTCTCCAGTCTACTCAGCTCCTGCCTGTTCTAAGGAGCCTGCCTGGCAGGGAGCTGGGCGGAAAGTGCAGGAGAGCGTGGAGCAGAGAGAGGGGCCACCTTGGGCACCCGACCCCAGGGACAGTGGCCTGAGTTTGGAGTGGTCCCCTGAGCAGACAGGGCTTACTTGTCTCCTTCGTAGAGGTGAGGTTTCCGCAGGGCCTGCGTGATGAAGGAATTCTCCTCCTTGCTCATGAACTCAGGCAGAGGCTGAGACAGGGGGTTCCAGTAGCACTCCTCACTCAGGGAGTGCAGCAGGACCCCTGCCAGGTGCTTGGCGGCCATCTGGCAGAGAGGGCGGGACTCAGATGCAGGCACACGCTGGCTCTGCCCTGCTGGGCCCCCCACATCAGCCTGCTGGCCACGTGCTGCCCCTCCAGGAGGCCCACCACTCCACCCCCAAGGAGCCCCCTCCCTTCTCTGTGCCTCTAGCACTGAGCTGCCCCCACCCCTTCCGTTGGCCTTTGATGGCTCCCACTTCATCTTTTGTCCTCTTTCTTCTCTAGACAAGAGGTACATTTCCTCCTCCTTCTGGCCCCACGGAGCCCAGCATGGCTCTGAGTGTTCACAGGCCCTTGCAGAGCGTAAGGCCCCCTGGTACAAGCAGCTTTCTCCACCAGACACCTTCCTGATATTTGACAGAGAAGTGTAGAGTGAGAAGCAGCTGTGGCTCTGATGTGGGGTGAATAAAAGCCTAAGAGGGCAGGCCTGAAGTGGGGCAGGAAAGCGAGCCAAAGTTCTTTATTAAGATCAGAAACAAAAGCCTGAGAATTAGCACACCACCGTGCTAGGAAGGGATGTCAGGAGGCTTCAGCACTGATCTAACGTGAGGGGCTATGCACGGTGCTGTGATGAGAAGGATGCTGAGGGCGTGTCCCAGGCTTGGAGGAAAGAATGCTGCGGTTGACTAGCAATGTCTGCCGTGAATACGACAGGGAGAGGACAAACACGCACACCCGCATGCGACCTATGGTCATCCCTGATTCAGGGGTCCCCTGCTAGGACTTCTGCAGCCTCCTGCTGAAATCAACCCCTGAATAAACCAGCCAGAGCCAGCAGCCAGCCCTGGGGCCTCCCCCATTACCACTTTGAAGTTCTGAGTTGCTTTGGTCTCCACAGTGCGTAGCACCTCCCGGAGCTCTTTCATGCCTTTCACGATGTTCCTAGTGGGAAGACAGCAGAAGCAGGGTCGTTACCAGCCTAGTTCCCACAAAGACATCCTCATCAAACCTGAGGATGCTGGGAGGAGCCTGCCCATTTGAATGTTATCCGACAACATCCAGTACTTGGTAAGAAAGGTCAGAACTGTAACACCAGGATCCTAGGCGCCCAGGACTTCACTGATCAAAGAATACAAAGGCTTCCTCTTTCCTACAGCCCTCCAGAAACCCAGGCCTCCAGTTCACCATCAGAAAGGGACCAAGATTGGTCTTTCAGATAGCCAGAGGGAATTTGTTATATGAGGCAGGGAGCTCAACCAGCTGCTCTGTGACAACCTGGGAGGGGGGGACGAGGTGGGAGGAAGGAGGGAAGTTCAAGAGGGAGGGGACATAGGTATACCTATGGCTGATTCATGTCAATGTGTGGCAGAAACCAACACAACAATTGGTTTACGCACAACTGTAAAGAAATTACCCCCAATTAAAAAAAAAAAAAGGATTGGGTTATTTCAAAGATATCATTCTGGCCCAAGTACTCTGGGCTGGTATCAAACTTTCAGACTTGAGGTCAGCCTCACATTCTCCATCTTCACCCACCACATCTGGTCTACACTGGAATCCATCCTCTCCTCTCAGTCCTTACATCATCTGGGGCCTAGATGACAGCAACAGCTGGTCTCGCCCACTCCAGTCAGGCCTCTGAGCCTTAAGCTTTTTAAAGTGTGATCCATAGTAAGAAATACGCCTGACATTGCAACCCTATATATATGCACACACTGCTTACATAGAACTGAAGTACGTTTCTTGATCCAATATCTATCTCTACTACGTGCAAGGCAATCCACTCTGATATGTTCTATTTTACATCTCCTGCGACTTCCCCTTTTTAAAAATGCTCGCAGCAGCCCACTAAGCAGATTATGCAACCCACTGATGGGTGTGACCTGAGTTTGAAAAACTGCTGCCACTGTCCTTTGAGGACTCCACCTGACACGCAGGAGACATCTTGTTCCCCTCCACGTTCGCTTTTCGTTGGTCCCCCCAGGCTTACAGAATCCAGCTGAGGCCCTCACGGGGCTGTCAGGCCTGCTCCTTGCCTCTCTCCCATGGCATCTCTCACCACTTGAGTCCTTTCTGAACAGCTGTCCACAGTTCCCTATGTCAAGTCTTGGCACAGACTTCCCCCACTGCCTTTAAGAGCCCTTCCCCTACAAATCCTTAAAAAAACACCTGTGTTTTTACACATCACTTTCGGTATCACCTCCTCCTTGCAGCCTTCCCAGGCCCTCCTGACTGTGTAGCTCTTGCCTCGTGTTAAGTCCTTTTTCGAAGCAAGCATGGCACTGCGGTCATTTCCCATTTACAGGCTGATCCCCTTTCGCACTTTGCACCCCCTGAGGGCAGGGTTCCTGTCTTGTTCCTGAAGCTCAGCCTGGGCATACAGCATGTGCTCAGCAAATGCCCTCACTTGTTCTGGGGGGTTCTCTAGAACCCCTGATTTTCTCTAGGAAAATCAGTAGCTGCCAGGGCAGCAAATTTAGAAATGAAAGAGGATAAAAAGCCAAAGGTGACCGCTCAGGAAGTCACATGAGTCCCTCCTGCAGCTTTTATGCATGAAACAGATTCCTGGGGACTTTGAGCTTGGAGCCATAAAAGGACAGAAGCTCAATTCCTTGCCTTCTGGAAACCTCTGGTTTCTGACAAGCAAGCAAGCAACATTATAAATTTCGATCCCCATTTGTAAGATTGACAATGGAGACTAAGAGCTGGGGGATAGAATAAGAATCACAGCAATCTTCCCTAGTCTGTCTAGAGCTTCTGAAGAGCCAGAAAGGGCATGAAGCACTGGGCACCACAGGGCCCTTAGAGACTTCATGTCTGGGGGCTGCTCCTGAAGGCAGAGTTCACCTCTGTGGGCTGTGCGCAGTCCTCTCCTCTATAAAGTCACACCTTCAGTTTCAAACAGCATCTCCCAGACTCCCATCGTCTACATGCCACATCTACACTTGTGGCTACTAGCTGTACACCATTAGTGTTACCGTTTTGTGCAATACTTTTCTTTATATCTTCTTTCTTTTTACTTCAGTAGACATCCCACCTTCATCAAACATACCTGAAATCATGGATTTGGTGTACAAGTTGTTTGGCTTCAGGTTTCGCATTTCTTTTTTGCTAATAAATATTACATACAGAAGTACTTTTTTTTTTCAGAAGTACTTAAAAAAACCTTAGTCTGTGTATCACTTACAATCATTTGTGTACCACTAGAGGTACTAAGGTGGGACCAGCAGCATTAGCATCAGGGGAACTTGTAAGAAATGCAAATTCTGAGGATCCCTACTCCAGATCTGCTGGATCAGAAATTCTGCTGTAGAGTCCAGCAATCCATGTTTTATCAAACTTCCAAGAGGGTCCCAATGACATTCAAGTTTGAGAACCACTGATTTAGACGATTCCTCAATGTCTTCCAGTTCTCCTATGCTAAGCAATCAGGTTCCAGGAGGAACAACCTGACATGGAAACCCTGGCTTTGCAGCCAGGTCCTCAATCTGCAATCTTAGGAAAGCGAGGTAGCCAATCTGAGTTCTAGTCTCCCTGTCTGCAGGGGGATTCCTCATTTGCTCACAGTGCTGTCAGGAAGATGAATATATGTGAAGCCCTGAGGACACCAGGCATGTGGTATAGACTTACTGAGTATTGGCTATTTTCCCTATTTCCCTTTCTAATCTGGGTCCTAAAGGTCACATTACTTATGTTTTAATTTGCCACATTATTTTGCACGGAAGTTCAGAAGCTAATGAGTAGAGGGGAAGTACCCAAGGGGCTGCTCCAGTTTTGTGTCCATCTTTCTCCTTCCATCAGCCCCGCCCACAGGGGACATAAGAACAGGACTCCCTGACAGGCAAACCACACCCTGGGACAGGCTGGGAGCCCCAAGCCCAAAAGCAAGAGTCTGCAGCAGAAGCCCTTCAAGCCCACTGAGGACTCTGCCTTAGAGAAGGACCCAGAGATGGACAGCAGGGGCAGCTGAGAGGAAAACCACACGGCAACCACTATTAGAAGAGTGAGAAAAGATGCATGAATTCTCAGAAGACAGGAAATGGCTGGCTCTGGGAACTCAGCTGCGGGAGAGCTCTGCTGGAGCAGCTGGGCCAAATCGCCACAGGCTGAGGAAGGTTGGACCCTGGGGCTGCCCCAGGGCCCCTTTGGCCCAAAAGAAGCCAGGAGTGCCCCGGACCTGTGGGTGATTTTCCACTCTGTGGGCTACCTGCCAGCCTCCTCCCTGGCAGCCTGGCCAAGGCTGCTACCAGGAGGCCAGAGCCAACAAGGACTATGATCCCTTCTTCCCACTGCAAGGCAAGGACTGTCCTCTCTCTGCCTGTAGTTTCTATATCATCAACACTCAGAAAGTACTCCCAGGTCAGCAGTACTGGCATTGCCTGGGGATTTGGGAGAAATGCAGACTCCCAGGGATCCTGTTTCTCCCAATACACACACAATTTAGGAATGAGCACTGTATTTTAACAAGATCTTGTGCTCCCAAAGTTGTATATTTTTACTGTTTTCAAATCTGTAAGGGAACTGGGCATCTAAATAAGCTTCCAAGAATTTTTTAGCAAAGTAATCACCCTTAGGCATCTTTTGGGTAAGTTCCAATTTTTATTGAATGCAGATAAAGAGAAAAACCGACAAAGGTTCCGGGGGCCAGAGCTAGACAGGGAGAGACCCAGGCTCCCGGCCAATGCTGATCTGTTCTGAAATGTCAGGAATGCCCCTCTGCCTCAGCTCACCCCTCCAGGAAATGGGAAACAAGCTGGGGTCTCTCCCACCAGCCTGAATAATCCTGTCGCAGGTCTAAACTGATGATGCCAGGTAGAGCTGGGGCTTTTCTGAACCCCGTGAGAGGCCAGTTTGAAAGATCTCTTTGTTCCAATCTCTCACATTGACCTTTCTGAGCAAAGCTGCCACTTTAAACAATATCCAAACAGGAGCCTCCAACAAACCCTGGCCCAGAATCGGGCTGCATGCAGACAAGCCAGGAGGCCATGGATTCCAATTCAAGCAAACCCTGGCTGGTCAGGAGCAGAGAGAAAGAGGAGATGCGCGTGCAGGCATGGGTCAACGGAAACAACCTGTCTTAGAGTGGCCTGCAGGTGGGCCATGCAAGGAGATGGCAAGCTCCCCGGGGCCCCTGGTCAGCAGCAAGCAGTGGGGAAGATTTTGGAAAGCACTTTATCTCATCCAGTCTTTGCAACTTCTAATGAGGTTGGTGAGGGAAGCTTCATATTCCCGGGCACCAGCTCAATGCTTGGAACACAGGAGGCACTCAAGAAATTATTGTGGAATAAATCCATCCATTCTCCAAGGGGAAAATTAAAGCCCTGAAGACGCCTGCCTTTTCAGGCCATCACTCATCCAATGGAAAAGGTGGGCTCCCTGCAGGCACCAAGGGATTCAGATTTCACTCCCTTCTAGCTAACCAGACCCTCCAGAAAGACAATGGTGTTCTGACTTGGCAGAGTTACACTTCCCTTTCCTGGCTATCTGAACTCCAGGACTCCCTCGACTAAGTCTTTTCGAAGGGCTCACTGCATACCAAGTACCTGGATATTGTCTGACTCAATGGACATGAGTTTGAGCAAGCTCCGGGAGCTGGTGATGGACAGGGAAGCCTGGAGTGCTGCAGTCCATGGGGCTGCAAAGAGTCGGACACAACTGAGTGACTGAACTGAACTGGATACTGAACACCAACTATCATGTTCTCAACAGGCATCCAACTAATACAGGGGGAATGAATTAAGAGACTAATGATGAATGAATGAATAGCTCATTTATGGGCTTGCACGTTAGGAGCTCATGGTCTATAAATTTAGCCATGCCCCTGATTTATTCAAGAGCTTAGCAAAATATTTTGCATACAGTAGGGTGCTCAACAAATTTTCTTGAGGGAGAGAATGAGAAACAGGGAATGAGAAAATACATGGAATTACCACTGAATGGAACCTAAACAGGCTCTGGTATGCATGACCCCGGCCAGAAGTCTGTTTCAGGGCTGGCACTGCTAATTGTGTATGAGAGGTTTCTGGTCAAAGACCCAGAAATGCACAGCCAGGTCCCAACAGCTGGAGAACTGAACCAGAAGACAGGGTCAGGTGAAGTTCAAATGGTTATCAAGCTATTCCTTCCTGCCACAGAACCACATCATCATTTTCAAAAACTAAAGCTCTCCTCTTCACTCCCAACCTCAGAAAAAGACTGTGATACTTCCGTGCAGGGCCCTGAGGACATCCAAGCAAGGGGACCGTTCTAGCGAGGTTGGGGATGGGTGGTGGGTAAGGACGATAAGTAAAGACTGTGCATTGAGAGAGGCTGGAAGGATGTGCCTTCTCTGATGGGGCTCCGACTTTTCCCTTTGCCTAAAGAGGTCTCTTCCGTGACCACCAGGAGGCTCTCCCGGGTTTTGCTGTTGGGTGACTCTGCTCCCTGGATGCCCCCTTGAGCCATCTGTCTCCTGCCCTCCCCCAGCACTGCAGATACTGGGTGGCTGATGAGAATACTAAATTACTGCTGATTGGGCACATCCCTCACTGGGTTATACTCAATAGCAGGCTGGGTTTTCTAAGGTACCTACACACACACACAGTAAAAGGGAGGGTGTTTTCATAGGGCTCCACAGCCTGCCAAGCCCTGCAACTCCCTTAGAGAAAACACATTCCCTTCTCATTCCCTTCTCTATTGTTTGGTTTTGGTACAAAGAACATATATTGCTTTAGTGATTTAAAAAAAGAGAAAACTTTTTAAAAAGCACTCACACAACATTCAGCCCACCTGGTTCGACACACATAACCCAAGCTGGCTGCCAGACCTGAGCCAAGAATGGGCTCTGTACGTCTAGGGAGAAAGAAGGGAAAAAAAAACACTCCAAGGAGAAATGGCCCCTTGCCCACTGTGGGGGAAGGAGACAAGTCAGCTCACATTCTTTTCTTGGGAGATGCTCAGAGACCCAGTTCTATGAGGTCAGGGTCATCAACAGTGTCCCGGGCATCACACCACCCTCAGCTACCCGCTGATGCTTCACTCCTGGAACTGCCTCACGCAAAGGAGAACCAAGCCTCCCCCACAGCCAAGACCTTGGGCTCACCAACCCCCAACTGAGAGATGCGTCCTCCTGGCAGTTGGCATCCGCAGAACTGCCTGGGACAAGGCTCCAACCAGAGTCCACGGCTGCCCTCTGGTGGCAGCGAGGGGGAAGTGGAACCCAGGTACCACAGGTCCCTGCCCTTTGGGAGGGGCCTTCTAACTCTGGACTTTTCGGACCAGCACTTTCAGTCCCAGGTCAATTAGGAACTCTGCCATCAGTCACAGAGCAAGGGGCAGGAGTCAGCTGGGGAAATGAACAGCTGGATCAATAGGGCAAGGCCCTTGGAAAAAATGAATGTCCTTCAGACACTGAATGAGTAAGCGGGCAGCATGAGGGAGGCCCAGGCCTCAGTGAAGCTCAGGGTTAAAGGAGAAGCACTGTCTGGAGGCCAGGCAAACACCACTCACACTGCACAGTGGAGAGCACCACACCCTTTAAGTTATTTCAGATCCTCAACTGGAGGAATCAATCCTCAATCCTCAACAAGTTCGGCCCTGGGAGTCAGCACTAGTCGTGGTCATCTGGCCCCTGGGGCTGAGCACCCCGTTCTCAGCAGGGTCTCCTCTGACCCTCTGGAGCCTGGGTCCACACCATGCCCACATGGGAATGAGCTCCAGCTCTCAGATTCCAGCCCAGAGTCTGAGAAGCAGATACCACCACCTCCCCATTCTTTAGGTCCTAACGAATGTCCTCTAACACCCAACAGTGCCGGAGCCCCAGGGACTCCACTCCACCCAGCCTGTCAGAACAAAGTGTCTCCCTAGAGTCCACCCTGTCCCAAGCAGCACCCAGCTTCCTGCCTTCTTTTCCTCCAGCACAGGGCACTGTCCACCACCCACACATGGCTTCTACAGCTCCCGCTCAGACGCGGGCTCTGTAAGGAGGGTCCTCGTCTGGCCCGGGCAGCTGAGGGCGACACTCAGGGCTCTCAGCAGCAAGCTGGGAGATGAGCTGCTGGGCTCTCCTCAGGGCTTTTCCATCTTAGCCACCTTTCCCCTATTGGCTGTGACCTCTTTCAACACAGCAAAGGGTTTCCTCCCAACCCTTCCCAAACACCCCAAGAGCCCAGACAATGGGAGTGAAATTTAACCACCAGGAAACGGCTCTGGAGCCCTTTAAAAGACTCTCCAGGGCTGCTCCAGAGACGGTGATGGGGGTGTCAGGTATCTGCATCCCAGTCTCCCCCTGACCCTGCCTCTCGCACCTTGAGCTAAGACAGTGGTTCTCAAGTGCGGTCAGGCTGTGGGGTGGGACAGACACAGTTCAGCCCCAGGTTTGGTGGCAACACCACTTGTTGGCCTTGTGATTTTGGGCAAGTTCCTTAACCTCTCCTTCAGGAAAATGGGGATATTACTAGTTCCAACTTTATAGGATTACATGTAAAGGCATCAGCATTCTGCCTGACATGCAGTAAGTATTCAACAAATATTGGCGACTGTCAAGAAGAAAGGTGTAAAGACATTATTCAGAGCCCACCCAGGCACCCAGGACTACTTTATCTTTTTCACATTCCAGGGTCACCTCTGGGCTGGATGAGTTCACAGGAAACAGAGAGGGAAGGACCGAGCTGCTGCCAACATCCTGAGAACTGCTCCTCACACTCAGGCTTTCAAATGTTCGGGCTGTTCGCTGGGAAACAAATGATGATTCAATCTCTATTTGTCTATATGTGGGAGGCAGGGTGGAGCAGGGGTTGGGGGAGTTGGCATCCTGGCTTTAAGGACCAAAATCTGTGCTTCAGGCGATAGAGGACAAAGACAGGGGAACAAAGTGACAGCCACAGAAAATGAACCGAAATGACGTGGGCTTTCCCGGAGGGGTGATGGTTGGTTAATGCCTCTGCCCACAAGGGGTGCGTGCGCGCGCACACACACACACACAGCCTGAGTGTGCAGAACAAAGCCAGGGCAGGAAGCAGGCCCACTCTAGGGAGGAGCAGGCCTGGTTCCGGAACAGGAGCCACTCTCTAAGAATGTGACTCAGGGTCCCAGAGAAGGAAGCGGAGCCCTGACTCAGCACAGCAAGGATCATCAGGACCCTGTCCTTCTCCCACACACCCCACAGGTGCCATGGCTGCCCTCTGACACCCCCGAAACCTTAAGTGGCATGGGTTTCCAGGCCACTCAAATCTGAAGCTGGAACCCCAGGGAGTGATGTCAAGCAACTGACTCAAGCTCATTTGAGCCCTGGCCCCGGGGGTCACATGACCTCCTTCACAGAGCACATGGTCCAGCTTGGCACACAGCATGTGCTTGATAACTGCTGGCTCTCTCCTTCCCTCCTGGCTGTCCAAGATGCTCACCTTGACCTCATCACACCAGCAGAGGAGCTGGTATGGGGAAGGGAGCAGGCAGCCCTGAGGGGTGAAGGGAAGGGGACCTCAGTGGAGAGGGAGTTAACAGTGCTCTGAATTCCATACGCCAGTGTCTTTTCATTCCCACTCTCCTCTTGGACCCTCACACCCTGGGATGTAAGACAGAGACCTCCTGTTAGAGGTGAGGGTGGGGGCAGAGGAAGAACTCACTCAGGGTCACTGAGTGGCTCCCCATTCCCCAGCCCTGCTCTGATGACCACCGACTCTTCAAACCAGAAGCTGAGACCATGCACACCAAGCAGGGGCATACTCGCAGGAACACGTGGCAGGCTGTGAGCGCCTCGGGGGTGGCCACGGGGTCTTAACCTGGTATCTGCTGTGGGCAGTGTAGCCTGGTGGTTAATGGTGTGAGGTGAGACCGGCATACACAGTCCTAGCTCTGCTCCGGACAAGTCACTTGTGTTCTCTGTGCCTCAGTTTCCCATCTGTAAAGTGGGGATGTGAATGACAGTACTTACCTCAGAGGAGTGCTGGAAGGACAAAGTACACAAGCAAGCAATGCACAAATTCAGCACTTAATGCGTGGCATGTATTAGCAAGAGGAGTATTTCTTACGAATGAATGAAGGGCATAGAACGCTAAAATCTGAACCATCTGGGGAACTCACTGGCACTCCAGTGGTTAGGGCTTGGTGCTTTCACTGCTGTGGCCCAGGTTCCATCCCTGGTCGGGAAATTAAGCTCCCACAAGCCATGCAGTGCCATCAAAAAGAACTCTCCCCTCCCCCCAAAATCTACTCCTCTGCTCCACAGGGCTCCCCTACAGAAAAAGAGCACCTCTTCTCCTGCGAGAGGCCCTGACAGGAAGGAGTTCTTAAGCAGAGAGCAGGTGTCAGCAAACTCTTTTCTGTCAAGGGCCAGGGAATAAATATTTTAGGATTAGCCATCCAGTCTCAAGCCCAACTACTCAGTTCTGTGGGTGAGACAATATGCAAATAATGGGTGTAGCTATGTGCCAATAAAACTTTATTTGCAAAAACAGGGTGACAACAGTCTCCTGCTCAAGGGAAGCAGCCAGGTGGCAGCTGCCTGAGCAGTAAAAACAGGAACCAGCCTGCCAGGCCACCATCTCACTGAAACTGAGGTTCAGTAATCAAATAAGAACAAAATAGCAGATGGTGGATGGAGCTAGAGCAGACAGGGTGACACCCAATGGCCCCACCTCCCTGGCCTGGTTGGTGTGAGGCACCCAGGGGCACCCAGGCCAGTACCACCCTTGGGAAGAAAACTGCCTCGGCTCTCTGGGCCTCCTGATCCTCGCATCCCAAATGGGGACACCACCACCTCCCTGGCCTAGCACTTGAGAGTTTTTTCTTTGTAAGTGTAAATTTAAAGCTTGAGGCAGCAGCCCATCTAGCTGTGGAGTGCTTCTAAAAAATAACACAAATAAATGATAATGAGTCTCTAAGCAGCTGTGACAAATAGGGTGCTGGGCTGGGTGTTCACGTATGAGGGAAGAGCAAGGAGGGAGCCTGTGTCCCTGGCCGGGACCGTTTCCCTTTTCTTACCATTTGGAGGACAGGACTTGTGGGGCAACCCACTGCCTCTATCAGGAAGGCGGGATAGGGAGAAAGGAAGGGGCACAGGTCTCCCCCAGGCTGGGGTCCAGCTGGGGCAGGACCACCTCTCCCCAGGCCCAGGCCCACCTCCGGCCATCTCAGCCACCTCTGCCTCCGGGGAGTGGCCTCACCACAGCCTGCTCCGCATTCTGGGCAAGGACTCTGCTTCCTTCTCTTCCAGGTATTAAGCGCTGAAGCTCAGAGCTTCCAACACCCCAAATGGGATGTGGCTCTGATGGGACTAGAATGCCTGCTGGATGGAAAAGCTGCCTGGGCCAGAAACCATGCCCCCATCCGGCTGATCCCCCTCAGAATCCCACCCCAAACAAGGGCTCCATGTCAAACCAAGCTGAAAACTTTACACGCCTTTACGTCCTCCTGAAAATTTACCAGCTGCATTAAAGCTCCTTGGAGTTCCTACAGGGTCTGGGAAGTTTTTAACTCACTGTTTCCCAAGTGTATTTGGCCTTGGAGTGTTCCAAATTCCCCATCTAGAATCCTCAGCCCCATCCTATCTTCTGCCCCACCCAGATTCCTCCTGTCCCTGGGAATCTCCCTTCCCTCAAAGCCCAGCTCAAGGATGACCGTCCCAGCCACGCAGCCCACCAAGTCCTAAGCCCACCTGCAGGTGTGGGCCTGGCCATCTTCCCCTGACCCCACAGGGAGCAACTTCATAGGGAAAAGAGATGACCAAGGGAAGAAAAGAGGCTTGCAACCAAGCCCTGAGTGGAAAACGCAGGCCAGAAAGCGGCGTACTATAAATTATGATACTGTTTTGTTGCTGTTTAAAAAAAAAGGAAAAAAATACACCTGTATATCTATACATAGGAAAATGTGAAAAGACGTATATCAAATATTAATAGTGATTATCTGGAGTATGGGAGCTGGAAAATTTTCATGTGTACAGAGTCAGACTGTAAATATCTTAGGCTTGGAGTCATATAACTCTGTAGTTGCAGCCATAGATCTAAAAGTTATCTAAACCAATGGGAGAGCTATGTTTTAAAAACAACTTTACAAAAGCAGGTGACTGGTCAAAAGGTCATAATTTGCCAGTTTCTGATATGAAGATTGAATATGTGGTTTTTAATTTGTCTATTTTATATCTTTCAGTATTTTTCTAAATTTCCACCATAAACATATTACTTATATAAACTAGGAAGGAGGGAGTGATCAATAAATTGTTCATTTTGGGGGAGAGAGGGATAAAAATTAGGTATTTGGGGTTAAAATACACATACTACTATATAAAAAATAGATAACCAATAAGGACCTACTGTATAGCACAGGAAACTATAATCAATATTTTGTATTAACCTGTAAAGGAAAAGAATATAGACAAATACATGTACATATATGTACAACTGAAGCACTTGGTTGTATACCTGAAGCTAACACAACTCTGTAAATCAACTACATTTCAATAAAATTTTTCTTAAAAAAGCTTGCACTGCACTGTGAGAGCTTACAGAGCAGCCTCTCCCACACATCTTGGTGGCACAGGAATGGAAACCCCTACGAGGTCCGAGCTGGCCATCTCTGTAGCTCAAGCAGGACTTCCCTGTAGCTCAAATGGTAAAGAACCTGCCTACAAGGCAGGAGACCAGGGTTTGAGCCCTGGGTGGGGAAGTTCCTCTGGAGAAGGGAATGGCAATCGACTCCAGTGTTCTTGCCTGGAGAATTCCATGGACAGAAGAGCCTGGCAGGCTACAGCCCATGGGGTCGCAGAGACGGACACGACTGAGCGACTAACACACACGTGAGGTCTAAGCTGGCCATCTCTAGTGAAATGACCAATGCGCATACCTTTTAACCCAGAAAGTCCCTGTTAGAATTTACCCTGTAGGTTCCCACTGAAATAATGCACCGGTGTGGTTCTGTTCTGGACTCTGGCATATGCCGAAAAGAGCCCAAGTCTGGAAGTGACCTATTTGTTCCTCAGTCGGGAACTGAGTAAACCAGTTCCCAGTAAACTGAGGACATCTGAAGTAGGACATCTGAACCACAGGGCACTACAAATACTATGCAGCAACGTGAAGAAAAGGCAGCTCTGATGTGGAACAATCTCCAAGAGATACATTTTAAATGCAAAAAGGCAAATGGGAGAATATGTATTTCAAAAAGGAAGAAAATACTACATGCATATAATCACTTAGGAAGGCTGCTAAGTATCTTGGAATGACATAAGAGCCTAGGAACACTGCCTACAGAGGAACCAGGAGGCAGGGGGTGGAGATGGAAGGAAAACTTATTGTCTCCTGTACCTTTTTAATTTGGTATCCTGTATAAGAGTCTTCTATTCCAAAAATGTTAAAAGAATGAATAAAGTGGAATTTAACAAAATGAATCACACCAAAAATGACACAGGGGCTTCAGAGGACTCTAGCCAGTCAGAGCAAAGAAAGCTGATCCTGACCCTGTTTCCTTACCTGTGGGGAGGAGGTAACCTGTGTGGCAGGCCCACCTCCACCTGGGAGGCTTGAGAAAGGCGAGGTGTTCGCCCAGCCTGCGCAGTGACCAACTCCATCGAGCACAGGAGTCCCCACTCCCCCAGGTCCCCTTGCTTGCCTGGATGTCCTCATGGGCCAGCCCACAGTGTTTGCAGAAGGTGGTAATGATGCTAAGGGACTTGGGGCACAGGAAGCCTAGGCCCCTGCCTGCCAGTCTCCGGCCTGGTGGAGGCCTTGAGCCCTGTAGAACTGCCCAAGACCCAACGCCGCCAGCAACACACCCTCCTGGTTGGGTCGCCTCTTCCTCCATCTCCCCCACCACCCAACACACCCCGTGAAACACCACGCTGGGCCTGGCACCTACACCCCAGCCCCACCCCCAGCAGGTGGGAACATCCACCAGGCTCTTCACAAAGGAGGGCGCGCTTCTTAACCCCAAGGAGCAAAAGACTAAGAAAAGGGTTCTCGGCCCGTGTTTGTGCATCCCAGGGCCTCCAGTCAACACACAGGAGAACGAGCTTCTTGCCACCTCATCTGCAGGCAGTTGCACCCCCAAAACGATGCCAAGCCTTTACTTTCACATCTCCCCTGGCATCTCACAGCCCCCTGAAAGATGGAACAAGCAGGAATTGCCTTTTCCATTACATTTTGGAGAGAATGAGGCTCAGAGAAGCAAAATGACTTCAGCCGACACTTCAGTCGACAGCAACCACCGCCAGACCGCCTGGCTCACTGTCCTTCACTCTTCCCATACCCCATCAGGCTCCCAGAACCTCCTCTTCTAAAGACAACCATCCTGCAACACGTGCAGGCTTCACTGCTTCAGCAGCTTCCTGAAGCCCGGCCCCGGTCCCAAGCTCCTGGGCACGCTCATCTGACAAGACAGGAACAAGCCAACCCCCTGTTGTCCTCTCCAGGGAGTCCACACACACATCCCCAAGAGACAAGGGGGACCTGATTCAGTGAGACCAATGTGAGCAGCTCCCAGGACGGGAAGAGATGACCAGGTCCTGCTCGTCTGCCGGCGACCTACCCCTTCTTCAAGTTCGTCACATAAGCGCTCTGGAGGGCGGCTTCCAGGAAGTAGGTGAGCTCGTAGTCGACTGGGTGCGAGCCTTTCAGATGCCGGGATGTGGTGTTACTTGTGACCTAGCAAGAGGGACAGAGAGAGCGCTGCTGTCTGCAGGTTCCAAGGCTGAGGGGCTGGGGCCAGGCTCAGCCCAGGCGGGGGCAGCGGCTCCAGCACCTCCCAAGCCCCCAGGCACCTCAGGAACACGCAGCGCAGGATTCAGACCAAACACGACCTGACCTGCTTCCATTTAAAATAAGTCCACAATATAATACTTCCCAGCAATACTGACTATTCACATGAAATGTTACAGGAGGATCTAAGGGAACACAGAGACAAGCAATGGTTATGGAAGAACCTCAGCATCTTCGATGCTTTAAACTGAGTGGATGGTTTCCTACCCACTAAGTATTATATCGTATGATTTGAAGACAGACTACATGTCATTTTTATTATACTCAGTCAATCTACAATATATTAGACCAATGCTTTATCTAAAATGCTTTGATTTTGTGTATCTTGACAAATTTTACTACCAATATGTAATAAATGTGTATTTTTGTACTTGGAGAAACTTGCGAAATTTTAAAGTTGTTTGGTTTTAAAGGCATTGATAAGGGATATGTATGAAGTCCATGCTGTCTGTCAAATAAAACACTACCCTTCAGAAAAAATAAATAAATAAATAAAATAAGTCTAAACCATTCTCTGCATGCAAATGCCAGATGCCCATAACAGCCTTTCAATGCTGGTTTTATTTGCACTTCAGAGGAAACTGAGGCTCAGAAAGCGCCTGAGAACACAAAGCTGGCTTGAGCCATGATCTCAGACTCAAGTCTGGCCAGCTACACATTCCGGGCTCTGTATTTATTGGTACATTCATTCAACAAGCACTCAAGTGCCTACCAAATGCCAGGCACTGCACTGTCCCTGTCACATACCTCAGAGCAGCTGGATGGCTGACCCCGGAACAGCTGTATTATTAACTGAGCTGTCACTTAAGCTCAGCTCTGGAAGGGCCTGCCTTCACTATGCCACCTCCCTCTCTGATCCAAGGGGGAGAAAAATTAACGAGCCATCCACCTTATTTTTCAAAAACTGACGTAGGTTTAAGAAGGATTCTTAGTTCCTCAGAGGTTGGGGCTGGGTCTTAGAAGGCACACCCAGTCTTGCTGAGAATGCACAGGGTTCCACGGCCTGCCCTCCCTGGACCCACATAACCAGTTATCGAGGCCCATCTGTGAGCCCAGAGTCCCCGGGGTGCTGATTCCAGCCCTGAACACCATTACAGCTCATCGCCTGCATCATCCCCTTTAATGAGTCCAAAGGCCAGGCTTCTACTGAATGGGTGACTTTCTCTTTTTCCTGAAAGCTTCCTCCAAACCATATGTAATTCAAATGTGAAGAGCTTCTAAAACACTGCATGTGACCTTGGCAGAGGTCAACTCAAGTCTCCACATGGACCTGTGCCAGGGAATACACTCGAGTCCTGTTTCTGCAGCTTTAAGAATGGGCCTCTTCCCCACCAGGGGAGCCAGTAAGGGACTCCCAGGGCACCTGAGAGTTGAGAAGAGTGTCTACAAGGACTGGCCTGACTGCACCATTCCAAGGGGAATGGGTGGTGGTGATCAGTCGCTAAGTCATGTTCAACTCTTTGAGACCCCATGTACTGTAGCCCGCCAGGCTTCTCTGTCTATGGGGGGATTTCCCAGGCAAGAATACTGGAGTGGGTTGTCATTTCCTTCTCCAGGGGATCTTCCTGACCCAGGATCGAATCTGTGTCTCCTGCAGTGGCAGGTGGATTCTTTACCACTGAGCCACCCGGGAAAGCCCTCCAAGGGGAGAGGAGTGGGCAAATAGACTAACCTAAGAATCATCTATTAAACAGGGATGAATATAATACCTACTTCATAGAGCTGTTGTGAGGGCTGTCTCAAACAGTGCTGTCAAATTTGGTCATATGAGCTGAGCTCATCAAGGAGTTTGCCGGCTCCCCATAGACAGTGTGGACTCTTCTATTTATTAAAACTATTTTCTGGCAGTCAAGAGTCTCATGCTAACAGGATCAGGATACTATAAGGAGTTTCCAGAGCATCTTAAGGATGGGTGCAGGGCCCTCTTTTCTAATTTGCACAAGCATAACCTATGGGGTTAGTTGGCAAGACTGGAGGGCTGGGTGGTGCACAGATACACGTGCTCAGCAGAGGGCAGTGATGACGACGGGGTTGTCATTTCCAGCTTACCTTCTCCAGTTCCTGCAGGAACACCTGAGCGATCCAGGAGGCTCTCTCAAAACAGGTGATCACTTCCTCCTCCCTCTCGGTCAGGCGGGGGCGGGAAGCAATGGAGTTGGGCAGGCGTTCCAGGGAGAGGCCTGCAGGAGGAGGGGCGCACTTCGGACCTGCCCTGCTTGAAGGTGGGGGCGCCCAACTCCAGGCCCCTCAGGCGCCCAGGGTGGTCTCATCTGAGACTCTGGAGCAGCCAGTGGGAGGCAGAGGTCCAGGGAAGCGGGGGAGGGCCTAAAGCAAGAATGGTATTAGCAGCGGCTGGCATCAAGCAGTGGGCAGACAGCAGGCACCCGTGCCTCATGTGGGGAACCACACTGGTGGTACCCACATGCCCAACTCCTGCCTGGCCTTCCAGGCAGCACTCCACGAAGCAATCCTGACCCCTCCCCAGGCACTCACCACGTCTACATCCTGGAGCGGTTATTTACAACCAACTCTTCTCTCCCCCTACTGTAGTTCAACTTGAGCAAATGAGTCTCTTTGGACTGTCACAGTGCCACAGTCCTTGCACATGGTAGATGCTTGATTACACAGCACTTACACACAGACCTCTTGAGGAACCAACCAATCTCTACCCCGCCTACGTTATACACTCAGGTCCTATGTGCCTGCAGGGGAGTCTGCTGTTTTCGTGTCCCTGGCATTCACTTCCCATTCTTTCAGCAGCAGCACCTCACTTTCCCTTTGAGTGTCCATCCCGCAGCCTCAGCCCCTACCCCACCTCCAGGGCAGGCATGTGATCCAGGCTGACTTATCATCCAGCCCACAGTGAGTGGCTAGGGTGTGCACGTGGCCAGGTAGGCCAAGAGGACCCGATCCCGGAATTCTCACCCCTTCCACTGGGCTGGTTAAGCTGCTAAGAGGTCAGACTGGAAGTGTTAGGGAAAGCTGACCTTAAAACGAAGCTACATAACATGAATGTCATTAACATGATGCTGCACTTGAAAACATGTATTTTATACGTATGTGTCTTCTTACCAAAATTTAAATATAAGGAAACATAACTCTAAAGTCAAAACAAAAACAAAAATCCCAAAATTATAAGAAAGTAGGAAGAGAAGGCTGTGAAGGAAAACAACTATATTTATATTTGTTGTTGTTTTAAGACAGGAAAAAGATTGACTAAACGCTTAGTCATTATAAAAAAAAAAATTAAGTCTACACAGAGCAGAGATGAGACATGATGGTAAAGGGCAGATTCCTAAAGAGTTTGAACCTGAAGAACTACACCCTGAAACCTTCCAATGTATGCACCAATAAATCACTTCCCCGACTTCTCCCTCAAGGCAGGGGAGGGGTCAAAGTCTGCTTAAATTGTACTCCTGACACGTGCGACTCACAGTCCCGACCAGAGAGTGCTGTCCTAGATGGCGGTTCTCAGTGGGCAGAACTCAGATCTTTCTCATCTTTGTGCCCACACAGTATGTGACATGTAGTAGTGTTCAAGATGAACTGACTGAAGGAAGGGATAAGAAGAGAATCCTCATCTCTCTGCCTTTGGCCCTAACATCCAACTGATGACCATTTTAACATTTCAAACCTCCTCTCCCCTTCCCCTCTCTTATTTCCTTATTTCGGGCTTTATCTCTTGAGTAGATAAAGAGATAAATTGCCTTCCTGTCACGTGCAGCTCACAGTTCTGCCTCCAGGCTCTCATCCATCCTGCTCATAGCTCCCAGGGTGATCCTTCTAAAACTCTACTGCTTACAACCCCTCCAAGGGTCCCTGCTGCTATAGTATAAGGTCCAAACTCCTGACTGTACCATACCCTCCAAGGTTCATCCCTGTCAACTCCCCAGCCTTGTCTCTCACCACACATTATAGATTAAATGTTTGTGTCCCCTTGAAAGTCACATGTTGAAAACCTAAAGCCCAAGGTGATGATATGAGGAGGCTGGCCTTGTGGAAGTGATTAAATCCTGAGGCTGGAGCCCTCGTGATAGGGATTAGTGTCTGTAGAGACCCCAGAGAGCTCCCTCATCTGGTCCATCATGTGAGCACACAGCAAGATGTTGGCAGCCTGCAATCTGGTTCAGCAGTAAAGAACCCACCTGCCAATGCAGGAGACACAGGTTTGATGCCCGGGTCACGAAGATCCCCTGGCGAAGAGAATGGCAACCCACCCCAGTAATCTTGCCTGGAGAATCCCATGGACAGAGGAGCTTGGCAGGCTACAGTCAGGGGTCTCAAAGAGCCAGACACAACTTAGCAACTAAAAACAATAACAAACAATCTGGAAGAGGGGCATCACCAGAACCTGATCTTGATTTCAGACTTCCAGCTTCTAGGACTATGAGAAACAAGTGTCTGTGGGGTATAAGCCAGCCAGTCTGTGGTGCTTTGTTCTAAGCCTGAGCTGACTACGGCTCAGACTGCTCCTCTTGCCTGGAATGTAAGGACCCCCCAAAGTCCACCCAAAATTACAGCTCACCTTCTGCCCCACTGAGTGCCACCTCCTCTGTGGAGCCCCTCCTGATACACCCTGGTATAACCAACGATCTCTCCTGGTCTACACTTCACATATTTCAGCCCCATTATTTTTTATACTTATTTATTTGTGCACATGTTTGCTCAGCTAGACTGTAGGCTCCTTAAAGGCATAGACCTCATCACGCTCCCCTTTCTACAACCTGGCGCACAGTAGGCACGATGCAAGCACTGGCTGGCTGAACAAACGACAAGCCCGATCAAGTCTGACAAAGTAGAGTACTCTACAAACACAAGGTAAGGAATCACTGCTTTTCTTGGCGAGATGTCAACCCATATGGATTCAGTGACCTTGCCCTCTGCCAGGATGGGGTGTGAACTGGTTCAAAGGTTGGGGTGCCTCAGTCTGGGAAACGCTGGGCACAGGCCGTGAAGGCCCTTGCTCAACACAAAGATTCAGTTACCCAGGTCACCAAGTGTCAACATGCCTCTTGCCAAATGACTCATGACCAGGAGAGGACTGAAGGGGGAGGAGGAACAGAGGGTGAGCTGGAGGAGACGCAACAAGAAGGCAGAAGAAGGCAGGGCCCCCGCATCACTGCTAGTGCTGGCCCAGCCTCTCCTCTCGAGACCCATGGCCGAGGCCCCCGAAGGATGGCGGGACACAGAAACTGTCCAGGGCCTGGCCTGGAAGCCAAGCACAGATGGCTAGAGGGCACAGCCAACTCCAGAAGACACAGAGAGGGTCTGCTTTCACTCATCCTGTGCCCGCCCTTCCCACCCTGGGCCAGAGATATGCCACTGGTTGGGTTTCCTACTGCCCTACCTCTGGGCCCAGAACTGGGATGGGTGATGCCAGCTGCCTGGCAGGTTCAGGCTACCAGTTCCAAGACCCTGCTGGGCTGGCCGCAACAAAGCATCTGTCTGTGGGGTTGCCACCTTCTCCAGGCTTCATCCGTTCCTTCAGCTCCTAGCAGGGGCCTCTCCACTATGCTTCTCGGAGAATTCTAAACCCATCCTCCTTAGAAGCTCACAGCGAAACCACCTCTTCCCTGAAGGCTTCGGAAGTCTCTCGACTCCAAAACCAGCAGAACGTTTTAGCTGCGTCTCCTCTGCGTGTGCCCTTCCCCTACACTGTAACTTTCCCCTCTGCCCATTTCTGGTTGATCTTTGCACCCAGCGAGAGCAAGACCTGATGTTCAGTGAGTGGAAGGATGCATAGAGGGACGTGCACTGTCACTCAGGCAGAGTGCAGAGCCTGGTGAAGCTTCTCCCTCTCTAAAAAACAGTTCATGCCGAATTTATAAACAAACCGTAGCATATTTATACAATGGAATACTACTCAGAAAGAAACAACACAGATGAATCTCTCAGAACTTATAATTGTGCAGAAGAAGCCTGATATCAGAAAGGACAGGCTGTATGATTTCAGTTATATGTCATTCTAAACAAGAGCAAAATTATTACCTGTATTAATAGAAACTAAGCAATCATTGCCTGGGGTGGGGTTGGGGAAGGGACCAATAGGTAAAGGACCTGAGGGAATTTTCTGGGGTGATGGAAATGTTCTTTGTCTTTACTGGGCTGCTGGTTACGTGGGTATCTACATTTGCCAAATTCATCAAATTACACACTCAAGACCTAGGAACTGTATAAAAATATATCTCAAAACAATAAAAATATTCCTCTTTTAAAGGAAGCAATTATGACTAGGGAACTAATGAAGATCAAATCAGAGGGGATATAGTCATTGATGTGGTGGTGTGTGAAATAATTTCCATACAGAAGACCAAAAAGCTTCCTGGAGCTAGCAATGGTTCCTCCTAGTGAGAGTCACAGTCCAATCACTGAGTTCTATCCGTGAAAAAAGGCTTCTTTGTCTTATATTTGCTCTTTGATTCATATGAAGGTCCATTTTCCTGTCTATGAATCTCTAATGGGAAATATACCAGGGACTCCAGGCCTCGAGTTTCTTCACCCTCTGCCCTGTGTGTGAGACCATACCAGGTCCAAGATGGAGACAGGCTGCTCCTGAGCTTGCCCCCAAAGGATCCCAGTGGATCCCAGCCCTGTCAAGTGTCAAGAAGCCAGGGGCTACCAGCAAGCATTGGGTACCACCTCCTGAATTTCCACTAGCAGAGGGGTCTTTCTGTGAAAACACCCTGTCCTATGAGAGAGGGGAGTTCCTCTTTCAAGAACTCTTGCTTTTTCAAGAACTCCAAACTTTCCGTTTGGAGGCAAACTGACCCTGGCACAGCCCTGGGCTCAACACACAGACTGGCCCTGGCCTCATCAGTCTGAGTGACTCATCCCATCCTGGACAGCAGTTCTTCCAAGAAGCCCCGCCCTTGGAGCCTGGGTTCTGGACGTGGAGATGCAGAACGCGATGCTCCCTCTATAGTGGAACTTTCCAGATATGTGGAGCCCTCCCTCCTGCCTACCCAGCTGGTCAAAGAGTACAGGACACGCAAGAAGGGTACACCCTATGGAGGTGGAGGGTGGGAGAGAGGAAGACATGCAAGTGACTGCTTCAGCCCTCAGAGAGGAAGCCTCAAGGCCAGGTTGGGAAGAACCCTTATAAACCACACTCAAAAGCGGACAACTGTGGGAACACAAAATGGTACAGCTTGGTCATTCCTCAAAAGATTAAAAACAGAATTGCCATATGATCCAGCAACTTTACTTCTGGGTATACACACAAAAGAATTGAAAAAAAGGTCTAGAAGAGATTCGTGTGCACTTATGATCATAGCAACAGTATTCACATTAGCAAAAAGACAGAGGCAACCCAAGTGTCTATTGATGGGTAGATAGAGAAAATGTAAGATATATATACAGTGGGACATTATTCAGCCTTAAAAAAAGGAAATCCTGCCATATGCAACAACACAGATGAACCTTAAGGATATTATGCTAAGTGAAATAAGCCAGTCACAGAAGACAAAGTGTGTATGATTCCACTTCTACGAGGGACCTAGAGTAGTCAAATCAGAGACGGAAAGTAGAATGGGGACTGCAAGGGGCTGGGGGAGGGGAACGGAAAGCCGTTTACTGGACACAGAGTTTCAATTTTGCAAGATAAAGCGTTCTGGGGATTGGTTGCACAACAACATGAATGTACTTAACACTACTGAACTGTACACTTCAAAATGGTTAAGATAATAAATTTTATGTGTATTTTACTGCAGCTGAAAGATTTTTAATGGTTAAGATGCTAAATTTTATATTTTACCAATTGAAAAAATTTAAGAAAAGAAGAGCAGACAATTTGACTTGTATCAAAGTCTCTGAAAAGTGCATATACTTTGACTTCACTCTACTTCTAGAAATTTATCCTTAAAAAAATAATGTATGCAAAAAAATTAAAAATTTAGCTTTAAATATATCCAGTACAGCACTGTTATAATGGCAAAAAAAAAAAAAAAGAGAGAGAGAGAGAGGCTTAAGCTACAGGTTCAATAACAGGAGATAAGTTTGCTAAACTGCAATAGATTCTTGCAATGAAATGCTATGATGCTACTTTAATGTACACATATACTAGAAACTAGTTCATAAAATATTAACTTCAACAAGCAAGTTAAAAAATACATGAATGTATGAACTTATTTCTCTTTAAAACATATAAACCTATAGGAAAAAAAAGACTGGAAGAATATACCCCAAAATATTTACAGAGATGTAAGTCTCAGTTTCCCCAAACACAAAATAAGGTTGCTAACAGTGTCCACCTCATAGGCTGGCTGTGAACATTAAATTTGACGATATACTGAACAACAGAGCATGTGCTCTCAGAAAACATTTCAGGTAATGCTCAGAATGATCTCTTAGGTAGGGGTTTAGCCCTTCCCAAGAATGACAAATGGCAAATCTAACTCAGGGAGAAGAGATTCCCTCCAACACCTCTCCACTCTAAGTGCCAGCCAGACCCAGGTCTTCCGGCTTCAACACCATCCGTCCTCTCAGCCCAGATTCCACACGTCTTTCCTTACTTACCCTCGATGACCCACCAGGGGTTCCCAAATCTCAGGCTTCTGGCCACCCATGGGGGCCTGCCTTTCACATGTGTATCTAACAGCTGAATGACAGCTGTCTACCCTGGCACAGCTGGGCCATAGTGTCAGTGCTGGTTTCTCAAATGCACCCCTCAGTGCCCTGTCCACATCTCACATCCCCACCAACTACTCTCAGGGGTGGCCTCCAACGATGGAGGAACGGACCACGAGGAGACAATGCGGGGAGACCACACCAACTCCTTCACTTCCAGCTCCACGGTCTCCCTTCTGTGAGTCCGCCCACCTTCCTGTCCTGTTCTGTATCTCTCCACCCAGGCAGGACCTTGGTAAAGGCTTGGTGAGCACACGATGAACACACCAGCCCCTTGCAAGACGCCCAGACTGCTCATTCCTCTCCATCTGCAGGCCAGCCTCTCACTCCAGGGCTCACAGTCTGGGGCCAGGGCTGACCCGCTTTCCCACAAGGCAGATGGCCCACGCCCCTTTGAGAAGGAAGCCAAAATAAACAGCTAATTCCTGCCATACCAGGACTAAAAAAACCCCCCAAACCAAATATCCCACCATATCCCGCCCTAGGAGCTGCCTGGTGTTCTTTCATTTTTTTCAGTTTTACTAAACCCATAAAATTGTATTCTTGCCTGGAAAAAAATCCCATGGATTGAGAAGCCTAGCAGGCTACAGTCTTTGGAACCCTACTGAGTGATTGAGCATGCACGCATAAATGGTTAATTTTTTTAAAAAGGACATGTGTGCATAAGCTTGAACTTATAAACACACACACACATACACACACACAAATAAAGCCATAAAATCCCAGGAGACAGTAGAAGAGCTGGCGGTTTCAGAGACTGAATGAACAGAAAAAAAATCTTGAGGGGTGAGGAAAAGATAATTTCTCACAGCTACTTAATGTTTCTTACATTTTTACTTTTAAATTTTCATAGCACTTTCACAATTTAGCATCATATTGCAGTATTCTGGGTGAACCAGGGCTATCTCCCTCCACGGCCAGGCCATCCTTTTATTGGTCGGCCAGCAGATATACCTCCCAGGGTAGCCTCCCTGGTGCTGGGCTGCAGGCAAGAGGCAAAGGGACTGGCTTGGCTAAAGCACAAGACACCTCTGGCTTTCAAGGGGCCCACAAGCCCCAAACTAGGCAGCAATGACTACGTCTGCAGGGCTCAGGGCAGGACACATGGCCGCAGAAATGGGGGGTCATTACCACACTGAGCAAGGGCCAGAGAACAGGAAGCAACACAGGTTGGAGGAGAGAAGGGAGCCCTTTGCCAAAGAACTGCTGAGAGGTGGACAGCGGCACTGGGGCTTTTGGGGCTGAACTGGGTAAGGCTCAAGATGTCAAAAGAACAGGCCTTGAAGCATTATGCATGTCCATGAGAACTGGGGATACCCTTAGAACTCAGATCAACAGAAAAGAGGACAGTCTGTTACGTGGATCCACAATGGCCTTGCCTAGACTACTCCAGATGGACCCAGACAGCCTGCTGGCCAACAGATGAGCCCAATTGTACGGAAACAGGCTGTGCCACACCTCATGGTATGGCCACCTAGGGCCGGAGTTCTGGAACACCAGCAAAAGGGATACCACAAGCCTTCCTGCCGGGCTCTCGATGGCCCCTCATTTCCCAGTCCCTCCCGCATACTCTCTTAGTTCCAGAAAAGTATAACTATACCCTCCTCCAAATATATCACTTCCATTTCCCCAGGGCCTCCCTCTGGATTTTTCCTTTACCTGGAAGGCACCTCTTCCATCCATCTGCAGCTGATCCTTCCTAAAGTTCAGCCTCACCTGCCAGTTCACCTGGGAAGGCCCCACAACTTGCTAGGTCTCACTCACTTCCCTCTCTGGAACAGAGTGGATCAAACAAGTTCTCCCTGGACATCAGTGATTCTCCTACTTGGAGATGGGCAGCTGAGGAGCTGTAGACCCCAAGAGGATTCAAAGACTGACCCTCTCACCCCCGCCAAGATGTCAAGGCAGAGCAGCCCACAGAACTGGGGGCAGCCATGTGGCCAGGACACCATGGCCAGGCAGCAAGTCTGGCATCCTGCCCAGCAGGCCATGGGAGTAAGCTACAGACCAGCCACCACTGGGTGTTCCCGTTTCCTGCTTTTCCCAAATGGTGGACTTCACAGACACGACAGCCTGCTGATGCACAGGCGGGGCCGGAAAGAGTGGCACTAGGTGGCTTATGACTCATCAGTGCTGGGATGGCCCTGCATGCTGCGGGCCTCCTCCAGAGCCGCTGCTTCTCCCTGGGCACAGCACACCAGCAGTGGGCTTTGCTCACCTAACTGCCACTCCTCTGAGAGGAGGGACCCAAGTTGTCCATCATGGCACCCCCACCAGGCACTTGCTGGATCGACTGCTGGCAAATTTTACTCTCTCCAGTGGGAGCCGGGCCAGGGGTACAATGACAAGTCACCAGACCCCTGGCAGGAGAAGCAGACTGCCCTCTAACTGGGGAGACTGGGCCAAGGTCCAAATGAGCTCGACAGAGGGAGAGAATGCTGTATTCTGCAGCTACAAGCAGGGGGATCTCCTGGTGGAGGAGGCACCTGAACTGTGTCTGGAAGGAAGCATTGGCGCTACCTACACGTAGAGGAACAAAAATGGGGCTGGTTGGCGAGGACAGTGGCCCAAGAAAAGGTGAAGCGACAGAACTTTCTAGATCATGCTGAGCACCAGGAGTGACTTCATTTATCAGAAACATGTGGTCCAGGAAGGGAAGGGAGAAGAGGGAGAGAAGACTGGGAGTGTTGAAGAAATGATCCTCTATCCTCAAGGGGCTTCAAGTTTTGTAGGAAGACAGGCGGACAGCCACAAGCACACAGAATCAAACTAGCAGGGCTCTGCAAAGATGGGCAGTACTAAGGACAGGTCTTCTGAGAAGGGCCTCGACACCAAATTATTCTAGATTACCTTTAATGCAAAGTAAATGGAAGATGTTTCCCCCAAACCAATCAGATGGTATCAAAAGGAGGTATCTATTCATGCACCTCTGTGTTCACTGCAGCACTGTTCACAATAGCCAAGACACGGAGACAACCTAAATGCCCATCACAGATGAATGGATAAGGAAGACGCGGAACATACATATTAATATGATGGAATATTAGTCAGCCATGGGAGCTTGGGAGACAACCACTGGCCACCAGTCCAAGCTCTGCTACTCACAGGCTGCACAATTGTGGACAAGCCTCAGTTTCTGCATCCAAAGAGTGAGCATAAAAACTCCCTTTCATTCTAGAGATTAACTAAAGGTCAATCCACCAGCCAACAAATGTTTATTGAGAGAGAGTTCCAGGGCATTGTTTCTCAAACTGTAAGGTGTATACACATCACCTGGGGATGCTGTTAAAAATGCAGATTCTGATTTAATACATCTGGTGTGGGGCCTGAGTCTACATAAGCTCCTGGGTGGTGCATGTGATAATCCTGCCCCTCCCTCCACGCCCTGCCCCCATCATACTCTCAGGGTCCAGAGCAGGAGGGCCCACGCCTCACGTTTCTGGGTATACCACAAAGTCAGATAACCAGAGGAGCTTGGAAGACTGGGGGATGAGGGGCCAACTGGGGGACTGCGACAGGCAGGGACAGGGCCCCTCAGCTCCATCCGGGGCCAGCAGGGGACCTGGAAGCAGCTGGCCACAAGATAGGCCTATTTCTGTGTGGCAGACCCATCAACCCGGCAGCCAGGAGGAGCTGGAGGACCTGGGGAGAGACAGTCCTTCCTTAAAGCCAGAGGCTTTGACAGAGCCCAGCCCACGTCCCGGGGGCCCATGTGAGGCCCTAAAATCCAGTCCTCTGCTCCTAGCAGGATCAGGTCAGTCTGATCCCCGGTGTGATGTTGGGGAACAGTTCATTCAGACAAGAAAGTGAAGCTGTTTTATTTTTCTATCTTAGTGAAAAGTTTGTAGTTTTCATATTGTTTCTGATCAAATTTGACATAGACAATAACTTTTTTCCCTTAGAGGGGTTGGAGGGTCATATATCTTCCTGTCCCCCACTCCATGCAATATACATGTATGTGCACATGAGGTTTCTTCACTTCAAGCAAGAGAAACCCACAACTGCTTCAACTGCTCCCCTCTCTCGAGCTCCTGGGACGATGTCTGAAGCTCTCCCTGAGAATCAGAAAGAATCTTCTGTTCTCATCCATGTCTCCCCAACTTCAGAGCAAGGTCAAGTCCTGGTGAGTGACCTCCCAGAGGACACAGTGCCAAGTCCCTCTGCTTTGAAGGGGAAAGCAGGTGAGTTGAGTGTGTTTTTATGTCTCTCATGAGTGAAGAGACCCAGAGCCTGCTCTTGAGAAACCCACACTTACAGTCCCACTGAGCCTCCAGGCAGGGCGCTCAGGCCCCTCCCACTACGACACACGGCCTCACCCCCTTCCCTCCAGCCAGGTGGGCTGCAGAACCCAACTCCCTGCCCCACAGGAAGGGACCAGGTAGAACCACAGAGCAGACTCCAATGCAAGACGGTACAGAAGCTCAGCTGTAATGGCTTGGTCAGGCAGGGTACTGGGGAGCAGGTATGTCGGGCTTTCGCAGGAGGCCACCCAACATCTGCCGACAAAGGCTGAAAAGAGCAGCCTGGAGGGAGGGCATTCTGGTTCACACACAAGCGAGCTGATGTCCAGGTCAGTTGTTTCACTTCCGCCAGCCTTTCTCATCTGTTACCTGAGAGCTGACCTACATCATTTCCGTGATTCCTTCCAGTCTAGGACTCTGAGCAGCACCATCACAGTGTCTATGAGCTCTGGCTGCCTGGGTTCAAATCCTGATTCTGCCAATTCCAGGGACATCCACAAGGGTCCCTTCTTCTCTCTGCTTGTAACTCCTGGTCTAAAACATACGAATGAAGAGAACACCTACTCAGCGGGTTACTGTGTAGACTGAAGGAGGGCACGCCTGCCGTGGAGTGAGGGTTTAATAAATATATATTGTTTGTTGAACTCTGAGGCATGCTGCTGCCACCATTCTACTTACAGACTGAATGTTTGTGGGCCCCCAAGTTCATCCATTGGAGCTCTAACCGAAATGGGATGGTACCTGGAGATGGTGTCTTTGGGAGGTAACTAGGGTTAGATGAGGTCATGAGGGTGGGGGCTTGATGATGGGATTAGAGGTTTTATAAGAAGGTGAAGAGATCTCTCCAGGAGCCCACAGGGAGGAGAGGTCACGTGAGGACACATCGAGAAGGCAGCCACCCGCCACCCAAGGAGGGAGCCCCCACCAGACACCAATGCTGCTGGTACATGGATCTTGGCCCTCACAGCCTCCAGAACTGTGACAAATTCCTATTATTTAAGCCACCCACTCTATGACATTTTGGGGGGCTTCCCAGGTGGCTCAGTGGTAAAGAATCTGCCTGCAATGCAGGAGACTCAAGAAACAATAGCTCGATCCCTGGGTCAGGAAGATCCCCAGGAGGAGGAAGAGGCAAACCACTCCAGTCATTCTTCCCTAGGAAAGCCCATGGACAGAGGAGCTTGGTGGGATACAGTCCAAAGGGTCGCAAAAGGGTCAGACATGACTGAGCATGAGTCAATGACATTTTGCTCTGGCAGCCTGGCAGACTAACACAAGTCCCATGCTCATAAATGGAGTCAGGACCAATGATGAGCCGTCCCCACCCCCTACTCTCTGCTGCGGAACCCTGCTGGATCCCCTAGACCCAGGAAAACCAACACCATGCACACTCTGGAGGCCACGTGCAATCTCAAGCACACACAAGGTCAGGTGATCCTCAGCATGCCAAGCAGCAGGGTACAGGCACCGCAACAGGACAGAGAGGGCAGGCAGAGAGGAGGCAGGCAAGCACAAGGCCACGTGCAGTCAGCGGGGGCTGGGAGCCAGCACAGCCAGATGATCGAGCAGCCCACGCCGGGGACACCCGGCTCCTTACCTCCCCTGCAGCACCTCTGACCACCGGGCCTGTGTTCCCCCAAGAAGCTGGAGGCGTGCTGGAAAGAGTAGAAAGCAGGAGACAGGGAGCAGTAGGTACCGAGCCAGGTCTACAGGAAAAAGTGCCGGAAAGGAGCCCTGCGGAAGGGTGTTAGGTTTGGGGAGTTGGTGGCAGAGGTGGTTTCCAAATGCCAAATGAAGATCAACCCCCCAAGACCCCCCCAGCCTGTGCCAGGGGTGCACAGAAGGGGACAAGAGAGCAATGGGAGAAGACCCCACACTGGACCATCCGAGATAGGCACCTGCTTCTCACAGCCTGGTACTGGGTCTGTCTTGGGTGAAAATCTCAGCAATTTCCCGGGAGGGCATTAACAGTCTCTCAATGGTGAAAGGGACCCAGGGACTCAGGGGTGGACAAACAGCTCTCAAAGGAGGCTATGCCCTGCTCAGACTAGTCAGTCCTCCGGGACCCTAAGGAGACAGAAGACTGGGAGTGGGGAATCATAGTCCAAAGCCAACATCACAGGAGGTGGAGGTTCCAATCCTGGTTCCACCACAGATCTCTGGGTAACTCTGGGCGAGGTACCTTCCCTCTCTGGGCCTCAGTTCCCCTGTATATAAGATGGCAGAATGTCCCCGTCTACAATAGAAAAGAAGGTGACAAATACTCTGCCAATACCAGGCACCAAATCCCCACAGGGCCACGTGTGTTTCTAGACTCTGGGGGTTGGTTTGTGCTGGAATAAAAAGACTGACCATCCAAGAATCCTGGCAACAGTCTGGACAGACAGGTTCCTGCGACCCTCACTGCCACCAAGAGCCACTGCCCAGGCTCTATGACCCCAGGTTCAAGGATCCAGCGAAGAAGGAGCTTGCAGTGCAAAGTCTGGGGCAGGGCTTTCACTACCATGTAATGCCCACAAGCTCAGGTCAAGGGCACTCTTCCCCCACGTGAGAATCCACAACCCCCATCATGAAATTCCTACATTACTAAGCCCATGTGCCTAGCTCCCCACCAGAACACTACTCACCCTGGGAGGTGGCTCTGACCAGCCCATCACAGGATCCCAGCACCACCCCCCTGGGCCACTCACGGCAGGAGAGCAGCAGGTATCTGAGCAATTCCAGGTTTCTCTGCCATCAAGCACCTGACCTGCAGCCAACATCAATACTGGTGCCAGCCTGACGACAGGTGGCACATTTCTTAAGCCTTTCCCAACCTGGTTACATAACTGATTCCTCTTGTTCATGGTAACCCTGTGAGAGCAGGTTATTACGACCTTTCCCAACCTGGTTACACAACTGATTCCTCTTGTTCATGGTAACCCTGTGAGAGCAGGTTATTACGACCCTGTCTTATAGATAAATCAACTGAGGCCAAGAAAGATGAAGAGCTATATGCCCAAGGGCACACAGTTGGGTTCCTATCTGTCAACAGAGCAGGGCAGGTTATCCCAGCCTTCTAACCTGACATCCAGCCCATACCTGCGGTCAGCCAGCGGTGTGGCTGGTTACCCTGGCAACCACCTGGCCGGTCAGTGCTCCAGGGACGTGGGGGTCAGAGTGTAATGACCTGGACACAGTGAAGGGGAGCCCAAGCTGGTGCCCACACCTACCTTTAATGACAAAGGCCTCTGCCAGCAGCCGCATCTGATACAGGGGCTTGTTCTCCATGGACATGTCATCAATGCCGGCCCGCGCGTACATGCTGATGGCATCTCGATAGGAGCCTTCCACGTAGTGCAGCTTGCCCAGGATCAGCATAGCCTCACACAGATACTGCGGCTGAAAGGACAAGGCCCACATCAACGGGTTCCTGCCGCAAAGCCCCTGGCCCACCCCACCAGGTACCCAGGGATGAACACTCCCCTCTCTGAGCCATAACGGTTTGCCTAAGACCCTGCTCAGAACACCTCTCCTCTTCCAGGAAGCCTTCCCACCCCTCAAGTACACGTGGACAGCTCCCCTCTAGGCACACCTGTGGTCCCTGGCCTACACTGTGGCTCTTGGTGATATCTTCACACGAGTCCCTAAATGTGTTGTGTGTGTGTGTGTGTGTCTTACACCAACTAGACTGCAAGTGGCTTACAGACTGGGCCCTGACTCCTTTCTCCTGAAGCTCCCAGAAGCCCCAGAAGCTTCACCCAAGGCAGGCACTGGCACTCAGTTCAGGCACTTGCTCTTAATACAAGCAGGGAGTCAGAGGCCCAGTCAAGTTTTGTGGGGCCTAGTTCAGTTCAGTTCAGTCGCTCAGTTGTGTCCGACTCTCTGCAACCCCATGAATCGCAGCATGCCAGGCCTCCCTGTCCATTGCCAACTCCCGGAGTTCACTCAAACTCATGTCCATCAAGTCGGTGATGCCATCCAGCCATCTCATCCTCTGTCGTCTCCTTCTCCTCCTGCCCCCAATCCCTCCCAGCATCAGGGTCTTTTCCAATGAGTCAACTCTTCGCATGAGGTGGCCAAAGTACTGGAGTTTCAGCTTTAGCATCATTCCTTCCAAAGAAATCCCAGGGCCAATCTCCTTTAGAATAGACTGGTTGGATCTCCTTGCAGTCCAAGGGGCCTAAAGCTTATATAATTGTGGGTCCTCTATATATATGTGTGTGCGTGCTAAGTCACTTCAGTCGTGTCCGACTCTTTGTGACCCTAGTGTAGCCCTCCAGGCTCCTCTGTCCATGGGGATTCTCCAGGCAAGAATACTGGAGTGGATTGCCATGCCCTCCTCCAGGGGGTCTTCCCAACCCAGGGATCGAACCTGCATCTTTTACATCTCTGGCGCTGGCAGGTGGCTTCTTCACCACTAGTGCTACCTGGGAAGCCCCATCTACACAGATAGATAGATAGATGCATGTATGTATTAACATTTAACCAGGTGAAAGGCCTTGGCAAGAGTCCTGCAGGTGAGGGGCCTGAAGCTGAAACCCTCACCCACAGCAGCAGGACCCCTGCGGGGAGACGGCCACAGCCACAAACGTGGCCAAAAGACAGGAGAGTGAAGGCCTGTGAGGCCACCACCCTTATCTTATCAGAATCCAGGGCCTGCACGCAAGCCTGTTTTCTTTCCCCTACTTGATCAAGTACTGCTTACACTCAGATCTCCGCCCCATATGAGCACTCTTGGGAACTCCCTCAGGACCTGAGCAGGTCTGGTCAGCCCTGCCTGAGAGTCCTGGCCTTGGACGTGGGCCCAGACTATTCTAAAATCTCCCACCTTCTGAGGCCACTGTTGGTAGCCCTCCGCCTCCATGTCTGTGCTCAGCCAGCCCACCACCCCCACCACAGAGCACCAGTTCTGTCCACAAAGCTCCCGGGGGATGCAGTCCTAGTCCCCACTCCTGACCTCTGTCACCAACAGGAAGGTGTTGCCCTTGACCCCCTGTAGGGAGATCAGAGTCTTGGGTACTCACAACCCCAGGGGAAGCACCCACTACTCCTCACCACCAACTGCCCTCTCAGAAGCCAACAGAGGGAAGTGGAACACGGCAAAGCCCCAATCCCCTCCCTCACTGGTCCAATACACGTTCTTCCTTTGCTGCTGCTCATACAAGCCCCATCTATAACAGTCTTCCCTTCCCCTAAGTCTATGCAGATCCTCCACTCTTCTTCGGGGCCTTGCTCAGGCCCACCTCTTCCTAGAAGCCTCCCTGGCTACCAGAGAGCTCCCTTCTGCTGACCTCCCACAATGTCTCCACCAAGCAGACCCACTGGGCCCCCTGCATGCCTGACCTGCTGACTACAGACCTGATCAAAAGCTGAATTTTTCGAGGGGATTTGCTAGTCTCCCCCAGTAGGTCACCTCTGCCCTGGGTCAGGGCCACAGATCACACACCTTCTAGAGGCACATTTCCTCCCTGCTCTGTCCTGGATTTCCCCATCGCTGAGGGCAAGATAATAACAACCACCCATCACCTCCCGTCACAGGGAAGCCAAGAGCATAAGTAGACGAAGTCCAGGAAAGAGCTTTGAACTTTTCTCTAGAAAGGAGCTACATAAACACAGGCCATGAGTAATTATTATTATTATTCTGGTCTCCTGTAAAGAAGGAAAAGGGCAGCTAAGCTCAGGACACGTTTCAGGGCGAGATGACACGGTGTAGCTTGGAGTGGTTCCTGGTGAACCAATAACAGTTTACAACAGGGCTTCTGCCAAGCTGGTGGAAAATTAAGGACGATGCGGTGAATGTTTTATAAAGTTAAAGTTATGCTAGTTAAAAAGCTGCCTTTAATTCTTAAGAATTAAGAAGGGCATAATTCTTAAGCATATCTGTCTTGTGTTTTGATGTTAAGATGTTTGTTCTTTTATGGACTGACAGTAATAGAAAATGGATTGGTTCTGCTGTTGTGCTTGGGGGCTTTGTGAATGTCCTTTCCTGGCAGAATGAAAAGTTATGGCTATGCTCTTTGAAACCCATGCCTTTGAATTTGAACCTGGCTTGTCAATTCAACAGTGTGGGAACCACAGAGCCTCAGCCCCATGGAAGGATGCTCTGCAAGAAGCCACTGGGCCTGGGGGATAGTCCCTCGACTGGACGGACCAGGGCTGTCACCGAGCCTTTTTGTGCCTCACTGTCTGTCAATAAACAGGGAAGAGTGACCTCATGTGTACACTCAGGTAAGAAGAAGAGGTGAGGAAATAATTCACAGATGCCAAATGAGATCTCTAACAGCAGGAACCGCAACATCGCCACCCACATTAGTCCCAGTTTCTCAGTTCAGTTCAGTTCAGTCCCTCAGTCGTGTCCGACTCTGCGACCCCATGAATCGCAGCACGCCAGGCCTCACTGTCCATCACCAACTCCCGGAGTTCACTCAGACTCACGTCCATCGAGTCAGTGATGCCATCCAGCCATCTCATCCTCTGTCGTCCCCTTCTCCTCCTGCTCCCAATCCCTCCCAGAATCAGGGTCTTTTCCAATGAGTCAACTCTTCACATGAAGTGGCCAAAGTACTGGAGTTTCGGCTTTAGCATCATTCCTTCCAAAGAAATCCCAGTGCTGATCTCCTTCAGAATGGACTGGTTGGATCTTCTTGCAGTCCAAGGGACTCTCAAGAGTCTTCTCCAACACCACAGTTCAAAAGCATCAATTCTTCGGCGCTCAGCCTTCTTCACAGTCCAACTCTCACATCCATACATGACCATAGGAAAAACCATAGCCTTGACTAGATGGACCTTTGTTGGCAAAGTAATGTCTCTGCTTTTCAATATGCTATCTAGGTTGGTCATAACTTTCCTTCCAAGGAGTAAGCGTCTTTTAATTTCATGACTGCAGTCACCATCTGCAGTGATTTTGGAGCCCCAAAAAATAAAGTCTGACACTGTTTCCACTGTTTCCCCATCTATTTCCCATGAAGTGATGGGACCGGATGCCATGATCTTTGTTTTTTGAATGTTGAGCTTTAAGCCAACTTTTTCCCTCTCCTCTTTCACTTTCATCAAGAGGCTTTTGAGTTCCTCTTCACTTTCTGCCATAAGGGTGGTGTCATCTGCATATCTGAGGTTATTGATATTTGTCCCGGCAATCTTGATTCCACCTTGTGCTTCTTCCAGTCCAGCGTTTCTCATGATGTACTCTGCATAGAAGTTAAATAAGCACAGTAACAATATACAACCTTGACGTACTCCTTTTCCTATTTAGAACCAGTCTGTTGTTCCATGTCCAGTTCTAACTGTTGCTTCCTGACCTGCATACAGATTTCTCAAGAGGCAGGTCAGGTGGTCTGGTATTCCCATCTCTTTCACAATGTTCCACAGTTTATTGTGATCCACACAGTCAAAGGCTTTGGCATAGTCAATAAAGCAGAAATAGATGTTTTTCTGGAACTCTCTTGCTTTTCCCATGATCCAGCGGATGTTGGCAATTTGATCTCTGGTTCCTCTGCCTTTTCTAAAACCAGCTTGAACATCAGGAAGTTCACGGTTCATGTATTGCTGAAGCCTGGCTTGGAGAATTTTGAGCATTACTTTACTAGTGTGTGAGATGAGTGCAATTGTGCAGTAGTTTGAGCATTCTTTGGCATTGCCTTTCTTTGGGATTGGAATGAAAACAGACCTTTTCCAGTCCTGTGGCTACTGCTGAGTTTTCCAAATTTGCTGGCATAATGAGTGCAGCACTTTCACAGCATCATCTTTCAGGATTTGAAAGAGCTCAACTGGAATTCCATCGCCTCCACTAACTTTGTTCGTAGTGATGCTTTCTAAGGCCCACTTGACTTCACATTCCAGGATGTCTGGCTCTAGGTCAGTGATCACACCATCGTGATTATCTGGGTTGTGAAGATCTTTTTTGTACAGTTCTTCTGTGTATTCTTGCCACCTCTTCTTAGTATCTTCTGCTTCTGTTAGGTCCATACCATTTCTGTCCTTTATCGAGCCCATCTTTGCATGAAACCTTCCCTTGGTATCTCTAATTTTCTTGAAGAGATCTCTAGTCTTTCCCATTCTGTTGTTTTCCTCTATTTCTTTGCATTGATCACTGAGGAAGGCTTTCTTATCTCTTCTTGCTATTCTTTGGAACTCCGCATTCATATGCTTATATTTTTTTCTCCTTTGCTTTTCGCTTCTCTTCTTTTCACAGCTATTTGTAAGGCCTCCCCAGACAGCCATTTTGCTTTTTTGCATTTCTTTTCCATGGGGATGGTCTTGATCCCTGTCTCCTGTACAATGTCACAAACCTCAGTCCATAGTTCATCAGGCACTCTATCTACCAGATCTAGACCCTTAAATCTATTTCTCATTTCCACTGTATAATCATAAGGGATTTGATTTAGGTCATACCTGAATGGTCTAGTGGTTTTCCCTACTTTCTTCAATTTAAGTCTGAATTTGGCAATAAGGAGTTCATGATCTGAGCCACAGTCAGCTCCCGGTCCCAGTTTCTCAGTCATTATTTAATTTCTACTCCAGCACTCGGGACACAACACTGAGAAACGGCAGAGAACATGGGAACGTGGGAACAGGGTCAGACAGGCTGTGTTCAAGACCTACGCTGTGGTCCTTGGCGAAGTGACTCACCTCTCCTAGGTCTCAGTTTCCTCATCTGGAAAATGGGAATAACAGTAAATACCATTGTAGAAGGTTACTGTGAGGCACCAGTGAGGTGGGGCAAAGCCTGGCACTCACTGGACACCTGAAGTCAAGGCAAATGGCTCATTTTCACCAGCCTCCAAAGCACGGAGCTGTGCAGGATCTCGGAGGTGACTGAGGGCAGAAGGTTCCAAACTACCCTGAGGAAGTGCCCCAGGACCCACGTCTCCTCCTCACCCCAGGAGAACGCCTCAGAATGCATGGGAAGCCACCTGAGATTTCATCTGCTGCCAAGAAATATCACACCCCAGTCACACCTTTGCCTTTGGGGTAAGATAGAGAATCCCACAAACTACTTTTAATATTTTATTTTGCCTGATCAACATGGAGTTTTTAGCCTTGGTCCATATAACAGTGAATTTCTCAATGTTAGCAGTGCCTATCTTTGTCTCTGGTTAATAAAGCATGGTAAAATCTGTACTGAATTAATTTGATATGGTAGATAAAGCAGTTTTCACAATAATACATGTGGATACTATTCGGCAAATACAAAGAATGAGGTATTGGCACGGAGATAGCATCAAGTGAGTTTTTGGTGCAAAAGAGCAACTTGACAAGAACCCTATAATGCTAAGATGAAGAGAAAGCTCCATACATGTGTACATGTGACTGTTAACATACAGAAGGCATATGGAACTCACAGCAAGTGATGACCAGAGCTCAGCTCGGGATGGGAGTGGGCACGGGGGTTGGAGTGGAAACAAGGACTTATTACTCTTCAAACTAGTTTTTTATTTTAGTGAACCTTTTTTTCCAATAAGCCCGAGTCATTTTTATTAAAAAAAATTTTTTTTAATATATAATTAAAAAGTCTACCGGAAAGAAAAAAATGTAAAGGGTCTTGATGGGAAAAACTTGAGACCTACCAGTCAAGTTCAGCCATTTTGATGGGCAGATGAGAAACTAGAAGGCCTGGAAGATCAGAGGACAGGCTCAGGGTCAAGCAGCTATTTTAATCCAGCACAAAACCTCCCAGGACTACAGTAATCCCTGTCAAGGAGTCTGAAGGCAGTAACCTTAAACTCCCAGGACAGTCTCCCCACACTGCTTACAGAAAACACACCCACTTCCTGGCCTGGTATTTCACTCCCAACTCTCTGGCCACGATGTCCCTTTATACCTAATTAAAGCCATTCCCTGATGCTCCTGCTAATTGACATACTTTAAGGAAATCCTTCTAAGAGGAACTTTTGGATCATACATTGCTTCTGTAGCTTAGAATGCCCTGTTCTATCTGTGTAAGTCCATATCCTGACCCCTTTCAAGATCCAGACCCCAAATGGGTCCAGTTTCAGAACTACCATCAGCCTGAGTCTGACTGCCCCAGGTCACCCCAGGGACTGTCCTCCTAAGACTTGCCTCCCCTGTAAGCTACTCCAGTGGCATGCATCACAGTCCACCTTGGACAACTGTTTAATAGGACTATCTTCTCAGTAGCCCTGCAGCCTCCCTGAGGTAAATATTTAAGTCAGGAAATATACTACTTTGGAATATCTCTTGAAAAATTACTTTCTCTTTGGGTCTCTAATGACATACCAATACTTCTATTACAGCTCAGTATACACTGGAATTGAGAACAGTCTCAAACTTAAAGAAAGTGCATGAGAATCACCGAGAGAGCTTTCTTAAATGCAGATTCTGAATCGGATTTTGTATTTTTTCCCTTATATTTATGTTTGCTTATGTGATTATTTTGGGTCTTCGTTGCAGCATGCAGAATCTTTAATTGCAGCATGCTAACTCTTAGTTGTGGCATGTGGGATCTAGTTCCCCGACCAGGGATCAAACTTGGGCCCCTGCACTGGGGGTGCAGAGTCAGCCACTGGATCACCAGAGACGTCCCCAGATTTTGCATTCTTAACAGCTCCCAGATAATACCCATACTGCAGGTGGGTGGACCATGCCTCGAGCAGTAAAGGCTTAAAGAAAGCTGAGACTGTACCTCCCTCTATATCACTCCTCAATGCCTTGCATTCAGCAGGTGCTCAATAAATGCACGTGGACTCAAACTGGACTGCCATGTTATGGAGTGCTTCCATTGGTAGACAACAGCATATTTGCCTGTTTCCAAATAGATAGTAGGCTTACTAGGTTTTATTTCCCTGAGACCCTCGAAGAGGCCAAATGATCAGGGACAAACTAGGTCAACCAAACACTGTGTAATAGAAATATACAACTTGGGCCACAAGTGTAATTTAGGTTTTTCAAGTAGAAATTTCTAGTCACATTAAAAAAGGTAAAAAGAGGTGAAATTAATTTTAATAATATAGTTTATGTAACACACTCAAAATATTATCATATGAATATGTAATCAACATAAAGAATTAATGATCTTTTATATTCCGCGTTTTGTACTGTCTTCAAAATTCAGTGTGTGTTTTACACTCACAGCACGTCTCAATGTGGATGAGCCCTGTGGCTAGTGGCTACTGTACTGAATGGCACAAGGTTGACCCTTAAGAGATACATGCGTCTCCGGCAACCAAATGACCCCAGCAAGGCTGGACAGCAGACAGGAGGGAGGAGAGAGGAGAGGCAGCCCCAGGCTTGCTGGGTAGAGGGCAGAACCGCTTACCGGCAGCTTCCCGTGGTTAAGGATGCTGCTCAGGTGGTTTCTGGCTTCATTCATCTTCGGCTCATTCTTCTCCAGCAGAGGGATGGAGTCTTTTATCGTGGCATGGTTCCCCTTCAAACACTGCTCTAGGAGGGCCTCGGCCAGGAGCAATTTCCCCAAGTCATCTGGAAAGCAGGGCAGGAGTCAGAGTCGGTAAGCAAGGGCAGCAGTCCCCTTAACACGGCGAGTGTGAAGACTGTACGTACCCAAGCACTCCCGCCCCAGGCACATGAATGGTCCAGGTCTAAGAAAATAAAGACACAGATTCCACAAACTTTAACCAGCCTCTGAAGAGAAAACACAGACATTCTACCACGGTCACAGCACAAACTGCCCGCTTTGGTTTAATTTCTGCAGTGTAGCGGTTGAAGTGGAGTTCCCAGGACTTGGAACAAATTCCAGAATTTCAGAATTTAAAATGACAAAATCATATCCGTGCTCCACAGTGATAAGTTCTTACACCAAGAAGGAACGTTTCCCAAACAACTGAAGAGGAAAAATAAGCATGGTGGCTTACACATTTTAGGAGTTTAGTGCTCCTAACTTCCATGTAACCAGAATTGGTTTTCTCTGTTTTTAAGGTATTTGAACATGACCCTGGGATAACCTGGGCTTCCTCAGTGGCTCAGCAATAAGGAATCCTCCTGCAGTGCAGGAGACGTAGGAGATGTGGGTTGTATCACTGGGTCAGGAAGATCCCCTGGAGGCGGGCATGGCAACCCACTCCAGTATTCTTGCCTGAAAAATCCCATGGACAGAGGAGCCTGGTGCATTACAGTCCATGGTGTCACAAAGAGTTGGAGGCATCTGAAGTGGCTGAACATGGCACAGGACTGGGATACTCTAACAGCCAAGCGGAGTTAAGGCAAGAAGCAGATTTACTCATGTGGCAAGGCAAATCCTTGAACATCTTCAGTACTTGGCACTTTCTGGAGTTCTCTCACATACGTTAGCTCATCTATAGACCTCACTAGTTGGCTAGTGATTTTATACTGCTTGGTTTAATTTGCCATCCCCCCAACGGCACTGAAAACTCCAGTCTTGGGGCCACCACATTCCTGCTACTTACAGCAGGGGCAGCCTGGGTGAGGTGGGATCGGGTGCTCAGGGTGCAGGGTTTGAGGTTGACGGTGATTTAGGGATAGCCTCAGGTGGCTGTGCTCGGTGTGACTGGCTCATGGCCCACTACCCTCGAACAGAGCAAGGACCACTGAATACAGGCACCCAATAAATATTAGCTGCTGAGTGAAACAGATCTTTTCCACTCCCCCATAGGGAAGCCATGGGGCTTGGGGACTTCCATGCAGATCCAAAATGCCTCCAGGAAGGTGAGCTCAGTCCCACTTCCTCTAGAGCTCTTCCTGCTGCCAGGATGGCATTCTCAGACCTACTCAGAATGCCACTCACTCCTTACTCTCAGGACCACTGCAATCTGCTCACAACTCAAAGCCACGGGTATACAATTGCCTGTCCCTGAGTAAGAGTCTTTCTCTGTAAGGGAGATGCCCTACAGGGAGTACCCGGGAAGTCCAGACCCAAGAAAACTGCCACAGGATGTGTGCCCTCTGAGTATGCCACAGCCTACAAGCCCATTCTTTGCTACCGACCTCATGGTTTCAAACATTTGGATGAAATGGGCAAAAATGATGGCTCAAACTATCATCCATTGCTGGTGGGGCAAAAGGTGGTGGAACCTCTATAAAGTACAATTTGGTGACATATGATAAAATTACTCCTTGCACATTCCATTGACTCAGCAATCCCATGGCTACAGACATCCTCAAACATGTGTAAAACAACTGACATATAAGGCCATTCCTGCAATGTTGTTTATAATAGCAGAAAACTAGAGACAACTTTTATGTCCATAAAGAGGAGTCTGATTAAATAAAGCATGATACATTCATTAAAAGGGACACCGTACTACCATATAAAGAAATTAGGAAGTTCTGTATGGGTTGTCATGAAATCAACTTCAAGATACACTGATCAGAAAGTGGAGCACACACAGTGGGCCACCTGCATTTATGCATAAAAACACACAAAAGAATGACATAAACATCTGCTAACTCTGCTCCTTTATGGGGAAGGGGCAGAAATGGAGGGAGGCTTTTCACTCTTTAGGTTACCTTTGGAAGACTGACCCATGTGAATATATTATCCAGTCAAAAATAAAATTTAAATCAACTCAAGAATAAAGGGAAATATCCTACGTTTCCAAAATCTTCAGGCAGGAAGGGAAGTGAGCTGCTTAGAAGTAGGTGCCTGAGCAGCTTTTCTGAGCTGTCGACCACCGGGCAAGTTGCTGTCCCCTTCTAATGAGTAAAACTTGAGACAGAGTTAGGAACTGGCTACTTCCCAGGGAGGAAACAGCAACCCACCCCAGCGTTCTTGCCTGGAGAATTACATGGACAGAGGAGCCTGGAGGGCTATACAGTCCATGGGGTCGCAAAGACCTGGAGAAGACTGAGCGTACACGCACTTCCCTGGGAACCGAAACCCTCCCCAGGCTCCGCCTCCTGCGCTGGTCCCGCCCCTCTGCGGTCAAGTGCGCCTGCGCACACAGCTCCTGGCCCCCACTTAGCCCCCCAGGTCTTCAGCCCAGCCACTGGACCACCAGGTCCCGCCTCAGCCACTCAACTGCCCAGCCCAGAGCTCCCTTGAGCTCCCTGGCTCCTTTCCTTTCATGCCACAAGAAACCAATTCCTTCCAGGCAAACCTCAATCTTGAAATACTCTCCAGGGCCCATCAGTTCATTTCAGTTGCTCAGTCGTGTCCGACTCTTTGCGACCCCATGAATCGCAGCACGCCAGGCCTCCCTGTCCGTTGCCAACTCCCGGAGTTCACTCAAACTCATGTCCATCGAGTCGGTAATGCCATCCAGCCATCTCATCCTCTGTCATCCCTTTCTCCTCCTGCCCCCAATCCCTCCCAGCATCAGAGTCTTTTCCAATGAGTCAACTCTTCGCATGAGGTGGCCAAAGTATTGGAGTTTCAGCTTTAGCATCATTCCTTCCAAAGAACACCCAGGACTGATCTCCTTTAGAATGGACTGGTTGGATCTCCTTGCAGTCCAAGGGACTCTCAAGAGTCTTCTCCAACACCACAGTTCAAAAGCATCAATTCTTCGGCGCTCAGCTTTCTTCACAGTCCAATTCTCACATCCATACATGACTACTGGAAAAACCATAGCCTTCACTAGACGGACCTTTGTTGGCAAAGTAATGTCTCTGCTTTTCAATACGCTATCTAGATTGGTCATAACTTTCCTTCCAAGGAGTAAGCGTCTTTTAATTTCAGGGCTGCAGTCACCATCTACAATGATTTTGGAGCCCTCAAAAATCAAGTCTGACACTGTTTCCACTGTTTCTCCATCTATTTCCCATGAAGTGGTGGGACCAGATGCCATGATCTTCGTTTTCTGAATGTTGAACTTTAAGCCAACTTTTTCAATCTCCACTTTCACTTTCATCAAGAGGCTTTTGAGTTCCTCTTCACTTTCTGCCATAAGGGTGGTGTCATCTGCATATCTGAGGTTATTGATATTTGTCCCGGCAATCTTGATTCCACCTTGTGCTTCTTCCAGTCCAGCGTTTCTCATGATGTACTCTGCACAGAAGTTAAATAAGCAGGGTGATAATATACAGCCTTGACGTACTCCTTTTCCTATTTGGAACCAGTCTGTTGTTCCATGTCCAGTTCTAACTCTTGCTTCCTGACCTGCATACAGATTTCTCAAGAGGCAGGTCAGGTGGTCTGGTATTCTCGTCTCTTTCAGAATTTCCACAGTTTATTGTGATCCACACAGTCAAAGGCTTTGGCATAGTCAATAGAGCAGAAATGATGTTTTTCTGGAACTCTCTTGCTTTTTCCATGATCCAGCGGATGTTGGCAATTTGACCTCTGGCTCCTCTGCCTTTTCTAAAACCAGCTTGAACATCAGGAAGTTCACGGTTCATGTATTGCTGAAGCCTGGCTTGGAGAATTTTGAGCATTACTTTACTAGCATGTGAGATGAGTCTGCAGTGATTACCTCTCTTCAAAATAATGGAACTGTCCTCAGAACACATTCTGCTCAAAGTGTGGTCCATGGGCTGGGGCAGGTCTGTGCATGTTTGTGACCCAGTCCTGCAGGTGAGTGCAGAAATTTATAACATATGTTTAGAAACACTGATGATCATGTAACAGAACAATTGCTGAATCAAATACTAAAAAACTGGGGGTGAGTGGGTATCAGTTTATGTATTTTAAGAAAGTATCAGAGCACAATAGATTGAGAATCTAAAAAAACACACAAAACCCAAAATCCAGAACATAAAACTGAGCCTTCACCACAGATAGCTTGAGAAGCACTACTCTAAAACACAAGAGTGCCTTTTACTGCCAAAGGAGGGCTGATGTTTGCTGAGGGCTCACTGAATACCTGGTGGCTCAGCAGTAAAGAATGCCAATGAAGGAGATGCAGGAGATGCAGGTTCGATCCAGGAGATGCGGGTTCGATCCGTAGTCAGGAAGATTCCCTGGAGGCGGGCATGGCAACCCACTCCAGTATTCTTGCCTGGAAAATCCCATGGACAGAGGAGCCTGATGGGTTACAGTCCATGGGGTCGCAAAGAGTCGGACACAACTAAGCACGCACGTATATACTGAGGATCAGGTACTTTATCATTTAGTATCATTTAATCTGCACAACTCTGAAAGGTAGAAATTATACTCAATTTATAGGTGACAATAGAGATGCAATACTGTTATGGTCACAACCCACCATAACGTAACGCAGCCAAAGAACAGTGTGTCTTCCCCACATCCCATGCAGAGCAGAGCCTCTGACAGTCTGGAAATGAAGAACAGTCTAAGGAGCTGTAAACAGTAGGTTAAAAGCTAATTCCAAGGTCAGGAATAAGAACAGTTCTCACCGTTACACACTCGTGAGTTACAGACTATTTTGTAAATTAACACTCCAGGGCCTTCTCCAGAACCCTTTGCCCTCCCTCTTCACTCCCCACTCAGTCTCTGTTTTTCCACTTAGCAGACACTCAAAGTGGATGTTGGGAATTTACTTTCTTTTCTTCCTTGTCCAACTCTCCTCCCTGCTCCACATTTTCCATCCCACTGTCCTCAAGTGGTCAGTCTATGGAACTGAAGGCTATTCTAGGTTTTCAGTTGTTAAATAAGGACAGAGGTAGATCGAGGCTTTCCTATCCTTCTCCAAAGGTAAAACAAATTGCTCTTTATCATTTTAGTGTCTGACATCTACTCCCTATCCCGGGTCGAGTCAAGTGTTCCAGCTTCTCCCTTCCCAGGGCATTAGAAAGGCCTTTCTCACAGACAGTGCCAGAGACTCTGACAGCCTGGCTCTTGATTCTGGCGGCCCAGTTTAGCCCTCTGCCTTAGCAGAGGCGCAAAGGAAGCCCCTACTTAGTGGCCCCCCAGTCTTCTCTGCCCACCTTGTTTTGGAGGCCTCTGGGGCCAACTTCCTTTCCATTCTTGCCCCTCTCCAGGCCTCTCAATGGGTAACAGGTCATAGGGACCCACTTCAAGGATACCAGCCTCCTTCCCAGAACCCATACTTTCAGGGCAGAGTGCCCTTCTCAGTTCAGTCAGGAAAGCTGGGTCCAGCCAGCAGGCCAGGTGCTCAGATCAGCCCCTTCCCTCCTGGTCAAATGGGAACACATTGGTCTCTGCAACTGCTCACTTCACAGAACTGCAAAGGGTGGGACCTTCCAACCACAGCAAGAGGAGGAAGAGGGCAAAACTCGTGACAGACCACCTGCCTCAAACACACTCCCTCTAGCTTCAGCAGAAAAAAAAAGCTCAGAACAATCGCCAGGTTTTTTTAATCACTAATTTAAAAGGGGGATAACTACAGATTAAGAGACTCAAGCTGAATGGACAGTGTGGCAGAAGTGATTAAAGACAGTATAGTAAAAGAATATCAGAATTTAGGCGGCGACAATATAGGTGTCTACTACAAAATTCTTTCAAATTTGTACGTTTGAAATTTTCATAATAAAATGTCTTAGATCAATCCATTAACCAAATGCAATGTGTGGCCTTATTTGGATCCTGATTCTAGCCAATGAACTGTAAAGTTAAGCATTAGATGAAGGGGGGCTGCAATAATAATATGGTAGTTTTATTTTTCAAAAGAGCTCTTGTTTAATAAATACTGAAATAGCAATGCGGGGGATAAATGGGCCAGGGTATAGCTCAAACAAGACTATTCATGGGTTTGTGATTACTGACACTGGTTGATGGATACATGAGATTCATTTTTCTACTTTTTTGATGTTTAAAAAATTTTTCATAATAAAGGTTTTTTTTTTCTTTTTTTTTTAACCACTTGGATGGGGTCCTTTGTTTCTACATGAACAAACCCCATTACAGTTAGCCACGCTCTGGGGTTCCCCTGCTGCATCCTGACCAAATCTAAACCGGATATGTTTGAAAGAAAATGCACAAACAGTAACAACCCCTTTCCCCCTGGGCAGGTGGTGGGGAGCAATCTCCCCAAACAAGAAAGGAGGGGTATAAGGGCCCCCTTTGGGGGAGCATCTCCTGATCCTTCACTCCTTCATCTCTGACCAGAAAGAGGGCCCCCCTCCAGCTGGGTCTTCCCCTCCTGCTGCCTGGAGTGAAACCCAGGCCCTGGGAGCTATTCTTTGCTTCTGGAGGAAACCCCACAGATACAGTGGGGCCTCAGTCTGTAAAGCAGGGTTCAGCCGGGGTTCAGCTTCCTCCCTTCTCCCAAATTATGTCATTATGTTGACGCTTCTGGTCCTTGACTGTAACAATCTAATCGACCAGGTGGGACTTTTAAGAATCTCCCTCTTGGGTTGCAGTGGGGGGTGGTCAGTGCCAACACCCCCTCAAAAAAACAGGCTGCCAGTCCTTCCAGTGATAAGGAACTCAGTGGAGAAACAACCAAAGTAGCAGACAATCCAAAAATGCCCTACACGTGGGCTTTGGAAGTCACTTGTTTTCCTTCCTTGTGTGTGTCTGTGTGTGCATGTGTGTGTGTACATTTGGAATAAGTGTATCTAGATTTAACAGTGGGAGAAAATCACTTATAGAACCAAACATCAAAATTGGCAGTAAAGACCCCAGTGCCCCCAGCCTCCCTCTTTGGGCTGGCCAGTACTCACCGTGAAGCCCAGCCAGGCTTCACACTGTCCCTGGTAGACTTGGGTGAGACTCATGTTTGGGTACACATTCTCTGCCACATACTACTCATTATGTGACCTTTCTGGGCCTTGGTGTCTGAAGTGGGGACAATCATTCCTGCCTTCCCCACTGGGCTGTTTACAAAAAAAGTTTGTTCAAATAGCACTTTATAACTACACATACCATTTATAACTATGCCATGCCAGTGCTTCCCAATAATGCTTCATAGCATATGGTCAAAGTAAGTTTGAGAAATGTGTGTTTATACTCTAACCTGGGCTTGAATATCACCGGCAGGTGAGCACATGAAAGGCTCTGAGAAGTCCTACAGTTTTAAAACACCAGTTTAACCATTTTGAATCTATTAAGCCTAATGTCTTAGCTTTTGGGATTCCCCAAACTCTTCTGTCCTGCAATACCAATGACTTAATTAGTCAACCTCCTTGAGATGTCTGAAGACCAGCTCAGGAAGCACAGCCCTGTGGAGCCTCCAGGAGGCCCTGGTTCGTTTCGTGGGCCCAGCATGTTTCTCTGAGGTGCTGCCAACCTCACGCAGATTCCCACGCACTATCCAGGCCCCAGTGCCCTGGCATGGGTCAGTTTCCCTTCCACCCTCACCAGCCCCACCCTACCACATCACCCCACACAGGCGACAGAGGGAACCTAAAATTTATCAATCCTTCCCTGGAAGACAGATGCCCATCAGTTTCTCCCACATGCATCTTTAGCTCTGGCCAATGCAACTCACTGCCACATTCAGACCTACCTGAGAGTCTCAGACCAACTGTCCATCCCTGCCATCTAGCTCCCTCGGTGTCCATCCATCCTTCCTCCTCACCAGGAAACAATACTCTGCCTTTCCCAACACCAGTTAGAAGCCAGCACCGGTTCTGCTGTTTCCTGAAACCTCCCCTGTCTCTGAGCTCCACAATCTAACACACAATTGCCCTCTGATCACCCCTCTGCTTCCCATCCATTTTCATCAGGTCTTCAAGCTCGGTTTTTGTGTAATACATCCTTGAGAGGTAATGGTGCAAGTAGTTAGAAGGATGTACTCAGAAATCTGGGTTCAGGAACTTTCCTGGCAGCACAGTGGATAAGAATCCGCCTGCCAATGCAGGGGACACAGGTTCCATGCCTGGTCCGGGAAGATTCCACATGCCGCAGAGCAACAAAACCGATGAACCACAGCTACTGAGCCAGTGTTCTAGAGCCCAGGAGCTGCAACTACTGAAGCCCTTGTGCCCAGAGCCTCCTCCACAACCAGAGAAGACACTGCAATAAGCCGGTGTATTCCAACTAGAGAGCAGCCCCAGCTCTCCACAGCTAGAGAAAACCCACAGGCAGCAGCGAAAACCCTGCACAGCCAATAAATAAATTATATATAAATATATAAAAAGAAACCTGGGTTCAAAACCTGGTTCCACCACTTATTGGCTGGATGATAAGTTGCTTAAGTAATCTGTGCCTCAGTTTCCTTCTCTGAAAAAGGCAAACAAGAGTACCTGCTTCATGGGGGTTGTTGGAGAAATTAACGAGTTGATTACAGGGCTTAGACACTGGGACACAGTGAGTGAGCAAGTTACTTATTACTGATATTATTATTATCATTCTGTCTCCTTACAGAGCCTTCCACGGGCTGGGCAGTCCTTAAAACTTTATATCTGTATTGATTTACTCCCTGCCTCCTTCCACAAAGGCTCTAAAGTTGGCTGAGCACAGAGAGGGCTCAGGCAGGGCTCGCCGGGCTGAGCTGAAGGTACGAGGAACAGGATTTGAGGTTGGAGATTGGGGCGGCGTGCTCCACACCGCCACATCAGGCTGCTTTCCCGCCCCGGCACAAGAGCCCAGCCCAGCCAAACCAGCCCTACTGCTAAAGTCACCGACTGCAGGACTAGAGGCGTCCTGAAGCAGAACATCGAAGAGGAAACTAAGGCTTAACCAGCCCTCTTTCCCACTTCACCACTCCACCTTGGCGCTCGTCAAGCCCCCAACCGTACTGGCTGTGCACAGAGCTCCGCTGTCAATTTGACGGGGGAAGAAGGGGAGGGCAAAGAGAGACAGACAGTCTTCACCTGACAGGGTTTAGGAACCGGAATGGGGGTTGGAGGGGTGGCGCAGGGATCCAGCCCACGCCCTGAGCTGATATGTGTTGGTACCACCATTTCACAGTAGTCGGAGTAGCCCACAAGATAGGAAACGGCAGAGAGCAAAACCCGTTTCTCTTCCCCAAAACACCTTGCACGTGTTTCTCCTGGGGCAGAAGAACCTTCCTAAGTACCCTGGCTGTTCCTAACATCAGCAATGCAGGACGAGTAATACCGAAAGCAGCCACCTCCCGCCCCAGGCAGTCGGGGCCCGCTTCCTGGAGGAGGCGGCGCCTTTCGCGCGCTCCGCGCTTGTGAACCGGCCCCTTCCCTTACTCACCGGTGTCCAGAGAGGTGAACCCGGCGCTCGGGCTGCCTCGCCGGCCGCCTCCGCCGCCCAGCATGACTAGTGCCTGCATCTGCCGAACCAGCTCGGGCATGCGGTCCCAGTGGCCCTCGGCGCGGCAGCGCTCCAGCTCGCTCTCCATCTTCAGGTGGGAGCCGTACGCGCCCTTCGCAGCCATCTTCGAGCGGGCGCAGTCATGGGAGGTGCGGCCGAGAAGTGGAGACCCGGCCGGGGGCGGCGTCCCGGCTGGGGCACACACGCGGGCGGGGTTGACGGGGGCGCGAGCTGCGGCCGGGACCCGGGTGGCAGCGGGGGCCCTGGCAGCGGCGGGCGGGCAGCAGCCGCAGCACCCAGCGCACCGCCCGGCACCTCCGGGCTGGGACTCCGGCTGCGCGACCCGGACGCGTTCAGGAGCAGCCTCCGCCTCTGCAGCAGCAGCTCCTGGCGCCGTTGCCGCCGCCGCTGCTGCAGCTGCTGCCACAACCCCCGCCCCGGGCCCGGGCGCCGCCAGCAGCGGACCCGCCCCCGGCCGCAGCTCCACCCCCGCGGGGGCGTGGCGCGGCCTCGGCGAGCCAGGCGCGCGGGCCGCCAACGCGGCCACAGCAGCCAGGCGCGCGCTAGGCGCTCGCGGCCGCACCGGCGCCACCCCCGCGCCGCCGCCGTCACTGCCGACTCGGCGCTCACTTTAATTCCGCGCGGAGCCCCGGCGCTCGGGGGCGCCTCGCTCCCCACCCCCTCCCCATCCCACTGGGGCTCTTGGCCTGGGAGACCCCCGCCCCGACGACCCTGCTTTGTGTGGTGGCCCCGTCACCACCGCTGCCCCGGCACGTCACAAATCCGGGGAGAGGCCCGCCGACCGGTAGCTCCCAACTCGGAGAAGGAGCCTCCCCGGGAAGCCACCGGCAGCCGCCCGGTTCCCGCCCTGCTGGGCCGCGCGAGTCTTGCGCGCCAACCCCGGGGCGCTCTGGAGAACCCGCTCGTTCCGAGGCCGGCGACTCTCGGGATGCCTCCCCTGCGAAAGATTTGTACGTTCTTTCTTTAGAGTGGAGTTCCTCTTTCCAACCTGTCTCTCCCCACCCCAGCTGGCAGGCCTTTTTTCCTCTGCAGAATCCTGTTGCCCTCGATTTCTTAGACGTTTTAAGCCGTTTCTCCAACTTGGTATTTACTTATTTCTTAATTCTAGTGTATAAAGACTACTTTGATCAAAGCTGTACCGAGCTCTTAGCAGGACTTAGCCCTGTGCTGTGGGTACTAAGAAGTTCAAAGGATTACAAGGCAGGCGGGAGAGGCGGGGGAGGCAGACCTAAAACCCTTTGAGACCCGTTTATGGTGGCCCCGCTTCCGGGTACAACCCAGGGTGGGGATGGAGGCCATCACGCAAGACCAAAGCGACAAAACAGGATTATTTAAGTGACAGTGTATGGCAGACCGAAGATTCCAGAAGACCGGAGTCAGAGCAAGCTTTTAAGTATAGACCCCTAAGAGCTAGAAGGTGCACACCTTCTTCCGCAGCCCCTGCCTGATACGTAACCCTGGGAGTGAGCTTGACCACTTTCAGTGTCAGGAGACTCACTACTTCGTGCTTCTGGACAACTGTAACCTGCGGGAAGCTTTTGTGAAGTGGAGCTCAGGCTGCTGGGCCTTTGTCTCTGCAGCCACAAGGGGGCGTCTGTTGAAGGCAGCCTCCCTGCGCCCCCGCCCCCGCCGATATCCTCTTCAGTGTTAGTGGGTCCTCCCTGTCCGACTCTTTGAGACCCCATGGACTGTAGCCCACCAGACTCCTCTGTCCATGGAATTCCAGGCAAGAATACCGGGGTAGGTAGCCATTCCCTTCTCCAGGGGATCTTCCCGACCCAGGGATTGAACCCAGGTCTCCTGTACTGCAGGCAGTTTCTTCACCATCTGAGCCACCAGGGAAGCCCTAGATGTCCTCTTCTCCAGGTTCCAAATGCAGCTCCATTCCTTGCTTGGGAGACAGAATTCCTCACCTTGGCTGCTGCTCTAGGGTCTGACCTGAGCTCCTAGACACGAGGAGATAGATGAAGGAAGATGGGGGTGGCTTTGGCAGTTTACTCAGTTTACACAGACTCCTTTTGGTTACCCTTTGGCTGCCCTTGCTGGTCACCAGAACCGGATGTCCCTTGGAGAGAGCTGTGTGTGTCCTTTGGATGGAGGCGGCCTGAAGACACCCTGTGATTTGCCCCAGTCTGGCATTCCCCAGAGTCAGCCCTAGGGCAGCCAAAGAAAAGCAGAGCTGATAAGAGGAATCCTAACAAAATAAGGAAAACTTCTCCTCCCTCTTCTCTCTCCAATCCTTTGCTAAGCCTGCCCCCAGGTTGCTGGACTCCAGGGAACTATCTGAGGCAGTATTGCTGTCTCTTGATTGCGTGTTCAGATCATGTTGGGGTCAAACTGTTATTTGGGCTTTCCTTTTGGCTCAGATGGTAAAGAATCTGTCTTTGATGCAGGAGACCTGGGTTCAGTCCCTAGGTCGGGAAGATTCCCCTGGAGGAGGGAATGGCAACCCACTCCAGTATTCTTGCCTGGAGAATCCCATGGACAGAGGTGCCTGGCAGGCTGCAGTCCATGGGGTCAGATACGACTAAGCAACTAACATGTTCTTTGACAGGAGCACCGATATTTGTGTGGACCTGGGGCACTGGCAGGAGGAACATAGCAGGATGTTGAAAACGAACACAAACACATGCTAGACCCCCTTAGAGCTGTTTTCCAGAAAAGTCAAGACCCCAACCCACTAGTCACCACTGTCTTTCATGGGAGTAAGAGGCTGTAGGAACAAGAACAAAGAACAACCATGATCCAATCAGTAATGTTTGACAAAATCAGTGGCAAATACAAGTGTAGAGGTTGTTTTTAATTAATTTTTAATAATCTGGGATCTCCCAGATGCGAGTTTAAGACACATTCTGATAAAGAATGCTGTCATTGCCAGCTCAGAAATGCTGCCAAAATAACTTGCTGATCAGGTGAAGGAAGCTGAGTTCATTGCTTACCAGAGAGGGAGAGTACTGCCTAGACAATCTTTGCAGCATCTCAGAAAAGGAAAGGAAGTTCGCAGGAGGTAAATCGACTTAATGAGAAATGTGTATTTTCAGGGAGCAACAAAGATGGTACAGCGCAAGGGACCATCTGGTTTAAAGGAGACTCTTAAAGCCAAGCCAGTGGGAGACTGTTCCTTTATCTGCTGCTCCTGAACAAAGTGGGAAGTTCTTGCCACTGGATCATCAGAGAAGCTAAGCTACTGGTGTTTATTCTCATGAAGTTAAGGTCTCGGTGAGATCTCTTACTGACTTACAGTTGGGCTTCCCTGATAGCACAGATGGTAAACATTCTGCCTGCAGCGCCAGAGACCCGAGTTTGATCCCTGGGTTGGGAAGATTCACCTAGAGAAGCGAATGGCTACCCACAAAGAGCGGACACAACTGAGAGACTAACACACACTAGGCCCAAAGTAAGAGGGTTTTGAACAGTTCACTCGAACTAAAAAAATTCGTTTATATTTATTTTCAGAGAAAAGACTTGTTTACCAGGAACTTGGGTAAGTCAAATAATGGTGTGGAGCATAAGAAAACTTGGAAACACACAGCCCACAGTGGCCAGTGAGACTCAGTTCAATTCAATCGCTCAGTTGTGTCCAACTCTGCAACCCCATGGACTGCAGCATGCCAGGCTTCCCTGTCCATCACCAACTTCCGGAGCTCACTCAAACTCATGTCCATCGAGTCGGTGATGCCATTATGAGGATTCATCTCAAGAATCCTCATAATTATCTCTTAATTGGCTGGGAAGCTTTTGCACAGCTGGTTGTCTGGAGTAAGAGATTTACCTCATGGGATAAATCCTATCTTAGGTCGTGCACCATCCTTTAACAAATTGTTAATGTCTCTCTGGAACCCATATGCCCTCTCTGAGCTAAAAGAGTAAACAGATGCATCAGCCTCAGAGCCAGCCTCATCTTTGGAACAAGAAAGATAATCTACATATTGGCTAAGAATAGGATCACAGGGCAAATTAAAGCTCCAGAGGTCCTGGTTGAGGATTTGTGAAAAGTAGGAGCTGAGGCATACCAGTCCAGGTATGTTGATTTTACTTGGAGAAGACAGGTATTCACTTTTAACTTAAAGGCACACCAAGGAAAGCACAACAGTGTTCCACAGTTGTACAACACACGCCCAGTCTCCTTAGACCTTGAGGATGAAACAGTATTTGAGTTTGGTTCTAAAGGGAAGTGGAGAGTGACATTAATATTTATGGCCCCAGGGAACTATTAATAAGTGAATCTATGCTCTTGCCCACTGGGTTTTTTGACTGGGGAAATAGCGTTACAAAGACTGGGATGAAGTATGAAGACTCCTTTCTCTTTGTGGCCTTTGATTATTAGTTTTATTCCTTCCTTAGTGCCTTGTTTTAAAGGCTGTTGGGCAAATTTGCATAGAGGTTTAGGTGGGTCAATCTGAACTAACACCATGCATTTAGTTCCAGTAGAATGTAAGTGGAATTGTTTGCCCACAAGAGAACTGCAATCTATGTTTGATTTACCACCAAAAGTACTGGTAAATCAATATTCACATTAGCCAGGACCTCATTATGAACAGGGAGGTCCTCGGGGACTGAAAGGAAGAGGCCATCAGGAGATCATTTAATGTGGCAATTCCATTCATACAGTAAATCCCTTGCTATTAAGTTAATGAGTATAATGTCACAAAGGAGAAAAGAACATTCCTTGGTTAAAAGTACAGGGTGATGGTTAAGTGCTGGGGCCTAGGGAAGGTGTGGTGAGAATTATCAGATAGATTTCTGACCACATAGTTTGTTGAATCCAAGGAGAGGGTTGTTCCAGCAGGTCCCTGGCTTATGATGATGCAACTTCTTCCACCTTGAAGACGGTAGGAAAGTGATACCTATTTAGTGGAATCCACACTTCAAATTTTGAATTTTGATCTTTTTAGCAGGCTAGCAAAATGCAGTAAGATCCTCACTAGTGATGCTGGGCAGGGCAGCAAGTGGCAGCTCCCAGCAGCCACGTGATCACAAGGGGACACAACCAATACACTTACAACCAGTCTATACCTGGACAACCATTCTGTTTTTCATTTTCAGTATTCAATAAGTTATAAGAGATACTCAATACTTTATTATAAAATAGGCTTTGTGTTAGATAATTTTGCCAAACCATAGTCTAATGTAAATTCTGAGCATGTTTAAGAGCAGCAAGGCTATGGTGGTAGGTTTACAAAATGCATGTTTGACTTAATGATATTTTCAACTTACGATGGGTTTATTGGAATATAACCTCTTTATAAGTTGAGGAAGATCTATATAATAGTGCTCAGATTTAAGATTGCTGTTATTGTGATATCAGTCAAAATTGTAAGACTGTCTTTTAATTTTTAGACAAGTGTTTCCTTGTGGGTTTGCAGGTAGAATGGGAAACTGAACACCTTTGCTGATAATTTTTTTAATTTTTTTTCCCTTTAGTCTGTTAGTTCTAGGGCTCTTTTAAATAGAGCTCTTCCAGGGTTTTGGCGATCTGGCCATAGGCCTATTTCCCACCCTACTTTTTGCTTGCGTATTAAATCCCCTATTTCTGCTTTGAGGCAATTTACAAAAAGATGAGAGGGGGAGCCAGGGTCCCAGCTGCTTCAAGATTTACTACTGAACCCTGCTGCTACATTTTAAAGAACCTATCCCTAAAGTCTCCATCAGACTTCTCTTTTTTTGGCTTGAAGAACTGAATCAGAGCACACACTATTTTCACAGAAAAGACAGAGAATAGCTTCCAAAAGACCTTGACCCACATCTGCGGTGTTTCTAAGTCCCTTCCGTTTCCTGTTCAAGTCACGGTCTTTTAAGTCATCATTGGAGGTTCTGACCTTTTCACTGAACTTTTTGCAACATATGAACTAATTGGTATATATCTGGTCACCCTGGATTATATGTCCCTCAAACTAATCTGAATTTCTCTTTACTGTTCTCCTTATCTTGTCTAGGCCTTGGAAAGTCTTTGACAATGGCTTTCAGCTGAGAATGGAACGAGAGCTTAAAATTCACTATTAGCAGTTTTCTCTGTGCTAAAGAAGGTTTACCTTGAAGAGATAAGTAAGGATAGGGTTGGACTTCCATGGCAGTGCTAGTGGTAAAGAACTTCTGGAGTGGTAAAGAACCCACCTGCCAATGCAGGCAACATAGTGTGGGTTTGACCCTGGGTCAGAAAAATCCCCTGAAGGAGGGCATGGCAACCCACTCCAGAAGTCTTGCCTAGAGAATCCCATAGACAGAGGAGCCTGGTGGGCTACAATCCATAGGTCACAAAGAATCGGATGCAACTGAAGTGACTTAGCACACATGCACACAAGGTTTGGGGTATCTGGTGGGCTAGGAGGGAAGAAGAGTGGGTCAGAGGGAGAGATGGGGCAGTAGAAGGTAGAAGAATGTAGGATAAAGGAAGAGGAATAGTGTGTTTGAGTTGTGATTTGTGGGAGATCTAAAAGACAGATGGTTTTAAGTTGTTCAGATTTTTCTTTTGCTTTGGCCAAGGAATCTGTTGAGGTGATTTTAGAATCCAATTTTTTTTGGATTCTTCCTCATGCTAATAAAAAATAGACTATTGCTTGTTTCAGTTGTGTTCCCTTTTCCTTCAAAGACACTTATCAAGTGGATAACTTTGTTCATGTCCAGAGTTCTTGTAGTGGTCACTGTAATGCTGAAGCATCCTTGGTGAAATGATGCTATTTACAAAGATAAGTGCACAACTTTGGGCAATAGCATAAATACCAGTAAGAAGCGGAAGTTGGGCCCAAGGAAGACATGGACTGAGGTTTACACTAAGCGAACCCCCATGACAGCCTGGGAATGTCAGTGGAGAGTTGCTTGTGCATCCTGTAGCTTGAGGCCCTTGACCTCACAGCTCGACCTTATCCAATTGCAGCGCTGATGAATTTACAGCTCTCAGCAGGTAAAAGGTGTGTGGAGAGCTCTGTTGATCCAAACTCACAGACAAAACGAGTCTGAAGAAAGTTCTCATAAGGTGTTGATCAGTGTCCTGAGACAAAATTTTTCCCTGGGCTGGCTTAGGGATGGACTTATTGGGACCCACACTTGTCTTCTTCACCATAAACTTTATTCTTTTAGTTTACAATAAATGACCAGGGTGGATATAGACAAATAGTTGGCTGATTAGTGATAAGGTACATATCCACCAAGGAGAAAAAAACTTTCAAATATGGTCTGGTAATCAAAGGATTCCTAAAAAGGGTTCCTAATTGATAGGAGACAAAGTAGACTCAGCACTTGGGGAGCTCAATAAAAAAGAGACTTAAGAAATCAGAACTCAGGCCCAGGGCAAGCCTTACATCCCTCACTAGTGATGTCTGGAAGGCACCTGAGGGGCTTGAGGGCCTCAGAGGAGCACATTGTTTTTGAATCAAGGGTTTTTCGCTCCAGTGGTGAAGGGAGTCTCCATTTGATCTTGGTGGGCTTTGATAGTTGAATGGTGCCTCCCTGAAAATACCCTCAAAAGAGCTCTGTGATAATGCAAAGCCAAATTTGTTCTCATCACAGGAAGGGAGAACACAGCTCTGCAGAAGCATAGCAGCATCTAGAATGAGGAGGCAGAGTTGGGATTTATGAAGTGTTGGGGTCTACTTGAAGGCAGCTCTTCTGGTGAGGGGGCTTGATTGGGAATTGGCAAGAATCATGATGCAATAGTTGACAATTATTGAACAGGGCAACGGGAGGGTTTTGAGGCATGGATTTCAGTCTTAGAGAGTGATTGGATACAAACTATTTAAAAAATTGCAAAGTTCCTTTATATGTTTTTCTTCTTGAAATGTCTGCAAAAAAAAAAAAAAAATGATATTTACAACTTTTATTATCCCAGGCGAGAGTTTCCTGCAACAGGAAAGTCAAGTCAGTGTCAACAGTAAGCTGTCGGGATATTTAGTTCTTTCTATGCACTGACTCAAAGATGTGTTCTGTGTGATTATTCCGACATCCCCTTGAAGCCCGCGTCAAATCCATTGCTATTTATACTGGCTATCACAGTGCCCATGAGTCATTAGGTCATCTAGAGGGAAAGATGGCCTGAGGAGGAGATGTCCTCCCACCTGTTACTCCAGCCTCTTCTTTCGTAGTATTGTATTTACCATTTGGGGTTCCCAACAGGAGCCCTAAAAATACTGAATTTGAGTCAACAGTCCCTTCATCCACCCAGATCTCAGGGTATGTGATGTAGAACAGAATGACAACTGCCTTCCCAATTTTCTGTAGTTGTAGCCCAAATCCTCATATACAGAATCCAACTTTTACGTATTACCATAATTATTGGCTCATAGCGTTTCTAGTCCATGATGTAACTCATGTCTTAATTATCAGTGCTGTGAACTGGCCAGCCCAACCAGCCCTCCTAGAATGTTGACATGAATTCTGCCAGAGGCTGACTTGCATGGTCAGTCTTTCCCTTTATAGCTGCCATAAAATCTGGGGGGTGATCATTAGGTAAGGGAAAGAGACCATAGAAAGGCAAGTTTCAAAACCATGAATTCTTGTATGTGTGCATGTTAGGCACTTAGTAATTATGCTTTTTTAATTCTATTTTCCAGTTTTATTGAGATATAACTGAAATACAACACTGTATAAAGTTTAAAGCATATAGCATCATGATTTGACTTATATACATCAAAGTTTAATGAACATCCATCATCTCATAGAGATATAAAAGAAAAAGAAAAAAATATTTTTTCCTTTTGATAATTCTTAGGGTTTACTCTCAACAACTTTCATATGTAGCATACAGCAGTGTTAACTGTCTTTATCATATTGTACATTACATCCCTTGTTGCTGCTTAGTCGCTCAGTCGTGTCTGACTCTTTTGTGACCCCATGGACTGTAGTCCGCCATTACATTACATCCCTAGTACTTATTTATATTATAACTGAAAACTTATACTCTTTGACTACTTCCGTGTAATTCCCCCTCCCCTCTGTTACGCTATTTTTAGAATCCTAGAAATCTAAGGTTTTCCCATGCCTGGGAGATGAGGGCTCTGGGTGTCTCCCATCCCCACCCACCCACTTCATGATCTAGATCCCAGCACCTCCCTCCATGCTCATACCTCTCTCCCGTCATCCCCATCTGTTCTGTTCCCTGGTCTCCCAGGTGACTCCTGCTTCTTTTTGGTAGCTTTTGTGTCATCCTGTAGGACTGCAGTGGTGGTCCCCTCCCAAGAGGGGTGGTCCGTGCTTCCTCCCATCCTGCCTTGTACTGATTCCCTGCCCAGGTGCTGCCATCCTGGGGCGAGAAGCTAGCCCTACCCACCAGCTGTTGTTGTTTAGTCACTAAGTCATGTCCGACACTTTTGCCAGCCCATGGACTGTAGCCTGCCAGGCTCTTCTGAGGCAAGAATACTGGAATGGGTTGCCGTTTCCTTCTCCGGGGGATCTCCCCAACCCGAGGATCAAACCCAAGTATCCTTTACCACCATTCTTTAGCCACCAGGGAAGCCAGGCTGCATTAACAAACAATCACTCAAAAATCTCAGGACTTTGAACCAACATAGTTTATTTATTGTTCATGCTGTCTGTTCCATCCAGATTGGCTGGGTTCTTTTCCACATTGTTTTCACTGTGTGACTCAAGCTATCAGAACAGTCACCGTCTAGAGCATTGACAACCCTTAGGACAGAGGGAAAAGAGACAGTATGGTAAACTGTATGGAAAGCTTTGGCCTAGGAGTGACATATCACACTTCTGTAAACATTTCATTGACTGGTGCAGAAAATACAGCTAAACTTGATGCCAATGCCCAGAGATAGGCAGTAAATCTTTGGGAGTAATAGTACGGTATCCAATAGTTTATTTTCTAGAATAGAAAATAACTTTTTGAAATAGAATCTCAGCTCATTAATTTTAACCTTTGTTATTTTCTAATATATGCATTTAAGACTATAAATTTCCCTTTATCAGCTGTATGCCATGAATATTATTCTAATTTTCTTTGTGATACCTTATTTAACCTATGTGTTATTTAAAAGCACTTCTTAATATCTAAATAAATGTGGAGCTTTTTAAATTTTTTCCTAGTGTAATTGCATTGTATCAGAAAATATGATTTGTATACGTTCAAATCTTAGGCTTTTTTTAGACCTCCTTTCTGCTTTCAACTACAAGGTCCGGGTAGAGTACCTTGAACCTCAGATGAGACCCTAGCCTTGGCAACACTTTGATTTCAGCCATGTGATATTCTGAGTAGAGAACCTATTTGATCCTTTCCTGGACTTCTCATCAACAAAACTGTGAGATAATAAGTGGATGTTGTTTTAAGCTGCTAAGGTTATAGTAACTTGTTATGCAAAAGTAGAAAGTTAATACAGTATTTCTGCTAGTGGGTAAAGCACTCAGTTTTTATTTGTCTAAAAATGTCTGCTCATGTTTATTCTTAAAGAACCTTTTAGCTGGATGTAGAATTTTGGACTAGCGGTTTTCTTTTAGCACTTAGAAGGCAGTTCATTGTTCTCTGGTTTCCATTGTTGCTGTTGAGCAACCTCTCTAACTGTTGCTTCTTTGGAAATAATCTTTTTTTCTCCTCTGCTTATCTTTAATTTTTTGTTTTGTTTTTTGCAAATTTAATGTGCCAAGAATAGATTTCTTTTATTAACTTTTCTTGGGGTTTTTTTTCCTTGATTCTGAGCTTGACATCTTTCATCAATTCTGGAAAATTCTTAATTATCTTCAAAATTGTCCCTGCTCATTCCCAGCTCCAAGTAGACTTATACCAACTAGATATAAATAAGACCTTCTCTCTGTATTGTGTGTCTATTGTGTTTGCTTTTGTGTTTTCTGCCTTGTTGTCTCTTCTTCATTCTAGGTACTTTCCTCTGCCAAGTTTTCTGATTCATTGATTCTTTCTTCTCATGTATCCAAACTGTGGTTAAACCCAACCCCTTGACTTTTTAAACACCTATTATATTTCTCTGTTCTCAAATTTTTATTTGATTCTCTTTCCAATCTGCTACTTTGTTACTCTTCTGTTTTATCACAGAGGGAAATCTTCCTGGACTCCCCCATCCTCAGTCAGACTGTGTACTCCCCTCTCCCACTATGTTGCCATGGCAACATGGGCTCCGCCAGGCATTTGCTGTGTTTCTTACAGTCTCTCTCCAGCTAGACTCCAAGTATCTTGAGGATAGAGACTATCACTTACTCTGTGTATCCAGCACTTATCACAGTACCTGGTAACAGCAGTCACTCCATAAATGTTGTGGAACTCAACTGAACTTTACCTAAAGAAACCTCCTTGACCATCAAACACTTCCCCTTTGAAAAGATGGAAAAACTTCAGTTAAGTCTCCACTACTCACAACAACTCTTTGTGTGAGGAGATTCTTCTACAGAGGGAATGCTAAGAGATGCTATTTCTGCATCCAGGCTGATGAAAGAGCAGAAGGCAAAACAGACAAAGAAATAAGAGGCACCTCAGGTGAGTAAATTCTAGGAATGAAGAGAAATTATTGGACAAGCTCAAATGTTTCCAAGCTATGGAATTACCCAGACCTCCAAAGAATGAGGGGCTCTTGCTGACATCTGAATGGCACTGTTTCAGTATATCTAGGAACTCAAGGCAGAGTGGTTTCTAAGAAAAGAATCTTTTATAACCAGTATGCTGAACACACAGAACTTGTGGGTTGTATTCATCAAAGCCATTTTATTTTTGTCTTCCATTGCCTTTTAAAAAATTGAGGTATAGTTGATATATAATATTTTATGTTTCAGGTATAAAACATAGTGACTCACAGTTTTTTAAGGTTATGTTCCCTTTATGGTGATTATAAAATATTGGAAATAAAATTATAATATATAAAATATTGCACTATATATCCTTGTAGCTTATTATACATAATACATAGAAGTTTATACCTCTTAATCCCCTACCTCTGTCTTGCGCCTCCCTCCTTCCCTCTCCCCACTGGGAACCACTAGTTTCTTCTCTATATTTGTAAGTCTGCTTCTTCTTTGATTTACTAGCTTGTTGTATTTTGTACTTTCACATGTAAGTGATATCATACAGTATTTGTCTTTCTCTGTCTTAGTTCACTTAGCATACAAGCCTCCAAGTCCATCCCTTCCATGGCTTTTGTGAGGGTTTAGGATGGTCTTTTCCTGGCCATGTGTAAAAATCCTGTCAAGCTTATAAACTTTTCTGGGCACCCTTAGTTAAAAGACCAAGGGTCACAAACGAAGACTTATTACTTAGTATTTAAATCCTCATTCAAAGATAAGATTTCTTTCTCACTTCCCCAAAGCTAGGGCCAATGGCAGGTGGGTAGTCTGCAACCTCAGGGAGGGCTGTGTTCAGTTTTTTCTCTTTCTTACTCTCTTCCTCCTCATCTTGCTGCTGCTTCTGACCTTTAAGGTTGAAGTGGGAAAAGGAACAGAGGGAAGGGGGATAGGAAGGTTCCTGGTAGAAGGGCTTCATAGGTTCTACACCTGGGGATCCATAGGTCTCTGGCAGATGTTTAAACCTGACTCCTAGGGGCTTTCATGGGGTCCTGGGAGACTCCCATGCTGGGTTTCTCAGACCCAGCTCCCTCTCCTCCTGTTCCTCTACTTCCCACAGCCTATGCCTTAGCATCTGCCTCCTGGTCCCTAAGCACTAAGTCTCTTTTTTCCTCATAGGTCACCCTCTTGGTCAGGCTTCACTGGGGGTGGACCTTGCCTCTGCCTCTTCCTCATCTGGTCCCCAGGATTCTAATCTCCTTTGATCTGCACTCAGAGTGTAGAGCAGTTCATGCCCAGATCCACTTTTTGCCAAGGCTGCTTAACTTTCCAGAGCCAGCCAGGACCTGACCAGAGTATGTGCCCTGTGACAGAGGCCATGTCAAACTCCCACAGTGGTCAGTCCCCTTGAGACCTCTCTCACTAGACTTGAGGCAAGGGAGTAGGTGACTCCTTAGATTTTCCCAAAGAAATCCTACCCCAAAACCTCCCCCCTGAAACCTTCCCTTCTGACTCTTCTTATTTTCTCTCTGAGTGAGGGATTCCCTAGGTGAGAGATCAAGAGACAGGTAACCAGATTTTGAAAATTTCCTTTGAAGATCTGCATTTTTGTGGACCACTCACACCTTACTAACATCTTCCCTGGTGGCTCAGATGGTAAAGCGTCTGCCTACAATGCAGGAGACCTGGGTTCAATCCTTGGCTCAGGAAGATCCTCTGGAGAAGGGAATGGCAATCCACTCTAGTATTCTTGCCTGGAGAATCCCATGGATAAAGGAGCCTGATGGGCTACAGTTCGTGGGGTCACAAAGAGTCGGACACGACTGAGCGACTAACACACCCACACCACTACAAATGAAAAAAATGAGTTGGACCATATGCACCTGTCGACTAAAAAATTAGTCACAACCTGAAAGCTGAGAAATGCTTTATTTGGTGGGAATGTTTAGGACTTCCTGGGAGACAGCATCTCAGTAGTCCTGAGGAACTGCTTCCCAGAGGCAGGAGAGGGAGTCAGGCTATATACAAGTTTGCAACAAAGCGGGCAGACAGCCTGAACATCAAAGGTTATTGTTAAGTAAGGAAAACTAGGTATCAAGTTAAGAAATTTAGGGTCCTTGCCTGTATGGGAAGATGCAATAATCTGGGATTATTGAAGTCATTCCTTTCACCTGCATCTCGCCTATCTAGGACCAGTACCCTGCATTTTTACAGATATATCCTTCTCTTCATGAATTCCCTTAGGTCACACCGGAGAGCTCTAACCACTGATGACTGGGACATCCTTAAGTCCCTCTTGCAGGGAGTTCCTCTTGGCATGGCTCAGAAATTCACATTTGGAGGGCCGGAATTGCTTTAGCTATGACATTTCTTGCCCACTGATATAGCAGGAAATACTTCATTTTCCACACCGTTTTAGGGCTTTGAGTGAGCATTTCCATTGTGTATGAGAGTATACCCTCTCATACACTTTTTCTGTACCCTCCTAACAATGGATATTTACATGTTTGCCAGTGTAAGAGGCCAAACTTAAGAATTAAGCTGTCGACGAAAAAAGATGTACAACTTGAGAGTTGTGAGTTAAGTTTTATTTGGGGCAAAATGAGGACTGCAGCCTGGGAGGCAGCATCTCAGATAGCTCTGAGAGACTGCTCCAAAGTGGCAGTGGGGGAAAGTCAGTATATAAAGTTTGGGTGAAAGAGGAGTTCAATACCATGAAGCACTCAATTTACAAAAGGTTTTCTGTTAGTCATGAGGGTCTGATGTCACCATGAAGGGGTTTAGTGTTTCTCTAGATATGAGGAGATGCAAGGATTGAGATCATAAAATCTGTTCCTAAAAACATCCAACTATCTAACCCACCAGATTCCCTGGAGCAGAGTGCCTCTCTCCATCTTGAACTCCCTCAGGGGTTGTTGAAGGTCGCCAGCTATAGCAGCATGGGGCTCAATCTCAGTAGAGGCAGATGGCTAATGCCTTGTTGTTCAGTCATTGGCAATGCTCTTGGTAGGTGCCAATTTGTAGTTGACAAAGCCTTTCTTTGATTTGTAGTAAGGTTGAGGAAATTTTGCATTAGGATATGACACTTGCTAGTTATTAGGGCAGTATGCTTTCTTCGCCTAAGTGTTTGTTTTGATCTCCCAATAAAATCTTAGTAAGTTTTGCTCCAGGCTTAGTTTTGAAAGGATCCAAACTAAAACAAGTGGGTTTTAGAGTGGGCTGTGAGATGCCTGTTTCTTCCACAGGTCCTGGCATGTATGTGGGCCCTGACAGGAATAAAGGCTGAAGGAGATACTTCCCCAGAGTACTTTTGAGAGACTACCATCCAGGCTGCTTCAGGCTTGATCAGTCACCCTCCTCCCTTCTATGAGAATCTGCCCCACTCATCCATAGCCCCAAAATGTGCCTCAGCAGGTCATTCCATGGCAAGGAACATTGTCTATTTAGATATGAGTGACCCCAAGACCAAAGTGGAGACTCTTGCTTCAAGGGAAGCCAGACCACCCATGGACCAATCAGCTGTAATGATGACTTGGCACACAAAGATGGCCTCAACTAGACTCTTTTTCCCAAGGATTTCAGCTAAGAAACTCAGAAAGAATTTGCTTGTAAACTGTGGAAAGTTGTAAATATAAGGAGATAATGAATTGAGCCCTGGGCAAGCCCAAGCCCAGCTGAATCTGCAAGGAGAAGATACTCTGAGTAGAGGCGCTGTTCCCTGTGACCCAGGCAACTCTCCCAGGAGGCGCTGCTGGCCACCTCCTGCCTCTGGGGCTCCAGCCTTGGAGCTGCAGCCATCCTTCCCGACTTTGAGAGCCAGAATCCTCTGCTCTCCAGGCTGCTGGAAGACTGCAGTGATTTCAGCTCTGCTCCAGGCCACACTTCCTTGTATATTCCTAGTATTTCCATAGATGTGTCCCCATCCTTTTGCCTTTTCATACTGTTCAGGGGGTTCTCAAGGTAAGAATACTGAAGTGGTTTGCCATTCCCTTCTCCAGTGGACCACACTTTGTCAGAGCTCTCCACCATGACCCATCCGTCTTGGGTGGCCCTACACTGCATGGCTCATAGTTTCATTGAGTTAGACAAGGCTGTGGTCCACGTGATCAGTTTGGCTAGTTTTCTGTGATTGTGGTTTTCATTCGGCCTGCCTTCTGATGGATAATGATAAGAGGCTTGTGAAAGCTTCCTGATGGGAGGGACTGAATGTGGGATCCAATTTTTTGTTGATGGGTGGGGTTGTATTCCCTCCCTGTTGTTTGGCCTGAGGCCAAACTATGGTAGGGGCAACCTCCTTCAAGAGGGTTTATGCCTGCACTGTTGTATTCACTGCCCTGACCCCATGGCAGGCCACTGTCAACCCATGCCTCCGCCAGAGACTCCAGGACACTCACAGGCAAGTCTGACTCAGTCTCTTGTGGGGTCAGTGCTCCTTTCTCCTGGGTCCTGCTGCGGACAAGGTTTTGTTTGTGCCCTCCAAGTTACCCCAGTCCTGTGGAAGTTCTGTAATCAAATCCCACTGGCCTCCAAAGTCAAATTCCTTGGGGCTTCTCAGTCCCTTTGCTGGATCCCCTGGTTGGGAAACCCGTTGTGGGTCCTAGAACTTTTGTAACAGTGCGAGAACTTCTGTGGTATAATTGTTCTCCAGTTTGTGGGTCGTCTGCTCAGTGCCAGCAAATTTGGAAAACTCAGCAGTGGCCACAGGACTGGAAAAGGTCAGTTTTCATTCCAATCCCAAAGAAAGGCAATGCCAAAGAATGTTCAAAGTACCGCGCAAATGCACTCATTTCACACACTAGCAAAGTAACACTCAAAATTCTCCAAGCTAGGCTTCAACAGTATGTGAATTGAGAACTTCCAGATGTTCAAGCTGGATTTAGAAAAGCCAGATGAACCAGAAATCAAATTGCCAACATCCATTTGATCATAGAAAAAGCAAGAGAATTCCAGAAAAACATCTAATTCTGCTTTATTGACTATGCCAAAGACTTTGACTGTGTGGATCACAACAAACTGTGGAAAATTCTTTAAGAAATGGGAATACCAGACCACCTTACATGCCTCCTGAGAAACCTATATGCAGGTCAAGAAGCAAAGGTTAGAAATGGACATGGAACAATGGACTGGTTCTAAATTGGGAAAGGAGTATGTCAAGGCTGTATATTGTCACCCTGCTTATTTAATTTATATGAAGAGTACATGATGCTAAATCCTGGGCTGGATGAAGCACAAGCTGGAATCAAGTTTACAGGGAGAAATATCAATAACCTCAGATATGCAGATGACACCACCCTTATGGCAGAAAGTCAAGAAGAACTAAAGAGCCTCTTGATCAAAGTGAAAGAGGAGTGTGAAAAAGCTGGCTTAGAACTCAACATTCAAAAAACTAAGATCATGGCATCCAGTCCCATCACCTCATGGCAAATACATGGGGAAACAATGGAAACAGTGACAGACTTAATTTTCTTCTCCAAAATCACTGCAGATGGTGACTGTAGCCATGAAATTAAAAGACGCTTGCTCCTTGGAAGAAGAGCTATGACTGAACTAGACAGCATATTAAAAAGCAGAGACATTACTTTGTCAACAAAGGTCCATCTAGTCAAAGCTATGGTTTTTCCAGTAGTCATGTATTGGATGTCAGAGTTGGACCATAAAGAGAGCTGTTGCTGCTGCTGCTGCTGCTAAATTGCTTCAGTCATGTCCAACTTTGTGCAGCCCAATAGATGGCAGCCCACCAGGCTCCACTGTCCCTGGGATTCTCCAGGCAAGAACACTGGAGTGGGTTGCCATTTCTTTCTCCAATGCATGAAAGTGAAAAGTGAAAGTGAAATCGCTCAGTTGTGTCTGACTCTTCGTGACCCCATGGACTGCAGCCTATCAGGCTCCTCCACCCATGGGATTTTCCAGGCAAGAGTACTGGAGTGGTTTGCCATTGCCTTCTCCATAAAGAGAGCTGAGCACTGGAGAATTGATGCTTTTGAATTGTGGTACTGGAGAAGACTCAGGAGTCCCTTAGACTGCAAGGAGATCAAACCAGTCAATCCTAAAGGAAATCAGTCCTGAATATTCATTGGAAGGACTGATGCTGAAGCTGAAGCTCCAATACTTTGGCCACCTGATGCAAAGAGCCAACTCATTAGGAAAGACCCTGGTGCTAGGGAAGACTGAAGGCTGGAGGAGAAGGGGATGACAGATGATGAGATGGTTGGATGACATCACCGACTAGATGAACATGAGTTTGAGCAAGCTCCGGGAGTTGGTGATGGACAGAGAAGCCTGGCATGCTGCAGTCCATGGGGTCACAAAGAAACAGACATGACTGAGTGAACTAAACTGAACTGTCTCCATCCATCACACAGGTCGCAGGTGTACATAATTGATACCTCTGGGAGACTCTGGGTTGGCCTCCCCAAGCCACTCAGAACACCAGAGGAAAGATTTTGCTTAAAAAGATAAAGGGTATGTGAGCATTCTTGAGACATTCTGAGCAGATATGGGGCAAGTTTATAAAGACCTTCCACAAAATATAAGACAGTACACCATAGCATTTTACAATGAACTCTCTCCTTAAGACTGGATGGGAGAAAGTTTATTAAAATCCTCTTGGCAATTCTGATAGTAAACCCAAAGGATGGCATGTAAAATGGACCTGCTTTCACCTCCTCTTCACTCACTCTACCTCCAGACAGTAAGCCATCAATCAATACAGACAGGTTCATATAAACTTTCTGCATAGTTCTTTGGATGCAAGGCAGCCCGTAAAACCTGACATCCTTCTAGAACGATCAGAAATATTCATACCTTTACCCTTTTCTGAAAAGAATGTTCTATCAAAAGAAGTCCTTTCCTCAGTGGCCTCACAGCCGAGGGAGGCCCTTCCTGCCTGGGCCAGGGCCAAAGGAGGACCACGTGGATGACCATGACCTGGGCCAAGGGCCTTGTTCAAGTTCAAAGACACCACCAGAGCCCTTGCCAAACCTCCTCTCAGCCATTGTTTGGGACCTTGATTCTGAGGTCGATGTGCAGAGCCACAGCCTAGGACTTTAAGGGATGTCTAGAGGGAAAGAGGAGCTAGTGATCAAATGAAAGTCTGCGATTATCTACTTTATGAAAATCAAATACCGTTAATTAATATCCCCCTGCCCCAACCAATAAGGGACAGGAGCAGAGTTGCCTGGCATGCTGCAGTCCATGGGGTCCCAAAGAATTGAACACAACTAGGCAATTAAATTGGAGAAGGCAATGGCACCCCACTCCAGCACTCTTGCCTGGAAAATCCCATGGACGGAGGAGCCTGGTAGGCTGCAGTCCATGAGGTCGCTAAGATTCGGACACGACTAAGCGACTTCACTTTCACTTTTCACTTTCGTGCATTGGAGAAGGAAATGGCAACCCACTCCAGTGTTCTTGCCTGGAGAATCCCAGGGACGGCAGAGCCTGGTGGGCTGCCGTCTATGGGGTCACACAGAGTCGGACACTACTGAAGCGACTTAGCAGCAGCAGCAGGCAACTAAATAACAACAATAACAACAACAAACAAAAATGTCCCTTTAGTTTTAGCACATTCCTTTTATCCATGTCAAGGGTGATCTGAGTGTACTGTTGATCCTGAGAACACTTATTTTAATTACTTACAAAGAATAATGAACCAGTTGATAACTAAGCAGAGGGTTTGAGCTAATTCTTGGAGTAAATGCTATGCCTGGGAAAACTCTTCAAAATGATGAACCACCTTTGTTCATGCAGTAACTTCAATGCTGAAAAGTAACAAATCAATTAGAATTTTGTAAAATTAAATATTATTAGAAAGGCAGAAATGATCATTGTAGAAAATGCCCCCTATATGAAAGGACTTTTATAATGTGACTAGTCAGGCTATAACCTTTAGTTTATTGGGTTTGTTTACCTAATGGCTTGTAAGAATCCCTGTTTCCTGACCCAATACCCAGGTTCTTCACCTCAATTTGCACCTGTTCTATGAAGCCTTCCCCTCCAACCTGGGTTTTATAATTCCCTTTCATTCATCTCTGAAGTCAGTTTTAATATTGTCTGTGTCCTACAGTTTAGCTCTTTTTGCTTTCAATATTCAATTCCTGCAATATATTTTTTAAAAAGAAGTAGAATACTCAGTTTAAAACATTTTAAAATGTTTATCTTGCCTCTTCCTTCTTTTCCCTACTTCTATCATTACATTCTTCAGTATATTTATAATAATCAGAATTTCAGGTATAGGTCAACAAGTATCACTGTAAAAAGTAAAATTTAGAAAGCTTATCAAAAGCTACAAACTTCCAGTTATAAGATAAATAAGCACTGGGCATGTAATGTACGGTGTGATATACAACTGCTGTATATGTGACAAGTTGTTAAGAGTTCTCATCACAAGAAAAAAGCATTTTTAAAATTTCTTTAATTTTGCATCTCTTTGAGAAGATGTATGCTCTAAAGTTATTGTGAGAATCATTTCATGGTGTATGTAAGTCTAATATGCTGTACACCTTAAACTTATACAGTGCTCTATGTCAATTATATCTCGATAAAACTGGAAGAGAAAAAAATAAGTAGATAGGAAAAAAATTGATTAGCTGATTCATTCGCTCATCCATCCCTTCATTTATTGTTATTAAAACTGTTTGAGATGTTGGGTGGAGAAAATAATCATTAATGTTACTTGTGTACGTGCTCAGTCACTTCCTACTCTTTTTGACCCCATGGACTGTAGCCTGCCACTCTCCTCTGTCCAGGAGATTCTCCAGGCAAGGATACTTAAGTGGGTTGCCATCCTCCTGTAGGGGATCTTCCCAACCCAGGGATCAAACCTGGGTCTCCTGCATTGCAAGTGGATTCTTTACCCACAGAGCAACCTAGGAAGCCCTAATGTTGCTTAGAGGAAATTAAATCATAACAGTGGGAATCTGGGAGGGAAGGCAAAAGAAAAATCGGCATAGGAACTGGTTTATGAATTACCATTATCCACCAAGTAAGTCAGTTGATACAGTCAAGTTAATTTATTCTGAGAAGGCATGTGTCAACATTTTACCAAAAAAAAAAAAAATGCAGTGTACTGAACTAACCTGTACTTTTAAAAAAGTACTGAAAGCTAAATGGAAGCAGCTCAGATCCCTAAAGGTCAGTTCATGGAAGGATCAGTTAGCTCAATGTCCAAGCTACTCCCAATTTGTCAGTGTGTGATTTATCAAAAACGTAAGAGCACTCTTGAAAATACCCAATGAATACTAAGATTTTTTTATGAATACCACAAGGAGTATTTGTTATTCAAGATAATCTTTAAAATATTATTGTCACATATTCTAATTTAAAACATTTGTATTCAATTATTCTAGAATATATTTTTCTTCATGAATATGAATATGTTCCATAAATGTATTCAGTTCTGTTTCTTCCAAAACATGTTAAGATGCTTGTAAAATAAATTCAGCTTTCTGTTAATTGGATAGCTCAGCTCACAAGAAAGTAGGGAACATTCTTGATGGTCCCAAGATTAAGAGGGAGTTAAATTGGGGGGTGGGGGATGCAGGAATTTTGGATGAGCTGAGGCAGAGGCTTCCCTGGGGGTTTACTGGACTTTGAGTTTTAATGGATGCAGAGCAGTGGGAGAAAGACCTAGGGTTAACAAGAATAAAGAGGTAGACCTGATGCCTTCATGTAAAGTTAGAACTCTGAAAGGGCTATACCTGTGGTGAAAGTATGTACCAGAAATGAAACTGCAGAAATGCACAAGGAAATAGAGAATGTCCTGTTATAACCTCTTTATTTGGTTTAAAAAAAAAAACCTTCCCTTGAGAATTTAACCACCTGACCTGCATCTTGAGAAGCCTGTACTCAGGTCAGGAAGCAACAGTTAGAACTAGACATATAGAACAACAGACTGGTTCCAAATAGGAAAAGGAATACGTCAAGGCTGTATATTGTCACCCTGCTTATTTAACTTATACTCAGAGTACATCATGAGAAACGCTGGGCTGGAAGAAGCACAAGCTGGAGTCAAGATTGCTGGGAGAAATATCAATAACCTCAGATATGCAGATGACACCACTCTTATGGCGGAAAGTGAAGAAGAACTAAAGACCCTCTTGATGAAAGTGAAAGAGGAGAGTGAAAACATTGGCTTAAAGCTCAACCTTCAGAAAACTAAGATCATGGCATCCGGTCCCATCACTTCATGGCAAATAGATGGGGAAACAGTGGAAACAGTGGCTGATTTTATTTTTTTGGGCTCCAAAATCACTATAGATGGTGACTGCAGCCATGAAATTAAAAGACGCTTGCTCCTTGGAAGGAAAGTTATGACCAACCTAAACAGCATATTAAAAAGCAGAGACATTACTCTGCCAACAAAGGTCCATCTAGTCAAGGCAATGGTTTGTCCAGTGGTCATGTATGGATGTGAGAGTTGGACTATAAAGAAAACTGAGTGCTGAAAAATTGATGCTTTTGAACTGTGGTGTTGGAGAAGACTCTTGAGAGTCCCTTGGACTGCAAGGAGATCCAACCAGTCCATCCTAAAGGAGATTAGTCCTGGGTGTTGATTGGAAGGACTGATGTTGAAGCTGAAACTCCAATACTTTGGCCACCTGATGCGAAGAGCTGACTCATTTGAAAAGACCCTGATGCTGGGAAAGATTGAGGGTAGAAGAAGGGGATGACAGAGGATGAGATGGTTAGATGGCATTGCCAACTCAATGGACAGGAGTTTGGGTAGGCTTCAGGAGTTGGTGATGGACAGGGAGGCCTGGCATGTTGCAGTTCATGGGGGTCACAAAGAGTTGGACACAACTGAGCGAAAACTGAACTGAACTGAGAATTTAAAATTATAGTCTGCCTTTACTCAGTTCTAGGTTTCAATTTTGTACTCCCTATAGAAAGCAGGGGCCTACAAGTTGAAAAATTAACTTAAAAGTGGATACCAAGCAGAGAGAAGCAAATATAAAATCTCTTTGAAAGGAATATATGCTCCAGTGAACTATACATGATTGCCATAGACAGTTCAGTTCAGTTCAGTCGCTCAGTTGTGTATGACTCTTTGCGACCCCATGAATCGCAGCACGCCAGGCCTCCCTGTCCATCACCAACTCCCGGAGTTCACACAAACTCACGTCCATCGAGTCAGTGATGCCTTCCAGCCATCTCATCCTCTGTCATCCCTTTCTCCTCCTGCTCCCAATCCCTCCCAGCATCAGAGTCTTTTCCAATGAGTCAACTCTTCGCATGAGGTGGCCAAAGTATTGGAGTTTCAGCTTTAGCATCATTCCTTCCAAAGAAATCCCAGTGCTGATCTCCTTCAGAATGGACTAGGTTGGATCTCCTTGCAGTCCAAGGGACTCTCAAGAGTCTTCTCCAACACCACAGTTCAAAAGCATCAATTCTTTGGCGCTCAGCTTTCTTCACAGTCCAACTCTCACATCCATACATGACCACTGGAAAAACCATAGCCTTGACTAGACGGACCTTTGTTGGCAAAGTATTGTCTCTGCTTTTCAATATGCTATCTAGGTTGGTCATAACTTTCCTTCCAAGGAGTAACCTTCTTTTAATTTCATGGCTGCAGTCACCATCTGCAGTGATTTTGGAGCCCAGAAAAATAAAGTCTGACACAGTTTCCACTGTTTCCCCATCTATTTCCCATGAAGTGGTGGGACCAGAGACCATAATCTTCGTTTTCTGAATGTTGAGCTTCAAGCCAACTTTTTCACTCTCCTCTTTCACTTTCATCAAGAGGCTTTTGAGTTCCTCTTCCCTTTTTGCCATAAGGGTGGTGTCATCTGCATATCTGAGGTTATTGATATTTCTCCCAGCAATCTTGATTCCAGCTTGTGCTCCTTTCAGCCCAGCATTTCTCATGATGTACTCTGCATATAAGTTAAATAAGCAGGGTGACAATATACAGCCTTGACGTACTCCTTTTCCTATTTGGAACCAGTCTGTTGTTCCATGTCCAGTTCTACCTGTTGCTTCCTGACCTGCATACAGATTTCTCAAGAGGCAGATCAGGTGGTCTGGTATTCCCATCTCTTTCAGAATTTTCCACAGTTTATTGTGATCAGATGAGGCCATTACCTAAAATTGCAAAATGCAGGAGGAAATAATCACCATGAGTGAGAGTTGAGAAATTCTGAGGAGGAAAGTGACATGGACCTTGCCTAATACAGTAGCCTCAGCCTGGCATGAATATTCCCACAGTTAAAATCTCCAAGTCATCAGAGGAATCTGACAGGGGCTGAAATTGTTTCTTTATTTATCCTAACCAGCCTGTTCAAGAGCACACTTCACAGACTACGCTCTGCTAGATGACAGCTAATCAATTAGCTTCCCCCTACCCAAATGTCCGGAGAAGGCAATGGCACCCTACTCCAGTACTTTTGCCTGGAAAATCCCATGGATGGAGGAGCCTGGAAGGCTGCAGTCCATGGGGTCGCTGAGGGTCGGACACGACTGAGCGACTTCACTTTCACTTTTCACTTTCATGCATTGGAGAAGGAAATGGCAACCCACTCCAGTGTTCTTGCCTGGAGAATCCCAGGGACGGGGGAGCCTGGTGGGCTGCCGTCTATGGGGTCACAGAGAGTCAGACATGACTGAAGTGACTTAGCAGCAGCAGTACCAGCAGCACCCAAATGTCAAACCAAAAGAATCCAAAAACTTACTGTGCCTAGAGTGTCTTTAGTTTTTTCTTCTCTCATAAAGCCCTTTTTGTTGACAACAGCCTAGTGACTGTCTTCCTTAAAACAAGTAAGTATATCATTTGGCATGCAGATAACTAAATGTCTCTGAGTTATGCTTTCATAAGTTGGGCCTTCCCTGGTGGCTCAGAAGGTAAAGCATCTGCCTGCAGTGCAGGAGACCCAGGTTCGATCCCTGGGTAGGGAAGATCCCCTGAAGAAGGAAATGACAACCCACTCCAGTATTCTTGCCTGGAGAATCCCATGGACAGAGGAGCCTGGTGGGCTACAGTCCACGGGGTAGCAAAGAGTCAGACATGACTGAGTGACTTCACTTTTTATGCTTTCACGGGGTCAAAAAAATAAACACAGAAGCAGGACTAGACCACAATAACTTTAGATAATAGAATTACCAGACTATTACCAAATGAGGTCCATGTGCCCCATTCCGCAGCAAGCCGAGCACTGAGAGGTGGCAGTTTGCAGCAGAGAAAGGGTTTTTTCATGAGACAGCCAAGCGAGATGGGAGAACAAGTCTCAGATCCACCTCTGTAAAGATGAGAGGCTTGGGATATTTATGGGATAAAGAAGCAGGGTGGTCTGAGGCATGAGGAAAGGGGGTTGAAGATAAGAAAAAGGGGGAAGTAATCAGTGTTGTGTGCAGGTTATTTGCATTGCATACTTCTTCATGGGACACATGCTCAGAAAATGGCAGCATTAGCATGTCCTAAGGGTGGAGTTTTTGTCCCTCTGACATCTATTGGAAACTCGCACAGCTGAATGGTCAGTCATCTTGACCAGTGTGAATTGGGCAAGACTATCCCCATGTTCCTGAAAAACAACTTAAGCAACCATTACTATAGCGACCCATATGTCAGAGATTTTTCTCTAGAACATGGTTAAAGAAATCTTGTGATTTATTGTCCAAGCTATGGAGAATCTTGGTGGGTATGCAATTTGCAAGAACAATTAAAGCAAGCTTGATTAGTGAAGGTGGGTTGCAAGTTATTATTAAGCGAGTTATAGTTCAAGGATTCTAATTGATGACTGCCCTCAGTTTCAAGACTGTTAAAAAAGTATGTTTAAGAGGCGGGAGGTGGGAGGGAGGTTCAAGAGCAAGGGAACTGACTGATGTTGACGTTTGACAGAAACTAACACAATATTGTAAAGCAATTATCCTCCAATTAAAAATTAATAACTTTTTAAAAGTATGTTTAAAATAATTAGACTTATCCCTAAGTATTTTGTGTTTTGGGATGCTATTGTAATGTTTTGGGTGTTTTTTAAAGATATTTATTTATTTGGCCATGCCAGGTCTTAGCTGCAGCATACAGGATCTAGTTCCCTAACCAGGGATCAAACCTGAGCCTCCTGCATTGGGAGTGCAGAGTCTTAGACTCTGGACCACCAGGAAAGTCTCCTGTAATGATATTTTTTAAACTTTCCATATGTTCATTGCTGATATGTAAAAATATCATTGATATTTTATATTGACCTATAGCCTGTGGCCTTGCTAAACTTATGTAAGAGTTCTAGTAGCTCTTTTGTAGATTCTTTAGAAGGATTTTCTATGTGCACAATTATGTTGCTGCTGCTAAGTCGCTTCAGTCGTGTCCAACTCTGTGCGACCCCATAGATGGCAGCCCACCAGGCTCTCCTGTCCCTGGGATTCTCCAGCCAAGAACACTGGAGTGGGTTGCCATTTCCTTCTCCAATGCAGGAAAGTGAAAAGGGAAAGTGAAGTCGCTCAGTCGTGTCCGATTCTTAGCGACCCCATGGACTGCAGCCCACCAGGCTCCTCCGTCCATGGGATTCTCCAGGCAAGAGTACTGGAGTGGGGTGCCATTGCCTTCTCACGATTATGTTATCTGTGAGTAAAGACCATTTTCCTTTTTCCTTTCCAATCTCTGTGGCTTTTATATATATTTTTTGCAGTGACCTGAAGCTCTACTGTAATGGTCAGTAGAAGTGTTGAAGGTGGACATCCTTGCTTTGTTCCTGATGTTAGGGAAAACATATTCAGTCTTCTACTACATGAACATTAACTGTGGGGTTTTAATATATGCCCTTTATCAAGGTTGAGAAACAACTTTTCTGTTCCTAGTTTGGAGAACATTTTTATTATGAATGTATTTTAACTTCTGGCAAACACCGTCCCTCCCCACCCCATCTTTTTAGATGATTGTATAGCTTTTCTTATGATAATGTATTTATTTCTTTCTTTAGAAATTGAAAGAAAAGAGCTGAATCTGAAGTTTTATACAGTACAGCCAAATTCTCATTTCAGTGAGAGAGAGTATTAAGAACGTTTTCAAGCACACAAAGCCTTCGAAGTTTAACACACAAAAATCCACAATCAAAACACCTTTAAAAGAAGTGTTCATGTAAGAAAAACAAATCCAGAAGAACCTTCAAGATATATGGGATGTCAGGGTGATCAAATATTTTGATAAATTTATTGCTGTTTAAAAAAATTTTTTTAAAGCTAAGACTAAAAGAGAGAATGTTTATCCAAAATAAATAATGTCAAAAATTCCAAACAAGAACAATATGATGGTGGGGAGAAGAGGGAGACAGAAGGGATGCTAAAAAATGCTAATGCATTTGACTTATTAGGAGGAAAGTGTATATATTTAGAAGTTTCAGAAATCAATAGTCCTGGGAATTTTCATCAGGACTTATGTGTTCTTTGATAACAGTCAGGGATGGAAGAAGTGAGGCCATTAAATACAGATAGGTATCATTCCCAACACCCCAGTTTATAGTATATCTGAAAAAGAACATCCCCCAACAGAAGTCAGAATTCCAAACTTTTAGCAGCATGCTTTGCCTTTTCAGAAATATTGAGTAAGAGATGGAGAAAAGCCCTACCTCACTGTCTTGATTAAGCAGATTTTACTGACATCAGTATTTTAGATTTCCCCTCTGTGGTTACCTTGAGGTTTTTCTGCCCTGGGACAATGCATCTTAGTAAGATTCAGGGTGGGATTTCATACTTTAAAGTGAGGAGGGAACATGATTGTGAAAGGGACAAATGGCATGATGTTCTAAGGCAGGTCCTTGTTAAGCAGGCCAATTTTAGTGGAGTGCATAGGAAAACAGACAGGCTGGAAAATAATCTCTGCAACTACCCGTGCCTGGACACCCTTGGAAGATCTGCATCTACCCTCTAGTACTCATGCCCTGCAAGAACAGGAGTGGGTCATTATGAACAAATGGAGAATTTTTTTTAATTAGTTTAAAAAATCACCAACGCACTGTGGTCAGTCCCCTTGTGATGCAGAACACAAGAGGGGAAGAGTGAAGAGTAACTCTGGAAGCAAATAGGCCCAGGACAGGAGAGGCCCCTGTTTTCTGTATGTGCCACTAATGTCCAAAATCCTGCCATGGCCTCTCACTGTCAGATGTGTCTATTTGCATTTTCCTCATCCCAGTGACCAGGTCAGGGGATGAGGAAAATTCTTAGAATTGTGGAAAATTCTTAAAGAGATGGGAATACCAGACCACCTTACATGCCTCCTGAGAAACCTGTATGCAGGTCAAGAAGCAACAGTTAGAACTGGACATGGGACCATGGACTGGTTCCACATTGGGAAAGGAGTATGTCAAGGCTGTATATTGTCACCCTGCTTATTTAATTTATATTCAGAGTACATCATGCAAAATGCCAGTCTGGATGAAGCACAAGCTGGAATCAAGATTGCTGGGAGAAATATCAATAACCTCAGATATGCAGATGACACCACCCTTATGGCAGAAAGGGAAGAGGAACTAAAGAGCCTCTTGATGAAGGTGAAAGAGGAGAGTGAAAAAGCTGACATAAAACTCAACATTAATAAAACTAAGATCATGACATCCACTTCCATCACTTCATGGCCAATACATGGGGAAACAATGGAAACAGTGACAGACTTTATTTTCTTGGTCTCCAAACTCACTGCAGATGGTGACTGTAGCCATGAAATTAAAAGATGCTTGCTCCTTGGAAGAAGAGCTATGATAAACCTAGAAAGCGTATTCAAAAGCAGAGACATTACTTTACCAACAAAGGTCCGTCTAGTCAAAGCTGTGGTTTTTCCAGTAGTCATGTATGGATGTAAGAATTAGACCATAAAGAAGGCTGAGCACCAAAGAATTGATAGTTTTGAGCTGTGGTGTTGGAGAAGACTCTTGAGAGTTCCTTAGACTGCAAGGAGATCAAACCAGTCAATCCTAAAGGAAATCAGTCCTGAATATTCACTGGAAGGACTGACGCTGAAGCTGAAGCTCCAATACTTTAGCCACCCGATGCAAAGAGCCAACTCATTAGAAAAGACCCTGATGCTGGGAAAGACTGAAGGCAGTAGAAGAAGGGGATGACAGAGGATGAGATGGTTGGATGGCGTCACCGACCTGATGAACATGAGTTTGAGCAAGCTCCAGGAGTTGGTGAAGGAAGGGAAGCCTGGCATGCTGCAGTCCGTGGGCTCACAGAGAGTCAGACATGACTGAGCAGCTGAACAACAACAAGTGACCAGGTCTCATTTAGTGTGCTTTGCTTTCACACTAGCCTTCTTGGAGGACTTTGGAATTCTTGCTTCCCTTGGCTGAACCATGCTGGGGCTCAAGGGACTGAGGGCTTGAGGATGCTCTCAGGCTCATCTTTCTAGACATCACTCTCAGTATCGCTTCTCCATTGTTCAGGTTCCATACTGGGCCCCCTGGGGATTGTTGTCTCCTGGAAAATACCCAAGGGAAAGTGGGGGCTCTACCCTGGTCTCCTCTCAAACCCAACCCAAGTCATGAGCTCTTGAACTAGATTGGGATAATTTTTAAAGGGATTCTGCCCAAAATATTGCCTGTTGGACTACCAGGGAAAACAATATTTTGAGAGAGGGCCAGAAAAAAAGTGGAAGTGAAAATCTTAGTCACTCATTCATGTCCGACTCTGTGACCCTATGGACTGTAACCCACCAGGCTCCTTTGTCCATGGAATGCTCCAGGCAAGACTACTGGAGTGGGTAGCCAGCCATTCCTTTCTCCAGGGATTGAACCCAGGTCTCCTGCATTGTAGCAGATTCTTTACAATCTGCCACCAGAGAAACCCAAGTCTTCCAAAAGAGAGTGCTGTCCTCTTGTCGGGGGACCTTCAGTGAAGGGTCCAGCAGGGGAGCCACAAGAAAGCACTCAGCATTAAACATCAATCAGATGGAGGGAGGGAAGAAGAGCTGACTTACTGTGTCCGTTAAGTAAGAACTTCCTTGTTCCGCTTACTCTTCTCCAGTTCAGCCCCCCACTCAACCTTGGTGTGATCCTAAACAGCAGCATGCAAGATGGGAAGATGTGGTGATTGAGAGAGAGGAACTTGGTTTTTTATCAGACAACTTTCTGTTCTAATTTTTTTTTCTAGCTACATCCATGTGTAACTTAAATGCAAAAAAAATTTTTTTATTAAAATTCACAAAGTGTACATTAACCATTGTATGTAATTAAATAATTATGCAGACTACCATTCTAAATGAATGATCCCTAACTCCAACTGAGCTTTCAAGTCAGGCAGGAAAGTCTTCTATCTCTTCTAGGCAGCTTGCTGTCCCAGTTTCACAATGATGATTTCAAACTTTGACCCAGCTGCCTGCCCTTCCCCCAGTCACAGCACTCCCAGAACTAGTGGGCTTCCCTGGTGGCTCAAGCAGTCAAGAATCTGCCCGCAATGCATGCAGGTTCAATCCCTGGGTAAGGAAGATCCCCTGGAGGAGGAAATGGCAACTCATTCCAGTATTCTTGCCTGGAGAATCCAATGGACAGAGGAGCCTGGTGGGCTATAGTCCATGAAGTCACCAAGAGTTGGACACAACAAAAGCAATTCGGCATGCCCAAATTTCAGGCTCACATTCATCTGAGCTTTATATCCATTCTCTCCTGCCTCCTCAATAACCTTATTCTTTCAGTTTTTTCCACTCTGCTCTTTTCAATATTGTCTTTGCTGGTCTCCTTCTCAAAATGATTTCGACATGCACAAGGTCCTCCACCTTAAAGATAACCCTTCTGGATCCTGTGTCCTCCTCCAGTTACTTTCCTTTCCCTCACAGGCAAACTTGAAAGGCTTGCCCACACTTGCTGTACGCAGTCTTACCTGCCAGGCACTCACCACCCACTGTACATTGGCTGCTGTCCAGAATTCCACATAAACCGGTCTCTGAGCCCGCAGTGACCTCACATAGACAAATCCAATTCCCATCTGAGTCCACATCTTGCTTGGCCTCTGTGTCACTTGGGAATGCTTTGGACTGCAAATAACTGTCTTAGAGCGGCTTAAACAAATAGGAGTCCTCTGCTCATAAGAGGATATCTGGAAGTAAGCAGCTGTTGGTGTTGGTTCAGTGGCCCCACAGCATTGGGGTAGTCTTTCTAAATCCTCTCCCACTTCCCTCCATGGTTGAGGCTGTACATCCCCATTCACAACTGGAGGAAGGGGAGAGGTCTGCACTTGTCTCTTTTATTAGAAAAGCAAAAGATTTCCCAAGTTCCCCTTATGTCTCATTGCCAAGAACTGTGTTCCCTGGTCATCTAACTGCAAAAAAAGATGGGGAAGTGAGTGTTTAATGTATTTTAGCCTTTATTGTAGAGATAGACAAGAGAGAAGGGTGTTCAAAATGGAAACTGGGCTACCACCCACTCTAACCAGTGTTGGCCTGGTGTATCTCTTGGGTTACTTAAAACCTAGGCACACCCTCTCTTTCCCACATACATATTTAACCTGGGGGGTGGGGGGGTGGGGCACTCACTCCATACAGGAGGTAATCCTAGGCAGGAGTCTCAGCCAGCTCCTGCCTACCACATAGAGTCCAGGTTCTCTGTGTACTCTGTAGGACCCTCTTTGAGGTTCTGGTGTGGCTTCTCATGGTTGGATTATTTAAGCCAAGACAAGTTCATTGCCTGCTAAAATGAGAAAGATGGGATGTACCAAGGATTGGAGAGAACGGGGACCAATAGAACACCATATCCTCTTGCTGGTCTAGATTGACGCAGCCACTTTGAAAGATTTTTGGCACTATCTCGTACAACTGAACACCTGCATTCACTCTGAGCCGGGTGAATACCTGACACAGACGTGAGCAGGTGTGCAAGAAAACATGTGTTGTACAAAGTTTGAAGCAGCATAATTTATAACCACCTGAAACTGGAAACCACCCAGATGTCCACTGATGGTAGAAGGGAAAAGGGAGCAGCATACAGAAATGAGGGTGAATGTTCTAGATGCACACACTATGTACAGGTCTCAAAACAATGCAGTGTAAAAGAAGCCAGAGACAAAAGAGTATGTACTGTGGGTTCCATTTATAGAAAAAACAAAAACAAGTAAAAGCCGCTCTGTGGTGTTAGCAAAAGCCAGGATAGCAGTTGCCTTTCAGGGAGAGGGTGGTGCTTGGAGGGAGCACAGGTAGGTCTCCTAGGATGCTGGTAATGTTCTGCTTCTTGATCTGGGTGCTGGTTATATGGGGGCATTCAATTCCTGAAAGCTTATTGAGCTGTATGCTTTTCTGTATGTGTACTTTTGTGTGTACTATTGTGAAATAATAGAAAAAAAAATATATATATGCCCTTGGTTCCTGGCACAGAGCTGTAATTCCATTGTAATTTCATAAGTGACAGGAGCACTAGGAGCATCTTTGTTCTAATATTTGGCCTTTGACCCTGGTTCATGATGATTTTTAAATCCCTTGGAATTTCCTTGGTGATTGGAGTGTACTTTGTTCTAATGTGGTGACCCTTGGTGGGCCCCTGGATGGCTTCAGGATGGGTCTGGTCACCAAAAGACCATGATTAGACAGGTAGAGCTTTTAGCTCCACTCACTAACCTCCAAGAAAGGGAAAGGACTGGAGATTGAGTTAATCATTGATTATGCCTGTATGGGGAAGCCTTCATAAAAATCTCAGTGGTACAGGGTTTGAACAGCTTCTGGGTTGGTGAGTATATCCACATGTCTGCAGGGTGGGGTACCGCAACTCCAAAGAGACAGGGGCTCCTGTGCTTCGTGCCTTTCCAGACCTCACTCTATACATTTCTTCATCTAACTGTTCATCTGTACCCTTTATGGTAACCTGTACTATAAAATAAACTGGGAAATGCAAGTAAATGTTCCCCTGAGTTCTGTGAGCTGTTCTAGCAGGTGATAAAATCTCTGGCGGGAGTCATGGGAACCTTCAATTTGTAGCCAAGTCCAACAGAAGTCATTGTTAACCTGGGGACCTACTTGCTGAGCTTGGAATTGGAAGTGGGCAGCAGTCTTATGCAGCTGAGTCCTTTACCTGTGGGCACTGTACTAACTTCAGTTAGTGTCATAATTGAATTGCATTGTAGAACACTCAGCTGGTGTTGCAGAGAATTGCTTAGTGTGGGGAGAACACCCCACACATCTGCTGTCAGAAGTATTGTGTGTGTGAGTAAAGGAAAACAGGAGTGTGTTTTTTTCTGAACAACCGTGCATCAATAAGCTCTAAAGAAGAAAACCAAATCAAAATACAGGGAAACACAGTCAATGCACAATGTGAAGAAATAATAAAACTCCTTTCTTTTCAGAAAAAAAGAATAAAAAACATAAGATTATACCCCAGTCAGTAAGCCACATCCAGTCCAGTCCTGCTGGACAGAAACAAGGGGTGTCTTCCGTGACCACGTATCAGGTTCTTGTAAGGGATCTGGCAGCCCCTCCCTTGTTAACAGAGACGACCACCATTGACCAGGCTTAAGATTTTAGGGATATATGACTCCATCCATCATTTGTTAGGCTTCTGGTCAAGTTTATGCATGAGTAATCACAATCACATAACTTATCTAAAGAGTCTTCAAATGGTTTTCTAATGAAAGACTATATCCCCCCCCAAAATAGGTAGTATATTTGACTTTTTAAAAATGAAAGCAATATAAAAAGATATAAAATGAGGTCTTCTTCTCACCTCGGTTCTCTTTTATTAGTTTCTTGTGTATACCTCAAATGTTTCTTTTTGGAAAACAAGCAAGACCAAGTATAAGAATATTTAAGTCTTACAGGGGCTGGTCTCTGTGTGCTCAGTTGCAGTGGAGGTAATTCAAAACAAAGCAGGTAGAGAAGCCACCTATGGTCCCCACCTGTGGTCCATCTTTGCTCCCTTGGGCCTCTATCTTATCTCCTGATAAAGCTGCCTCTTCCCTGTCTCCATTTGTTCTGACTTCAACTTGGATATTCAAAGAAAATTGTTTATTTCAACCCAGCAAGGCTCCAAATTGTGAGACTCAGCTACTTTAGGCTGTGAGCGGTACCTCATCAAGTCCTCCTCTCTCACCAAGGCCTTATTTTCTTTAACCTCTGCTTTCAAATCCGTTCTAATCTGGATTTGCCACTCTCTTGAAGGACTTTGCTGAAAGCTACTTTAAAAAGGAAGAAAAAAAGGCAACACTCTCAAGTGTTCTGTATTATTCCTGAGATTTCTCCAATAATACAACTTTGGTTAGCGTGTGGGTTTTTTCCAAGGTCTAGCAAGTGACAGCAGTTCAACTCTTTACTACGTAACATGCTGGTCACCAACTTCCAATATGGAATAGAGAGTCTTCACCACTGGCTACCTTATTACTTCAGTTAGCCAATCCCACATTTTATTATTGGTTTTTGTGTTCTACTTTTAGTAACAAGTTATTTGCCTGTTAGGAATGGGTTCAGCTACAAGTTCTAGAACACTCCTCTATAAATGGCTTAAACAAATGTCTCATGGACTAAAATGGAAGTTCTCACAGTAGTTTAAGTAGCGGATGATGGTTTCCTGGGTGTTAGTTATACCTCAGTAAAGCTGGGGGCAGGGGGGAATGTAGCTCCTAGAATCTGGCTTGAATAACTAAATGGATGGCAGTGACATTTGCTAAACTGGGGAAAACAGAGAGGTACATGTTTGGGGGTTAAAATATTTCAGTGAGCCAAGTTAAGTTTGGGATCCTAGTTAGACACTCCTGTGGAGATGGCAAGTAGGCAGTTATTTTGAGGAGTCAGGACTTAAATGGCTGAGGTCACTGTTAGAAATCTTTTTTTGGAGTCATCTGCTTGTAAATGGCACCTAAGACCACATGATTAGATGAAATCACATAAGCAGACTGGATAGGTTGACAAAGAAGGGGACTAAGGATAGAACCCTAAGCACCCCGATATTTATAGGTTGAGAAGTAGGTGAGAAGTCAGTGAAAAGAACCCAAGAACAGCCAGTGAGGTAGGAGGAGGACCGAGTACATGGCATCAAAAAACAAGAGAAGAAGGTGTTTCCAAGTAGGAATGACTGACTGTGAGAAATAGTACTGAGAGGGAGAGTGAAAACAAAGAAAAAGAAAAGGGCACCACTGAATTTGCATGGAGACTGCAGTTTCAGTAATGCAGTGGACAAGAAACCACAGCAAGATGAAATGATCCGGGGGATGGTCTATTAGAGGGGGAGCGATTGGTGATTCAAGAGAGAGATGACACAGGATAAGATCCACAGAAAAAGTGGAAGTGTTGGATAAATAGAATGAGAAATGCTTTATCCATCTATCAGACATGGAACTTGTTGAAGGAGACCATTTCTTGTTTGTATTCATTTCTTGGGTTAACTCCTAGCACAGAGCCTAGTACCTAGGAGGTACTCAAGAAGTGTTACTGAATGAATGAATAAACCATCAGATGGACGAATGGATGGACAGCAGAGGGAGAGCTGAAAAATGAACTAGATCAAACTAACTCAAACTTCAGAGTAAGGAAAGGAGGAGGAGTCTGGGATTAATAGGCTGTCCTCTATCCTTAGATGGTAAAGAATCTGCTTCTAAAGTGGGAAACCTGGGTTCAATCTCTGGGTCAGGAAGACTTCCTGGAGAAGGGAATGGCAACCTACTCCAGTATTCTTGTTTGGAGACTTGCATGGGCAGAGGAGCCTTGCTGGCTACAGTCCATGGGGTCACAGAGATGGACATGACTGGGCAACTAAGACCCTGCTGTCCTGCCACAATGGTCAGAGAAGGGAGGAAATAATTTTCTGAGCTATTAAAACTGGAAAGTGGTACTTGATCCTAGGCAATATTTTCACCATCCATGTTTCTTTCTTCATTCTGCCAACCCATAAAAAGATAGGAAGCCTGGGTGCTTGATTCTCCCAGTTTCCAGACTCCCAACATGATTCTCTCAACTAAGTCCCTGCATCATCTTCAATCCCTGGCTGAGCCCACAGCAGTTCTGTATTTCCTAGGGTTATCTGAATGTTTTCCTTAGAGCTGCATCTTAATCTATCTAAGTATACCTGAAGTACATTACGTTTCCTGCTTTTCTCCATCCTAAAATTGGTCCCAGGGCCCACGGTTGGTGAGCAACTGCAGGGGCTAATGGCTTGATCCCGACAGAAGTGGAATGGCAAGCAACAATTTTTTTCTTCACGCTATTATATTTTTTCCTAACTTGCAGTCAGAGAAACCCAGGACCCTGTAGAGGTGGAGCTGGTGATGGAGCTGAAAGCCAGTTTGGGGGCCAGTTGCATCCGCCAGCCAACGTCCTCATCCTACTACAATCCTGGGGGCTTCAGGGCTTGCCTAGCCCCTACGGTCTTGGGGGTTCAGGTGGTCCAACCCAGGATCCAACCGAGTGTCGCCCTATGGACGGTAGACAGAAGAAATGCCTCCGCCCAGTCCTTCCTGGGCCTGAGGCCGTTACACGTGGAATCACCCCAGCGGCCCGGATCCCGCACTGGTCAGAGGCGGGGCCCGCGGCGCCAATGGGCGGGCAGAAAGGGACGCGCGTGCGCACAACGGGCCAGGGCGGGGGCGGAGCGGAGGAAAAACGTACTGAAGACGGGAGCTGGCGAGGCTCATGCTGGAGGGCTTCGCGTCTGGGGAAAAACTGGTGGCAGCTGGTGGCAGCGAGGGTGAGTGAACCGGGGACCTCCCGCGATCCGGCTGCGGCCTGTGATCCCTGTGACCCTACCTTGGAGGAGAAGGTCCGTGGGGCGGCATTCAGGAGTCTGCAGAGGGGCGGGATCCTGGCGTTCCTTCGGAGGGTCTCGGGGCTTCTGGCTAGGGTTGGAAGGCAAGAGCGGCCTGGGTAGGGGTCTCGGACCCCGAGCCTCCCCGGGAAGCTAGCCGACTAAGAGCAGAGCCTCCCTCCCGGGGCATATGCCGTAGGGGCTTTAAAGCCTGATGGGCCGGCCGGGGTCGATCTCCGCGCTCTTGGAGGACCTGCGGTGGACCTGCGCGCGGGCCCGAGTCGTTGCTGTCCGTCTGCCTCTGGTACCCCATCTCTCTCTGGGAGAGACAGTAAACACTGACGGGGGCCGAGCTTGGCCAGGCTATGCCAGGGGAACAGGGAGGCGGGAAGCCTGTATTCCTCCCTTGTATCCCCTGTGTGGGCATGGCACCGCCATCCATCCAGATGCCCAAGCAGAGACTTGCACGTCATTCCCACCTCCTGCACGCTTTCCCCATCCACATCGAATCCATCACAAATCTCCCTTGGATACGCCGACTTCTCCACGCCCAGTTCCTCTGCTCTAGCAAGTTCAGGCCACCATCATCTCTCCCCTGTGCCCTTTCTCCGTCCTCTGTGCTTTGTTATATGTTGGCAAGCCAGAGTGATGGCCTTAAAACTGAAATCTGATCACGGTCACCAGAACCCTCCCCCCATCCCCTGGTCTTCCTTCTGTGGATCCCCATTGCTCTTACAAGCTCTTGAACATCGCTTTCAATGCCTTTGGTGACCGGTCTTCTTTTTTTACTTTACTAACTCATCCATCTCCACTATACTGTCTTCAACCATATTGAACCCTTTTTAGTTCCCAGATTGGACCAAGTTCCTTCTAGGCTTAGGTGTTTGTTACAGTAAGTTCGCTCTACCTGAAGTGCTATCCTTTAATTGAAAAAAATCATCCTTCATATATTAACCCAGGGGTTGGGGCTATTGCCATGCCCTACAGCTGTCCATTTACTGGTCTTTTCCACTGGGCTGTAATCTGTGTGACAGGAGCCTGTCTGGTTCTTGTCACACAGATTATCCTATCCTCAGACATACCTGTCCTCAGAACCTTGTGCAGCACCAAGCTGTTTAGTGAAGTTGTTGTTGTTGTAGTTTAGTCACATCCAACTCTTTTGCAATCCCATGAACTGTAGCCTGCCAGGCTTCTCTGTCCATGGGATTTCCCAGGCAAGAATACTGGAGTGGGTTGCCATTTCCTTCTCCAGGGGATCTTCCCAAGCCAAGGATTGAACCCCACGTCTCCTGCATTGCAGGCAGATTCTTTACTGCTGAGCCATCAGGGAAACCCAGGAAACAGTTTAGTTAAATGTATAAATGAAGCATGCCAGCTCCCTCCCAAATGAACAAATAGATCAAGTTATTAACTGCCTGCTTCTCCAGAATCAGTTGTCAACCCCCAGCCCATGTAGAGGTTTCTTTTTCTAGGAACTTGGTTCTTTCCTTACTTTCAGTCCAGGACCATGGCAGTTTTAAATGGGGAAGTACCAGTCAGAGTTTTTCTTTGGCATCGACTCTGGGTACAGGATGTGTGGCTACTTTGAGTTTGATTCTTAACTAAGGGCGGTAGCATGAGAGAAAAGTTGCCTACAACTGATGGGAGGAAGGCTGACTCCAGACTTTTTGGTGCTGATAAGACTAAGGACACAATGAGAGTGGGCCAGGCCAAACCACTGCTGGGAGGACTCCCGAGGGAAGTTATTTTTCTAGCTTAGGTCAGATCCTCTGTGATAGGAAACAACACACCTGGGTTCCAGGGCCCAGGGCCCTGATACAGAGTGAAGGCATGCCGTTCCAGGTGAGCTCAGTATTTTGTTACAAATTCACTAAAGGAGTAAAGGAGAGACAGAGAAAATAGCTTCCCCGTCTTCACAGAGGGAGGGAAAGAGAAAAATAAAAGTAGAACAGTATGTGACCATATGTTAAGGCCAAGTGAGTGTGAGAGACCGCAGACTGAGGTCAGAGGAGGGAACAGCTGGCTTTGGCTGAGAGAGCACAGAGATGACATTTGAACTGGGCCTGGAAGGAAGAGGGCAGATGGACAGGTGGAGCGAATGGGAACAAATGCCCTAGGACTGGGAGAGGCTGCTGGAGCCTGGAGGAAAGCCCTGTTACAGTCAAGGCCCGGTGGGAGCCGGCCGCCGTCAGTGGTATTGGGCTTCTCCCCAGAGTGCCTGTGAAGGACGTCTCAAATTCAGAAATCTCTCCTCCTTTGGATTTTTCTCTAGCCTAGCCTTTACACTTTCTGAAAGGCCAGTGAACCCAGGAACTCCTGGGGCTTATCTGCCAAGCTCTTTGCTTATGGCCTTGAGCAAAATAGTTGGAGTGTGGGTGATGCAACTTGTTCTTTCGGCGGAAGGGGCTGCTAATATTTCCTTTTCGGTGCGAGCAGTATGGTTTGTCAGGTGGCAGTCAGATTCCCTGTTCTTCTTGTAGCACTTGCTAGGGGGAGTTTCTCTTCTGTGTTTGCAGATTGGGCTTTTGTTGTGGTCTCAAGGTTGGAAACCTGGCACAGCAAGCCAGAATGGGGTGAGCCACAAATGGATGGTCTTGGCCTTTATCCGGTCTCCTTTGAAGAGGGGATAATTTGGACTCAAAGTTACTGTATTACCAAGCACTTGGTTGCTTTTTGGCCTTATTCCAATAGAACCTCTCCCCCTCACCCCACCCATTCCTGATATACTAAGTATCCAACCACACGGTTCTAGGAGATGGTGCCAGGGGTCTGTTGATCACTGAGCTCTACTATCTGATAGATAGCGCCAGAACCGAGTTTCATCCTCAGTTACGTTGACATCAGACCTGGCAGTGTATGGGTGAGGATGATAACTCCCCAGCTCCCAAGGACCATGGCACGAAGGCTGAGAACCTCCAGCCTCTGTGCAGGAACTGTGCCCAGTGCTGCGAATGGGAATCCAGCCCCCAGCCTCACAGAGCCCAGTCCAACAGAGGGTACCGAGAGGTCCTCAGACGTGTTGACAGGCTGCACAGCTGTTGTCAGCAACAGACAGGACCCTTCTGAAGGGAAGCACTTAGGAGCATATGGGAAGAGCGTCTAAGCCAGACTCGGAATTGAATAAGGCTTGCTGGAGAAAGAGACATCTAATGCATTATGAATCTTAAAGGCTTCCCCCTCTGGTTCCTCCTGTCCCAGAACTCTGCAGTGTGTGGTCAGAACAAGCTATTCTTCTCTGGTTGGGGCAGTCTTTGCGGAGAGTAACCTGAGACCTTGTTTTCAGGTACCAGGTAGAAGGGCAGTGGCCTCATCAGTGCCTGGACACTTCTATTTGGTAAAATTGGGATGTAGTTTCTGGCTGTTCCTGAATTATTTTCTAGAGATGATACTCAACTGGAATCCCCCTTTTTATTCCATCCATATAGAACTGGAACAAAATTATGGGATGAATTGCATTAAATATATATTTGTAAAGAAAACACATGTTTATAGTAGAAATTTTAGAAGCAATGGAAAAGTAAAGAGAAGAAAAATAAAAGTCACTTCTAATCTCATAATTCAGAAAGTAATCTTTCTTAATAGTTTTTAGTCTTTGTTCTGTGTATGAGAAATATACATACATTGTTTTGTTTTTTACAAAAGTGAATTTTTTTTTTTTTTGGCTGTACCACGTGGCTTGTGGGATCTTAGTTCCCCAACCAGGGACTGAACTCAGAGCCACAGCAGTGAAAGCACTGAGTCTTAACCACTGGACCACCAGGGAATTTCCCCCAAATGAATTATTCTTTACAGACTTTTGTAGCCTGCTCTTTTTCACTTGGTGTATATTGAACATCTTTTTCTGTTATGAAATATGACAATTGCATTTTGATGTCCCTATTCATTTGCAAGACTCGATGCTTCTTTTTACACCTAGAAGTTATATATCCCAGGGACCATTGTCTCCTTAAGAGAGGGTATACTGCTGATATCCAGCAAAGCGGGTCTGGGAAATTTTCCTAAACATTGTGGGGATGGCATTTTCCTAGGGTCCTGCCCTCCAGAGCCTCTTGGGGTAGGTGAAAGGGGCCAGAACACCTCTGAGTAGAGGTCTCCTGGCTGTCCTTCAACTTCTTTTTTTTAATAGAGGTCAGTCTATAAGCCCTGGAAGGATCAGGACTTTCAGCTTAATAGCAGGAGAAGGAAATGGCAACCCACTCCAGTGTTCTTGCCTGGAGAATCCCAGGGACGGGGGAGCCTGGTGGGCTGCCATCTATGGGGTCGCACAGAGTCGGACACGACTGAAGCGACTTAGCAGCAGCAGCAAGGCGGCCTGAGTGTTGGTGGGGTACAGGTGGGAACAAGGCACTGTTGTCCTCGGGGAGCTTGCTGTGTAGCCAGCTGTTTCTCCTTGTTGACCATGACTCCAAGTCCAGCCAAACCCCGGAAGTACTAGATGGAACCTAATCCCTGTGGAGCTCTCCTCCCTGGTGCTCTTTCTCGTGGCTCAATTGCTTGCCTCCCTCACAGCCCTGGGAGGTGGACGAGGCAGGGGATAATGTCCACTGCCGTGGGCCTTGATCTAACCTACCCATTGTTTCCCTCAACCCCTGTCTCTGGTCTCACTCTGCCTAATACCTTCCCCATTGCACTGCCAGATGAGCCGTTCTGAAACCATCTCTGCTCTCATCTCCCTCAGTGGCTCCCATCCATCCCCAGACAATGTCAGCCTCTTTGGCCTAGCATGCAGAGCTGCCTCCAGCATGGCCTGGTCAACCTCTGCAGCCTGTTGCCCACTGTTCCATCCACTTCATACCCTCTAAGCTCAAGTCCCTCTCACCCACTTGGAGTTTCTCTCCCCCTTGACTGCACCTACCCTTCTACTCACATCTTCCATTCGTCCTTCAGTTCCTGCACGTCCACTGCACACCCCTCTATCTGGACCTGCTGAAGTGTCCCCATGTCTGTTAACCTCTGGCTTTCTCTAGCCCAAAGGACACTTCGTCCTCTGAACTCTCAGAGGGTTTCCTCTTTCTTTAGTACACCTCACTTTCTGCCTTGATTAGTGCTCTTGGCAGGAAGTATTTCTCTCACCAGACTGTAAGCTGCTCGTAGGCAGGAGTGCTCTCCAGATCCCGGTAAACTCTCATTGAGCTGCTTGGCATTCTGAAGGGGCTTCAGGAAAGGTCATGGACCCGCCAGCCCATTTGAGTGATGGGGACTTGGAGAGCCCGAGGTCATCCTGCAGTCTGGTGGTGGAGCTGGCCAGTTCTCTTCCCCAGCCCTGCTCCTTCACCCAGTTCCCAGGAGTGTGCTGTGTCAAGTCTTGAAAGAACCTCAGTTCTGGTGTTCTTGTCTCCACCTTCTTGTTCCCCACCTCCCAGGTACCGGTGACCATGAGATCTCTGCGACTGCTCAGAATCCCCTTCCTGTGTGGCTTGCTCTGGGCCTTTTGTGCCCCGGGTGCCAGGGCCGAGGAGCCCGGGGCCAGCTCCTCCCATCACGGCAGCATGGGCCTGGATAAGAACACAGTGCATGACCAAGAGTACGTATTCAGCCAGGGCTGTGGTCCAGGGGCCTCCCCGTCTGCAGCTGCAGCCAGCTGCAAAGGCACACGCTGTCCCCTTTGCCTTCTACTATTTGTACAACCCCTTGACATTTTTCCAAGCATGGTGTTTATTCCTTGTAGCCACCTGTAAGTCCAGGTGTTCTTCTTTTGCCATCAGATCACAGATGAGACTCAAAAAGGATGAATGGCTTTCCTGAGTTCATTCTGTCTCTCTCAGCACAGACAGGCAGATAGACACAGACACCAGTGGTAGTGGCAGAGTCCAAAATAGAGCTAAGGTTTCTTGCTTATGACAAGATCTTTTTCTTTTTTCTTGGCATGTTCAAACATTGCATCATTTGTTGGAACTTTTACCCTGGGCCAGTTAGCCTCACACATTCCTGCCTACAGTTCCTGCTCTATTATCCTTAAATTGCTTTAAAAAAAAAAAAATTAATAGCTCCCCCAACAATGTTAGGTAAAGAACCTGCCTGCCATTGAAGAAGACCCAAGAGACATGGGTTCAGTCCCAAGGTCTGGAAGATCCCCTGGAGTAGGAAATGGCAACCCACTTTAATTTTCTTGCCCAGAAAATTCCATGGACAGAGGAGCCTGACGGGCTACAGTCCAAGGGGTCGCAAAGAGTTGAATACGACTGAACATGCACACACACCCCCAAATGTTATAACCATATTCTAATAATAAAAAGGAAAAAGCACCCATAATCTTGCCGGCATAACAGATGAACTGTTTGATTTTTTTTTTTTTCCCCTACTCCTTTCATGGCCTTGCCTATGTCTATCTTCTTGGAGAGTGGTCTGCCACTGTTTCTGTTAGTTTTTCTGCGATGGGTGTACTTGAAGATCTTGAACTTTTCAGAGTCTTTAAGATTTCAGCAGGATCCCAGCCCAGCATCGCTGCCAAGTGGTCTGAGCTTCTCTGTTGGTCTTTAGGCATATCATGGAGCATCTCGAAGGTGTCATCAACAAACCAGAGGCGGAGATGTCCCCACAAGAGCTGCAGCTCCATTATTTCAAAATGCATGATTATGATGGCAATAATCTGCTTGACGGCCTAGAACTCTCCACGGCCATCACTCATGTTCATAAGGAGGTAGGTCGGGCAGTGGCCCAGGGGGCAGCATCTTGGAGGGGCCTCCCTCTGGGGACTCAGTCCCTACTCCTGATGGCTTCCCCTGTCCTTGTGCAACACTATTACTGCTTCTCCTTTTTCTGCTCACCTTCTGCTCTGCCTTTTTTCCTGTTCAGAGGGCCTTCTCACAAAGGGTGACCAGCTGAGGCAGAAGCCCCAGAGCCTGCCTTGGCTCTTTAGCAAGTGCCACTGGCATTTCCACCATGTGCCAGGGTCTGAGAACTAGCTGAAAGGCAGACCACATTCAAAAGGCAGAACTGGGGAGAGGTTATATCATTTGGGAAGAATGGCCTGTCTGGTCCAAGGGATCAAGGGATTTGATGATAAGGGTTTGGGTAATACAGTATGATGGTCATGTCCTTGTTATTATCTCTAATTTGAGAGGTGAGGAAACTGAAACTCCGATCTTATGCCTCCAGATCTAATGTCTGTTCCACTTGACCACACTGTAATCTCAAGAGAGGAGGAGAGGCGAAGTTGGGGAGGGGCGTGTGCTCACACCGGTTGCCAGCCGAGCCGGGCTGTGTTTGCTCTGAAGGTAGTGGGGAGCACCAGCGGCTTTGCACAGGAGACAAGCATGACTAATGCAGTGTTTGTTGTGGGAGGCAGACTGATGGATGCTAGCAAAGGCTGGCTTTGAGAGAGGAATCAAGGTCCAGCTGCCCTGGCAGGCGAGGATGGTGGTGGGCAGGAGAGGAAAGGGTCAGGACATGGGAGAGGTGATAGAAGACGAATTGGCCACAGATAGGAGCAGCATTAGCTCAGCCCTTGGCAACGTGAGCCCTGCCACACCTGCTTCTGGAGCAGAAGTGCCTTCACCTCAGAGACTGTAACGGGGTCTGCTGGTCGGCAATGCCTTCTTCCTCTTGTCCTGACCCCGAGATGTCTAGTGTGGGCTCTCACCACTTTAGCAGAGCTGACCTGTGGAAGGGCCTGGGCTGTGAGCTTTTCTTTAGGATAGATTTGTGGGTCCTGGAATCTGTGAGACTCCAAGTTCTATAAGCCAGACCCAGCTTTCTACAATGAACATGTATGACTTTGGTAATGAAAAAAGAATGAAAAGTATTTTTTAAAACAAATCAGCAAGGGCCTACTTTGATTGCATCGTCCTTTTAACTGCCAAATATCATGTTTTAATTGGGTTGTTGTGAATTGACTCTGGATCTAACATGTGGCTTGTGGATTTCCAAGAAATAGAAGTACTACATTTGAAGGAGTCTATGGACATTTTATTTTGGACATTAACCAGGCGCTTTCAGTAAAAGATACAGCTCATCTTGGTGTGATTTGTACCTTGTAGGAGGGAAGTGAGCAGGCACCAATGAACGAAGATGAGCTGATCAACTTAATAGATGGTGTTTTGAGAGACGATGACAAGAACAATGATGGATACATCGACTATGCCGAATTTGCAAAATCCCTGCAGTAGACCCGATGTGGCCATCTCCCAGTTAAATGCAAATCTGACCCATTATAATGTGATCGGACACTTTCCGTAATGCAAAATAACTCATTTCCAAAATACTGCTTTGGTATTTTGGTAAAAACCTGTAGCAACTTGTTACACTGGGGTGAGAAAGAGAAATCACGAGAAATAAAAAAGCAGAGGAATGGGACCTACTGTAGTCCCCAAGTACTGTTAAATATCTTATTGGACAAGGGCTTGATAAAAAAAAATCCTTTTAAGAATATTGGATGATCGCAGCTGAGCACTCAGGAACTTGGATGGAGAATGCTGCTAGGCTCTTGGTTTTAATTCATGCTACCTGAAAAGTAAGACAAGCTTTTGCTACCTGGACACACTTTTCAGTAACTGAAGGAATGGAATGAATGCCAAATGTTTCCCCTGGGCTGTCCTGTCTCTTCAGAGGAATGTGGTCAGTATCCTGTAAAGTTCCCCTGGCCTAAATGATTACTTGTTCTGGTCAAGGGAGTATTTATTAGGCTATTCAAAGCCACAGATCAGAAGAATGTCAAATAGTTGAGCTAGCCAGAGTCTAAGATTCTGTATCTCCTGGGACTTTGGGAACACCACACCACTGACCTAAGTGATCCACCTTTTTCAGTTTTTCAATATTTCATAATACTACTGCCACATCCGTACACTATCTTTTATGTCTTCTTCAACCAAGGAGAGACCTCAATTCTAAAAGTGTTCTCTACTTCTCATCATTAGCAAACATTTTAGCTTTCTAGGTATTTGTATTTAACTCTTGTTTCTAGGGTTTTGTTTTTGCAGTTTAGAAACTCTTAAGAATGTAAGGACTTTATCCCTTCTGCTTGATACAGCAGAGGTGAGCTACCAGCCAGTCTAGCCTAAGTGAAAAGTGAAAAGATTCTTCACCAAGCACGGTGATTAACCTGATACACATGAGATCTAGAAGGAATGTTGTTTAAATTACCTCTTCTGCCTGAATACGTGAATTCTTTCAGATGAACAGAAAAAGAAGCCTAAAAACTCTTAAAAGTGTGACTCTCAATTGTAACTGAAAATCAGAAGTGGCTGCAGATTATAAGTTGGTTTATGGAATGTGATGGATATGCTGTGATAGGAAACCTGAAATGATGGTTGAATGGGTTAAAAAAAAAACTGCATAAAATTTGCTGTAAGATATATAGACTTATTTTCTGTACTAAAGTATTCTTATAAGAAAAATAAGTATTTGTAAAAATGGTTTCTTGTGTCAAGTATTTGTGCAATCAGAGCTGAATTGTAAACTATTCTTGTAATAACTGGTTATTTTGAAAGATTTATATAATGAATTCTGGATATATGACCAATAAAACTGATGAAATGCAAGAGCAGTTGATTTTGTCCACATAGGCTTCTTCTCCTACCACTCAAAGGATTGGTTGGTTTAATGCCCACGTTTACAGGTGGGACCCATCCCGTGGGCTGGGACCCTCCCTGGCACTACCTTGTTCCTTTCTGCAGGGGTAGGTCTAGGATTCACAGTAACTTTCCTTCTGTAGGCATTTTTTCCCTCTGCATGAAAGCACTTTTTGGACCGTCCTTCTCTGGCCAAGTTCAGATTATGACGACATTGTCTAGGAAAATACAATGTTTTCTCCTTGAGTCTCACTGACTGTTTTTTCTTAGCCAGAAAATTTAAATTAGATAGCATTATTGCAAGCACCCTTGGACCAAGCAGGAAGCATAGTCGCCCCTGGATTTTTGGAAATGATGCCGTTCTGCCAGTTGAAAGGAGAGCAAAGGAAGAAGTTACCATTGCCTCCCTGACTCCCATCCCCTGCCCGAGACCCCTGGGTCTTGCCCCACTTCATCCAAAGCTGCCCTTCTGGATGGATCTAGTGAGCAGACCCACGGTTGAAAGAACCTTATATTGTTGGCAGCTAGGAAGTGAGGCAGCTGGAGACGAAGAGGCAGATTCCTACAAGGTAGAGTCACCCAGTTAAACAGACCAGACAGACACCTCTTCCCTCCTCCCCAGTTGGCTGCACTTTGAAATTATTCCACACTGGCCTTTATGGTTAGCCTAGATTTCCTTATAGGAAATTCCCTGTGGGCATACCACACCACCCTCCCCACCCCCCCCACCCCCCCACCGGCCCCAACCACTGCCTGGCCCACACTTCCCCATCATGGCCCCTTTATCTCCTTTCCCCTTCGTGAGGTGTTGGCTGTTTCAGCCCGCCTTGATTTTTCAGATTGTATAAGGAACATCTCTGCTCCTTAATTTCTTTATCTCTAAAATGGAGACAAATACACCTGAGAGGCTGCCTTATAACACCACAAGCTTTGAACTCAGGCAGAGCTGAGTTGAAACCCCAGGCCTGCTATGCTCTTAAAGTTCTCTAACTTTCTCATCTAAAAACATAGTGAAATTTACCCACAGAGTGGTTAAAAGTATTAACAAAGTGAGAGAAAATATATATAAAACATCAAGCAAATGGCCGGCACAGGGTATGAGCCACACACAGTCAGTCCCCTCCCTGTTCCTTAGCCTGGCCGAAGTATCTGGGCCCCGTCTCACTGAAGAGTAGGGTCTCGAGAGGCTGGGAAGAAGTGGGTGGCTCCTTAGGGGCAGGCATCAAATGTCTTTTCTGCTGCTTTTTTTTTTAGCCGAAATTTTTTAATTTTTAAAAAATTTTAGCCCACTGTGCAGCTTGTGGGGCCTGTTTCCCAACCAGAGACTGGACCTGGGCCACAGCAGTGAAAGCACTGAATCCTAACCACTAGACCACCAGGAAACTCTCTCTTCTCTGCTGATTATATTCCTCAAAGTGCTGAATGAATGAGTGAGTGAGTGAGTGAATGAATTCTCAGGAAAGAAATGAAGGGTCATACTGAATGCAATGGTGAAGGACACAAAAGCGTGGAAATAGAAGTCAGACCAAAGGAGTTTTCTACTTACCTGGCCTCCCAGTGATTTCACCGGTCCTCAGTTAATCCCCCTTCAGTTCAGTTCAGTTCAGTTCAGTCGCTCAGTCACATCCAACTCTTAGTGACCCCGTGAATCGCAGCACGCCAGGCCTCCCTGTCCATCACCAACTCCCGGAGTTCACTCAAACTCACGTCCATCGAGTCGGTGATGCCATCCAGCCATCTCATGCTCTGTTGTCCCCTTCTCCTCCTGCCCCCAATCCCTTCCAGCATCCCCTTAAAGAGGGGAAAACAGACCACCTCCCAGACCTCCTTAGTCAGCATAAGGAAGGCACTCAAGCCGTTAGCTGTGCCTCCTTCCTTAGAAAGATCTAGAAAAGAGAAGAGAGGTGCAGCAGTGTCCAGGGCTGTGGAGATGGAGACCACAAAGGACAGCTGCCTCAAGCCTGCTTTTTCACCCCAGGGCATTTTGGAGGTGTGCAGGTTTGAGAAAGCGCTAGAAGAGGATTTTTTTTTTTTTTTTAATAAATGGCAACTGCAAGATTACAGGATAAAAGCACCTGTATCTCCATCTCAAGTAATTAGTCCCAAATCAAGAATAAATACAAAAAAAGACAAATTCCACCTTCAGTGACCTGGGTTTGCCAGACCCGAGGGTGGAGAGCCAGCGGGGGGTGGTAGGTGGACCGACAGGGAAGAATGAGGGCGGCACTGAGGGAAGCAGCTCCTTCGTCCCCTAGAATATAGGAAGGCAGGGACTGAAGGAACAAGGCACCAGGGGAGGCATGAAGCGGGAGCCAAAGGCAGAGATTGTCCCAGCCCTGTGAGAGGAGGGCATAGACCCGGCCAGGCCCAGCCTGTTGCATCCAGCTAGCCCCCTCATCCTCCTCAGAACACAGCAGACTGGCTCTGAGGAGGTGAGCCAGAGATGCTCTTGGCTTGTGAATGCCAAGCGAAGTGTGGGGATGAGGGGACCAGGCTAAAAGCAGAAGTGAAAGGCTCTTCTGCACATGATCACAAAGCTTCAGATAGCCAGGAGCCAGGCTTGTGCTCCTTGTGAATGAAAAGTCCATTCTCTGAAGAAACTGGAGTGCCCCTGTGTGAAGACCTTCAATTACTGACATGCTTGGGTTCCCAATGAAAACACCAGGCTAGCCACCTGCCCCCACACAGATAACTACCAAATGGAGCCTGTCCAGACACCCATGGCTCCCAATCAACTTGTTAGTGTCACACTTATATATGAATGGGTTACTTACGATTGTCAGTCAGTTCGGGGGGAAACCTGCAACATGAGAGAGACAGTAACCAAAACAAACTGAGAAAAGGAACACTGAGGAAACTGAATTAATACAGGGGTGAGCAGACCATTAAAGCAATTTGATCCGTATCTTCTGAGATGTGAGACTTGATCACATCCAGGAAACATAATTAGGATGCCATAAGAAAGGAAAAATTGGAAATAGGATCTAGAAACAAAAAATGTGATACTATAGAATCTGGAAATAAAAAATTGCTCTACCCCACCCCCATTATGTTTTCCATGGATGAAAAGTAAGGTCAAGGAAATCTCCCAGGAAGCAGAACAAAAAGGCAAATAGTTGGATGATCACAGAGAAAAGAAAAGAAAGTAAGAGGATTTAGTGAGGAGACCCAACATCCAGTTAATAGGAGCCCTTAGAAAGAGAAAACAGAAAGTATAACAGGGAGTAATCAGAAGCCAACCCAAACTAGAATAAGGGGAAAAAATGGGTGAGGATGTGTCGGCCACATTACTAAACTGACTTCAGGTGTGGCCAGTCCCACGGCTCCCTCCACCACCAGCACTCTCTCTTCTGGTCTTCAGCCCCACCCCCTGCGGAGTGTGCTTCACCTGCAGGTCCCACACAGCAGACCCAGAGCATCCTCCTCCCCCTCCGTCTCCTCCTGCCCCTCCTCCTTTTCCTCGCTACCCACCCCGCCCCAGCCACCACCCGCCTCCCCTTGGCTTCCAGCTCAGCAGAGAAGAAAGCTTGACTCTGTTGCAGCACACACCTGTGCCCTGATCATGATAGAGAAGACCATATGGCATGGTGTGAAGAGTGTGGACTCGGGTTTCAGACTACCTAGCTGTGAGTCTTTTATTTTTTTTTTTTAAGGGTTTTTTTGGATGTAGACTATTTTTTAAAGTCTTTATTGAATTTGTTATGATGTTGCTTCCATTTTATGTTTTGGTATTTTGGCCCCAAGGCATGTGGGATCTACGCTCCCCAACCAGGGATCAAATGTATACCCTCTGCATTGGAAGGCGAAGTCTCAGCCACTGAGCCACCAGGAAGTCCTTGTGAGTCTTGGTTTTGTGTCACTGTTCAGTGACACAGCTATTCAGTGGCAAAACCAAGACTCACAAGGACTTCCTGGCAGCCCAGTGGCTGAGACTTCGCTTTCTAATGCAGGGGGTATAGATTTGATCTCTGGTTGGGGAGCTTAGATCCCACATGCCTTGGGGCCAGAGCCTCTTGATGAAAGTGAAAGAGGAGAGTGAAAAAGTTGGCTTAAAGCTCAACATTCAGAAAACTAAGATCATGCCATCCAATCCCATCAGTTCAGTTCAGTTCAGTTCAGTCGCTCAGTTGTGTCCAACTCTTTGCGACCCCATGAATCGCAGCACGCCAGGCCTCCCTGTCCATCACCAACTCCTGGACTTCACTCAGACTCACGTCCATCGAGTCAGTGATGCCATCCAGCCATCTCATCCTCTGTCGTCCCCTTCTCCTCCTGCCCCCAATCCCTCCCAGCATCAGAGTCTTTTCCAATGAGTCAACTCTTCACATGAGGTGGACAAAGTTTTGGAGTTTCAGCTTCAGCATCAGTTCCTCCAATAAACACCCAGGTCTGATCTCCTTTAGGATGGACTGGTCCCATCACTTCATGGCAAATGGATGGGGAAACAAACAGTGGCTGACTTTATTTTTCTGGACTCCAAAATCACTGCAGATGGTGATTGCAGCCATGAAAGTAAAAGGCACTTACTCCTTGCAAGGAAAGTTATGACCAACCTAGATAGCATATCCAAAAGCAGAGACATTACTTTGCCAACAAAGGTCGGTCTAGTCAAGGCGATGGTTTATCCAGTAGTCATGTATAGATGTGAGAGTTGGAATGTGAAGAAAGTTGAGTGCCGAAGAATTGATGCTTTTGAACTGTGGTGTTGGAAAAGACGAGAGTCCCTTGGACTGCAAGGAGATCCAACCAGTCCATTCTAAAGGAGATCAGTCCTGAGTGTTCATTGGAAGGACTGATGTTGAAGCTGAAACCCCAATACTTTGGCCACCTGATGCGAAGAACTGGCTCATTTGAAAAGACCTTGATGCTGGGAAAGATTGAGGGCAGGAGGAGAAGGGGATGACAGAGGATGAGATGGTTGGGTGGCATCACTGACTCAATGAACATGAATTTGAGTAAACTCCAGGAGTTGGTGATGGACAGGGAGGCCTGGTGTCCTGCGGTCCATGGGGTTGCAAAGAGTCGGACACGACTGAGCGACTGAACTGAGCTAAGCTGTGTCACTTGGGCTTGTTACTTAGTGTCTCTGTACCTCAGTTTCCTCATCTTACAATAGGAATGAGATTCACCTCACGAGGCTCTCATGCAGAGTGATTGAGGAAACACAGATAACATTTGCAAAACCCTAAGAACAGAGCCTGCAGAGAGGGAGCACTTTGTGTCAGTCAGAACCATTAATATTCTGAGCCCTGAACCCATCACTGAGGCCAAGGCCATGCCACACAGACTGGTGGGCTCAGGCCTTGGCTATAGCTGCATTTCTGGGGAGGGTCTGGAGCCTCAGTAGCATAAAATGACTGATGGTGATGAGGAGGCATTTCTGCAAAGTAAATCAGGGTAAAATTTTTAGAAAAGGGAGGTGGGAAGCTCTGCGTGTTCTGCCCTAGGATGGTTGGAAGTGAAATAGTCCATTCTTTCAAGGAAATCTCCTCACTCCTTACCATCCAGGGCCTGGCCTCAGGGGCCGCTGAGACAGATAAATACTATACTTGAAGGCCCAGCTTCCTGCCTGTTCCCACCTGGGCCTCCATCATCAGCACAAGGGAAAGCCGTGTTCTGTTCTCTTTCTGTCAGTCTCTCATCATCCAACTCGCACCCAGACTGCCTGGAATCACTCACACTCACTTCTCAGGAGTAAATAATCATGGTCGAACATGGTCCAGTCTGACACCATTTAGGAAAAATGTCTGCAGCTGTACAAGGGCACACAGTAGGGCTCTTTGAACCAATTTACCCTTCTCAACACCTGGATCTTCAGTGGGGGTGACTTCCTCCAGTCTGAGGTGTTCTCTAAGTACCATTAATGTTTGCCTTGCTGGTGGGAGATGGACAGAGGCCCCTGGGAGCAGCGGCCTGAAAAAGAGGAAAGATCTGCCTACCGAAGTAAATAACTGAGTCCCACAGCCGGGAGGAGAGAATGGAAATATGTCAAGCACACACAAGAGAAAGACTAGAGAAACGAGACAGAGGGCTTACAGGAAGGTTGACAACACTCCAGTCCATGGTCAGGACTTGGAGGGCACCAGAGAATTGAATTGAGGACAAAAATCGGGTGGGGAGAGTCCATGGGATGCTCTGAGAGGAAAAGCCTGCAGCGGGGGAACTCGGGTGTTTGGATGTCAAATGTAATTGATGTTCACAATAATGTGTTTTAAAATGTATTAATGTGTCAGCTTTATTTTCCTACTTTGTGCTTGACTATGTACACAACCACAGCTTACTCTCTCCCTCTTGGTGCTATAGGAACAAAATGCTGGGATTTCATTCGAAGAATATACTACATTTTCATTAAAAATAATATGAAAGGCTTCCCTGGTGGCTCAGTGGTAAAGAATCCACCTGCCAATGCAGAAGACACAGGTTCGATCCCTAATCCAGGAAGATCTCACGTGCCACAGAGCAGCTAAGCCTGTGCCCCACAGCTATTGAGCCTGTGCTCCAGAGCCCGGGAGCCGCAACTACAGAGCCCAAGCGCCACAGCTTCTGAAGCCCGTGCACCCTAGAGCCCGTGCTCTAAAACAAGAGAAGCCACCACAATGAGAAAGCCGAGCTAGAGTAGCCTCTATTCGCCACAGGGTGAAAAGCCCGAGCAGCAACAAAGACCCAGTAGAGCCCAAAATAAATAAATACAATCATTAAAAAAGTAATAATATGAGGGCTTCCCTGGTGGCTCAGTGGTAAAGAATCTGCCTGCCAAAGCAGGAGACATGGGTTCGATCCCTGATTAGGAAAGATCCCACATGCCGTGGAGGAGCTAAGCCCGTGAGCTATAAGCACTGAGCTTGTGCTCTAGAACCCCTGTGTGCAACAAGAGAAGCCACCGCAATGAGAAGCCCACGAACCGCAACTAGAGAATGGCCTCCAATGGCCACAACTAGAGAAAAGCCCTTGCAGCAGTGAAGCCCCAGCACAGCCAAAAATAAATATAATCAAATAAAAATTAATAAATAATAAAACAAAAATAAAAGTAAATAAATAAAAATTTAAAATAAGAGCCTAAATAAGGCCTCTTCAGTGTGAGTGAAGAGCATCATCATCATAATAATATGAAAATCCAGAATAGTAAAGAAAGGAAAAAAACGGACTCATTCAACAGAGTTATATTATATATGATGATGTATTTCCACATAGTCTTTTTTTTCTGTTTTTTTTAACATTGTTTTAATCATGGTATGTATACAATTTGTGTGTGTTTTTATCAAAGACATGCTCCTGTCCCCTGATGTAGTCCTTGTAAACTTCATTTTTAACAGCTGCAGGTTATTCTGTTGAACAGAGAGACCATGGTGTTGATCCATTTGTCCACTGAGGAACTAGATAACATGTGAGAATGTTCTCATCAGTGGTGTTAAATTTTCATTGTGATGTCTCTCTTTGTGCCTAAAACCGGTTTTATCTTTACTATTATTTGTCTATCTTTACTATTATTTCTTGAGGAAATAGAGTTACTGAGGGCTGAATAATTTTAAGCCTTGATAGGCACTGCTAAATTGTGGTCCAGAGAAGTCAGACTAATTAATACTCATCTCTATTGTATATAAAGAGCCCATTTCCTTTAGCTAGACCCATAGTATATCCCAACAAGTTTCCCTACGTATAGAGTGACCAAATATCAGTGCTTTTTACATTTTGCTCAAAATAGTACAATCTACACCAATGCTATATGCAAATGATACCATTTGTTCATTTACTTATTGGATATTTATTGTGTGTTTACTATGTAACCTCTCTGTTCCAGTATCTAGATTTGAGTACCTCCTGGGGAAGAAAAAAAGAAAAAAGAGGCTTCTCTTTATCTTCCTCACCCTGCCCCACCACCCACCCTGAAAAAGGCTTGTTGTCACTGACCACGTTTCCCTAGAAGGTGCTGAGGTGAACAGAAAAATATTCTTGAGTAGCATCTCCAATAAAACAAAAGCTAAATCACATTTCTACCACAAGAGGGATCCATTTTATCAAGGACCGAACCAAATAACTAGCATTTCAACAGAGAATTCGTTGCAGAAACCATGAACATTATATCTGAACTTTTTGGATGTTAAAAAAAAAACTACAGGACTTTTGCTTCTGGGAAGAGCAAGCAGACATGCTTCTCCCTGTTCTCTAAGCACAACAAAACCCTGGGACGTTATACACAAAACAGACATAGAAAGACTCTGAAAGGTAGAAGGAAGACAGGCTGGCCAGGGGCTCTGGGGCCTGAGCAACAATATGGTGGTGAGTTCCCTTATCTGTTTTCATTTTTTTAACCTCACGTATCCCAGACTTGGAGCTAACGAAGCCAGCAACCCGGAAATACCAAAAGGCACAGACAAAAAAGGCCCCCGTGAAAACCTGCTGTCTCTAGCCAAGGATGAAGACAAGAGCAGCCTAACAAGGCAGAAACAGTCAGACAATGACTGCTGTGCTCCTGCCAGACCCTGGGAAAACTGGCCTGTCCAGCAGAGGCCGAGCGAGGCCCAGACTTTCTCCCTTGCCAGGCTGTGATGAGGGGCCCCTCCTCCTTCCTGCCCGAGGAGGCCAAGAGCTCAGACTTTGATTCCTCCCACCTGCTAGGCAGTACCGAGGCCTGAAATTCTACCTCCACCTGGGTTCGCTCCCACTTCCTGCTGGATGGCTCAGAGGAGGCCCAACAGGGGGTTAGGATTTCACCACTGCGCAGTGACAAGGGCTTCCCAGGGGGCTCAGCGGTAAACGAATCCACCTGCCAAAGCAGGAGACACAGAAGATGCGGGCTCAATCCCTGAGTGGGGAAGATCCCTTGGAGAAGAAAATGGCAACCTACTCCAGAGGAACCTGGCAGGCTACAGTCCGCAGGGTGCAAAGGATTGGACACAACTGAGCACGCACGAAAAAGACAAAAAGACAGTGATAACAGGTCACCTGCACTGCAATGTCAGTGGGGACCACACAGTTCCCAAGCTCCCATCCCCACCCAGCAGCAGTGAGGAGTTCCTGGCTTTGCGTATCAACACGGGACTAGTGGAGAGTCTGGGCTTCTCCCTCCATCTGTTAATGATAAGACAGAAACCTACCTGCTCCCTGCTAGACTGATGTCATAGAAAACCAGATAATGAGGTTTAAATAAGATCCAGTCTCATTACATAACTAGAAAATGTCCAGGTGTCAACTGAAAAATCCTTCATCATGCTAAGAACCAGGAAGACATCAACTGAAGGAAAAAAGATGCTGATACTGAAGTAACAGATACTCTCTGTTAGATATCAGTATAACTTGTTAGAGAATTAGATGGGTTAGAACTATCTGATGAAGATTTTAAACCAGTTGTGATAAAAAGAATAGTTCAACAATCACAAACAAACACACACACAAGAAACAAGTCTCTGCAAAGAAATAGAAGTTACAAAGAAGAATGGGTAGATGAATGGATAAAGAAGACGTGGTGCATATATAAAATGGAATTATTATTCAGCCATCGAAAAGAATGAAATAATGCCATTTGCAGCAACATGAATGGACCTGGAGATTATCATACTAAGTGAAGTCAGACAGAGAAAGACAAATATCATATGATATTGCTTATACGTGGAATCCAAAAAGAAAAAAAGACACAAATGGGGTCTTCCCTGGTGGTTCAATGATAAAAGTCTGCCTGCCGATGCAGGAAACAGGGGTTTGATCCCTAGTCCAGGAAGATCTCACGTGCCATGGAGCAGCTAAGCCTTGTGCCATAACTATTGAGCCTGTGCTCTAGAATCCTGGAGTCACAACTACTGAAGCCCGAGTGCCTAGACCCCACTCAGAAGTGCAAACTTCTGAGTGCAACAAGAGAAGCCACCAGAATGAGAAGCCCACACACTGCAACTGGAGAGTAGTCCCTGCCTACTGCAACCAGAGAAAACCCTGCACAGCAGTGAAGACCCAGCATAGCCAATAAATACATAAATAAGATGATTTTTAAAAATGACACAAGTGAACTTGTTTATAAAACCAAAACAGACTTAGCAAACAAACTTATGGTTACCAGGTTGGTGGGGGATCCAGGCAGGGATAGATTGGGAGTTTAGGATTGACAGGTCTACAATGCTGTATTTAATATAGATAACCAACAGGAACCTACTGTATAACACAGAGAACACTGCTCAGTTGCTAAGTCATGTCTGACTCTTCACAGCCCCATGGACTATAGCCCACCAGGCTTCTCTGTCCATAGAGTTTCCTAGGAAAGAATGCTGGAGTGGTTTGCCACTTTCTACTCCAGGGGATCTTCCCGATGCAGGGATCGAACTCACATCTCTTGTGTCTCCTGCATTGGCAGGCAGATTCTTTACCACTGATGCCACCTGGGAAGCCCAATCGACTATATTCCAATATAAAATGAAAATTTTAAAAATTGCTGGTCAAACTACTGTCTGGATAATAAAATTTCCCAGAGTGCGAAAACCCCCAAAGAGAATAATAAGTGCAAAGAAATCTATACTGAGACTTATCACAGTCAAACTTCTGAGATCTAAAGGCAAAGAAAAAAATCTCAGAGGTATGGGGACAGAAACAAAACCTTACCTATAAGGGAAAAACAATTTGAATAACAGCCCATTCTCATCAGAAACCATGGAAGCCAGAAGGAACTGGCACAGTTTTTAAGTGTCAGAAAAGATCCCTCAATCCAGAATCCTGTATCTAGCGAGAATATCCTCGCAGGGAAACCAAGATATTCTCAGACAATGGAAAATAAAGGGACTTTTTCACCAGCAGATCTACTCTAAAAGAATGGCTACAGGGAGTTCTTTGAACACAAAGGCAACAATAAAGGAAGGAAACAGAACAGCAGGAAGGAAAATAGAAAATAGACTCAAAAAAAAAGGTAAAAAAAAAAAAAGTGTTGAAAAATGTAGTCTTTTCAACCCCACCGTGGCAATTTAAAATGTGGGTCCTCTGAGCCAGGGTTAGAAGAGGCCCGTTGCTTGGTGTTGTGCCCCGGGGGCTGTCCTGGCAGTCCTCACAATTAGAGCCTTCTTTCAGAGGCTTTCAGAGAATTCGATTTGCTCTGCCAGAAACATTGCGCTGGGCATTTTCTGTCCATGAATTTCTAATTGCTTCCCGCTGGGTGGCTGGGGAAGGACGTACAGATCACTCCTGCCAAGGCTAAGAGGCCCAGGGAGGGCAGAGGAAGGTGAGGAAGTCACTGCGTCTCTGCGGAGGGAAGTACATGGGGCTTGCCTGAGTGGCTGGAGTCCCACAGGGCAGAAGAGGTTGAGTGTCCCTTGCCCCTGGCTGTGGATATAGCCAAAGAGGACTGGAATGCGGGCAGGTGTGGATGTGGTGGGTGAGCCTGAGAGGAGAGACCCAGCGGGTGTCCACATCTAGATTTCAGGAAGAGACCTTGAGCTCCACAGATACTGGGGAATTGGAGCATGGGAAATACTAGGGGGTCATCCACAGGGCAGACTCTGGCATTCATAAGCTAAATTCTATGAGCTCTGTGGGGTGTGATTTTGGGAGTAGAGTGACCATATCTGAAGGGTTGAGGGTTTTGAAAGTACCCATTCTTGTGGGCTATGGGAGCCCATGAACAACAACCTCATCAAAACTGTCCTTGGGTTGTTGGAGAAAGTCACTGGGTGGGAAGAAGATGGTGTAGATGGAGCAGACAAGGAGCCTACAGTGAAGTCATAGGGCTACAAGACTTCCCTCTGCCTCAGGGCGGGACCTCCAGCCAATAGCTCATTCCTCCCCTCCTTGAAGGCAGACATATCCATGCTGTAAGGCTATACTGACCATAGTTTCAGAGATAGGCCTGGATACCCACTCAATTCTGGCCAATGCCTTTTCTCTCCGGGGGATTTGATGTTTTGGACTGAGGGACAATCAGCAGGCGGGCACGGTGGTGGAGGCAGGTGTGTGGGACCCTTGCTACTCAACGTGTGGTCCACGGACCAGCAGCATCACCCAGGGTGGGGGGTGTTTGTAAATGCCCATCCCAGATCAACTGAGTTGGAATCTGCTCTTTAACAGATCCCGTGATTCGTATGCTCATTTAAATTGGAGGAACTGCTCTAGAGAGCCGGTTCCCAGACACCTCTTGCGAGGAGGGCTGAGCTGCCGCTCTGAGAAGGGCGGTTCCATTCTCACTTGGATTCCAATGGCCTCCACTGAATTGCCTTTTTTTCTAACTCTGGCCAACTTGGTTTCTATATTGTTTATGACCAAGAGAATCTTGCCAATGCACACAGACAAGGCCTTGGGAACAGTGTAACTCAAGGGCAGGCTGACCCAGTCTGCCATATCAATCCAGTTCCATCTCTGTTTTCATAGAGGCTTTGCTGCTGCTGCTGCTAAGTCACTTCAGTCGTGTTCAATTCTGTGCGACCCCACAGATGGCAGCCCACCAGGCTCTGCTGTCCCTGGGATTCTCCAGGCAAGAACATTGGAGTGGGTTGCCATTTCCTTCTCCAATGCATGAAAGTGAAAAGTGAAAGTGAAGTCGTTCAGTCATGTCCAACTCCCCGTGACCCCATGGACTGCAGCCCACCAGGCTCCTCTGTCTATGGGATTTTCCAGGCAAGCATACTGGAGTGGGTTGCCATTGTCTTTTCCTCATAGAGGCTTTAAGTCACATATAATGAAAATGCTCCCAAAATGAAAACGATTTAAACCATTCTTCCTTTAGGACCAAGTTATCATCTCAGATTCTTTCCAAAGGGACCGACCATTTGATGGACTGGACACGGAAGAAATCATAGAGACCTTCCCATATTTATATTTTAGCAAAGCCTGGCTCTGCTTCTTTAGGAAAGGCTTGTATTGAAACTTCTCTGTGAGGCCCCTTTTAATGAAGTGCAAAGAAGACCCTCATCCCTGCTCTGACTAGTCCAGCCCGTGGTCGCCAGTCCCGCGCCTGAGCCTCTAGAACAGCATGCCTTGACCTCTTGTGCGCCATAGATCCCTTTACAGAATAACGTCTTCAAATGTGTAAAAGACAAAAGATTTCAAAGAAGTCAATTAAATTGAAATACAGGTTCCAAAACATTTTAAGATGTGAGCCATTTAATAATATAAATGCTTCTTAATTCACATCAATAACATCTACCAGCACTTAAAACAATCACTGTGATTTCAAAGTCATGATAAGTAAGTGATTTGAGACATTTGCAATGACTACAAATGATAGGAAAATATTTAAAAATTTCTGTAAATGATGAAGTCACCGTTTCTGCTAATACCATCATGGTTTGATGCCTAATTCATAATTGAAGAAAATGCTAAATTTCAGCTTAAGTTTCCTGAAAATAAAGATGTCCTTTTCTTCCTGCCCAAGTTCATGGGACCCCTGAAGTATATCTAGGGACGACAGTTGGTGGGCCTGAGATTTAGAACCCTTGCCCTAGAGAATATCTAGTCTGTAACATGTAATAAATTATTTATAACCTTAGAAATAATGTATTTTTAAATGCAAAATAGATGTGTATTACAGTAAGATTCCAAGCCCCATCACTCCTCTGCCTGCCTGCCCCCCACCCAGGTCTGATCCTCTCCTAATTGGTGTTGTCTTGGCAGGGTCCTGTATTCAGTGGACCTGAGTCCGTCTTCTCTTACCTGCTGGACCGCCACCCAGACTTAAATGCACGGCAGAGGCTAGGCCAGGAAGGACCACTTGATCAGCATGTGTTGACTCTGCCTGTGATGACTTGTTGAATGACTGTATCTTATGATTCTGAGATTTTTGTTATCTATTGATCCCCTCTGTGCTGTGCTTGTCTTGTCTCTCAGTCTTGTCTGACTCTTTGTGACCCCATGGACTATAGCCCGCCAGGCTCCTCTGTCCATGGGGATTCTCCAGACAAGAATACTGGAGTGGGTTGCCATGTCCTCCTCCAGGGGATCTTCCCAGCCCAGGGATGGAATCCAGGTCTCCTGCATTGCAGGCAGGTTGTTTTTATGGATCCCCTCAGGTCTGATATAAAATTTGTCATTTGCATTTGTACCACTAGATGGCAGCAGCATCCCACAGAATCTCCTTTCCCAGACTTAGCATCCTATCCAAGGGCTATTTATTTTTTGAGTCAGTTCTATTTCTCTTTTGGAAAATCCAAGTCCCTCCCCCAACCCATGCGGATTTCCCAAACAGAGTCATCACTGCATTATTTTGCTCCTCCAGTGGGAAGGCAGTGGGGAAAAGTGGAAGACTGTGGGTAAGTAGGAAGACAGTCTAAGGTCAGTGCAAAATGATCTGACTGGTCTGAATGGAGAATTCAGCTCCTCCCAGCATTTTCTGGGCACCTATTGTGTGTTAGACTTACAGCTACGCTTCATTTACAGGGTACACTGTCCCTGTCACAGATGTGTGGTCACATCCTGAGAATGAAAGGAAAGAGTAGCTGTGGTCCTTGGGGGGATGGTTTAGAGTTGCAGTGGGAACTGGTGCTGGTCTGAGCAGTACTGCTCTCACTGAGCTGTTCGCTCCACTTGGAAAATATAAATTACAACAGACTCGGAATGCAGCGAAGCTAAAATACTTATGTGGACGAAGTCTCGAAGGTGACATGCAGACACGAAGTCAGTAATTGGGATGCGATTAAAAGATGATGGTCTATATGAAATGTTCTCTATACAAAGGACTCTGTCACGTTGCCATTATTTAATTAAAGAAATAAAAACATTAAAGAACATATAATTGATGATCTTAGTAAGAAGTACATCTTAGGCTAACCCCCAATCTATCACACATGCCATGTGTGAATTCTTTACATATGAATTGGGTTTGGTGAGAAATCTTACAGCAGATAGTGTTTGGGTCACTGAACTTGACAGGAAAACAGAACATTTCCTTGTAGGGTCGGCAGCTCTGTTTGCTTCAAGGTAGAACAAAAGCCTTTTAATCTTCAAATTCAAGAGCCAGGCTGGCTGACATCAGATACCTTAGTGTATTCCTGTGCGGGCAGAGCCAAATCCCAGAGTCTTTTTAATTGGAGGTGCCCTCCCTTCCGCACGATTATTTACAAGGGCAAAAGGAAAAGCTGACTCCTCTTCTAATCTGCCTGCATCAAACGGCCACCAGAACCCTTCTTCCAACATACACACATACAAAATGACAACAACAAACCATTCAAAAATGAATATGAACTTGAAAAATTGCTCAGATTGAACTACTTTGGGGAAAGGCATTATTAGCCTTTCCCCAAACAGTGGAAGTGATGACCTGGATGGGCAGAGGCAACGGTGTTACTGTGGACTCAGTGAACTCCGAGTGGGCCAAAGTGAAAGTGAAAGTCGCTCAGTCATGTCCGACTCTTTGTGACCCCATGGGCTATACAGTCCATGGAATTCTCCAGGCCAGAATACTGTAGTGGGAACCTATCCCTTTTCCAGGGGATCTTCCTAACCTGTGGATCGAACCCAGGTCTCCCTCATTGCAGGCGAATTCTTTACCAGCTGAGCCACAAGGGAAGCCAAAGCAGTGTATGAAGTCCAGGTGTAATCAACCTTTGTGTTACTGTGACTTCTTTTCCTAATACAAACGCCTTCTGAAAAATCTCTACCCTATAGCAGTTTGGCCACAGAGAAAAGGGATTTCCCCCCTGACTCCCATCAATATCGCTCTCCAGGCGAGTGAGGCCACCAAGAGGTTACCACAGTTGGGGACGGGGGTGGAGAGGCATGGGAATTGATGCGGATTAACCTGGGAAAGGGAGGCCTGGAGTGCCTGGTGTGCTGCAGTTCATGGGGTCGCAAAGAGTAGGACACGACTTAGTGACTGAACAACAACTTGGATTTGGAAAATGAGGTAGATTGAAAGAGCCAAGCCCTGAGGGAGAGGCGGGCATGTGGGAGCTCCGTCATGGCCCTACACACTGGAGTTTACATCCTAGCCTTAATCCCTAAGGTTTGATTCCAGCAAGCTCCTCAAACATCTCCAAAGCCACACTTTTCTTCGAGACGTCTAAGAAAGCTGAAAACCCAACAGAGGCGAGAAAACTTTGCTTTTAGAAGCGTTATTCATCCTTTAGCAACACAAGCACCATAGAGAACTCAAACTGGTTTATTTGTGGTCAAGCCTGGAGGAACAGGGCTCTATACGTCAGTTCAGAGAGCGGTTTTGAACATCTCTCAAGAGCCAGGATTGAAAGGGGTTAGGATTCTGGGGTTGGGTGGCCTCTCAGAGCCTCAGTCCTCTGAAAGTGTGGGTGATCTAGTGCGTGTCTCATAGGCTTGTTGTGGAAACTGTGTCAGTGCCTGTAGCATTCATTGATAACTGATGGATAAATAGTATAGATCAGTGTGCTCCTAGGTATGGATGCATTCAACCAAATCTGATGGATCTCTAAGAACATAAATAAAGTGAGACCCTACAAATGTGTATACACCCACATATACTGCCTGGATTCTAAAATGTACGTTTTTGTATGTTCACGTCTTTGAATTTGGCGACACTTTTCCCCAGGTGTCGCAAGGGGTAAAGAATCCACCTGCCGATGCAGGAGACACAAAAGACTCCAGTTCAACACTCGGTTGGGAAGATCTGCTGGAGAAGGAAATGGCAACCCACTTCAGTATTCTTGCCTGGAAAATTCCATGGACAGAGGAGTCTGGTGGGCTCCAGTTCATGGGGTTGCAAAGAGTCAGACACAATTGAGCACACACACACTGTGCTACTACAATATGTTAAGCTATGCTATTTTCTTTGTTGGTGGTAAATTAAAATGAAATAATGGTGTGACTACATCTTAGAGTTTGTGAAAAACAGTAATAATCACAGAGACAGAGCCACCAGCTCACCACCATGATCCAGCCCCTAACGGACACCCAGAACCAGAATCTCAGTACAGGTGACACAGAAAGAAAAGTTTTAGTCACTCAGTTGTGCTCAATTCTTTGCAGTCCCATAGGCTGCAGCCCACCAGGCTCCTCTGTCCATGGAATTCTCCAGACAAGAATACTGGAGTGGGGATCTTCCCAGCTCAGGGATCAAACCCAGGTCTCCTGCATTGCAGGCAGATTCTTTTTTTTTTTAATTGGAAGCTAATTGCTATTTTGGGGGGCTCCAAAATCACTGCAGATGGTGACTGCAGCCATGAAATTAAAAGACGCTTACTCCATGGAAGGAAAGTTATGACCAACCTAGATAGCATATTCAAAAGCAGAGACATTACTTTGCCAACAAAGGTCCATCTAGTCAAGGCTACGGTTTTTCCAGTAGTCATGTATGGATGTGAGAGTTGGACTATGAAGAAAGCTGAATGCCGAAGACTGGATGCTTTTAAACTGTGGTGTTGGAGAAGACTCTTGAGAGTCCCTTGGACTGCAAGGAGATCCAACCAGTCCATTGTAAAGGAGATCAGTCCTGGGTGTTCTTTGGAAGGACTGATGCTAAAGCTGAAACTCCAGTACTTTGGCCATCTGATGCGAAGAGTTGACTCATTGGAAAAGACTGATGCTGGGAGGGACTGGGGGCAGGAGGAGAAGGGGACGACAGAGGATGAGATGGCTGGATGGCATCACCAACTCGATGGACATGAGTTTGAGTGAACTCCAGGAGTTGGTGATGGACAGGGAGGCCAGGCGACCATGGGGTTGCAAAGAGTTGGACACGACTGAGCGACTGAACTGAACTGAACTGAATTACTTTATAATATTGTGGTGGTTTGTGCCATACATTCACATGAATCAGCCATGGGTGTCCATGTGTTCCCCATCCTGAACCTCCCTCCCACCTCCCTCCCCATCCCATCCCTCAGGGTCATCCCATACACCAACCCTGAGCACCCTGTCTCATGCATCGAACCTGGACTGGCAATCTATTTCACATATGATAATATACATGTTTCAATGCTATTCTCTCAAATCATCCCACCCTCACCTTCTCCCACAGAGTCCAAAAGTCTGTTCTTTACATCTGTCTCTTTCGCTGTCTCGCATATAGGGTCATTGTTATCATCTTTCTAAATTCCATGTATATGTGTTAGTATACTGTATTGGTGTTTTTCTTTCTGACTTACTTTGCTCTGTATAATAGGCTCCAGTTTCATCCACCTCATTAGAACTGATTCAAATGCATTCTTTTTAATGGCTGAGTAATACTCCATTGTGTATATGTACCACAGCTTTCTCATCCATTTATCTGTTGATGGACATTTAGGTTGCTTCCATGTCCTGGCTATTGTAAACAGCACTGCGATGAACATTGGGGTACACGTGTCTCTTTCAATTCTGGTTTCCTTGGTGTGTATACCCAGAAGTGGGATTGCTGGGTTATATGGCAGTTCTATTTCCAGTTTTTTAAGGAGTCTCCACACTGTTCTCCATAGTGGCTGTACTAGTTTGCATTCCCACCGACAGTGTAAGAGGGTTCCCTTTTCTCCACACCCTCTCCAGCATTTATTGTTTATAGACTTTTGGATTGCAGCCATTCTGACTGGTGTGAAATGGTACCTCATTGTTGTTTTGATTTGCATTTCTCTGATAATGAGTGATGTTGAGCATCTTTTCATGTGTTTGTTAGCCATCTGTCTATCTTCTTTGGAGAAATGTCTGTTTAGTTCTTTGGCCCATTTTTTGATTGGGTCGCTTATTTTTCTGGAATTGAGCTGCAGGAGTTGCTTGTATATTTTTGAGATTAATTCTTTGTCAGTTGCTTCATTTGCTATTATTGTCTCCCATTCTGAAGGCTGTCTTTTCACTTGCTTATAGTTTCCTTTGTTGTGCAAAAGCTTTTAAGTTTAATTAGGTCCCATTTGTTTATTTTTGCTTTTATTTCCATTACTCCGGGAGGTGGGTCATAGAGGATCCTGCTATGATTTATGTCAGAGAGTGTTTTGCCTATGTTTTCCTCTAGGAGTTTTATAGTTTCTGGTCTTACATTTATATCTTTAATCCATTTTGAGTTTATTTTGTGTATGGTGTTAGAAAGTGTTTTAGTTTAATCCTTTTACAAGTGGTTGACCAGTTTTCCCAGCACCACTCGTTAAAGAGATTGTTTTTTCTCCATTGTATATTCTTGCCTCCTTTGTCAAAGATAAGGTGTCCATAGGTTGCAGGCAGATTCTTTACTGTCTGAGCCACAGGTGAACAGGATGCTGTCTTTTTCCTTCTTCCGATATGTCAGCTCCCCTGCTGCCTTTGGGGGACAGGAGTGGGAGGGGCCTTTGGGTGACTGGACTCATCACCTTCTTGGCGGATGAGGGCTGGGTAGTACCCAAACTCCAGTGCACGTACAAGTCCATGTTTAGAATGCAAGCCATCAGGTCCTGCCCTGGGGGGATCTGGTTGGGTAGATGTGGGGGTGGAGCACCAGCTGGCTTAGCCAGTCCTGGTCCCTCCCTAGTGCCAGATGATTCTTTGCTGGAGGAGAGGGTCTGAGCTCTGGGCCCAGGAAAGGATCTTCACCAAGAAACCCGAGTTTGCTTCCAGATGCTGCTCATCCAGGAGTGTGCTGACGCTGCCATTCGACTGCCAGGCAAGTGCCAGGAGACTGCCAGTTAGTGTGAATACAGCCAAGGAGGAAGCACTTAACCCAGAGCAATGGGCCAATGCACCAGACGTTTTTCCCTTCAGAGAGTCAGTTTACCAGCGCACTTTGTGACTTCTCCTAAGCTGGGTGACCTTCAGTAAGGAGGTAATGGAAAACCACTCTGAGTGAGTCTGTCTTTCCATCCGAATGGGGATAATTATATTTCTCACCTCATGCGGTTGTGGAGGGAATAAATGAGTTCATGAGAAAGCATCAAGCCCAGGGCCAGGCTCCATCACTTTGCAGTTTATTCTCTTGCTCCAGAAGTTTCCTATAATGTTTTCTCCTTGGGAACATATCGTGGCTCTTCAGTCACTACGTCACGTCCAACTCTTTGTGATCCCATGGACTGCAACATACCAAGCTTCCCTTGTCTTCTGCTCTCTCCAGGTTCCTATGCAATATTATTCTTTACAGCATCAGACATTATTCTCACCAACAGACACATCCACAACTGAGCATCGTTTCCACTTTGGCCTAGCAGCTTTATTCTTTCTGGAGCTATTAGTAATTGCCCTCTGCTCTCCCCCAGAAGTGTGTTGGACACATATTGGGTCAGCCAAAAAGTTCATTTGGGTTTTTCTGCAAGATGTTACGGAAAAACCTGAACACACTTTTTAGCCAACCCAATAGAAAGGAGAGAATGAAATGAAATGAATGTCCTTCATGAGACAGTTTAAATCTCCACGTGGGTAACTAGCATTTAACAGCAAGGATGTGTGTGTGTTATCACTCAGTTGTGTCTGACTCTTTGTGACCCCATGGATTGTAGCCTGCCAGCCAGGCTCCTCTGTCCATGAAATTCTCCAGGCAAGAATACTGGAGTGGATTGCCATTCCCTTCTCCAGGGGGGTCTTCCTGACCCAGGGATCAAACCTGGGTCTCCCACATTGCAGGCAGATTCTTTACTGTCAGAACTACCAGGGAAGCCCAACAGTAAGGATAAATAGTAAGCAACTTTATATGAACTTTTACAGTTTAACCACCTGTATTTAATGCGGCACAACCTCCCAGGGCAGCCACTGCTCTCCTCACTCTTCAGATGAGGAAATCAACCCCCAGAGAAGTGACTTATTCCGTGTCAGCCAGTAAGTGAAGCAGGAACCACAACTTTTGATGTACTTTGTTTCTTCCCCATCTCATCACAACAGAGCCTGTGTGAAAAAGAGTCGTGGGTGAGCAGGTAGGTGGGTGGTGGTGAAAACAAACCAAACTCCCAAGCCCCACAAGTTTCCTGCCCAAAGCTTAAAATTTAGTTGGAAAGCTTCAAACACCCGCAAGGGGAATCGCTTGGGAACGATGAGCAAGCAGAGTCACAAAGAGCAGATGATTTAGTGAATTCAGTTCCTCAAACACATGGAGAGGTGATCAATGCAAGACCAGACCATCTCAGAACTTTCAAATGAACAAATCTGCTCAGATGTTCCCCTGGACAGTTTCTCAACCATGCTGTGGTTCTACTATTACCTTCCCTCCGGTGTTTGCAGGGGAAGCCGAGCTTGGGGCTGAGGCAGCCTTTCTTTTTCCCTTGGTTGCAGTCAGGCTCTTGATTTTCTCCAAGACAAACACTAAATTCTTGAAAGCTGAGGCTGTCCGCCCTGGGTGTGAATTCGGATGGCGATTCAGTCTTTGGTTTCTGCAAGTATGAACTTTATGGCCTGAGCTGCTTATTGACTTATGAGCTGATTAAAAGGCAGGAAAAAACCTCTCCCAACTAAAGACATGCACCAGACCTTTCCAAAGTTTAAATAAAGTTGAAATTCAGCAGCAGTTTGGCTACGGTTGAGGAAAGGGAATTTCAGCCAAGTTCAGCCTTCATGTTCTGAAGGTGTTCAAGGGCCCAGCCCTGCGGCTCCAAGGAGCACAATGTCTTCCCTTAGAAAGGGAAAAAGTTTGCTTGCAACATTTGTTGCCTCAACCTTGGGCTTTGCTGAGAAGATAGAGGCAGTTGTTAACAAAATTCAGGAATCCAGAAGGAGAAGGCGGAACCCTGTGGACATGGTGTGACATGACAGAGACCATCAGCTGGTCTGATCATGTCCCCCCAGGCCCACCCCCCAGGCACACAGCCCTCTGGGTCTCTGAGCCCTCATCTGTGGCTCAATGAAGGGAGTGGCTTCTTAGGGGCTGGGGCTAAATCTTGCATGTGATGTGCTTGGCCAACACAGTGTTTTAACTTTTCTTCCCTTCCTTTCCCAAAATATGTGTGCCATTAGGAAGGAAATGCCTCTACAATTCACTCTTCTAACCATTTCCTGATTTTTAACCCACTTCACACACCCACAGAATAAAGATTTTCAGCTTTAAAGATTCCATGAGTAAGATGTTCATGATTCCTTCACATCTTGAAATACTAAAATCACTTTGTTGAAAATATTTGTTGATATGGGGGAAACATTCTCAATGTAGTGTTGAGTGTAACAATAATAATATCGGTACTAGAAAGTCACGAAATGAGATGTGAACTCTGGAAATCTCTGGTCTTTGAGAGGAAGGGTGATGTGTTTTTTATCTTTCTGCAGCAGATTGCATCATAATAATTAGTTTCTGAGTTCTGGGTGAACAGTCAGCTCTCTGAATGCAGGATCCATGCTAATATATTTCTTGATGTGTCCACAGTGGCAAAAGCTATTTTAGTGATATGGGAGCCACTGGCTAAATATTTGTTGAGTGAATGAATGAGTGCTTTTCTGGGTTGTAGAAACTGTGCGATGGACATATAATACTTTTATTTATTATTGAAGAGTGGGGGAGCAATCAATGATAATGTACAAAATTAAGAAAATTCATATTCTTAACTGTCTTCATTAAAAAACAAACAACAGCTTCAATAAACCACAATGGAAAAAATATGAAAAAGAATATATATTTATATGTATAACTGAATCACTTTTCTCTGCAGCAGAAATTAATACAACATTGTAAATCAACTACACTTCAATTAAAAAAGAAATTTTAAAAAGTAAAAAAATAAATCAACAACACACAGAAGTTTTAATATCGGGCAAGTAAACAGCCTTGTTAAACAGGGCTTCTGCTGTCATTTCAACTTTGGGAGGAGATATTGCCAGTCCAAGGAACCCCCACCCCCGCCCTGGAAAGCCCCTAAACAGCACACAGAGTCTCCGCCATAATGTCAGCACGAACCCCGAGACCCCCAAGCCACCTCTGGGCTGAGGGAAGGGGAGAGAGCAAAATTGGGTGAGAGTTTGGGGCTTTGATATTCAAGTGAACTGGCTTTTTACGATAGAAGACGGGGCTTTTCTTTTTTTTAAATACATGAGTAAGTGGAAAGCTATGGAACCTCCCTGCGGAGAACCACAAGTTGTTCGAGAATCTTCTAAACCTCTGCTTGCGCCCCCTGCGGTAGCGCATCAAATGGATGGATTCCAGCTGTTGGGGATAAGAACCCCTATGTCTTTGAAGTAGCCCCCCCATGTCCCTGTTTCTACCAGTCCGCTGCCTCTGGTAGTCCTGGTGCTCAGTAGGGGCCCGAGGCAGTCAGCAAACGTTTGTAAGTGGAGTGAAAGGGGATCCTCAGGCAGCTGGGTGTGGGGCATTAGGACACCTGGCAAAGGTCAGGGGAGCAAGACAGCAGAGATGAAGGAGTGAACGCCCGTGGGAATGACAGCTTTGGGAGGGGAGCCGTGGCTGTGTGCATTGGTGGGAGCTCCCAAACAGATCAGATCATCTTCTGGGCTCACCTCAAGCTTGGGCTTGCTTCTCCCCAAGGGACCACATCCTGCACCCAGGCCTCCTCACAGGGTCCCTGTTGCCCATGGGATATGGGGAGTCAGAAATACGGTTTTATGTAAAGGAGCCTGAGTAGAAACTGTGTTTTATTCCTGGTCCTGTCCTCCACCAGCCCGCACTTGGTAAAAAACTTTCTGTTTAATTCATCAACTGGCAGGGTGGGGTAAGGTCTATTTAGCTCTCCATTTGGCTGTACTTCAGGATTACCTGAGCCACTATTAAAACTCCCAGTGCCCAGACTCCACGCTGGACCCATTACATCAGAATTTCTGGGGGTGGGAGTGTCAAGAAAACCTTTTAAAGATCCTCTCCTTTGCCCACCCCCTACAACTGATACCCGTAAGCAGAGCTAGGATGAGAGCCGGGAATATTCCTACATTCTGGCTGCCTCTCCTGGCCTAACCCCGGCCCCCGCTCTGACCCCTCAGGGCTCTCTCAAACCACTAATCTGGGGCTTAATAAGCAGGGGTGAGGCTTGGGTGATCCCTGCCACCTGCGAGGCTGCCTCTGGCTGTGAAGGATGTAACAGGGTCACCAGCAGCGCGGGCTGACCCCTCACACGTGCAATTTACGAGGCAAAAATTTCTCTGTTCATAAAAAAGTCCCATGTTCCTGTCACGAAGGGTAATTGAGGCTTTTAGCTTCTGTGTCCCAGTCATCTCGCATTTCTTTATGTGCCTGGTGGGATCGCCCACGGGGAATTAAGTCATGTTCTTGGTTAGTGAGTAACAGAGAGGCCATATGAAACGGACATCCAGGCAGGTGACTCAGCCGGGACCTGAGCCCCTGGAGAGCTGCTTTTCCGGTGTGCAGTCCCTCAGTTCACTCAGACTGTCCTGCAGAGGGGGCGTGCGGGGTGGGGGTGGAGGCGGGGAAATCTGGAACGGCTCCCACTTCCTCGTCTGTAAGAAGGAGGTGAGCGTGTTTATTTCTCGGGGGTGACTGTGAGGGTTAATGGAGGCAGTGAACACGAAAACCCTGGTGCCTAGCGGGCGATGGTTCATTTAAGCCACCTGACTGCTGCTTCCATTTGCCTCTTCCCTCCCTCTCCCCACAGGGCCCCAAACACGCAAACACCGGTTTACTTGCAGCGGGAGCTGAGAAATACCTGTGAACTGAATTCCAAACAGCTGGGGTCCGGGCCAGCGATCAGCCTGTTGGGGGGACTTTAGGCCCGTTCCCTTTCCCTGACAAGAAGCCCTGTCCTCTTCTCTGCCTAGGGCCCAGATGCAGGGCTCCTCCCTGAGACGGGAGCCGCCTAGCAGCAGGCTGAAAAGAGAAAGAAAGTCAAAGTCGCTCGGTCCCTTCCGACTCTTTGCCACCCCATGGACTATACAGTCCATGGATTCCCCAGGCCAGAATACTGAGTGGGCAGCTGTTCCCTTCTCCAGAGGATCTTCCCAACCCAGGGATAGAACCCAGGTCTCTCTCATTGCAGGCGGATTCTTTACCAGCTGAGCCACAAGGGAAAGCCCAGTGGCAGGCTCAAGGGCCTCCATTACTCCGCCCCTGCAACCCGATGTGGTAAGTAGACCCGGGAACAAATAGCTATCATTCTTCCTCCTGACACATGAGTAGACAGGCTAGGAGTAGCCAAGCTATTTCTCTAGGTTACAGAGTTAGTTCCTGTGTTCCAACCATCACCCCAGGCTTGGTGCCCAGCGCTGACTCTGCACCCTAGGCCCTCTGGACTTGGGGGATGAGGGCGCCCCCTGGAGGCTTCTCCTGGGAGTGCAGTCTCAGTTCAGCCGCTCAGTTGTGTCAGACTCTCTGCGACCCCGTGAACTGCAGCATGCCAGGCCTCCCTGTCCTTCACCAACTCCCGGAGCTTGCTCTACCTCATGTCCATCCCGTCGGTAGGACGGAGAAAACCTGGCATCGGGAGCTCCCTCCCCAGGGTCAGGGTACTGCACTGAGAAATCCAAGGACTGGTGGTGGAGACGCAGGGTACCTGGGAAGAGGACTGACGGGGTGTGACGATCTGGGCTTCCTCCAGGCTCGGTCCGCTGCTCCAGTGCACCAAAGGTACCTACTCTCCGCGAAAAATGGCCAACTGCTGACTGACCAGCTGGTTTGTCTTCCGGCCAGAGTGCTGCAGTGGAGCCAGAGTTGCCTGCGTTATGGCTTCAGGTCTGCAGCTGTTAGGCTGGTGATCTCAGGAGATTGAAGTAGGCCTGTTGGGGAGAGTGTGTGAGAGGTGGCGAGGGTTCCTAATCCTGGTTTTCCTGGTCACCAGTGGGTGGTCTTGGGCCCAGCTAAACTCCCCCAAAATGTGGATAATAGTACCTGTTTCAATAGGCTGTTGTTATTTAGTCTCTAAGCGGTATCCAACTCTTTGTGACCCTATGGACTATAGCTGCTGGGCTCCTCTGTCCATGGGATTTTCCAGGCAAGGATACTGGAGTGGGTTGCCATTTCCTCCTCCAGGATCTTTCCAACCCAGGGACCGAACCTGCATCTCCTGCGCTCTCAGGTGAATTCTTTACCACTGAGCCACCACGAAAGCCCCTAATGTACTGTTACAAAGATTAATTAACACATAAGAAAGTGCTTGTAAAGTTACTGGGCCAGTGCAAACACTATGTACGTATTTGCTATCACCCTAAATCCATGAAGGCAGCGAGACACTGCAGGTATGCCAAGCTCAGTGAATCTGAACTGACTGGTTTTTTTCCCAGGGAGCGAGCCCTCTGTCTTTGGATGCCCCTCCATGGTTCCACTTTGTACTTCTATGACCCAGCACTGCCTGGTCAAGGTGGGTAGCCCAAGCTGGGGTTCAGGTTCAATTTACTTGAGACTTGAGGACATTCTGTGTATGCTTTTTGTTTCTTTGTTTGGCTAATCTGATGTAGGTGAAATACTGTATTTTTAATTTGCATGTCTCTGAATACCAGTTCTAACCCTATCACTGTATTTGTTTCTCTTCCTTCTAATTTCAATCCAGAAAGTGACTAGTGTGTGACTTGTACTGTAGGGCTTACGAAGCACCCTCACATAATCGCTAATGCAGGCCTCCCAACAAGGAAATGATGTGTGCATCATCCCCACTTCAGGGTTGTGGGAAGTGAGGCTAAAGGTATGAAGCACCATGTCTGAGATGCAAGTGGGCCTTAATATGGATCTTCCAATGTTGGAGCCTATAATGTTCTTTCCATTAAATACCTTTCCACCAATTTGTAACAGAGTTCTACAGACTTACACATTTTAAATTCTTTTTATTACCTAATATTATTTCAGAAATAAGGTTACCTTATTTAACACTGTCATTCTGGTTATCATTTGAATGACTGCACAATACAACATTCTACTGTAATTTACTCATTAGCCCCAGATCGTCTCTCATTTAGGCCATTCTGGTGTTGCTGTGTTAGAAGCAATGCTACTACAGCCTTTTGGGGCCAGAGAAATTTTCTGCTCTGTATTATTTCCTTAGTGAATTCACAAGAATTGGGATTAGGGACTCAATGAGCATTTTTACAACTCTTGATTCATCTTGGTATTATTGACCTCCAAAGGAACCAAGCCTATTTATTAGTTATCCATCAATGTATGCATTCTTTGTTTTGTTTAGTCAGTTCTCCATCCATCCACCCATTCATTGACCCTTCCATCCATCCAAAGTATACTAAATGTCCTCTAAACTTTAAATATATTGCAGAAATCTTAAACCAGCATGCATTCTGGTAGATGCATATGGATGTGGATATAGTGGGGGAAGTCCTTGCCCCACCTTCTACCCTGTCTCCCAGTTTCCACCCTTTTCTTAGGCCAACCCCTGTTGCCCCCTGGGTCCCCTGAGCGATATGTTCCCAGGCTCTGCCTCCACCCCCACCCCACCCCACCCTTCTGCTGCCCTCAGCTGACTCCTTCATTGATGCTGGCAGTCCTGACTCCCTCAGCTTTCCTTTGCTTATTTTGGAAGGTCTGGTCATTTAACTGCAGCCGCTAGAGTCGTTTGGTTCCAGCAGTTTCCCTAGAGGCTGGCTGGTTGGGGGTCTATGCCAGAGACAGCTGGCTGGAGTCAAGGGAAGTCAGGACTCTGGGGGAGAAGGAGGCCAGCAGTAGCTCTGGGACATCCTCAAAGGCCAGTGGCCTGTTGTAGGAGAATTGACTGTGTGTGAGCTTGGCCCCAGTCTTCCTTCATGGCCTTGGAAGGTCATGGATGTTTTTGAGATGCTCTGCTCCTTCCTACCTACACACAGGTTATCATAGAGTGTATGTGTGTGTGGTGTGTTTCTAGGAACATTGGGAAAGAATGCTGGATGGAACTCTCTTTTCTCCAATGATTTTTTTAAAAAATTAAACCTTCCTTCTGGTTCTTTAGTAAATAAGTAAAACATTGCTGTGATAGAAAGTACAGATAAGCAATTAAAAAAAAATCACTTCTGATTCCACCATCTAGCAGTGGCCATGCTAACACAGGGGGGACACCCTTTGAAGCGGACTGATGTGGCTAAAGTGTGGCTGGAAGGTGTGGATTAAGGCCAAATTATTTTGTGTCACCAGGAGCCATCCAGAGAGAGGTCATGGGCCTTGTTCTCAGACCTGAGGTCAAAGCCTAATTCTGTCCATTTCCCAGTTGTGTGATCTTGGATAAGTCACTCAACTTCTCTGAACCCTTACTTGCTCATCTGTAAGATGGGAACAATAGTATCTACCTCATGGGATTAAACGACAGCAAATGTGTCTCATGGCTGGCATGGGGTAGAAGCTGTTTAGTCATGTCAGTCCCTCCCCAGGGAGTTTGGATCATCACCTGTGAAGTGTATTCCAAGCACGGGAGGCAAAAATTTACATGACTGATTGATTCTTTGAAAATCATTTGCAGGTGCATAGGACCCAATGTCAGTAAGGCCTGAGGGAATGTACACTCTCCTGGCTGCTGGAGAGAGGGTTTGATTGGTACAATTTTTCCTTGGGGAGAAGTAGGTGACATGCCTAAAAACACTTGAAAGCCCCGATGTCTACCCCGTAGTCCAGCAATGCTACTGTCAATAACCATCTGATGGAGATGATCACTCAAGACGTGTGTGTAACAGTGTTCTTTCTTAGTGTTCTTTTCTGTGTTAAAGTGACAAATAAGCTAACTGTCAAACAACAAAGCACATGCATCTAACCCTGACATGTCCTTACAATGGAAGCACTATCAGTAATGAATGAAGTTTTAAGTCTAAGTTTACTAACACAAAAGAATGCAATATATTGTTGAATGAAAAAAAAGAGTGAATGTACAGTTTGATTTCTTATTTGTAAAAACTTATACTTGTACCGACATTTGTATAGAAAATGTTTTGGGTGATTTCTAAGGCTCTTATCTTTGGTTTGGGGCTTCCTTGGTGGCTCAGATGGTAAAGAATCTGCTTGTAATCCAAGAGACCCAGGTCATCGTTGGTTTAAGATGCCCTACTTAGCAGCAGCAGCAGCTATTCCTTAAACTGAATTCTCCAAGGCCAACTCTAGGGGGCGGTGTTAGTAGCCAAACACACCCCAATCAATTCAGAAACAAGTTCTGCTTGCAGGGTTTGTCTTCTTTAGAATGCTCCCTGGATCATAAAACACACACCTCCTGTCTTGGTTTTCCCAACTGGGTCAGAGAGGCATGTGGAGACCCACTGCTCTCAGCCCTGTCCGCTAAGGGGAACTCAGGCTTCCACAGAGGCAGAAGAGGCTCTGCTCATTAACTGTGTAGGGAACAGCGGGGGACAAGGTCAGCACTGGCCTTGGGACATTGGCCTAAAAGTACTCAGGGAGCATCCATTGTATGCAACTGATGCTGAAGCTGAAACTTCAATACTTTGGCCACCTGATGTGAAGAACTGATTCATTTGAAAAGACCCTGATGCTGGTAAAGATAGAAGGTGGGAGGAGAAGGGGATGACAGAGGATGAGATGGTTGGATGGCATCAGCGACTCAATGGACATGAGTTTGAGTAGGCTCTGGGAGTTGGTGATGGACAGGGAGGCCTGGTGTGCTGCAGTCCATGGGGTCCCAAAGAGTCGGACACTGAGCAACTGAACTGAATAGATTGTATGCTATGCACTCCGCCAGGTGAACAAAGATGAATGAGCTACAGCTGTTGCCCTTAAGGAGCTCAGTGACTGGTAAGAGGGGAGGGGGTGACCCAGAGGAGGAAGGGGAGCCCTGCTTGGGGGAGCTGGGAGACTAGTTCCCTACAGCATCCCTAAGGGATGGTTCCAGAAGCTAATGTTGTAAAGCCTTGACCCTGTTATCTCAAGACACAGGCTTGTGACTGAAGGATAGTCATTTTTACCCCAGATGTGTTAGGAAATAGTGATTTTCTGTGTACGTGCTGCCCCATGTGCACACACACAGATGCACACACAGTCACACACACACAAACTCATGAGCCCAAAGGGAGATGAGAAAAGTCCACTTCCCCGCAGTCTGACTGATCCCTTCAAGGCTCATCCGTACAAACAATGCTGGGTGACTCATCGCTTGTGACTCACAGCCCTGCAGGGCTAAGGTCCTGCCGGCACGGGGCGGACATCTCATTAGCTGTCCTTTCTGTCCTCTGAGATGGACAGTCCCCCTAGCCTGGCCTCTACCTACAAACCAGGTGATCCTGGAGGCAGGGGGCTCGTTAGTGTAGGAAGTGGGGGAGCATCCAAGAGAAACTCTGGGCAATGGGGGTGATGGGAGGGGGTGTTACATTACAAAAGGATTTACGGAAGATGTATTTCAACACTGCATTCCCCACTGGCCATTCAGAATAGGGTATGATTTCCCAAAAAAATCATTTCCTGGCATCTTCTCAGGAATCCATCGATTGTGCAAAGTGAGGTTGGAGTGAGGAATGGTGGGGGGAGCAGAAGAAATTCCCCGTTGAAAAGTCAGAGTGGGCTTTGGACCTTTGGGGTCATTTCCTCCCACCACCTTGATCACCTGTCATCACCTTTACTCCCCTCTGGCTCCCACCTCCTTCCTCCTCATCTGGCCCTGCACTCAGGGCTGGAGACTGAGGGGAGAGGCTGCTCTGGTCCCTGCTGGCAGCTTGATTCCCTTCAGCTACTCCTGAGAACACTGTGCCAGAGAAGCCGATTCCTTCCTCTGCTGCCAGTATTTTTATCAGGCATTCACTGTGGCTCTGCCATGTTCTAGGGTAATGAAGTGAGGGTGGGGGAATGCAAGAGGCCAGACATTCAGCCAGGAGCCAAAGGTCCCATGTGGTGTGCCTAGGGAAGGGCGGTTTTAAATTCTCATCATGGCGTGGAGGTATACAGAAAGGCTGCCATGTGGGGGCCAGGCTTCAGTTCAGAGAAGATGTCACTGCATTCTAGAGCAGGCTTCCACAGTTCTGGGCAACCAGATATTCAGATCCATTGGTCAGTAGCTTGGGAATGTCCCAGTTTGGAGGAGAAGGGGGCTTTACCTTTGAGATAGCCATAGGCAATGCTTTCAGGGCATCCCTGATCTAAGAAAAAAGATAGAATTTCTCCCCTTCCTGTTCCCATCCTTCATAACAAGTAATTAACATTGGCAATGGGAACCCAAAGTGGGCAGAGGAATCCAAGGTTTCTGCTAATCCCACTGGGGCCACTCATGAGAAGCCTTAAACGTGGCCTTATTTGTTAGATGATTACAAGGGATAAATGAATCCTTTGATGCTGCTGCTGCTGCTAAGTCGCTTCAGTCGTGTCCGACTCTGTGCAACCCCAGAGACGGCAGCCCACTAGGCTCCTCTGTCCCTGGGATTCTCCAGGCAAGAATACTGGAGTGGGTTGCCATTTCCTTCTCCAGTGCATGAAAGTGAAAAGTGAAAGTGAAGTCGCTCAGTCGTGCCTGACTTTTAGTGACCCCATGGATTGGAGCCTACCAGGCTCCTCTGTCCATGGGATTTTCCAGGCAAGAGTACTGGAGTGGGGTGCCATTGCCTTCTCCGGAATCCTTTGATGAGAAAGTGCTAAATAACAAAAACAATATTATTAATTACAGATCATTTAAGAGACCAGGGGGATTTCCCTGGTGGTCCAGTGGCTAAGACTCCAAGCTCCCAGAGCAGGGGACCTGGGTTCGATCCCTGGTCAGGGAACTATATCCCACATGCTGCAACCAAGAGTTTGCAAGCCTCAACTAAAGGGTCTTGCATGCCGTAATAAAGATCTAATATCCCATGGGCTGCAACCAAGCCCCGGAACAGTCAAAGAAATAAATAAAAATAAATTTGTTGCCTATGTTAACGTCTTTGTGCAGATCACAACACACTGAAAATTTCTTAAAGAGATGGGTGTACTAGACCACCTGACCTGCCTCCTGAGAAACTTGTATGCAGGACAAGAAGCAACAGTTAGAACTGGACATGGAACAACAGACTGGTTCCAAATTGGGAAAGGAGTACATCAAGGCTATATATTGTCACCCTGCTTATTTAACTTCTATGCAGAGTACATCAAGTGAAATGCTGGGCTGGATGAAGCACAAGTTGGAATCAAGATTGCCAGGAGAAATATCAACAACCTCAGATATGCAGATGACACTACTCTAGTGGCAGAAAGTGAAGAGGAACTAAAAAGCCTCTTGATGAGGGTGATTGGTCACAGATTGGTTGGCCGGATGTCAAGGCTGTGTTATCATCATTCGGTTACTCAGTCGTGTACGACTCTGCCACTCCATGGACTACATAGCACACTAGGCTCCTTTGTCCTCCGCTATCTCTTGAAGTTTGCTCAAACTCATGTTTATTGAGTCAGTGATGCTATCTAACCATCTCATCCTCTGCCATCCCCTTCTCCTTTTGCCCTCAACCTTTCTCAGCCTCAGGTCTTTTCCAGTGAGTCAGTTCTTCATATCAGGTGGCCAAAATACTGGAGCTTCAGCTTCAGCATCAGTCCTTCCAGTGAATATGCAGGGTTGATTTCTTTAGGATTGACTGGTTTGATCTCCTTGTAGTCCAAGGGACTCTCAAGAGTCTTCTCCAGCACCACAGTTCGAAAGCATCAATTCTTAAGCACTCAGCCTTCTTTATGGACCAACTCTCCCATCTGTATGTGACTACTGGAAAAATCATAGCTTTAACTATACAAACCTTTGTCAACAAAGTGATGTCTCTGCTTTTTAATATGCTGTCTAGGTTTATCAAAGCTATAAGGGTGTTCTAAAGACTGGACCATTCCTTCACCCCAGAAACAGGCAGTCTCCTGTAGGGCCAGCTTGGGGGAGGAAACAGAACCACAGGGCGGAAGTGAGGAATGATAAAAAAGGCAGTGGGACTGTTGTGCTGGGGTTGGGGAGGGGAGGGAGAGGATGGAGAGGAAGCTTGGGAATTGGGAAGAAGAAAAGGTACCTTGTCTTCTGGGGTGAAGTTGATGGAAGGGGTCCCAGTATTGTGCCCTAGGGTAGGAAGCAATAGAACAAAGTTATGGTATGGAGGCTAGAAATATTGTGTGTTGACTCATGAGGACTGTGGCAGAAGACTGAACTTGTGTAGAAACATGTATATTTCAGATAGACAAGGACAGACAGAAAAGAAACAGAGATCGTGAAAACCTGGAGCAGAAAGAAGTCCGACCTCCTCAACCTCAGAGGGGGCAGTGGGGGGTGCTCCTCCCCCTCTGCCCAGAGAGAGGCTCACAAATGTCTTGGGGGCTGTGGATGTGGTGATTGGGGAGGTGGGGCTGGCATGCGGAGAGGGGTTGGCCTGAAGAACAGGGAGGGGGATCCAGGCTCCAGAAATGAGGCCCACAGTCTCTCTGTGGACCAGACGTAAGATCCAGGCTTTACTGTCCCAGCCCCACCTCCTACCCCCACCAATGAACAGTGCATTTACAGCAAAGAGCTGTTTGACTCTTCCTCAGGGTAGTACCCATCAAAGAAGAAGGAATACAACAGCCTCTGCTGGAAAAACTTCCCCCTCCCTTTTCTTGCCTGGTCAGTGCCCTGGGAGGTGAGCGGGGGAGGCTGACCTTGGATCTGGTCAGAAAGGGGGCTGGGCTTCACCCCCATGTTGACCCCCGTCCGCCGGTGGACAAAAGGCCAGGACTCTAGTGTTCATGCTTCATAGAGGAGCATCAAGGCACGTGTTAATCATAAGAGCTCTTCCTGTTATCCAGTGCTTGGCCCCACTCTAAGTACTTTGCAGCTGGGCATTCTCATCACAGCCCTGCTATTCGACCCCCTTTTACAGACTTGAAGGCAGGCACAGAGAGGTGAAGGAACTTGCCTGAGGTCCCAGGGCAGAAGGGGCACAGCTGGACTCCAAGCCTGACAGTCCTGCTGTTTGCTCTCTGGGGCCTGTTCTCCAACCCCAGCTGGTCTGATGGCATCCTCTTCAAGTGGCCTAATGTGTAGCAGATTCTGCCAGACTCAGGACGGGCGCCCTGGGGGCTCTAGGATCTGCATCCTGGGCTCAGGACCAGAGAAGCCAGCCGGGTAGAGGTGCCTCAGGGGCCCCAGGGTTGGGGTCGGGGGTCAAAGTTAGGATGGGGTTAGACTAAACCAACAGCAAAGGCAGGCCAGTTTGGTCTATAAACAAATAAAAGTGAGCCACAGTGGGGCAGACACATGTCCTGGAGATAGCCCTGCTTTCCTTGTGTGTGTGTGTGTGTGTGTGTGTTTTGAGCGAGTTGCCAAAACACTCCGAACCTGGCCAGTGGAGGTGGACTCTGGGCTGCACCTGACCGTGCTCACTCGGGTCCCTGTGGCCCACAGTATCAGAGGCAGCTGAACATGCTGTAAGCTCCAAAGAAGAACACAAATTCCCCTAGCCCACTGGAGTGGGGGTGCTGGTGATGGGGAGGAGCCCCTCAAACTCGGGCAGGTACTGAACATCAGAGAGGACTCAGGGGGTCTTCTGGGACTTGGCCGAGGAGGCCTGAGAGGTGGGTTCCAGGCCTGGCCGTGCCTCTACCCGTGGGGGTCCTGGGGCCGGTCGCCCCTTGAGCTGCATCAGGGCCCTGGGAACACAGATGCCAGCTTTTGCTCTTGGCAGGATTGTCCTTATCACTGGGACACCTTCCTGGGAGCCCTGCTCAAGCATCTGGGCTCCTGCTGCCTTCTGTGGGCTGGGGCACCCTGACACCCCATCTGAAGCAGGGTTTCTCAACCTTAGCACTGTTGACTTTGGAGGCTGGATAATTCTTTGTGGTAAAGCCCACCCTGTGCATTTCAGGAGGTACAGCACCATACCCACCTTCTACCCACTAGATGCCAGTTGCGTCTCCTGTCCCTACAGCCCTAAATGTCTCAGGACTTGACAAATTGTCCCCATTGAGAAGCACAGGTCTAAGGGGAGGGCTCGGGTGTGGAGGAGCCCTGGGATTGGCAGTTGCTGGACTGGTGGGACTGTGAGTGGATCCCTTGATCTCTCCCCAGCTCCTCGAATTTCTGCCCCTTGTCAGGGGAACCAGAACTCCTGGCCACGAGACAGAAGAAGGCAGGAAGCTGTTTGAGACCCAGAAAGCTGTTTTAAGTTGGGTTGGGTAGGCTGGGGTCACAGGCTCTCCCCTCAGGAGAGCACAAGGTGTGAACTGTGTGGTCAGAGAAGGTGGTGGGGAACCCAGGTGTGTTTCCTTTGAGAACAGCTTCCCTGGGTATGCAGAAATCATGCCTGCCCATAACACAAAGCACATCTAACTGGTTGCTGGTACCTTGGGGACCTTCTTTCTCCCAACCACTTGTGATGGCGTCCACTCCTGCTGCCTCTGTCCCCTGGGTGACTGCTGGTTCCACACCCACCAGGCTGTGTCCAGTCCTCCTTGCTTCTTCCTGGGCTCCTGCAACAGCTCCCAGTAGCCTTCCCACCTCCACTTGCTCTCACATCCACCCTCTCCCCTGATCTGCTCTCCATGAACAAAAGTGAAAGTTGCTCAGTCGTGTCCGACTCTTTGTGACCCCATGGGCTATACAGTTCATGGAATTCTCTAGGCCAGAATACCGGAGTGGGCAGCCTTTCCCTTCTCCAGGGGATCTTCCCAACCCAGGGATCGATTGAACCCAGGTCTCCTGCATTGCAGGTGGATTCTTCACCAGCTGAGCTATCAGGAAAGCCCTGCTCTCCATATTATAGAGGTTTTATCTGAGAAACAGATCTTCATGTCATCTGCCTGAACCCTTCTATGGCTTCCGATGGCCCTCAGGATGAAGCTCTGTTCCCTTAGGCTGCCCGCTCACTAGGCCTTCTTGTTTTGCCCTCTCTACAGCCTCAGCCTCGTCCCTGGTGTTTCTCTCCTCTTTACTGTCACCCACTTTCAGACTCTTGCACTTCTCACCTGTGCCACTCTTTCACACCTCCGTGCGTCTGCACATTCTATTCCCTCTGCCTGTGCTTTAGTTTACTGAACGCCTATTCACCCTTCAAGACCCAGTTTAGGAAACTTCTCCATTGTGAAACTTTCCCTGACTTCCCTGACCGAGCCATTTGTTTCCTTCCCTGAGCCACTCTCTTACCCTTATCTCAGGGAGGTTTTATTGCCTGTCTCCCCTCCTAGACTAAGAACTCCTGGAGAGAAGGTCCTTGAGCTCAATGATGCCCAGCCCAGAGTCAGGCACATGGCATGGCCCAGCCAGTGTTTGTTGAGTTGAATTAGAATTCAGAGGCAGAAAGAGCTTCGGCCCCTGTTACCAAGGCAGAGAGGCCTCTCCCCAAGATGTGACATGCTGAGACAGAAAGGCTGCCTTTCTTACCATGGGAGCTTTGAGGACACCCAAACTTAAACCAACATAGGAATACACGGCAAGTTATTAATGTGGCACCACTGGTTCCAAAAGGGGAATGTAGAAGAGAAGGAGGAAGGGGTGACGGGGACAAGGTGGGTGGATGGCATCATTGACTCAGTGGACATGAATGTGAGCAAACTCCAGGAGATGGTGAGGGACAGGGAAGCATGGTGTGCTGCAGTCCATGGGGTCACAAAGAGTCAGACATGACTGAGCAACTGAATAAAAACAACAGAACCATGAAGTTGAAAGGGGCTCTGAGATCCAGCGTTCTTGTTTACCAACAAGGAAACCGAAGCTCAGAGAAGTCGGGTGCCCTCCGCAGCACGTCAACTGGGATGAGAATGCAGCCCCTGAAGTTCCAGTTTGGGGGCTGTGACCCTGCCTCCCCAGGAGTAGCCCTGAGTACCCCGGCACAGCAGGAACTGATTCCCAAGGGAGTCAGGACGGGGGTCCTGTGGCAAGTGCCCACTCAGCAGGTCTTCACGGGGGCCAGTCCTCGCCCCTGCTCTATGCCGGGAAGGTGCCAGCACTGGAGCCAGGCAGCTCAGAGGCAGGAAGTCTGCCGGAGGCGACAAGCCAGGATTTACAACAGGAACTGCTGTTTCCTGAGAATGCTGTGTTCCCAGAGGCCTTCCCTCCAGAGCCGCGACCGCCCCACCCACCCTGCACAGTCACCCATTACTGCAGGTTCAGCCTCTGCCTCCAGACCTGCAACCTCGCTCCTGAGGATCCGCAAACCCCCACCAAGGTTGGACCTTGGCCTTGGCTGTCACATCCTCACCCAAAAGTCCTGAAACCTGCTCTGAGTCCTGAGTGACACAGGGCGGTTTGTCAGAGCTGCCTTGGTGTCAAAGGAGCTTGCGTCACTGGACAGGAAAGGCCTGATCCAAGGCCAGGTGCTTTGTTAGAGCCACAGGGCTAGGGACGCATGTGCCCTCGCCAACTCTCCATCACCGCTGCTCTCCATGTCCCCATAGCCTAGCCTCTCACCCCAGTGTCTCCATTTTTCTTGCACTTGTCTCCCTTGCTAAGTTAAAATGCCATTGGGTTTGCGGCCGGGGCCAGGGGTGGGGGGAGTCAAGGAATTGCATGGGCTTTTTGCGTGTAAACTCCCAGGGGCCAAAGACACAATCTGCTATCTCCAGAGGCTCAAGGACATAAACCTTCTTCCTTTTTCTTTCTTCTTTCCTTTTTCTAGTATAGCTGCCACCACCCACTGTCCATGTCACAGTGAGACTGAGGTGGCCATAGGATGGATATCAGGTCAGAGGCCCCAGAAGGATTCAAATCTCTCCCACCCCTCCCAGCCCTCAGAGGAAAAGGTCAGGCAAAGTTGTTCAGTCACTAGTGTTTGACGCTTTGCAACCCCATGGACTGCAGCGTGCCAGGCTTCCCTGTCCTTCACCATTTCTAGGGCACTTTGTTGCTGGCTGGAGCCTTGACCCTAAACCTAGGAACCAATGTGGAACTACCTTTTCCCTCAGAATCAGGGCCCAGAACCTGGACCAAAGGGCCTCCGTACCCCGGCAAGCCCACAGCTAGCTGTCAGGGAAGCAGAGGCCAGCCCAGAAGCAGCAATTGTAACATGTAAGCTGCATGGCCCAGGTGGCCTTCCTGGCATCAGACTCAGGCTCACCTTGTCTGGATGAAGTAGACTTGGGATGGGAGAGAATTGCTGCCTGTGGCTACTTGTAACAAGTGGGGAGAGGGAGACACCTCTTCTAAGGAAAAGCAACCCCTAGGCCTTTACTCTCTGGACTCAGCCCCCACCCGCTGGGTGCTGCGCGGGCTTGGCCTGCAAGGGGCCACACCCTACTGCTCAGTGACCCCGCCTGCTAGCGTACGGACCCCATCTATATCCTCCAATTGGCCCAGAAGTGTGGTGGGAAGGGACACAGAGAACTTTTTTCCTCTCCAGGCTGAGGGCCACACCCGCACCTCCCTGCCCTGATATGCTTGGAGTTTTACTCCACAGCCTGCTTCCCTGCAGTGACCCAGAGGCTGTTCTCCTTCTACCAAGTTTCCCAGAATCCCTGTGGAGCATCAGGTGCCAGACAACAAAAGCCACAGACATGGGAGGTGGTGAGGGTTCTGCAGACCCCACCTTCTTTCCGCAGGAGTCCCAGGATGCCTGGTGAGCCCTGGGATTGTGGCATTGTGTCCTCACTGGGCAGCGTCCCTCTCAGGTTTCTCCAGTTGCCCCAAAGTCCTCCAAAACCATTGCTCAGATAAAATAGGGTGGCAAGACAGTTGGTGGAGTGAAAAAGTGGACCCAGCCAGATCTGGGATGCAATCTCTGCTTTCCCACTTCCTGACTGTGAGAACTTGGACAAGTTCCTAGCTCCTTGGTCCTGGGTTTAGGCATCTGCAGGACAGGGGTGCTGTCTTCCAAGGTGACTGGGATCCCACACAACTGCAGGGTGCCTGGCAGCATAAAATGCTCAGTGAGTGGTACCCAAGAGTCACTCTGGATTAGAAACTAGACACACATAATGATAATGATAAAAATGAACTTTGAGAGAACACTTACTACATGCAAAACCGAATTCTATTTCATCCAAGAATAGCTCTATGGGGTAGGTACTATCCTTATTCCCATTTTATAGAAGGAACTTGGGGTACAGAGAGGTAAGTAATTTGTTGACGAAGCAGAGCCAGGATTCAAACCAGAGACCTGGACTCCAGAGTGGTTACTTTAGGAAGAGACATCAAAAAGGACCAGAAGTGAAGCTGGGGTACTAACCAAACATGGCCTGGAGGCTTTTTTGTTCTTCAGGATGGGAACCCCCTGCAACATATGGTACAGATCTCATTAGGGAGGTAGTCCACCCCCTTGACTGCAGACAATGCTCTCTGAGCCCTGCCAGGTGGGTGCTGGGTGGGGAGAGCAGCCTTTCTTGTCTTTCAGGGTCTCTGTTAAAAAAGATCACCTAACTTGTTGCCCAACTCTGATGCAGCCCAAACCCATGCATCTGGGGGTAGGGTGTGGGGTGGGGAGTAGGGTCTGGGACTCAGGATATGGAGGGAAGGGTCATCTGCAGCACTTATGCTGCGGATGAGAGCCAGGAGCTGGGATGGCAGCGCTGCTGACTTGCAGAAGATCTCTGCTGGCATGCGGGCCGTGTGAAGGAAAGCTTGTAATTGTAGCCATAAATCAAACACAGACAGAGGAAAAACTGTCAGACTTTGGGGAGTTATTTTGTACAGAAGAGGTGGAAAAATGCAGCTGTGGTGTGAGAGCTAGGCTGGCTGGATGTTGGCAGAGGTGGGATGCATGGGGTCATCATGGAATGGAGGGGGACCCCTGCTCCACAAAGCCTTTACTGTTGCCCTGACTTGCAGGAGGATGAAATAGCCAGTTCTCCAGAGGAGGCTTTTCCTCGTAGGGGCTGTCCTGGGGGACAACTGTGAATCAGCTCGGCTTATCTTTAGCCCTTTTGTTCTCCTCTCTGTGGATTTGAGTTCCGGCCAGGCTACTTATAGCTCTGTGCCCTTCGGCAAGATGCTTAAAGGGAAATGACTCTAAGTATTTGGCGCCTGCTAGGTGCCAACTCCTGGAATTGGCCTCAGCTGGAGTGTAGCATCTTCCTCAGTAATAGAACCTGACTTAATTCAAGCATCCACTTTCCCCCAGCCGGCCATATGCCTCAGCCCAGCTGGGCCTATCTTTAGTTTTATGTGTTGGGTCCTGATTGGTTCAAGCCAATCACAATGGTTCCATTCCTCTTGCCTGTGAGGGCTGGACATGTGACCCAATTCTGGCCAATGAGATACAAGGAGAAAGTCTATTTGGAATGCTTCAGAAGAAGATTTCTCATTCTCCAAAGAGATCTCTCTTACACCTCCGGATATTGTGCCTGGAACCATTCTAACCATCTACTTACCAGCCCAAGGCTGACAACAGCACCAAGAATAGCCAGGCAGAAAGCTGGAAAGAACCTGGGTCCTTGGTGATGTCACTGAACTGCTAATTGACTCTTGCTGGAGCCAGCCTACCTTGTGATTTCTTGTTATGTAAGGTTGCTTAAGCCGCTTTGAGTTAGGTTTTCTGCTAACAGGTTTTTACCACTTCTTGTTTCACCAAAAAAGCCAAGTGTGTTCTCTTCCCCAGGTTGGAGGGTCCTGTAGCTGGGTTGCTTGGTCCCTGTGGTGTCCATCTCTTTTAGATTTTGCATCTGGTTGTAATCTCCCCATTGTTGGACATGTCTATATGCCATGTATTCTGAACCCCGGTCTTGGTTGTCATGCAGCCCTCACATTGACTTGGTGAGGTAGGTGGTCCTGTGGTATTGGTTTCCTCTTATTCATTCTGGTAAGTTAAGGAGGCTTGGGGAATAGCTGAACACATGTCAGCTCTGTGTAAGAAAGACACATAGGTTCTCAGAACCCCTCCACCTGGCCCAGCCCAAGGTCCCTGGAGGAGAACCCATGAGAACAATCTGCACCTTCTAATCTGGAAAATCCAGATTGTGGGGCCAAAGGCTGAGCAGGGGAAGGGGTGGGCAGGGGCCAGGCTGGTAAGCACTGGCCTGAGGGCATGAGCATGAGAGAGAGAAGGGCTGGGGAGGGCAGTTGGCAGCCAGTAGGGAGGCACGCCTGGTGCTCAGAGACCAAAGGTGGGGGCACCAGGCTGAGTCTAGAATGGCAGCTCCCCAGGAACTCTGGGGGCACAAGTGAGGGGCATTTAGGGCAGCTCCTCTCTGAATTGTGTCCTGGGTCTGCCCCATGTTGAGATGGAGTCCAGGGTTAGGGAATCACTTGTCATATGCAAGAAGAGGGCTCTCATGCACAGGACACCTGGACACCTTACTTCCAATGGTGATTGTAATATTTCAAGGGAGTTACCTGCCCTCATCCACTATATCCCTGCCCCACAACAGCTATCTGCCCAGCCAAATATTTATGAGAATGTTCAGCATTGAAGGACAGTAGAGAGTCTTACAGACAAACAAAAGCTACAAGAGTTTAGCATCATTAAATCAGCCTTATATGAGATATTAAAGGGGTTTTTCTAAGTGGAAAAGAAAAATCCACAACTTTAAATAGGAAAATTATGAAAGGAGAAAACAAATATACAGTAAACACTTCTAAAGCTAGTAGAAAGGTTAAAAGACAAAAGTAGTAAAATCATCTATAATAAGAGGTTAAGGGACACATAAAAGATATAAAATATGATATCAAAAACATTAAAAGTAGGTGTGGGAGAGGAAAAATGTAAGATTTCTAGAATGGGTTTGAACTTAAGAGATAATCAACTTAAAGTAATCACATATATATTGTTTAATATGAACCTCATGATAACCACAAGACAACCTGTAATAGATACACATACAAAAAGAGGAGGGAATCCCAACAAAATACTAAAAATAGTCATCAGATAACAAGACAGCAATAAAAGAAGAAAGTAACAACAACAACAAAAACCCTACAAAAACTACCAGAAAACAATCATCAAAATGGCAATAAGTACATGAAAAAAAGTAAAAATGTTAGTCACTCAGTCCTGTTCGATCTTTGCGACCCCATGGACTGTAACCCACCAGGCCTCTCTTTCCATGAGATTCTCCAGGCAAAAATACTGGAGTGGGTTGCCATTTCCTTCTCCAGGGGATCCAGAATCTTTACCATTTGAGCTACCAGGGAAGCCCCAATAAGTACAAACCTATCAATAATTTTTTAAAATGTAATTGCACTAAATGTTCCGATCAAAAGACAGACTGGCTGAATGGATTTTTTTTTTTAAAAGACTCTTAAGTTCAAGCTGTTTTTTTTTTCCTGAAAAATCTCCTCTGGATTGTCTGTTTTTATTGGAAAACAACCTAACTATATGAGTAAAGGAAATTTTGAAAAAAAAAATTAGCCACCATCTTGCCAAACATCATCATGTTTTTCTATTTTCTTCCAATCTTGGTCCATGTGGTGGCTTGCTTTCACCACACTGTCCTGTGTCCTACCACACCAACCTGGTCCTTTGATACATTAAATTGGCTCAGCACCCCTCCCAGGTAGATGGACATCCTCTGTCTGCGGCTCCTGGTCCAGGCTCCACCTTCTCCTCCCTGGGGTCTGACCCATGTGGACTGTGCGTACTTGCTCTCATGTCCTCTGACTTTTGGTTGGGTTTGGCCAATGTAGGGAGCACCAGCCAGAACTCGTAAAGAGGGAGGAGGGTAAAGTTGGGGCATTCATCTATAGTCCTTTGCTAGGACTGCCATAACAGAGTACCATGGGCTGAGTGGCTTAAACAACATAAATATATTTCTGCCAGCTCTGGAGGCTAGAAGTGCAAGATCTAGGTGTCAGGGGTTGGGTTTCTTCTGAGGCCTCTTTCCTTGGCTTGCCTTTCCGCTGTCTTCTCTCTCCGTCTTTCCTCTCTGCACTCCTGTTCCTGGTGTCACATTGTCAAACTTCTACTTCTCACAAGGTTTCCGGCCAGCTTGGATGAGGGCCCATCCTAATGGCTTCATCTAAACTGAATCAGTGCTGTGGAGGCTCTAGCTCCAGGTACAGTCACATTCTGAGACTCTGCGGGTTAGGGCTTCAGCAGGAATTTAGGGGGAGGGACACAATTCAGCCCATAATGTCTTTCCCTTGACTCCCTCCTTGTGGGGTCACTGAGAGCTGTCTGTGCCCCTCAAACAGAAGCCCACAGCTCGTCAGGCAGCCTGTTCTGTTCCTGTCCCCTCAGGCCTCGTAGAGTTAATGGTGCTGGGCTGGTACCAGCTCCACTGTTTTCACACACGCAAGGCTGCCCACACCTCTGTAAATAGTCCCTTCATTCAACTCTCTCACATGATCCGTTTTGAGCACGCCATCTGTTTCCTGCCGGGCCCCTGCCTGATATACCAGGTATGGCGGCAGACCCAACAGTGCTCCCAGCAGCTCTGAGAATGTCTGTGTGGGGGGCGGGAGCCAGCCAGGTGCAGCTGTCCTGTTTCCTCAGCATTGGAATACTCTGCCCTGTCACTCACTAAGGGCATGAAGATGGAAAGTGAAGAACCTCATGCCATGACCCACAAATGCCTTAAACAGAATGTCATATACTTTTTTTCTGGGGCTGGGGGAGCAGTGCTGCACAGCATGTGAGATCTTAGTTCCCTCACCAAGGATGGAGCCTGTGCTCCCTGCAGTGCAAGTGTGGAGTCCAAGCCACTAGACTGCCAGGGAAGTCCCTGTCACACTCTTCTAAGACTCCTGGCCATTGCTTCACACAGATACCTGTTGGATACCTGAATGTTCTCCTTGGCAGTGCCCTTCCCTTCCAGCTGCCAGCCCCAACTCTCAGATTCCTGTTATTTCTTTTTCATGATGCAATTCTGTAGCACCCATCCACACTTTCAGCCCAAGCGGGCCATTCCCTGGGGGCTTCACGTTTCACACTCGAGGACACAGCCTGGTCCTTGCCAACAGAAGCACTCGTTCTCTGGGGGACTCCGCCACCAACTGTAAACTAACAATTCCCCTTCTGCATTAAGGCTTCATGGGGCTTCCCTGGTGACTCAGTGGTAAAGAATCCACCTGCCAGCGCAGGAGACTTGGGTTTGATCCCTGGGTCGGGAAGATCCCCTAGAGAAGGAAATGGCAACCCACTCTAGCATTCTTGCCTGGGAAATCCCATGGACAGAGGAGCCTGGCAGGTTATAGTCCATGGGGTCGCAAAAGAGTCAGAGACGACTTAGCAACTAAACAACAAGGCATCGAGGACTGGAGTTATCCACCAGGTGTAAAAGGGTCTCAGGCCCGCCCACCGGCAGGGTCTTCTTATTGGCTACATGTTGCAATCATCCCGGAAACCTACAAAAAATACAGATGCCTGGGCCCCATCTCCACAGGACATGACTGGGTTGGTCTTGGGTATGATTGGACATAGGAATTTCATGGCCAGAGCTGGGAATCCCTGACCTGCAGTGCTCTGCAGCTTTTTTTAGGCAGCAGTGACACTGAAGTTGGTCAAATCTTTCCAAATCAGTCCTTCCCGGAGACTCCAAGGGCTGATTCTTGCTATTTGAGGTGATTGTAACACGAGGTATCTTGAAATGCCCTGCGGTCCTAAGAGGAAGTGACCTCCTTTCTCCTCAGAACCTTCTGAGGCCTGATATGGAAAGGGCCTTGTCCTCAGCCCCAGAACCCTCCCATCCATCATAACCAGCCTTTCCTGCCTTGAGGTGGGATTCTCACCCCAATCTGCCTCCCACACCAATTTTTTTCTTTTTGACAAGCTCCTCCGTCCATGGGATTTTCCAGGCAAGAGTACTGGAGTGGGTTGCCATTGCCTTCTCCGAAAGATACATTAAAAAAAATCATCTAAGAAGACATGTGTAACCCACTGGAAATTTCAAGGCGGTGAGTCACATTCCTGGGCCCCCTCAGATTCTTATGTAAGGTTGAGTCACTTTTTGTGAGGTCCACGCATAGCAAAAGGCAATTGGAAGCCTCCCAAGATATGTGGATGAGTGTGTGTGTGTGTGTGTGTGTGTGTGTGTGGTGAGTGTATGAGAAAGAGAGAGGTCATTTAAGAGACTGGCAGTAACTCTGAATTAACTTTAGAGATTCGTCAGGAGACACAGATGAAAGATAATCAGGAGATCCTGGAGGTGGTGAAGCCATCAAGGAAATTCCACTTCTGGAGCCCCTAGACCTCCTCAGTGGAGTCCCCTGCATCACCATAGGCCCCACTTTTTTTTTTTTTTTTAATAATTTCTTGAGCCACCCTGTCCCGTTGGGTACCACTAGCCCCCTGCGGCTGTGGAGCACTTGCCATGTGACTTGTCTAGTTTGAGATATGCTGTAAGCATCACACACAGATGGGATTTTGAAGACTTAGTATGAAAAAAAGAATATATCTCGTTCAGCATTTTCTATATTGATTAGATGTTGAAATGACAACATTTTGGATATATTGGATTAAAGTTAATTAAAATTAATCTCTGTATCTTTTTTGCTTTCTTTTTGGTGTGGAACATTTTTAAAGTCTTTATTGAATTTGTTACAGTATTGCTTCTGTTTTATGCTTTGGTTTTTTGGCCATGAAGCACGTGGGATCCCAGGTCCCCGCACCTGGGATTGAGCCCGCACCCCCTGCATGGGAAGGTGGAGCCTTAACCACTGGACTGCCGTGAAAGTCCCCTTCCTGTTTCTTTTTACCTGGGGTCCTGCCCCAAGCATCACCAAAGTGGAAACAAAGGGACAAAGACAACAGAATAGACAACAGTGACTACTTAGGAGTCAAAAATCAGATGGGGAAGGGGGCATGGACTTCACTGGCCAGATAAAGTTGAATCCAACATTACACTGGGTTGGATGGTGCAACCTAAAATTCATGCCCACCTGGAACCTCAAAATATGATGTTATTGAAATAGAATCTTTGCAGATGTAACTGGTTAATTTAAAATGAGATTTAATTGGATTAAAGTGGACCCAAAGTTGAGTGGCTGGTGCCCTTGTAAGACTGCATGAAAATCCAAACACAGAAAGAAAGAAGGCAGTGTGTTGAGGACAGCAGGCCTGAAGGGAGGCAGCCTCATACCAAGGACTAACCAACAGAAGCCATGGAATAAGGAAGGACTTTTCCTGGAGCCTTCAGAGGGAACATGGCCCTGCTGAAACTTTATTTTATTTATTTGATTTTTGTCTCTGCCTCACTGCACAGCATGTAGGATCTTAGTTCCTGTGCCCCTTACAGTGGAAGCATGGAGTCAACCACTGGGCTTCCCACTGACCCCTTGATTTTAGACTTCCAACCTCCAGAATTGTGAGAGAATAAATTTCTATTATGTTAAGCCACCCTGCTTGTGGTAGTTTTTTATAGCTGCCCCAGGAAACAAATATACTTAACATGAGAAAAAGAATGTAAAAGGGCACATCGATAATGTTTTTCTGTTGATTAAAAGTTGAAATGATAATATTCATTTGTGTTGATATAAATATATTGGGTTAAATAAAACATATCATTAACATGAATGTCATTTTTCTTTTTTTAAAAAAAGTGGCTATTCGACAATATTAATACAGATGCAACTCTCATCTGTGGCTTGCATCTTACTTCTATTGAACAGTGGTGTTCCAGAGGGAAGGAAACACTGTGTGAGACCCTGGGGTTCTTTATCCGAAGAAGAGAAAGTTGGTGAAACTTTGGAACCAGAAGCCACAAAGGTGGGAGGGTCTTTTATTCACAGAGCCCAACAGGCAAGTCAGCATTTCAGCATGAGGTGAGGCCTGGGGGAGTGTGGAGGGGCTTGGAGGGGATGACAGGAGAGATCAGAAAGTTTCTTCTTTATCTGTAGAATGGGAACTCTGTGCTGCTCCCGGTCGGGAGTGAGGGTGGAGGTGAACTCCTCCTTGGAGGACAATCACCCCTCCCCAAAAGGGGTTCCTGCTCAGGGAAGGCCAAGCAGGCAGAAGGCAGGCCGGTTGAAGGGGTCTCTCTCCCAGGAGCCAGAGCCTCACACGTCTCACTCTTTCGAAGGCAGTGGCCCACAGCTGGCCACGGCTCTGGAATGCTGCCTGAACACCTGGCTGCAGCCAGTGTGGACAGGGGTCCTGGGGTTATCCAAACAGCCCACTGGCTCCAGAGGGTGGCAGTCGGGGGACAGAAGGTGGGGAGAAAGAAGCCACCTGGCTTAGCCAGGCCAGACTCTTGTTTTCCTTGGCTGGAGCTGGGATTCCTCCCAAGGTTTCTGCCCTGAGACAGCAGTGAGCTGAGCTGGGTAGCAGCCCAAGGCTCTATTTCACCCTGTCTGGGCAGGAGAGGAACCAAAGATCACCCATGGGATGTGTGAGGTATGCAACTCTCCCTTAAAGAGTGTGCTATGCGATTGGAAGTGAGAGTTCAAGGGGGTAAGGAGTCAATGAGCTGCCAGCCCTGACCCCCAAACAGCCCATTTCCCAGGGGTTCTTTGGTTGCGGGCAGCAGGCTGGAGTGCTCCAGTTATTCTGAAGGCTTCAAGGAGGGACCAGAGTAACCTTGAAACTCCTCCCTGGAGCCCGCCAGAGGAAGCGCCCCCTCGCCTCTGCACCACAGCACCATCATTATTCCTATTGCTGTTACTGTTGGATGACTTTCCGAAAAACTCCCCAGGTGGGTCAAGAGCTCAGGTCACCCAGATTCCCCCACACAGACCACCTGCACTTAACCAAGCCCCTGTGTATCTGCTGTAAGGGACACCTGGGCATTCCTCTTCTGGCCCTGAATGCCATCCCTGGGGAATTTGCCCCAGCTGAAATGCCAGTTCCCTCCAGGTGGAGTAATACAGCAAGTCATTCTCTCTCCAGGTGTGTCCTGAGTGCCACGAGGCCACGAGCCAGACCTGGTCCCGGAATGTGACACAGAGGGAGCTGTGCTTTGTAAACCCACGCTGGTGGGAAGTTAAGTCTCCCATCTCCCGTTCTGGGCAGCTCTGCACGAGCTCCTGGGGCACGGGGTGGGCGTGGGGTCAGTGCCTGTGCTCGGGCTGCTCACGGGAGCACAAGTTATGACCAGAGAAGTACTGGCCAGGCCAAGGGCTCTGGCTCCCGCCACTGTGTGGGACCGACTCAGCATGCCGTCAGAGCCAGGGTGAGAGCTGCATTCTGGCCATCCAGGCCCCTGTGCTGGGGTCTGGTGCCTCCGCCTTTCTTAGCAGGGAGCCTACTTTCCTCCTGGGGCCTTCTCCAGCTCTCAGGCTTCTTCTCCCATCTGCTTCTTATCTTTCCCTCCAGTGTTTAGAAAGTGTCATCTTGAGTGGCGTGGGCTGTGAGCAGCTGTGGGAGCAAGGAGAGGTTTGCTGTGAGGTGATGGGGGTCCCTAGGGGCCTGGTTTCAGAGCTCAAAGCTTGTCAGCCTTGCAGGAGCCACCCAAGCTCAGCCACTGCTGCCAGATTCCTACTCCCTGGGCCCCGTCAACCCACCTCTACCTCACCTTGGGGAAGTCGAGATTCATAGTTTCAATAGATTAAGGAGAGATGAGATGTTTTCTTTGTCCCTCGACTACCCCCCAACCACCCCCCCCCACCCAGCACATTTTCAAACAGGAAATCAAGGGACACCCACTCTGTTTTTCTTGGGCAGAGTGAGACCAGAAGACTGACGCCATCTGTTTAGAACGTTGACCCCCTGGCTGCGCTGTTCAGACAGCGATCCTACTGGGGCAGCCCTGGATCTGGGGTTTGCCCTTTCATGGGACAGCACAGATTTTAAAAACTAGTTGCCCTGGGGTGACAGAGACCCCCCTCCCCCACCTGCTTTCTCTGAGAGCCTTGAAGGACCCAAATCACCAGCTCCTAGTCTCCTAGTCATTGTCCAGTTCTCGACAGTTGAAAGGAACAAATGGACTTTAACTCCAGCAATGTGGGTATGAATAGAATGGGATGGGGTGTCTTGACACTGCGGGCCCAGGAGCTGCTGATGGAGCTCCCTGCACCCCCAGCAAGTTATTCACAGTTCAGCGCCTTCCTGTGGGCTTCGCTTGGTACCTGGCGGAGGCAGAACAGGGAGACTGATGTTTCCTCCATATCTTTCTAGTCTTATGATTCTTATAATCAGACCTGGAAAAAACATCTTTTTCTTTCTTCATTTCTTTGAGAAAGCAAGATTGGCTTAAACACAAAGTGATCACTGAGGCTTTTGGAAAGCAGAAAGAAAAGAGAGCTGGCCTTTTGAGAATAATTCTTCATTTCCCCTGCTCCATCTCCCCATCCCACCCTTGTGGCTCCCGCCCCTGCCTCATCAGAAGAAATGCCCCTGCTGAGGTCTTGCCTCTGGAGGAGACAGGAGACCAGGTAACTACCCCTGGCTCCTGCCCCACAGCATCAGAAGCGTATTCCTTAAGGGCCCAACTGCTTACAGAGACTCAGAAAACCTTGGCCAACCTCTTGGCCCAGCCGCTGGCCTCAAAACCAGGCTACGTGGCCCATCCAGGACGCCCATAAATCCCCCAGTCGGCAAAAAGCTGCACTCTGGAGCCTGCTCGCCCCTTTGCTCATAGGCCTGGCTGCAGGCCCTGAGCTGTCCTCAGCCAGTCTAGAAATCAGTGTAAATAAGCACATTTATCTGGGGCAGACCTCATTTTCTGGGGACTAGTACCCTCTCAGAGGCATCAATAATCAAAAAAGTCCAATGTACCCTTCGGGGGCCACAGCTCTTCCCCACCAGACAGTTGATATTTAACTGATGTCTGCTGTTCTCCATAGGGTTTTTTTTTTTAACATGTCACAGGGTATCAGTAGAGTTCTGGGCTTCCCAGGTGGTACAGGGGTATAGAATCCACCTGCCAATGCAGGAGATGCAAGAAATACAGATCCTTGGGTTGAAAAGATCCCCTAGGGAGGAAATGGCAATCCACTCCAGTATTCTTGCCAGGAAAATTCCATGGAGAGAGAAGCCTGGCGGGCTAGAGTTCATGGGGTCACAAAGAGTCAGACAAAATTCCAGCAAAAGAGTTCCAGCAAAGTGTTAACTCTTTTGTGCCCAGGGCAGAGAGTGGTGGCTCTCCTAATACCTACTGAACCTGTTATAAGCCCCCCAGAGGGTAGATGCACATATACCACACATCAAAAACTCAAATGCCCTGCCTTCTCTGCAGCAAGAACCAAGCACAGCTTGCAGATGGGTATTCTGGGAGTTGAGGTAAGCTGGGAGTGGTGTGCTGCTCACAACTGCTTCAAGTCTGGGAGGGAAGAAGGAGCTTTTGTCTCGAGGGCTGCAGAAACAGTGTAGCAGCCTCAGGGATGTGAGATGTCACCATTAGAGGTGGCAAGAGTTGGCAGCTTGGGTGGGATTTGGGGCCCCAGCAGGACCATGCAGCAGGTGTGGGACAGATAAAGCTGACATCTCATGAAGTCTTCAAATGCTGGGCATGGTGTGCAGGTGGCAGGGAAAAGCATGAGAGTCCTAGACACAGCCCAGGCCGCCCAGGTGGCTCAGGAGCATCAGGAGGGAGGCTACGGGCCAGACTGGCCCATCCCAGCTCCTCCGGCTACCCGGCCTCAGGCCATCGTCCTTGCCTCAGTTTCCTTATCCATGGCAGGGGATGGTGATGCTGAAGAAAAGATAGAAACACAAAGGCTGTGGAAAATGCTTAGTGCAAGAAAGGAGACTACGGAGAAGAGGTGACTGCTACGGGGACCCCGGCCAAGTCTCACCAGCTGAGTTCCATCTTGGGCTTAGGAGCCAGCAGGGTTTATAACCACAATCTCAAGATGGCTCTGGAACCACAATGCCCAACAGGCAAGCACACAGCCTGTTTTTTGTCTGTTGGCCAGGGGCCGCTCTGCTTCCTGGGGTGGAGGGGGAAGGGGGATCTCAGGAGCTATTGGTGGACTGATATTGCCAGAGAAATCCTGGCTGGCCTCTCCCCCTCACCCCACTCCTTCCCACTCGTGTGTTTGGGATTAACATGTATCCCTTGACCCTATTCATTTTTCTACTGAGATGGAAACTTGGCCAGCTACCAGGCCTGGATGTGCTCACGGTGTGGCTGGGCTCCAGCCAAGCCCACGGTAATTGTGATCACATGTGCGGCTTTCGCTGGGCGCTGGGGCCCTGGGAGACGCACAGCTGCCAGAAGGAAGGGTTGGGGCCCTTAGCAGTGTGCTGATGGTGTGGCCTCGGGCCTCTGCCCTCACCTCTCTGGCCCTCCATTTCCTCATTCGTAAAATGGAAGGATTGGCTCACGGGACCTCTGAGAATCTAAGATCTCAGGGGATATGGACCAGCTTTCGGCTTCCCAGCCCTGGCCTGGCCTTCCACGTACAGAGAGGGAGACCTTGGCCAGGGTGAGATTGAGGGTGCTTACAGAAGGGTCTGGAAGGAGAGACTGAGAGTATCCTAGACAGTCTTCACCAGCTACCCCATGGCACAAGGGCAAACCCTTTCCCCATTAGTCTAGGGGCTGGGGCTGCTGCCCAGCATGATTGAATCTACACTCCGGAGTAAGATATTATATTGAGTGGATTGTTGTGGCTTTTACTATTCACCTTGGAGGTTCAGAAAGCCTGAGAATAAGGAGCAGTTGAATAGCTTGGCTAATCAGTACAGCCAAGAACAAGGGTAACATTCTGAATCCCTGGTCTGAGTAGAAGTGAGGAGGTGAGTTTCTCTACCTTCACATAATCCCTGGGCCTTCTTCTCTCCCCACTTTCTGCTTACAGATGTCCCCCCTCACTTCTCCCTTTGTCTTTCTCTCTCTGATTTCTTCTTCCTGTTGCCTTTTTCTTTTCTCCTTATTTCTTCCTTCCTCCTTTCTAGTAAAAGAAGCCAAATGACTCCTTGGAAAGAGGATGGCTCAATAGTCAGGTGACTTTGAGCCTCAGGCTATGAACCTGGGAGAATGCTATCCTCACTTTGGCATTGTTGGGAAGATTAAAGAGGATAATCTATAAAACAGCTTCAGGCAGTACATAGAAAAGTGTCAATAAAAGGCAGCAAATACTATGATTTCCCCAAAATATCAACTTCAATGTGTCTTCAAAGATTATTTGTACTTGATTAACTTCTGTTCTGATTGTTCATACAAATCAGGTAATGTAAACTTGTTTTGCTCCTTGTTCTTATAAAATGGAATGGCCATATTCAAAGAGAATGCTCTAGACTTCTTTGTGGCTTCTGGTTTTTTCCCTGTGTGTCAGCAGTCCTGGAGGGAAAGAAGACTCTCCATGGAGCTGGCCCTTTTGACCATGATTCTCTTGGATCTCAGGATGGATGAAGGCGGGGCAGAGGGATTCTCCTGCCTGGAAGAAGTCTCAAAGGAGAGTTTTGATGTTAATCTAGTTGGTTTCAAGGTCACACACCTGAGAAGGCTCCTACCAAACTAACAAAAACAAACCTAAGGGCCATTTTGTCACTTTATATATTAAAAAAACAAATTTCACTTTCTAGGAGAAAACTTTTACATTCCAGAGGGATTCCCCCCACCCTGACATGACACACACATCATTTTACATAGCTTCATTACCTGTGCCAGTCAGGGTTCTGTCAGAGAAATGGAAACCACTCCAGATATCCCAAATACACAGGATTTAAAAACCTGTGTATTATGGGATTTAGGTGAGAGAGCTGGATGAGGGAAGGTCAGTGAAGCCGTCAGACCCCATAAAATTGGGAAGTGCCAGGTCTGCAGAGATCACCCAAGCCACCTGCAGCAGTACTGTGGACAGCTTCCAGGAGCTTGCCTGGAGGCCACAGTCAACCTCACGCCTGTCCGGGCCAATTCATAGAAGGTGGACTCTCCTGTCTTTGGTCTAGGAAATCTTGTGTAAGTGACTCTATTGCCAGGAACTTACTTAGAACTGTGCTTGCAAGGAAGGTGGGAAACTGTAGACCCCAGGGCTCTCAGCTGGCAGCCGAGAAATGTAGAGTCGTGTGGGGGTGCTGCAGTCCTGGCCAGGCTAGAGGACCAGCACCCCTTCAGCGCATGCTTTCCTGTCCGCTTGGCCAAGTGGCCGCTCCTATTTCCTCGGCCGCACTTGGCAGGGACAAGGTGTTCATGAGCCACTGTGTCCAGGGAAGCGGGGAAAGGGCACAAGAATAGAAAAGTCCTAGAGGCATTTTACAACATGTAGAGACATGAATAAAGGCAGTTAAAAAATAGTTGTCTTTGCCAAGGGCACATTATGAAGTCCTGGACTCATGGGGAGAGGAGGGGATTGGATGTCTGGAGCAAACAGCTGTAGGGGACCCCGGGGAAGCCACTCCTTCCTATGTCCTCTGCTTCTTCATCTGTTAAGTGAGTTGGCTAAAAGCAAAACCTCAACCTTCTGTGATGCTCTGATTTGTTAATCTGTGTGAACAGAGATATGATGCGCTTGGCATTACTAGGACATGACTCTTCCTGTCTCCTCTCCTGCTCCCCTGGATTCTTCCCTCCGCCTCTGAAAGGATGCTCAGGACTCTGTGTCCTTCGGAGACAGACAACCAAAGGGAACTCTTTCCATGACCTTATCAATAATTCTCTTAAAATACTGTTCCATCTTGATCTTAACTTATACCTTTTTTTTTTGGAGGGAATGGGAAAAAATTTTAATTCAAGTAAAGTTGACTTACAACACTATGTTAACTCCAGGTGCACATTGTAGTAATTCAGCATTTCTATACGTAACAAAATGATCATGATGATAAATCTAGTTACCATCTGTCACCATAGAAAGATATTACAATATCATTGACTATATTCCCCTGCTGTATATTTCATCCCCGTGACTCATTTATTTTGTAATTGGAAGCTTGTGCCTCTTGATCTCCCTCTCTACTTCACTCATTCCCCTACTCCTTCTCCCCTCTGGTAACTACCTGTTTGTTCTCTATCTGTGAATCTGTTTTTGTTTCGTTATATTTGTTCATTTGGCTTGTTTTTCAGATTTCACATATAAGTGAAATCATATGATATTTGTCTTTCTCTGATTTATTTCACTTAGCATAATACCCTCTAGATCCATCCATGTTGTCACAAATGGCAAGATTTCATTCTTTCTTATGATTGAGTGGGCTTCCATGGTAGATGATAAAGAATCTGCCTGCAATTCAGGGGACCCCAATTCAATTCCTGGGTCAGAAAGATCCCAGGGAGAAGGGATAGGCTACCCACTCCAGTATTCTTGGGCTTTGCTGATGGCTCAGATGGTAAAGAATATGCCTGCAATGTGGGAAACCTGGGTTTGATCCCTTGGTTGGGAAGATTCCCTGGAGAAGGGAATGGCTACTCACTCCAGTATTCTGGCCTGGAGAATTTCATGGACTGTATAGTCCATGGGGTCACAAAGAGTTGGACACGCCTGAGCGGCTTTCACTTTCATTTTTTTATGACTGAATAGTTTTCTGTTGGGCTTCCCAGGTGGCGCAGTAGTGAAGAACTGCCTGCGAATGCAGGAGACTCAAGAGATGCTATATATCACATCTTTTTAGTCTTGAGGCCTCTTGAAAGCATCGTGTGTTGATGCTGAATACTAGGACACTGGGGTGCAAGTTGTCTTGGCTTGCAGGTCTCAGGTCTTAGAAGAAAAAGGTGCAAGGGTCCACTCCCTGGTTGGGTGTTGAGGTCCTTTAATGGACCGGAACCTGGTGGTCCGGAGTCGACCAATAAGAAAGTAAAGGAGAGAGAAAGAGGCTGATATTCCTTGGTTTACGCAGAAAGCCAGTAAAGCCCCTGACACAGGGCTTGCTCTGTTCACAGAGGCCTCAGGCACCCTCTCGATGGGGTGAAGGCACAGAGCACCTTCTCGAGAGGGTCTTAGAAGCCCAGGCAGGAAAGTGAACCCAGAGGGCCTCTGTGCTCCAGAGAAATAGCCTGAGGGAGAGAAAGAGAGAGAAAGAAAGAGAAAGAAAGACACAGGGACCAAAGCTCTGATGGAGCAAAGGTGTTTTATTCAACATTGTGTAGGTATTTATACTGTCTTACAAGATAGCTATTTTCAGCAGAGATAAAATCAAAACTTACAAGTTATCAAGGAAACATGAGGTCATCCACATGAAAGAGAGAGGGTTGTAAATAATCACTTTTACCATATGGTTCATAAGAAGGAAGAGGGTACTTATCACCGTATAGAAAAACTAAGGAAGGAAATGCCTGGATTCCTCAGCCCCCAGGAGAGGCTTGCCTCTCCTCTTAATTCCTGAGTATTCAGGAATTAATAAGGAACAGAGAATTCCTGACAGATCCAAAACAGCACACAGGAAGCCTCCTGTTAAATGCTTCCTGACAGGCGGGGAATGAGGTGTATGCTGACGTGGCCTTTATGTCAGCACAGGAAAAGTGTCTTGCCAAGGGACCCTGCTGCCCGGGACCTATATTTTGAGCAATGTGCTTGTATTAGTTTCTTAGAGCTGCTGTAACAAATTACCACAAACTTGGTGGCTTGCAATAACAAATTCATTTAGTTGTGGAGGCTCAAGGTCTGAAATGAAGGTGTCATCGGGGCCACACTCCCTCCAGGTGCCGTAGGGAGAATTCTTGGGTCCTCTAGCTTCTGGTGGTGCCAGGTATTTCTTGGCTGTGGCCGCATGATACCAGCCTCCACCTCCATCTTCCCACAGCCTCCTCTCTACACATCTCTTAGAAGGACATGTTTTAAAATTTAGGACCTGTTTGAATAATCCAGGATAATTTTATCTCAACCATATCTATTAATACAAAGACCCTTTTTTCCAAATAGTCACATTCACAGGTTCTGATGATTAGGACACAGCTGTATCTTTTTTTCGGATTCACAGGTTGACCTACAGTAGTGCTTCCACTCTTCCCCAGGTGATTGGATGAGACGTGGGCACCTGAGCTCCAGACAGCCAATCCATAGGTTGACCTGCCCACCTCAGTGTGGTCCAGATTGAGGATGGGAGCCAGCTAATCAAGGTGATACTTTCTGGAATTGGAACATTGGAAACATGGAGAGGTTGTGCTGGTTAACAGCTGGGCCAGAAGGTGAAAGGGTGCCATAGGTTGATGCCTGGGGCCAGCAGAAACTGTGAGGGAGCAGGTGCCAGAAGTAAAGAGAAATAAAGCAATTAGCAGAGAGGAGGATGGAACAGACACAGAGGGGGAAGATGTGCCATGAGGGAGACCTTGCAGCTCAGTGGAGAGACAGAGGAAGACCTTCTGCTTATGGGGACTGCTTTGGTTCCTGGCAGCCTTTCAGATGCAGGGTGAAGCCTGAAAAAGAGAACTCTTTCCCTGGGGCACTGGCGGGATTATTTTCCCTTGGGACCCGACAAAAGCCTGAACAATGGTGGACATTCCTCTTCCTGTAGGTGGAAGCTGAGGTTCCCATGGAAGGCTCTTTGTGACGATGTGATGAAGCATCTCTCCCATGCTCCTTAGTGATGTCACGTCACCGCTCTTCTCATCAAGAAGTGATGTCCTCTCTGCTCTCCTGGAATCCCAGCTTGGAGATGTGCCTTGTTTTGGCCAGTGGGCCATTCACAAATGTGATGCAAGCAGAGGCTTGAAACCCTCCTTTGTGTGAGGTTTGCCCTGTCTCTGGTTGTGGTTGGAGTGGAAACAAGGATATGAGTGAGCCTGAGCTCATCTCCTGAAGAGTCCACATGGAAAACTGAAGCATCCCAGCCTGAAGACTGACAACTGCTAGTTGCATGTGTGAAGACATCTTATCCTATCCAGCCCGAATCAGACCACCAGATGACTGCAGCTGCGTGAGAGACCCCAGGCAATACCACCGGCAGGACTCCCAATGAACCCAGCCACATTGTTGACCAGCAAAATCATGAGCCAGGAAAATGGGTGTCATTTTAAGCCACTAAATTTGGGGTAGTTCACTGCAGAGAATGGCAGATACCTGAAATACAGTCCCTATGTAGCCAAGCCTCCCACACCCCCAAGCATAGAGTCAGCCCCTGAGGGCAGACTCCTGGTGACTCTTAGGAGTGTGTGGCAGAAGCTGTGGTCTCCCATAACCGTCATGCCCTTTATCTTTTTAGTAATGGAACTTTTTAGTAACGGCACAAGTCCACCCAACTAAGAACTATCTTTCCTGGTCTTCTTTGCCACTAAGTGTGACCACATTTTTCACCAGTGGAATGGAATGAAAGGGATGTGTGAAACTTTGGCATTACTTCTTTTTTTTTTAATTGAAGTACAGTTTATTTATAATGTGTTAAAATGATTCTGTTGTACAAGATATATATGTATATATATTTACATACATAACTCTTTTGTATATCTTTTCCATTATGGGTTATCACAGGATATAGAATATGGTTTCCTGTGCTAAACAGTAGGACTTTGTTGTTTATCCATCCTATATATACTAGTTTGCTGCTGCTGCTAAGTCACGTCAGTTGTGTCCGACTCTGTGCGACCCCATAGGCGGCAGCCCACCAGGCTCCCCCGTCCCTGGGATTCTCCAGGCAAGAACACAGGAGTGGGCCGCCAGTGCCTTCTCCATATACTAGTTTACATCTGCTAATTCCAAACTCCTAGTCCTTCCCGCCCTGACCTCTCCTCCCTCTTGGACTGCATTCCTTTAAAAACATTTTTTTTGCCCTACACTTCTTTGTTTCCCCCTTGCTACCAGCAGGAATGCAGAGCTGGGGCCAACACGGGTGGACAGTGTTCTCTGGAGCAGGGCTACTCAAAGTGTGGGCCACAGACTGGCTGCTTGATACAGTCCATGACAAGGTGAGTGCAGAAACTGGGATCAAGTGTTGACAGATTTTTATAGCAAATTGACAAATTCATGTTAGTTGAATATAACAGTAGAAACCGAGGCTTTAAAAATGTGTGCAGGATTTTTTTTTTGTTAAGTTTTGTGTTGTGTTTAACCAAAGTTATGATTTATAGTAAGATTGGGCAAAAAAAAAAAAAAAAAAATCTGACTCTTCCCCACCGAGAGGCCTGGGAAGCACTGTTCTATGAGATGTCAAGTTAACGACCACCCTGGATCTTAAAAGTGGCCAGAACCTGGTCAGGACCACTCCCTTGGCCTGTCTTTTTCATTTCTCTCTGAATGTTACCTTTTGCCACAAGGCAGGACACCTGGCAGCTTGGAGCTCCACAATCTAGCTTTTCAGTCTCGCAGCTGAAAAGGACAGAGGCCGTTTCCCCATAGCTCCAGTTAGAAAACTTCTGGAGAGGGACACGACCAGGTCAGTTAGGTCACCCACCTCACAATGAATCTCTATGACAGGGAGGCAAGACCATGTAAAATGGCAGCTCCCATTGGACCACACTGGTGAGTGTTGGGAGCAGCTTACAAAATGCAGTGGTGCGGGCGCTGCTTTTCCTAGGAGAAGGCAAGGACCCGGCAGACGAGGAACACGTCCTCCACAGGAACTTACAGCTCTCCACCCACTCTTGTCTCTTGTCTTCCAACCTCCCAAACACATTCCCACCAGGAACAGCCCTCCAGCTCCTACACCAGGAACAAAGGAGGTGGGAGATTAGTGTGGGGGAGAGCAGAGGAAGCAGCCTGTGCATGTCCAGAGGGGAACGAGATCAGCTCCACTGGGTGAGTCGAATATAGCTCAGCATAGCTAGGGGGTGCAGAAGACTTGAGGCTGGAAACCACATCCTGAAGGGGGTTGGTCCTCAGGGAGTCCCCAGCTGCTGTAATTTAAACCGATGACTGGCTGCTGAACCAAAAGTTGAAAAGGGATAAGGCTGGAGGCTGGGAGGTCAGTGAGGAGGCCGTTGGAGCCATCCAAGCAACAAACGATGGCGGCCTGACGAGTAAGGTGGTGCAGAGGAACAAGACAAGTACATTCAAGAAACATTTAGGAGGGAAAATGACTGGCTTCGTGGATGAGTTCATTGAAGGGGGGAGTCCTGGATGACACGTGGGGATGATGATGCCATTCATTAAGGCAGAACACCTGGGTAGAGAAGGGGCATGGGGAAGTCAAGCTGGCTGGCTTCTGCTTCTGTCTTGGACACCCTGGGTTGGAGGTGCCAGGGATTTTCAGATTCTCTTACTTTTTGCTTAAACCATGCCTGCAGTCTCTTAACTGGTTGCTCTTTGTGTTTTCCTCCTTTTAAGGGATCTGAGCAGGTTAATGTCCCAGGTGATATCCCTGCCATGGTCACAGGCTTCAGTGGTTTCCTGTTTTCCCTAGACTCTCATCTAAGCTCTTTACCCTGGCACCCGAGGCCCCTAAGATCTGATCCCTGCTTCCACCTCCTCCCTCCGAGGCTACATCACCTCTTCCTGGGCCTGTGTTCTGGCTACACTGAATCACTGACTTTCCCCAAGCCTTAGGTCACACAGTTCTCCCAGCCTGGAGTGCCCCTTCTCATGGATACATATGAAAAACTCCACTCATCCTTCCAAGTCATGTTCACATGCTACCTCTTCCATGAGGTGATCCTTGGTTCCCCATATGGGAAGATAATCCCCCACTTTCTGAATTGCCACTGCATCTTCTCTAAACCCCTGTCATCTTTCTCTCAAGTCCTGCATGCATGACAAGTACAAGTAAGACAGTAATATAAGTAAGACAAATACAACTAAGACAGTAATTGATGGGCCTGGTATCGAAGTGTGTGGGGACATGGGTTATTTTTGTTTGTTTATGAAGCATCTGTTCTCCAGTTTCTGCTGTTTCTGAAAACAGCAATCTTCCTTTGAGAGCCACCCTCTCCCGTGATTTCAGCCCTTGTACTTCAGACGGGGCTGACTGCTCCCACCCATGGCAAATGCCCAGGCCCTGTGAATTAGGAATTAGCTCATTTCATTCTCTGACGGCAGTGATGAGTTCAAGACTGAACTCAATTCAGTAGAAGCCCAGGCAGGACTCTGGAGGGAAAGGGCAGAGGGAGCCTAAGAAAGGGAAATTAGGGGAGGAAGAGCTCACTGTTCATGCAGTATTGAACTGGAAGATGAGATTCTGGGACAATCTACAGCCACTTTGCCTCCACCAAAGGAGCACTCACTCAGGAATGGAGCCTGTCAGAGGAAGACGGGCTTGAGAGGTGTTCTTGATGATGCTGTCTGCACACCTGGATCAAGCGACCCTTGTACCTTTTTAGTTATTTTAGCCGACAAATTCCTTTTTATGCTTAAGACAGTTTAAATTAGGTTTCTATTACTGGCAGACAAAATGATTTAACTACTATAAGATGCTCAAAGCACTTGTATGTATGTATGAATGAACGAAAGAGTAGGTGACTTAAGGTCTCTTCCCTTCTACTATAGGAATACTCCTTTGGGAATCGAATCTCACAGCATTATTTGTAAGGATTTACTCAAGGAATTATCCAGTTTAAGTACCACGTATATTCACGATCTACAGGTGCCTCCCTGTATGAGCCTTAGCAGGAGGAGAAGCCGGGCATGTTTCTGACCTCAAGGAGCCACTGCTGAGTGTTCAGTTGCTCAGGCATGTCCAGTTCTTTGTGACCCCATGGACTGTAGCCCAGCAGGCTCCTCGGTCCATGGGGTTTTCTGGCAAGAATACTGGAGTGGGTTGCCATTTCCTCTTCCAGGGGTTCTTCCTGACCCAGGAATAGAACTGGTGTCTCCTGCATTGGCAGGCGGATTCTTTACCACCTGGAAGCCACAGGGAGTCAGACACGCATGCTTTCTGCAGTGTACGTAGAGCAGTAATGTTGTTTGTACTTCCTCGCCCCACCTGCTCCAGGAGGGCAGCCATTTTGTCCTAGTCACAGTGGTGCCCCTGGCACCTAGAATAGTACCAGGGCACAGCGAGCTCTCAGTGTTTGTGCTGATAAATGAGTGCAACATACCTGTTGAATGAATGAGAAAACAAATCAGAAAGGAATGTCATGGAGACTGGACCCCAAAGAGGATCTGCGAGCTACCCACGCCAGGCTCCTAGGACCAGGTCTCGCACCTGTCTACTGACCCTCTGCCCACTGATCCTTCCAATACACGATGGGAGGGTTGCAAAAAGGGCCAAAGGGCCGTTCTGGGAAGAACTGAGAAGACATCAAGAAAACAATGATGTGAGGATTCTGGGAATATAGCAGTGATATTGGCAACAGCAGCGGACACTGTTGTTTTGCTTTTACACCTTTACTGAGATATAATTCATATACCATACAATTCACCCATTTAAAGTGTACAATTCAGCAATTTTCAGTATGTCCACAAAATTCTGTAACCATCACCACAGTCAATTTTAGAACATTTTTGTCACCCTCAATAGAAACACCGTTCCTATTAGTATTCATTCCCCATTTTCCTCCAAGCCACGCCCTTCCTCCCAGTCCTAGGCAACCACTAGGGCGGCATTCTCTCTCTAAAGATTTGTCTGATCAGTATTTGGTCCTTGGTGACTAGCTCTTTACACTTAGCATAATATTCTCAAGATTCATCCATGATGCAGCATATATCAGTACTTCCTTGTTTTTTATTGATGAATACAATATATGGGTATAGCACATTTAATTTATTCATTTAGCCATTGAAGGACATTTGGGTTGTTTCCATTTTGGGGCTGTAACAAATACTGCAATTATGATATTTTTATTAGACATATGTTTTCATTTCTCTTGAGCATTATCCTGGATGGAATTTCTGGGACATAAGGAAACTTCATGTTCACAATTCGAGGAACTGACAAACTGTTTTCTAAAGCAGCGGCCCCTAACCTTTTTGGCACCAAGAACCAGTTTCATGGGAGAAAATGCAACCAATGGTTCGGGCAGTAATGCAAGCGATGGGGAGTGATGGGGAGCGGCAGATGAAGCTTCACTTGCTTGCCTGCCGGCCGCTCACCTCCAGCTGTACCAATCCACAGTCAGGAGGTTGAGGGCCCCCGTTCTAGAGTGACTGCACCATTTTACATTCCCTCCAGCTATATTTGAGGATTCTACACCCTTGCTAACATTCGTTTATCCATTTTTTTATTATGCCCTTCCTAGTGGGTATCTCATCTGGTTTTGTGCTTTTATTTGTTTTTATTTTAAACTTTTAATTTCATATTGGGGTATAGCTGGTTAGCAATATTGTGATGGTTTCAGGTGAACAGCAAAGGGACTCAGCCATGTATATATATCATTTGGTTTGGTGGTTTTGATTTGCATTTACTGTGTTGGAGAAGACTCTTGAGAGTCCCTTGGACTGCAAGGAGATCCAACCAGTCCATTCTGAAGGAGATCAGCCCTGGGATTAATTTGGAAGAAATGATGCTAAAGCTGAAACTTCAGTACTTTGGCCACCTCATGTGAAGAGTTGACAAATTGGGAAAGACTCTGATGCTGGGAGGGATTGGGCGCAGGAGGAGAAGGGGACGACAGAGGATGAGATGGCTGGATGGCATCACCGACTCGATGGGCGTGAGTTTGAGTAAACTCCAGGAGTTGGTGATGGACAGGGAGGCCTGGTGTGCTGCGATTCATGGGGTTGGAAAGAGTCGGACACGACTGAGCGACTGAACTGAACTGAACTGAATGCCTAATGATGCTGGGCATCTTTTCATGTATTCATCGTCTACTTGCATATCTTCTCTGAAGAAATATCTGTTTTGATCCTTTGCCCATTTTTATGTTGGGCTTTTTATCTTTTTATTAAAAAATTGCAAGAGTTCTTGATGTATTCTGGATACAAGCCCTTTGTCAGAGATATGCTTTCTGCATATTTTATCTTATTCTGTGGGTAGTCTTTTCATTTTCTCAGTGGTATCATTTGCAGCACAGTTAAAAATTTTTAGCATATTACAAAAATAATTTTATTGAGGTATGATTTATATACCACAAATTGCACCATTTTTAAGCTCACAATTCAGTGATTTTTAGTAAATTTACAGAGTTGTGCATCACTATAACCATCATCTAATTTAGTGTTAGAACATGTCTATCACCCTCTAGAAAGCTATTGGGCCATTTCCAGTTAATTGCTGTTAAACTACCAGTCCCAGCTAGCCAAAAGATTTGCCTGTTTGGATATGTTGGTATAAGTGGAATCATACAATATGTGTCCTTTTATGTATGGCTTCTTTCACTTAGCATAAAATTTTGAGGTTTACCCATGTTATAACTTGTGTCAGTAGCTCATTACTTTTTCGTTGCTGACTAGTATTCCATTGTTATCTATTCATTAGTTGATGAACATTTGAGTTATTTTTAGTTTGGAACTATTATGAATAACACTGCTATGATTCAATGTAATTGTCTTAGCTCTGGTTTCTTTTTTGGCGGGGTCTGTTCTGGGTCTTTAGTTTGGAGCTATTATTAATAACACTGCTATGATTCAATGTATCTGTCTTAGCTCCAGCTTCTTTTTTGGGGGGCTGTTCTGAGTCTTCACTGAGGCACTTGAGCTCCTCTAGTTGCAGCGCCTGGCTTTGTTGCTCCAAGGCACGTGGGATCTTAGTTTCCCATCAGGGATTGAGCCTACGTTCCCTGCATTGGAAGGTGGATTCTCAACCACTCGACCACCAGGGAAGTACCAGTTTGGGCTTCTATAACCAAATACCATAGACTGGGTGGCTTAAACAACACATGGGTATTTCTCATAGCTCAGGAGCCTAGGAAGTCCAAGCTCCAGGTGCTGACAGATTCAATTCCTGGTGAAGGCTCTCTTCTTGGCATGTAGGCATCTGCCTTCTTCCTGCCTCCTCATGTGGCAGAGTGACTGTTCTCTCTTGCTCTTTTTATAAGGACACTAATCCCACTTAAATTGAAGAAAGTAGGGAAAACCACTAGACCATTCAGGTATGACCTAAATCAAATCCCTTATGATTATACAGTGGAAGTGAGAAATAGATTTAAGGGCCTAGATCTGATAGATAGAGTGCCTGATGAACTATGGAATGAGGTTTGTGACATTGTACAGGAGACAGGGATCAAGACCATCCCCATAGAAAAGAAATGCAAAAAAGCAAAATGGCTGTCTGGGGAGGCCTTACAAATAGCTGTGAAAAGAAGAGAAGCGAAAAGCAAAGGAGAAAAGGAAAGATATAAGCATCTGAATGCAGAGTTCCAAAGAAAAGCAAGGAGAGATAAGAAAGCCTTCCTCAGCGATCAATGCAAAGAAATAGAGGAAAACAACAGAATGGGAAAGACTAGAGATCTCTTCATGAAAATTAGAGATACCAAGGGAACATTTCATGCAAAGATGGGCTCGATAAAGGACAGAAATGGTATGGACCTAACAGAAGCAGAAGATATTAAGAAGAGGTGGCAAGAATACACAGAAGAACTGTACAAAAAAGATCTTCACGACTCAGATAATCACGATGATGTGATCACTGACCTAGAGCCAGACATCCTGGAATGTGAAGTCAAGTGGGCCTTAGAAAGCATCACTATGAACAAAGCTAGTGGAGGTGATGGAATTCCAGTTGAGCTGTTTCAAATCCCGAAAGATGATGCTGTGAAAGTGCTGCACTCAATAGGACAGCAAATTTGGAAGACTCAGCAGTGGCCACAGGACTGGAAAAGGTCAGTTTTCATTCCAATCCCAAAGAAAGGCAATGCCAAAGAATGCTCAAACTACCACACAATTGCACTCATCTCACATGCTAGTAAAGTAATGCTCAAAATTCTCCAAGCCAGGCTTCAGCAATACGTGAACCATGAACTTCCTGATGTTCACGCTGGTTTTAGAAAAGGCAGAGGAACCAGAGATCAAATTGCCAACATCCGCTGGATCATGGAAAAAGCCAAGAGAGTTCCAGAAAAACATCTATTTCTGCTTTATTGACTATGCCAAAGCCTTTGACTATGTGGATCACAATAAACTGTGGAAAATTGTGAAAGAGATGAGCATACCAGACCACCTGACCTGCTTCTTGAGAAATCTGTATGCAGGTCAGGAAGCAACAGTTAGAACAGGACATGGAACCACAGACTGGTTCCAAATAGGAAAAGGAGTACGTCAAGGTTGTATATTGTCACTGTGCTTATTTAACTTCCATGCAGAGTACATCATGAGAAACACTGGACTGGAAGAAGCACAAGCTGGAATCAAGATTGCCAGGAGAAATATCAATAACCTCAGATATGCAGATGACACCACCCTTATGGCAGAAAGTGAAGAGGAACTAAAAAGCCTCTTGATGAAAGTGAAAGAGGAGAGTGAAAAAGTTGGCTTAAAGCTCAACATTCAGAAAATGAAGATCATGGCCTCTGGTCCCACCACTTCATGGGAAATAGATGGGGAAACAGTGGAAACAGTGTCAGACTTTATTTTTTTGGGCTCCAAAATCACTGCAGATGGTGACTGCAGCCATGAAATTAAAAGACATTTACTTCTTGGAAGGAAAGTTATGACCAACCTAGATAGCATATTCAAAAGCAGAGACATTACTATGCCAACAAAGGTCCGTCTAGTCAAGGCTATGGTTTTTCCTTTGGTCATGTATGGATGTGAGAGTTGGACTGTGAAGAAGGCTGAGCGCCGAAGAATTGATGCTTTTGAACTGTGGTGTTGGAGAAGACTCTTGAGAGTTCCCTGGACTGCAAGGAGATCCAACCAGTCCTTTCTGAAGGAGATCAGCCCTGGGATTTCTTTGGAAGGAATGATGCTGAAGCTGAAACTCCAGTACTTTGGCCACCTCATGTGAAGAGTTGACTCATTGGAAAAGACTCTGATGCCGGGAGGGATTGGGGGCAGGAGGAGAAGGGGACGACAGAGGATGAGATGGCTGGATGGCATCACTGACTCAATGGACGTGAGTCTGAGTAAACTCCGGGAGTTGGTGATGGACAGGGAGGCCTGGCGTGTTGCGATTCATGGGGTCGCAAAGAGTCGGACACGACTGAGTGACTGAACTGAACTGAACTGAACTGAATCCCATCATGGGAGCCCCATACTCATGATCTTTTTAAAACCTAATTACCTCCAAATACCTTACCCATTGGGATTAGGGCTCCAACTATGAATTTTGGGGGAGACAAATTTTCAGTCCATAATAATAATTATTGATATGATTGAATTTACATCTACTATTTTGCTGTTTGCTTTTGATATGTCCCATGTCTGTTTTGTTCCTCTGTTTCTCATTTACTGCCTTCTTTTGTGTAAATATTCTTATAGCATACCATTTTAATTTGTTTTCAAAACTGTATCTGTTGAATTATTTTCTTAAGGGTTGCTTTTAGGGATTACCACAGGCATCTTAATTTATCACAAAATAGGAGACTATTTGACAATTTGTCAGCATGAATTATTTAATAATTTTATATGTAATAAGTAACACTTTAAATATTTAATATTGTTATATTTAATTTATAGTAATTTAAATGCCTAATTATTAATTTAATACATTTAATTTAATATTACATTAAATTATTAAATCAAATGCATACATATTTTAAAAATAATAGTTTAATATTTCGGTATTTGGCATGTGGTCTCCATTTGTACCCCATGCCCCAAGCCCTGAAACATGTTGAGGGCAGACCTATTTGTCTCATATCTGTATGCATACATAGAAATACTCATACTATGAATTATATATTGTGAATGCTATGATTCTATAGCCTGCTTTTTAAACTTAACATTTTGTTGTAGGCATTTTTTTTTTTACCATAAGCCTCTGTGAACTTTTATAAAAGCTGCATTGTATTTTATTGGATAGGTCAAGCTTTAGTTAAGCACTTCTCTGCTTTAAGACATTTAGGTCATTTTCAATTTTCAGCTCTTTTGAGTGTGTTTTTGATGCTGCAGTGAATACTTTCATGTACCGTTTTCCATATTTTAGAATCTTTAGCATAAATCTCCAATAGTAAGATTACTTTGTTGAAGAAAACAAATATTTTTATAGTTCTGAGTATCTGCCACCATATTTCCCTTACGAATTATAAAGCGTAATTGTTATCTCTGCATGAGCACTGGGTGTTAGTTGAGATTTTTTTCTATGTAACTTTGTGTTCCTTTGGTGATTAGCTGGGTTGGACATTTTTCTATGAACACATTTACTATAGTCATAATTTGTTTTATGTAAATTGCTTCTTTATGCTCCTTGGATATTTGTATATAAGGCCCTTTCTTTATTTTTTCTTAGCTGAATCAGATCTTAGTTGCAACATATAGGCTGAGTCGCCCCATGACAGAATCTTAGTTCCATTACGGGAACTGAGGGATCAGACTCATGTCCCCTGCATTGGATGACAGAGTCTTAACTGGTTCATCAGAGAAGTCCAGCCCTGTGCTTATTTTTAAACTATCATTTTGCATGTACTCTTTTTGAAATATTTCCTCCTCAAGACTTTTTAGGAAGGAGGCAGAGTATAAATAAATAAAAAGACAATAATCTTTTATCTCCCTTATTTGTTGTCAGTATTTCTTCCCATTTGCCCCTTTTCAGTCTTTTTGTTAAATGCAGAAAATGTAATTTCTCTGTAGTCAAACCTGCTAATCTTTCATTTGTGATTTCATCGATGATTCCAGGTTTAAAAAAGACATTTTCCCTCCAGAGGTTTGTTGAATGTTTCTTTTCTAGTTTCTTTATGGCGAAAACCACCACAATATTGTAAAGTAATTAGCCTCCAATTAAAATAAATTAATTAATTTTTTTTAAGTATGTAGCTGTTTAATCCCTGTAAAATTTCTCTGTAAAAACTCCTGCTGGTCTGAAAAAAGGGGATAATCTCAAAGCACAGGTTTCTCAAACTCAACGGTTTCCTTCCCTGGTTTCCTGGGGCCTCTGCCTGGGGCCATCTGTCTGAAGGAGGGAGCACTCAACACAGAATCAGCACTTGCCTCTTGAGCTAAACCCTCCTCCAAAGGGGCAGCACAGGGCAGTGGAAAAGCAAGAATAGGAACCTGAGTCTGACACCTGGCTGTGTGTGTGGACCCTCAGCCTCCCCTCTCTGCCAAGCAGGGCAAAGTATGCCTGACTGACAGGGCAGTTGTGAGGGTGATAGGAGATGAAGTTGCGAAAGTTCTAGAACACTACGTGGCCCATCGCAGATCTCTGGGTCCTGCCTTCGCACTGACTTGGCTTCTGGGTCCCACTTTCTGCCCGGAGGTGACCCCAAGCCTCCCACACCACACAGCACAGGCAGGCCTGCCAGAGCATTTAAGAGTATTTACTTTCTTGGGTGAGAAAACTGAGGCTTAGAAAGGTCAAGTGGTAGCACAACTGATACTCTTGACTGCTCTGATGCACTGTATCCTCCCGCATCACTTTGCCTCACTGCACCTCAGCTTCCTCAGATGTGAAATGAAACTAATCGTCCTCATTAGTCTCCATTGCTGCAGGGTTCTTTGATGATCAAATAAAAGGTTCCGAAAAAGTCCACGGAAAAATCCAGAGGCAAGGTAGAGTCCCCTTGGGCCGCTCAGTCCACCCTCCCCCGCCTGGGACACAGACGAAGCCTTGTGTTAGCTCTGCGAGGCTCCTGCCTCCTCACCCCGCTCCCCAGGAAAACCACGCGGAGACTCTGTGAAGGCCCCTTGTGCCCGCGGCTCACCAGGCAGGAAGCCCGGGGTTTGGCGGAGGCCCCAGGAAGCAGAGCCCGGAGGTGGCTGCACTCCGGCCCAGCTGTATTCAGCTTGAAGCAACTTCTGATGTCTCAGAGGGCCAGAGCGGGGAGAGACTTGGGGGCGGGGCGGGGGGGGGGTGTCCCTGGGGCCACGCCCATTTCACAGATGTGGAAGTTGAGCCTCAAAGGGAGGAACTAGTTAGTGGCAGTGTCGGAACTTGGTTGGGGGAACCTGGTTCCCAAATCCAGTGCCCTTTCCACTTGTCCTCTACTGCAGCCGTGGCCTCCTAGGGAAGGACTCCTCCAGTCCTTCTGAAAAATTCTTTGTTATATGGTGAAACCTGAGCAAAACTGCATGACGCTGGGACAGCACAGCAAAGCACTGACAGCAAGATGCCCTCCCTCAGGAGGGAGTTTCCTGGGAACAGAATTTTCCAGAAAGGCAAAGAAACATTTTAAGCCAGAGCGTGGCTTTACTGGAGCAGCTGCGAGAATGTTGAGGCAGTGGCTGGAGGCAGGCAAAGGTGGTGTGGAAATTTGACACCATCACCCCACCCTGGCAGCTTAGCATTTAAAAATAAAGTTGCTTTCTCTTTTAGTAATTTAAAAAACAAACAAAAAACCCAACGAAGCCATATCACACCTCCCAAGGTTTGAGAGGCTAGCGATGGTTCTCAACCCTGGCTGCATTATTATTATTTTTCTATTTTATGGTGAGGAAAATGCAGGTCAACGAAGCAAATAGTCCGTATAAGGTTACAGATGGAGGAAGTGGAATGTGCCAGGTGCACTGGACTTTTCCTCCACACTGTTAGGGTTCTGCTAACAGGACGGGTGGCCCCGGAGCAGGCAGGCCCTGGCTGGGGGCCAAGCCTAAAGCCCTCTCCTGGAGAAGGCCTGGCTGGCAATCGCAGAGGCCATCTGTGAAGGGCTGTCTGGTCTCCAATTCCTGGATCCTGAAGAGGGGTGAGAGGGGATGTTACGATCGAAGTGTCTGCTGAGTTCTGAAGATAACAGGCATCAGTTCCCAGAGTCACTGCAGCAAAATGCAAATTAAAAAGAGATATTTTATAAACTTTGCAAATCTTACAGTTCTTCTTGTGGTTGAGAGTCAGGTTCTTGGAGATGAACGAGGAGAATTTGGCGAAAAGAATTTGTTGACTGAACGTTATGCTCCTCTCCTTTCAAGGAAAAGGACTGGAAGGTTCCTGCCTCTCAGATCAACCAATAGGAGGGCTTTGTCAGAGCTTCTTGGGGAGGTGAGGATGGGATCCCCACATGTTGGGGCAGGGGAAATGATGCCTGACTGCCCCCTGAAACCTGAAGAGCCAGGGCTGCTCAGTGAACGAGCTGAAGGAGAGGGGGCTGAGTTGAGGTTAACCTAAAGTGGCTGAGTCTTCTGGGAGAAAGAATGTGTGGATGTATCCCATGGGACACTGGATTTCTTTCTTCTTTATTTATTATTTATTTCTTCTTTTGTGTGTGTGTGTGACTATATTCAGAAACAGGGTCTTTGGAGATAAATCAACTTAAGACAAAGTCATGATGGAGTAGGGCAGGCCCTAAATCTGAGAGACACAGAGACTCAAGGACACAGGGGTCAAGGGAGAGGGCCACAGCTGATGAAGGCAGAGATCGGAGAGTTTCTGTCACAAGCCAAGGAGTTCTGGTGACTGACAGAAACTGGGAAGAAACAAGCAAGGATTCTTGCCTAGAGCCTTAGAAGGGAGCCGCTGTTACCTGATTTCAGAATTCTAACCTTCAATACTGTGAGAGAATAAATTCCTATTGTTTTAAGCTACCTGGTTTGCAGTAATTTGTTATGCAGCCCAAGGAAACAAATGCAGGGTTCAGGTGGGCTCCTGTGAGGCTCTGTCTAATAAGGCTGCCCAGAGAACTAACGCTGACACCATCAGAACTGCGGAGCCCTGCTGGCCCCTTTCCTCTCCTCCTTGTCTCCCTGCCCATCTCCAGTGAGGTCCGAAATAATAGCCAAAGAGATAGAGAAGAAGTAAAGGAGAAAGAGGAAGCCAGTCCCCTATTCAGATGGCTGGCAGATAGCCAGGGGAGGGGAACTGTAATTCGGAATTAAATTCATGGGCTATTTCATGGGACCAGACAATCTAAGTATCTAATTAATAATTAAAGCTGCATTTTGTGAGTCTTTACTATCTAAAAATGAACACAAGGGTCACAGGACAGAACTTCTCCCATCAAATAAAAGCAAAAATAAAGGTGCCTTGTAATTTCAGCTCTGGGTCACGTCTGCTCAGTGTAACAGATCCATTGAAAGCAGGAGAGGAAAGGAAGGGTGGCTCCCAGGGTTCCCCGGCAGGCAAGGGTCATCTCACCTAATCCTCAGGGGAACCAGGAAGCAGACCCTGGGTCCTCATTCCACGGATAGGGAACTGAGGTTCAGAGAGATCAAGTGACTTGCCTAAGATCACAAAGTAGGTGGCAAAGGGAAGACATGGACCCAGGTCCACCTGACTCCACAGCTCGGGTCCTGCCTCTGCTGCGCCTTTCCTCGTGAGGTTCTGAGGGGTGTCCCCTAAGTGCCACGCCTCCTCCACAGAGCCCACGGATCCTCCGCTGCTGCTCAGGATGCTTCTCACTTGCTGAGCTTAGCTGAATTGCAGAAAGTGAAGACCATGAGGGACTTGCGCACTCATTTCTCCTCCCTTCCAGTAGCAATCTTTCTCTTTGGTCTCAGTTCCTGTTGTTTCTAAAATGAAGCAACAAATGATGGAGAAAAGGGGCTTACCACGTCTGGGGGAATTAGAGCCTGGCTGCAGGTCAAGACAGCCAGGAGATGTTGGAATGCTCTTGTTCTCCAAATTGAAATGGTCTCATCTGCCAACAGGCTGCTCTCTGCTGGAATGTGGAGCTGACTCTGAGGAAGGCTGGTGGTGGGGGGAGAGCAGGAGGGAAGGAAAGGGGCTCGGTCAGGGCATCGACCAGGACCCAGAGTGATGGCTAGTGCCCTCCATTCAGGGGCAGGCCACAGGGAAATGCAGCCCTCATATCCCAGTCTTTAGGGAACAGATTCATATTTTCAAAACAAACGTTATGGCAGAAGTGACTGAACATCACAGGGTTGCTATGAAGGTTAAGTGAACTGGTGCCTGTAAGGCCCTGACTGTGAGTTGCTGATGGTCTGTGGTCAATCGGTGTCAGTGATTATCATTAACTATGGTAGAGGATCGTTGCTGGGATCGTATTTGCTTATAGATGTAATGTCCTTAAAACAGTGCTTGGAATGCAGTTAAAAAAAAAGCTACCATTTTCATCAAATCTAATACATACTTTTTTATTGTGGTAAAATACACAGGGGGCTTCCCTTGTGGCTCAGCAGTAAAGAATCCGCCTGCCAATGCAGGAGATGCGGGTTCCATACCTAGGTCTGGAAGATCCCCTGGAAAAGGAAATGGCAACCCACTTCAGTATTCTTGCCTAAGAAATTCCATGGACAGAGGAGTCTGGTGGGTTACATCCATAGGGTGACAAAAGAGTCAGACAGGACTTAGCAGCTAAAAAGACAACAAAATACACATAACTAAAATTTACCACATTAGTCATTTAAAAATGTACCAATCCAATGGCATTTAGTCCATTTACTGTGTGTGCAGCCTTCATATGATTTATTTCTAGAACATCTTCATCACCCCAAAGGGAACCCCATATGTATTAAGCAGTCATTCCCCATTCCTCACTCCTCTGGCCCCTGGAGGATGTACATTTGCCCCATGCATCTCTGAGATGGAGCTGTACTTATAATCAAAAGCATCTTATGGGGAGTTACCTGGTTGCCTAGTGGTTAGGATTCTGGGCTTTCACTGGGTTCAATCCCTGGTTGGGGAACCGAGATCCTTCAAGTGGTGCAAAATGGCCAAAAAAAAGAGCATTTTATAATCACTTTCTTGGGCGGCAGTCCCACAGTGTTGTCACTTCTTGCATGAGCATAAAATTGGCTATCACTCATCAGTAGAGTTATGTGCATTCTTAAAATTTTACTTCTTGAATTTAACTGCCATTCAAACTGCCTTCAAGAATGAAGCTGTAGCAAAGGAGCAAAAAGTTGTTAAGTATGAAGACATGTAACAGAGTAGCAGGACATAAATTTGATATTAATGAAACCTATATTCATCATCAGAGGAATCACCATTCTGTGCTTCTTCCAAAACCAAAAACCAAGTGCTTTATGAGACAGGAAAGGCAGATACAAATAGATAAATCTGTGTTATATTTTGTTAATGACATCTGAAAAGATGGCCTGTCACATTTGAAGCAAGGCAACTTACAGCTGGGGATGTTATGAAATCCTTGACATTGCTAATAAAAATTTCAAAGTCATGGGAGGTTGGTGTGACTGGTTCATATGTCATGTGGGACAATTATTAAGGTGACCTGTCTCAGTTTAATGGCAGTATTACTTTTTTTGATGGTACAGTGTGTCTTACAAATGATGACATCTTAAAATGGTCATACAGTATTATCATCATCACATTGCTTTATTTTCATTTACTTGTATGTTTCCACCACTAGACTGTCATTACATTGAAGAAAAGTCATTTGTCTTGCTCATACTGAAGCCTCAATGCTTGCCCAGTGTCTGGTATGCAGTAAGAACCAACAGATGATGTAGGATGAACAAAACTCATTTGAGAGATTAATTAATTAGTATTCAGTTCAGTTCAGTTGCTCAGTCGTGTCCGACTCTTTACGACCCCATGAATCGCAGCACAACAGGCCTCCCTGTCCATCACCAACTCCCAGAGTTCACTCAGACTCACGTCCATTGAGTCAGTGATGCCATCCAGCCATCTCGTCCTCTGTCGTCCCCTTCTCCTCCTGCCCCCAGTTCCTCCCAGCATGCCCAGCTTTAAGGTAGTTGTGAAAATTAAACGGAAAAACAGCTTTAAAAAATCCTGCCTTGGGAATTCCCTGGTGGTCCAGTGGTTAAGACTCCATGTTCCCAATGCAGGGAGTATCAGTTCAATCCCTGTTCTGGGAACGAATATTCTGCATGCTCCACAGCATGGCCAAACTACATAAATAAAGAGATGTTATCTTATTAAAAAATCCTATCTTGTCCTGTGCTCAATAAGAACTTACTTGTTGGTGGTAGTTTTGTACCACGTAGGATTGTGTTTGGCTAAAGTAATAGAACACCCAAAAATGCTTTCAAATGGTGGTGTTGGAGAAGACTCTTGAGAGTACCTTGGGCAGCAAGGAGATCAAACCAGTCAATCCTAAAGGAAATCAACCCTGAATATTCATTGGAAAGACTGATGCTGAAGCTGAAACTCCAATACTTTGGTCACCTGATGTGAAGAGCTGACTCAATGGAAAGATCCTGATGCTGGGAAAGATTGAGGGCAGGAGGAGAAGGGGGTGAAAGAGGATGAAATGGTTGGATGGCATCACCAACTCAATGGACTTGAGTTTGAGCAAACTCTGGGAGATAGTGAAGGACAGGGAAGCCTGGTGGGCTGCAGTCCACAGGGTTGCAAAGAGTTGGACACAACTTAGTGACTGAATATCAACAAACAAGATGGAAGTTAACTAACCCTGCAGATAAACAAAATGTGAAAGTAAACAGCCCAGGGATTGTAGTAAATCTCCATGATCATCAGCGTCTTAGGTTCCTTTGGTCATGTTGCTTTGCCATCCTCAAATATGGCATCCACCTTACGGCCCAAAACAGCTGCTTGAGCTCCAGCCATCGTGTTCACATTCCAGCTGGCAGGACATAGGAAAGGAAGTAAGAAAAAGGGAATCTCTCCTTTTATGAATACTTCTTAAAAGTTGTAAATGACACTCTGCTTATAAACTGGCTAGAATCTGACTACATCTAATCACATGGAAAGTGGGAAATACAGGTTTCCATCAAGGCAGCCATGTGCCCTGCTAAAATTCAGAGGTTCCATTACTGAAGAAGGGGAAAATGAATGTTGAGGGACAAGTAGCAGGCTTTCCACACTTATTAAACTCCATGGTGCTGATTACAAGTGCAACATGGGGCTCCAACAAGTCTTGTTCCATGAAGGCAATGGAAGATTTTCAGGTGAAGCTGGGCAGGAGCTGAGCTGTGAGAGGTAAGTATGATTTAAATGATCAGAAAGCACGAGTAAGAGCGTTTCCAGCAAGTAAATGACCAAACAAAGGCCCGAAGGCAGGCGTCCCTATGGATTAAAAGAGACACCATAATAGGTGTCCCTATGGGTTAACAGAGCTGTCTTGGCCAAAAGTGACTTTGTGTCAGGAGGCTAGCTAGTTGAGTCCCAACCCTAGGAGCAAGGGGTCAACCCTGAGTTGACTGTGTAACCAGCGTGGGGTCACTCAACTCCCGGATCCTTGGTTTCCTCCTCTTTAATGTATGTACAGAGTGAACCTTGTAGTGAGGAATCAGTGAAACGCAGCAGGAGGAAGCCCTCTGTAAACTGTAGGTTCCTGGACACTTTAATGGTCAAAACACAGCTGCTGTCATCATGACGTGGGGCCAGTTGGATGGGGAACGGGAGGGGTCTGCACTCCACCCTCCAGGCAGCTGCCCATGTGTGATGCCCTTGTGTAGGTGGGGGATGTGGGTGGTGAGGGGGGGACATGTGGGCAGGCAGGAGGACAGGAGCCTCTGGTGGGGCACAGACAAGGCACACGGATGCTCCCAGGATGCAAGACAGTGATGGAGGATGGCCCTGAACTGCCCTAGGGCCTGTTCCCTTTTCTCTCCCCCACACAAGGAACAGAGTGAGTCAATACCCCGTGCTGACCCAGGGGCCAGTCATGGGCCTCCCATGCCCACTGCAGTCAAGCCAGTGAGGTTTCCAGGCTCCTGGGTTGGAGGCCAGCCCTCAGGCAGGCCCAGCCTGGGATCAGGGGTCTTGTCACATCCCTAAGGGAGCACCTGTGGCAGAAATCAGAGGCCACACAGCTGAGGCGAGGGTAGAGAGTGACGGGGGTGGGGGTGGCCTTGGTTCTGGTAGGGCTGTTGCTTTCCCATAGAGGGCTTGACAGGATAGAGCAGTGTCTTAGCTCTGGCTGCCATAGCAAAATACCAGGGACTGGGGCAACAGACATTATTCCTCAGAGTTCTGGAGGCTGTGAAGTCCAAGAGCCAGATGCTGGCTGGTTCCATTCCTGGGAATGGCTCTCTTCCTGGCTTGCAGAGCCACTTCTCACTGCGTCCTCACATGGCAGAGAGAAAGAGCTCTGGCCTCTCTTCCTCTTTTTGTAAGGGCATAATCCCATCCCCTTCTTGTAAGGGCCCACCCATATGACTCCACTTAAACCTACTAACCGGAGAAGGCAATGCGCCCCGCTCCAGTACTCTTGCCTGGAAAATCCCATGGACGGAGGAGCCTGGTAGGCTGCAGTCCATGGGGTCGCTAAGAGTCAGACAAGACTGAGTGACTTCACTTTCACTTTTCACTTTCATGCATTGGAGAAGGAAATGGCAACCCACTCCAGTGTTCTTGCCTGGAGAATCCCAGGGATGGGGGAGCCTGGTGGGCTGCCATCTATGGGGTCGCACAGAGTTGGACATGACTGAAGCAATTTAGCAGCAGCAGCAGCAGCACCAGCAAACCTACTACCTCCCCAAAGCCCCACCTCCAAATACTGGGGCCCTGGGGATTAGGGCTTCCACATGTGGATTTCAAGGGAGCACATACACTCAGTCCATAGTGAACACCCAACTCCACTTGGAACTTGGAAGCGTGTCCTGGCCCCTGTGGGCTCCTCTTCTGTCCCCATGCTTGGCTGTGCCTCCAGGGCATGTGTCATGGCTGACGAGTCACTGCTCTGGCCTGTAGAAGAGTGGGAGATATAATAGAGCTGGCATCTCTGGCTGGTGCACAAGGAGGGTCCCCCAGCAGAGACTGTCCAGGAGGAAGGAAGGGCAAACCGCAGCAGGGAGGTGGCCCTGGAGCCGAATCCAAAGGCCACCAGGGCTCCATTGCACTGAAGAAAACCGACTGGTGCCTTTTCTTTCCTTTTTCTTTTTTATTTTCATGAGATTGCTACGAAGTGGATGACAGAGCCCATGCAGAGGGGAGCAATGAATGCGGAGGGGTGGGCCATGGAGGGTCAGAGAGATGGTCAGAGGGTGACAGAATGGGACAGGGTGAGACAGTAGCGAATGTTGTGAAGCCATCAGGAGAGATGGGGACAGGCGGAGGCACAGGAAAACAGGGACAGGAAACAGGGACAAAGTGACAGAGATCCAGAGAGAGACAGGGGGATGTGGGGTCAGTTAGATACAGCAAGCACCTAAGGCAGCTGGGCTGGGACAGGAAAGAAGGCCTGAAGGGGGAAGGGGCCTGGAGGGGAGGGCTGGGTGGTGGGCAGACAGGTCCTTCTCCGTGCCCCTCACCCCGTCCAGCACTGTGCAGCTCATCGGGCATCAGGGTCCCTCCTCAGTCCCACCAGGCTCTCCTCTCTGCTCTGGTCCAAGCCCTCACCTCCAAATAAGGAGGTCAGGCTTAAAGGGGGAGATTTGAGGACCCTGCGGCCCAAGGGGCTGGTCTGATGGATACGGTGTGGCCAGGCCTAGAGGCTGGGGGTGGGGATATGGCCTGGGAAACCCCCTTAGCCCCAGGGCCCACGGGACAACCACAGGGCATCACCAGCACTTTATTCCTTTCCCAGTCTCTGTGTTGCTCTTGGGAGCCAGAAGAAATCAAGGGCTGGAAGGGGAGATGAAGAGAAAAAGTCACACATTCGCATCATTGGCTATGAGTTGTCGTCCCTTCCGGAGAGTTGGTCTTCCTGGACCAGATGGCCGTGAGTCATGCCCGTTCCCAGCTCCATGGTCAGACCCTTCCCTGACAGCACGTCCCAGCAGACCAGGACTCGGTCTGACCCGGGTCGTGGGGTGAGGAGGCTGCTTTCCTAGAACCACACTTCTAGTAACTTCTCCCAGAAACCACTGGGGAGCCCCAGACTATAGAAGTTTCATTCAGATCCCAAGACCAGGCTTGGCCAGAAGTGACCTGCAGGTCAGGGAGCAGCCTGTGTACAGGGGGGAGAGCCGGAAGTCAGGGAATGACAGAGACCAGGCAGGGAAACCAACCCCAGGAGCCAGAGGGTGTGGAGGGAAGGAAAGTGACATCATTCCCAAGCACCAGGGGCAGGAGGAGGGCAGGGCCCGCCTGTCCCACTCTGCCCTGGGCTCCCCCAGCGTAATGTCCTCAGATCGGTCAGAGTGCAGAGCATGGGCCTTGGTAGCGGCTCTGAGATGTCATTATAGATAATGTAGAGACTGCTGGCAGTACCTCAGAAAAGAGCCCTTAAGAAAGGTGAAGATAACGTGTTATTCTCCATAACTGAAAATGGCTATGAGAGGGAAAGAAAGTGAAGTTGCTCAGTCGTGTCCCACCCTTTGCAACCCCATGGACTGTAGCCTACGAGGTTCCTCCATCCATGGAATTTTCCAGGCAAGAGTACTGGAGTGGGTTGCATTTCCTTCTCCAATGAGAGGGGCCTAACTGCATTTGAGATTGGACAGTCAACCCTCTCAGTGCACAGAGAGGGTCAGCAACTTGCCCAAGGCCACATAGCCAGACATCTTTAGACACTGATCATTATTCTTCCACCTCTTGACAGTGTCCCGTGTCTAACTTGGCTGCGTCTTTTAGGTCTTTTATCTCCGTGGAGCACACAACAACCCTGAGATGTAGGTAGGATTATTCCCATTTTACCATGAGGGAAACTGAGGCCCGGTGGGTAACTTGCCCAGGGTCCCGAGGCTCATTCAGGCACCAGAACTAAGAGCACCCTGGACTCTTGGCACAGGGCTCTTTCCCTCTCTGCTGTGAGAAGACAGTTTGTATTCCAAGGTGGTATTGGGGGGCCGCCTCTGTCACACTGACCACTCATCTTCCCTTCCAAGCTTCTACCTCAAGCAAGCCCTTCCTGTGTTGGTAGAGAAAGCAAGCCCACGCTCCACATCCCTGACCACACGGGTCCATCCCAGGCTAAGTCATTTGTTTGATGGAGCCTTGTTTCCCCAGGGCTACTCTTTTTAATCCACCCATCTTCCTCACCCTCTGTCCCGCCCACCCCAGTTCCTCGGTGTGGGTGAGTGTGTCAGCCACTAATCCGGGCAGGAGGCTTGGGGGCAGTCGTAGCACAGTGACACACCCTCTGATGTGGGACGAGGATATTTTAAATCTGAGTTATCCTTCAGAGTCAGGAACATGTGGTTTCCAGAACCAGGAGGACACTGGTTTCCCAAAGAGGGGAGGGGAAGCAAGGAAAAAGTGTTGAAAGGGTGGGGGAGGTGGGTGGGGTGGGGACAAGACCTACTGAGGGCTGGCCTGGGAAGAATGCCGTCTGCAGACGAGAGGGTCAGTCCTCCTTGATCCTGGAAGCCTCTCCTTCTTGTCCTCTGGGGACCCTTGCTCCCAGCACACTTCCTGCAGCCTCAGCAACATGTTTCTATTTTTTCCTATCTCCTTGGTGCAGCTCATTCCACTGCACCAGCGTGAGCCTGTGTGCCAAATGCCTCCCCTCGCTCTGGTGAAGAGAGTGTGTGAGGGAGGGAAGAGTGGTCACATTTGCCTCGGCCCCTGTGCCCCTGGGCAGGGGGGAGGCTGGGGGAGAGGACGGCAGAGCCCTGAACTCATCAACCAATTGTGAACATGCCAGTTTGGGTTTGGTCCAGCATGCATGCCAGCCATTCCCTGCACGTGGCCAGCTGGGCCAGGTCCCTGGCACAGGGAGCAACCCCCACACCCTGCCCAGAGAAGCAGGGTGCCCAGAGGAGGGGCCACAGGTTGCTCGTGAGCAGCTAGAGAGACAGAGAAGGCATGGCTGGCCACCCTCTCCTGTGACACAGCCTCTAGTTTTCGTGGAAAAGACAGAGGGAAATGCCTTCTGTTCTGAGGTATGGCAAGATGAAGAGGGCTCTGCTTTTGGGGGGTTCCAGACCAGGCTGGAGACTGTGAATTTGTGACTCAGTGGCTTTGAGGGAAAGATTTCCAACCCTCTTCCCAGGAAGATGTCTGATTGGCCAGCTAGCCACCATTCCGTATAGAGTTACCTACTGGGTGAACCATGTGAGGAGAGGCCAGACTCCCTCCCGCCTCCAGCCTTTCTGGTTGCCTCTGGCTGGGGCCCCAACCCCTAGTCTTATCCACTGCAGCAGGTCAGGGAGATAGTTTTGCTGAGCACGTGGCGTGAACCATAACACCTTTATGCGGAAAGAACTATCTGGGGTCACTTTCTTCCAAGGGAGAAATACCCTCTGGGAGAGGCAGGTCCCAACAATCCGGGGGATAAAGGTCAGTGGGAAAGCACAGAAGTAAGCCATGATGACAGTCTGAAGTGACACATCTGTTACTGGACAGGGTGTTTGTTCTGGCGCTTGTGAGGGCCCTCCCTCAGTGCTGGGGTCAGGAAAGTTCTTTGGAGAACAAGGACACCTCAGCTGATGCCTGCAGAAAGGTAGTTAAGTGAGATGGTGGCTATTGGAAAGAGCCTTCCAGGTTGTGGGGACAGCAGGGGCCAAGTCTTTGAGGCAAGAGTAATGATGGTACTTTCCAGAGAAGACTCCGCGAGCAGGTGGTAAAGAGGGAGGGGCCACCGAGACAAGCAGAAGCCACTCGAAAAAGGCCTGCTTGTTTTGTATTTTTATACCTGTCTTCAGTCTTCAGTCAGAATTTTCCTCAGCTTCCAACTCCAGCAGGAAACCCAGTGGGAAATAGTCACTTCCTGCCCTTAAATAGGAGAAAACAAAACCCCAGCTATTTCTGCTTCACCCCAAATGTCAAAGTCGACTCCTGCGGTTGGGGTGTACAGGATACCTGACTTTCTCTTTTACAAACAGTGCTTATCGCTTTTCCATTTATAAAGGTCTATGTATTCAACATAGAAAACTAAAAAGAAGAAAATGAAGTCATGTATAATCCTTTCATCTGGAGCTTTTTGACATCAACCTTTTGCATTTTTCCTTCTGTCTTTTTTGTTGTTACATAGTTGAATTAAAACTATATATACAATTTTATTACCTGCCTTGTTCCTTTAACATAAGTATGTTCCCATGTTGTTAAAAAAGCCTCATTTTTAACCTCCCTGGTAATTTTGTGTGTGAATGACTTCCTTACTTTACTGTATGTTTGAGCTTTTTATTTTGTAATTTTCTTGCTTCTAATTGTGGCCTTTTCTTTCATGCCTAAAGAAATTCCTTTAGCATGTGTTGTAAAGCTGGTTTGGTGGTACTGAATTCCTTCAGCTTTTGCTTGTCTCTAAAGCTTATGATTTCCCCTTGAAATCGGAACAAGAGACTTGATGGGTATTTTCATCACTTTAAATATATCATGCCACTCCCTTCTGGCCTGCAGAGTTTCTGCTGAAAAAAATCAGCTAATGACCTTAAAGAGATTCCCTTGTATGTTATTTATTGCTTTTCCCTTGCTGCTTTTGATATTCTCTCTCTGTCTTTAGTTTCTGTCATTTTGATCACAGTGTGTATTGATATGTTCCTCTTTAGCTTTATTCTGTATGGGACTCTCTGCACTTCCTGTTTCCTTTCCCAGGTTAGGAAAGTTTTCAACCATTAGGTCTTCAAATATGTTCTCATGCTCTTTCTGTCTCCTCCTCTCCTCCTTCTGGGACCCCTATAAGGTGGACATTAGTGTGCTTGATGTTGTCCCAAAGGTCTCTTGAACTGTCCTCATTTCTTTTCATTCTTTTTTCTGTTCAGTGGCAGTGATTTCCATTATTCTGTCTTTCAGCTCACTGATCCATTTTTCTATATCATTTAATCTACCATTGACTCCTTCTAGAAGCGGCTGTGGGCTCAGGAAGTTTTATGTTTTTTGTTTTAATATTGGATTTGGGCTTCCCTGGTGGCTCAGACGGTAAAGAATCTGCCTGCAATATGGGAGACCTTGGTTTGATCCCTGGGTCAGGGAGATTCCCTGGAGAAGGGAATGGTTACCCATTCCAGTATTCTTGCCTGGAGAATTCCATGGGACAGAGGAGTCCAGTGGGCTACAGTCCATGGTGCTGCAAAGAGTCAGACACGACTGAGAGACTAACACTTTTTCACTATTATAGTTGATTTATGGAGTTCACAGGGAGCTCAGTGGTAAAGAATCCACTTGCCAATGCAGGAGACGCAGGAGACTAGGATTCGATCCCTGGGTCTGGAAGATCCTCTGGAGGAGGAAATGGCAATCCACTCCAGTATCCTTGCCTGGAGAATTCCATGGACAGAGGAGCCTGGTGGGCTATAGTCCATAGGGTCACAAACACGACAGAGCACGCACCCATATTTGATTTACCATATTGTGTTAGTTTCAGGTATACAGCAAAATGATTCAGTCATACATACACTTCTATCCATCCTTTTTCAGACTCTTTCCCAAACTCCTAATTTATCCCTCTTCCTCAAACCCTTTGGTAAGTATGTTTTCTACGTCTATGAGTGTGTATTGTAAATAAATTCATTTGTATCATTTTTAGGTTCTACAGATAAGTGATATCATATGATATTTGTCTGTCTCTGACTGAATTACTTCACTTAGTATAAGTCTTTAGGCAGCCTGTTGCTGATGGGTGGGGCTGTGTGCCCACCAGTTAGTTGTTTGGCCTGAGGCCCCATCACTGGCCCCTGCAGGCGGCTGGGCGGGGCAGGTCTGGGCATTAACGAGGAGAGGGAGGAGCCTCCGCAATGGCGCCTGCCTGCCTTGGCTTCCCGCGGTAGAAGCTTCCCGGGATGCACTGCTGCCCTAGCCACCTCTCCAGGAGACTCTCCAAGACCAGCAGGTAGGTCTGGCCCAAGCACCTATCAAATGACTGCTTTTATCCTGGGACGTGAGGCATTTGGTGTGCATTTCCCTCAGGCCCCTGGGCTCCTGAAATCAAGCTCTGCTGGCCTTCAAAGCCTAATGCCCTGGGGGCTCGTCTTCCCCGTGCTGGGGAGCCCCATGGGCTCAGAACTGTCATTCCTGTGGGGAGCCCTTGCAGAAGTGGGGAATGTCCTGTCCTGGGACTTGCAGGAGTCCTTAGGAGAGATGACCAAGTGAGGGTCCTTGGCTTCGTGCATGAAAGAAGTCAAGAGAGAGCCAGAGACAAGCAAAAGCAAGTTTACTTAGAAGGATGCATAGGCAGAATTTGGACTGGCTCAGAAAGTGAGAGTGGCCCCAGAGCACGGGGTCCTTGTTTTTTATGGACTGTGTAACTTCATATGCCAAAAGAGTGGGAGGAATATTCTTGTTATTTCAGGGAAAGGTGGAGATTTCCCAGGATTTGGGCCACTGCCCACTTTTTGACCTTTTATGGTTCCTCTTGGAACTGTTGTGGCATAAAGGGGAGTGATTGTAGTATTACAATAAAGGTATGATGAGCTAAAAGTCAATGACCCAACTGTTCTAGAAGCCACCTTGGTTTCAGCTGGTTCCAGCCAGTCTTTATTGGATCCCAACACTGGACCTCCTCTTCATTTATCTAGCACCTGTGTCCTGCTGCTTTCCCTCCTGTCTCATTCTCCCTGCAGAGATTTTATTCCCATATTCTTATGGGAAGCAGAAAGGCAACGGACCGTTGTCTGTACCCACTTCAGGGCTGAGCAGGGCGGTTGACTCTGCCTGTCCGGGAGTAAAACCCTCTGGATGCCTAGCCTAGGGAGTCCCAGGGGCAGGACAGCTCCTTGTTTCGAGTTGGAGAGTGGTATGGGCTGGAATCCTTGCAGCGCCATCATTTTGACATGAAACTGTTGTAACCTGGAAGACATCAACTTCACCCAGAGGTTAAAGAGGCAGGGGGAAGAGGAGGAGTAGGAACGACCATGACTGGGCCCAGGAGGGGCAGGAACCACATAAAGCTAGGGAGGGCACTCGTAATGTGGACCTGATGGCATTAGGGTCTGACCCCTGGTTGTAGGGTGTAACTATGATGTTTGTTCATAAATCTTTTTGCTGTCCATCTCCATCTGGGCTGAATTATTGACATGTGTACAGGAGGTTTTGTTTATGACTGCACACACATCACCCTGGTCAGCCAGCAAGTAATCCAAGGCCAATCTATTGTCCATAACCACATTTGCCAGTGAGTTTAAAGAGGGCAAAAGTCTATTTAGGGCATTTCCAGTGGTCAGGCTAGGCTCTCTAAAGTGTTGGTTAGATTTCCTAGGGTTACCTCACAATAGGTAAAGCCTCTCCATGGAGCTGCCAATCCGCTCTGCCAGTCCTGTTCCTGCCAGTATTGATCCAGTGACCCTCCTGGGCTGGTATTGAGTATTACTATGTACTGTGACTGTGAATGGGACCAACTGTCCTAGTGTACGGGCTCTCTTGTGCCATACATTATTAATAAAAGGATGAGCAATTACACAGGGGCCAAATTTCCTCTGGGATGCCCTTGTTTGGGCCCTCATTCTGGGGAGTGCCACATATGCAGGCATATCCTGAAGGTGCAATAAGAGATCTGGGAACAGAAGACTTTAATAAGCAAGCAGCCATCCAGATCAGAAGGGACAGGTCATGAACTCAATGAGGGGACAAGGGCCCAATAGTATATTGAAAAGAGTTAAGTCTGGGAGTATTCCGCATCCTTTGGCTTGGATGAGATGGTGGGTACAAAAGGGCTTTACCCACCCCTTCCATAAAGTCCAACAATTTTTAGTCCAATCCATCCCTGTCCTGTGGGCACCCTGGGCCTGGGCCTCACTGTGAGCACACAGAATGGAGGCATTCATGAGGATGCAGCTTGGGTCTGGGTTCCAAAACATTGTGGTCATCTTACCATCCGGCAGCCAGGGATTGTTCCAAAGAGGCTCACCACAGCCTAGAGAGCCGTAAGTGTAGTGGCATCAGAAGCATGACTGGTTTTCTGGATGACAAAAGTAGCCGTGATTAATGGAAAAGTTATGTCATATTTTTAAAAAAGAGTTAAATGTGGCAAGGTATCAGGCCTGATGGAAGTATCGCCCATTGAGCTCATATTGGTATATGTGTGTGTGTGAGGGGGGAGGGTTGTTTCCATGTGTTTGAACTGGTAAAGCTCGTCTATAAAAATTTTTTTTGGAGTAGTACAATGTTATATTAGTTTCAGTGTACAGCAAAGTGATTCAGTCCTATGTATACATATATTCATTCTTTTTCTTTTTTTTTTCCTGGTAGGTAAACTTGAATTTATTAAATGTCAAAAACATTTGATTTTTTCAACCATTTAAAAATGCATAACTTTAGTTCACAGACCATACAAAAGCAGGCGGGAGACCAGTTTGCCAAACCCTGGTTCACATCATAGAATAGCATATAAACATGCTTTTTATGGGACTTTCCTGGCAGCCAAGTGGGTTCAATCCCTGGTTGGGGAACTAAGATCCTACATGTCTTGTGGCAAGCATCCCTCCCCCCACGGTTTATTTTAAAAAGGTGCTGCCTTCAGGTACAAGGATGACACATACGTGTACTTCCTATAACAGTAGGAGTAAGAGCTGCTAGTTATAGGGAACAATAAGACAATAAAATTTTAAAAAGCCAGTTCCTAATTTACTAGCTGTACTTCTAAGTACTTGGTAGCTAGAGAACATTTCTATCATTGGACAGGCCCATGTCCTAACTGACGGGAGTATTTATTCAGTACGTCATCACAAACCATATAATACAATAACAGTTCCAACGTTTCATATTTATTACTGAGCCTCAGACTGATAGTGAGGAAATAGCATCAGGAGCCAAGCATTACAGTAGTGATGTTCTCATTGTGATTTGGCTGCTTAAAAAAGTGGTCTTAACATGTGTGCCACACATGTTAAGACCACTTCTTATAGACCCAGCTTGCTTCTTATAGACCCAGCTTGGTTCTTCTCCAATGTCTTCTCTTGGAGTTGTACCTGATTTTATTGCCAGTTTTCATTCGAATCCATTGAGGAATGGGACGATTCTGCTTTTGTTTCTTGGCCAGGAATCGCTTGATCCTGAAAGTCTTGTGAGAAGACATGGTGAGAAGAGAACTCAACTGCACATAGGATGGCGGAGAAGAGAAAAGAGCTCATTCTTTTTCTGATTCTTTACCCATCTAAATTATTATAGAATATTGAGTTCCCTATGCTATATAGTCGGAGAAGGCAATGGCACCCCACTCCAGTACTCTTGCCTGGAAAATCCCATGGACGGAGGAGCCTGGTAGGCTGCAGTCCATGGGGTTGCAAAGAGTCGGACACGACTGAGCGACTTCACTTTGACTTTCCACTTTCATGCATTGGAGAAGGAAATGGCAACCCACTCCAGTGTTCTTGCCTGGAGAATCCCAGGGACGGGGGAGCCTGGTGGGCTGCCATCTATGGGGTCGCACAGAGTCGGACATGACTGAAGCAACTTAGCAGCAGCAGCAGCAGCATGCTATATAGTAGGTCCTTGTTTGTTATCTGTTTTATATATAGTAATGAGTATATGGTAATATCAAGTTCCTAATTTATCCCTCCCTGCTCCTGACATTTCCCCTTTGGCACCCACTGATTTGTTTTTGAAATCTGTGAGTCTGTGGTAAAGCTCTTGTGGTAGGTACCTATTTGTATCTGTAATGACGATTGTAAGTCAGGGTTTTCATGGCAGATCCAACAATTAACTAGTTTTTCTCCCTGGTGACTATTTTAGATATGTTTAATAAAGCATTTTTTCCCCATTCCTCCTGGGTTGAGACCATTGTCAGAAGTTCTACTAGGAGTATTATGGCTTTTGACATTGTATTACTATATTTTTTCTTTCAGACCCAGCAAAGAAGATGTTTATCAGGGTAAGGGGATTCTGAAAAGTGGCAGAATAAGAGCATGATTGTCAGAAATGCCAGGTTGACTAGACCAAGCCATCTTGGCCACATGAAGTCACTTACTGGTTCTCTTGAATAGGTATCTGTCTTCCACGGGCTCACAGGAGTAGGGCTCCTCTGGTTGCTATTGGGACTTACACAGATTTTATTCTAGACAGACATACCCAACTAGTGACTCTCATAGCTTGACAGCAGTTGGATTGCTTAGTTATGCTTGACACGGTCCCTTCCATTGTGGCTGTAGCTGGTCCTCAGGGGGCCCTTCCTTCCAAGTTTTTAGTAGGACAAAGTCCCGACTGGTTGGAGACCTCGACCTTTTTCTTTCGTAGGGGTGGGGGCAGCACTTTGTTTCTGTACTCTTGGAGGGCCCTTTGAGCTTGGCTTAAGCTGAACAGTATGGGCATCCAGTTTGGGGGCTTCCTCATCAAATGAGATCTGAAGTAAAAAAGGGCCTCCCATCGGTCATGTCCAACAGGCTAAGTTTCAGAATTTCCTTTGGGGCCATCCTAGTCCTTAGAAGGAATACAGGGAGGAGGGAGACCCAGGTTTCTGAAGCCTTTTGACATAGTTTAGTGAGTGTTCTTTTTAGAACGTGACTTGCTGTTTCAGCCTTGCCACCTCCAGGAAGAGTGGAGGCGGTAGTTAATACCCAGAACGCAGGCAGCTTGTCAGGTCACCTTGGCAGTGAAGGGATGTCCGTCATCACTCTGTAGACTTTTTGGTAACCTGAATTTCGAAATTATCTCTTTAAACAGAAATTTGGATATTTTTATTGCCTTTTCAGTTCTAGCAGGGAAAGCTTCTAACTATCCTATAAAGGTGTCTATGAATACCAACAGGTGTTCCCATTTGGGAGTACCATTCTCATTCCCATTTGAGGGCATTTGGGTCAAGTCTGTTCACCAGCCTTCCCTTGGATAGGTTCCTTGATGTTGTGTGGGCTGAGTTAGGGGTGGAGGTATGGGGTGGCTTTCTGGGTGATTTTGGCACAAAGCTTGCAAGCCCATGACATTTTTAACAGTTTGGGACAGTCCCTTACCTAGGAACACAGTTCGAATAGGAAGTCCCACCCTAAGTGGGAGAATTCTTGGACGTCCTTATTTTCCATTGCTGGGGCCCCAGGAATGAGAAGCTTGTTATCTTTTGTCGGCCACCCTGAGGGTGTTTCTTTCTTTCTTTCCAGGGGTTTCTTTCCAGTCCCCTATATTTAGCCTCCTCAGTTTCTTCAGGTGTATAAGATGGCATCACTGGGAAGGGTGGACTGTCAGGTCTGAGAGCTGCAGTTTGTAGGACTGGGTGTTCTTGGCTGCAGCCTTAGAGGCCTTGTTAGCCAGGGCATTTCTCCTTCAAAGGAGGTGTGGCCCCTTTGGTGACGCCTGCCATGAATGACTGCAGCCTCCTCTGGAGGCAGACCTCTTTTAGGAGTTCTAGAATTTGTGCCTAGTGTTTAATAGAGACACAAATTCTTTGGCTGTCGGTAGTCCCCTTTCTTTCCATATGGCAGCAATGGGTGTGTAGCACTAGGAAACCATACTTGAAATCAGTATTTATATTGATTCTTAATCCTGTTCCTAGTTGGAGTGCTCTGGTCAAAGTAATTGACTCAGCCGTTTGGGCAGAAATGTAAGAGGGTAGAGCTCAAAAATCGTCTGCAGGCTGACATACATAGCCAGCCTTTCTAAAAACTGCTTCCATCAGTAAACCATTCGGCATAGGGACTGGTCAGGGGCTCACTGTTGAGATCAGGCCTAGTGAGTAAACTTGTTCAATAGTCTCCACGCAGGAGTGAACAAGGACTTGGGGTGGGGCTCTGGCATTAGAGTTGCTGGGTTCCGGACTTGGCAAACCTTAAGTGTTTGATGCCTGTGGGACTAAGAGGGCTTGGTTTATATATTTATTTATGAAGCAAAGTTGTTTTACAATGTTGTGCTAGTTTCTGGTATATAGCAAAGTGATTTAGTACATATATATTCTTTTTCATTTTCTTTTCCATTATGATTTATTATAAGATATTGAATATAGTTCCTTGTGCTATTCAGTAGAACCCTGTTGTTCTATTTTATATATCATAGTTTGTATCTGCTAATCCCAAACTTCTAGTTTATTCCCACCCCTCCCACCCCAACCCCCCACCCCCTGCCTTTCCCCTTTGGTAACTGTGAGTGAGTCTATTGTGAGCCTGTTTCCGTTTTATAACTAAGTTTATTTGTATCATATTTTAGATTCCACATATAAACCATATTGTATGATGTTTGTCTTTCTCTGACTTACTTAGTATGACAGTTTCTAGGTCCATCCATGTTGTTGCAAACGGCATTATTTCATCCTTTTGTATGACCAAGTATTATTCCACCACACACACGTCTTCTTTATCTATTCATCTGTCAATCGACATTTAGGTTGCTTCCATGTCTTAACTATTGTAAATAGTGCTGCTATGAACATTGGGATGCATGTATGTTTTCAAAATAGAGCATTCGAGGAGTGGAACTGCTGGATCATATGGCAACACTATGCTTAGGTTTTAAAGGAACCATCATACTGTTTTCATAGTGACGGCACCAACTTACATTTCCCCCAACAGTGCAGAAGAGTTCTCTTCTCTCCACACCCTCTCCAGCATTTATTACTGTAGACTTTTCAATGATGGTTATTCTGATTCATGTGAGGTGATAACCTCATTGTAGTTTTGATTTGCAGGAGGACTTGGTATTTAGCCCCTGTGTTGGGTTTCCCAAACTTAGGAAAAACCCTTTACCCTCTCTATGAGAGACAGGAGTAGGGGATTCACTGGTGGCTCAGATGGTAAAGAGTCTGCCTGCAATGCGGGAGATCTGAGTTCAATCCCTGGGTTGGGAGGACCCCCTGGAGAAGGAAATGGCAACCCACTCCAGTATTCTTACCTTTAAAGAACCCATGAGTGAAAGAGCCTGGCGGGCCACAGTCCATAGAGTTGCAAAGAGCTGGACACGACTGAGTGACTTCACTTGGTATTTAAGCAGTCACCACCGGTGCCCTTTTGCTTCTAGGACTCCTTGTATCTGGTGAGGGGTTAGGACTTCAGTGATTGTTCCAGGGAGAACTTGCTTACTGGCTGCTTCTACTAGCAGAGCAGCGGCAGTCACCGCTCTAAGACACCCTAGTCATCCAGTGGCCATCTGATCAAGTTTTTTTTTGAGAAATAAGCTACTGGTCTAGGGAGGTCCCCCAGTTTTTGGGTGAGGACACCAGGGCTACTCTTGTCTCTCATAGAGTAAGTTTGGGAAATCCAACACAGGGGCTAGGAATGCCTGTTGCCAGTTTTCATCCCAGTTGAGGGGTTTGTGGTCACCTTCTTTTACAGCCTCATAGAGAGGCTTTGCTATAAGCCCGAATCCAGGTATCCAGATCCTACAAAATCCTGCCATCCACACAAAGGCCTTCAGTTGCCTCTTTGTCTGGGTCCAGGAGTCGGGGAGAGTTGAGTGGTTATAATGGCTTCCTTTTGGTCCTTGGTTACAGTCTCCTTTTCCCAGTGAAAAGTGAAAGTGTTAGTTGCTCAGATGTGTCTGACTTTTTGCAATCCTATGGACTGTAGCCCACCAGGCTCCTCTGTCCATGGGATTCTCCAGGCAAGAATACTTGAGTGGGTAGCCATTTCCTTCTCCAGGGAATTTTCCTGATACAGGGATTGATCCTGGGTCTCCTGTATTGCAGGCAGATTCTTTACTGTCTGAGCCACCAAGGAAGCCCAGAGTTGAGCACATATCCTGGGTACTTAACTTGGGAGGAATCTGAGCTTTGTGAGGAGAGGCTCAATATTTTCATTCCCCTAGGAAGCTAAGGATCTGAATGATGCTTTTATCTGTCTTCCTTAGTAAGATTAGAAATTAGGAGGTCATTCACATACTGTAGGAGAGACCCATTTACCAGTTGTAATTCTCTTAATTTGTTTGCTAATATATTTCCAAACAGGAGGGAAACCCTGAAACCCTGGGGCAGATGAAATGTTATGAGGGTCTGCATCTGTCCACTCAAAAAGAGATACTGGGAGTCTGGCTGCAGGAGAGTGCAAAAGAGGCATCCTTTAGGTCGAGCACTGTAAACCGGTTTGCATTTTATGGAACCGGGGTCAGTATGGCATGTGAATTAGGGACTACAGAGTGAACTAGGACCACTGCCTCATTAACTGCCCTCAGGTCTTGAACAAACAAACCCGTGTTTTCCACTTTGCTTTTTTATGGGCAGAACAGGGTATTACACAGAGATTGGCAGGGTCATAACAGCCTGTGTTTTTAAAACTTGGTTTATTAAAGGCTGGATACCTCATTGGCCCTTGGGCTCAAGGGGTACTGGTTATCCACCAGTGATCAGCATTGGTTTTAATGAAATCTGAGCTAAGGGCAGATTGCTGGGTTTGCCGGGAACCTCCATGTCCAGAGGGGTTTACTTGAGAAATGTAGGGTGGAGAGAAGATCTCCTCTGATTTGTGACTGAGGCACGCTCCCATGGCCACAAGCAATTGTTTCCCTGGTGGGTGCCTTCTCTGAGGGGGTCTCTGAATTGAACTACTGTCTGGAATTTAGTGAGCAAATCCCTTCTCAGCAAGGGGGTGGGACACTCAGGCAGGAGTAGTAACTGTGTGCAAAGGTAAAACTTCCTAGCAAGCAGCTGGGGGTCGGGGGTGAATTGCTTGGTTTTGGGCCATCCATCCATCCCCGTTACTTTCAGGATGGGGAGGACAAGGGTCCAGGGAGATCAGTCAGCACAGAGTAGGTGGGCCCCATATCTAGTGGGAAAAAAAAAAAGTAGTAGCTTTTCTACCTCCCACATCAAGGGTTACCTGAGGCTCCTTCAGGGAAATGACCTGGTGTCCTTTGGGAGCCAACGGGGTCCTGGGCCCCCTAACTCTTCAATCCTCTTGGTCATCATCGGCTTGGGAAGCCCCAAGCCTCATCTGGACTGGGGGCCCTCTTGCTTTTAGGAGTCCTCTAGTTTACATACCAGGCAGGATTTGGGTGGACATTTCCCATACAGAGGGCATTCGAGCTTCCAGTGGCCTTCCTGGCTGTGTTTAGAACAGGTTCCTTCTCGGTGGGAGAGTGGCTCTGATCCAGATTTTTCAGATCCTGCCCCTGCTGTTGGCTTTTACAAGGGGTTGGGTATACCCCTGGTGGTGCAGGGGCTAGGGCTGCCACCAATAACTGTGCCCTTTGTGGTTTTCCCTGAGTCTTCTTCGCTTCCTCAACCCTCTCTCTATTGTTAAATGCTCCAGAGGCTAAGTCCATGAGCGGATTCATGGAGGTCTGGGGTCCCCTAGCTGCTTTCTGTAATTTTCTGCTAATGTCTGGGGCAAATTGATAAAATGAGTGTTAACTAGGACTTACCCTTTGTGGGTGTCAGGATTAATACTGGTATACTTTCTAAAGGCTGGCCCTGTAAGAGGGCCGGATACTCATCTTTTCCATGTTACTTCTCTGATTTCATCATAATTAACAGGCTTAACAACACATCTTTTCATCCCTTCTATGAGGCGAGTCGCCATGTGCTTCTTGGTGTAAGCCCTCTACCTCTTTGCTGGTAGCCCCAGTGGAGGTCTTGGTCAAGGGCTGCATTCTCTCTTGAAAGGTAGATTGTATGTCCTTGATTTGGGGCTGCCAGTTGACCGGCATGTGCCGAAGCTGTAGCAAGGATCCAGCTTTTCTCTTCAAAGGTGAAGCAAGTAGAAAGGAGGATCTGTCAGTCCCCCAGGTAAGTTCTCAAGACACTGTCAGCTTGGTGAATTCTTCCACGAACTGACTGGGGTCCTCAGAAAGATGTCCAAATTTCTCTTCGCAAGTAGTTAGGTCAACCATAGGAAAAGGGATGTGGATTCATTGTTCCTCCATCACCCGTGGGCACTTTCCCTAAGGGACAGAATTTGGTAGAAGGAGGCTGGTACGCAGCCTGGCTTCGTGTAGTATTAGCACTGGTACTGGAGGATACAGGACAAGACTGGAGGGATAAGGCAGTGGGATTTCCAGCAGATCAGATGGGGCACTAGGGGTAGATGATCCAAAAGACTGTCCTTCCTCAGAATTAGGGGGGCATAGAAGTTCCAGTGGCTTCCATAGGAGCCACTACTTCCCTGGTGGCTCAGACGGTAAAGCGTCTGCCTACAATGCGGGAAACCTGGGTTCGATCCCTGGGTTGGAAAGATCCCCTGGAGAAGGCATGGCACCCCACTCCAGTACTTTTGCCTGGAAAATCCCATGGACGGAGGATCCTGGTAGGCTACACTTCATGGGGTCTCAAAGAGTTGGACAGGACTGAGCGACTTCACTTTCAGGAGTTCCTAGTTGTGGACATGGAGGAGGTGGACCTATAAAGGACCATGGAAAACAGTGGGCTCCTGTTGGGGAAGAAGTCACTTTGGAGGGGTATGAGCCAGGCATACCCATCAGGAGTCTTTTAGATCTGGATCTTGAGGCAGGGTCATGAACATTTGAGTATACAGGACTCCCCTTATTCTCCTTCCTTTTTAGAAAACACATCCAGCTGCAAGATGTCATTGTAGTTCAGTAATCTATTTTCTGGCCAGATCTCTTGATCCCCTATTTGGGGCCATGTAGTATTCAAAATAAGATTAATTTATTTTTTGTTAAGCCATCCTGTCTGAATCTGCCACAGTTAGCTAACATGTGTCCTAACAGAGACTCCTTTTTAGTGCTTATAATCACTCCCATTTTGGGTTAGGATGTCATGACGAGACAGGGGTCTGAATTATGGGGATTATGTAGGAAATGGGCCACTGCCCACTCTTTGGCCTTTTATGGTCCATTTCAGAACCATCATGGCGTTAGGGGGAGTGACTTTTAATATCACCATAAAGGTATGATGGGCTAAAGGTCGATGACTGAACTATTCTTGAAGCCAGCTTGGTTTCAGCTGGTTCCAGTCAGTCTTGATTATCTTCCAAACAGCCACGCCCCCTCTTCATTTACCTAGCCCTCGTGTCCTGCCCCTTCCCCTCCTGTCTCAGAATCTCTGCAATATAATTATTGTCTAGTTCGTGAGTCACCCATCTGGGGTGAGGGGCGCGTATGGGATTTGATTATATTTCAAGTCCACCCCTTCTGCCCATCTCATTGCAGTTCCTTCCTTATGTCTTTAGCTGTAGATCTTTTCTGATAGGTACCAGTCTTTTCCACTGATGACTGTTTTGCAGCTTAGTTGAGATTTTTGTGTGCTTGTGAGAGGATGTGAGTGCAGTGTCTTTCTACTCCACCATCTTGGCCCCAAAAGGCTTCACTTTTGAGTTCTGTATCAGATGGGCTCTCTTGGGCTGCCTCCAGATCTGAGGATCAGTGAGTATAGTAATGCCAGAACTGGCCCATCATCAGAATCACTTCGTTACCACCCAGGCTTTGAGCATCAGAATCTAGGGTGTGGAGCTGAAGAAGGTGCATTTTTAAGAACCCCTTTCAGGATCAGCATTTGGGAGGGGCTGTTTTGAAACCCTCTGGGCTGCCATGTAGCACCTACACAGCTCCTTCTAGGAACTCACAGAGTCGAGATGTCTCCTGTTAAATTGGACAAAACATTTTCTACCTTGTAGAATCAGTGGGCAAACATTACTGGTGCTCAGGGTCTGGCATAGTTTATGTGCTCAAAAAATAGTAGCTGCTGTTCATCTAGTTCCCAGGGGAAGCCTTTGCTCTATATCCAGACAGACAGACACTCTTTCTATACTCACCCCTGGGAAGGGCTTGCTGCCTTGGGACCCAGTTCTCCACACATTTCTTTGCATAAATATAGAATTCATACTCATCCTTTCAGGAACACGTCTATTGTATGGCAGACACTACATTTTAAAAAGTTAGAACACATTTCCAGGAGACAGAATATGTATAATCAGGACTGTCCCCAAAAACAGAGGCTATAGGACCATAGATGAGAACCATAGATAATGATTTCTAAACACATGGATTGTGCATGCATGCTAAGTCGCTTCAGTCGTGTCCGACTCTTTGCAACTCCATGGACTGTAGCCCACCAGACTCCTCTGTCAATGGGATTCTCCAGGCAAGAATACTGGAGGGGTATTGCCATGCCCTCTGAGGTGTTCTTAGAACCCCTTTGCCACCCAGTCAAGGAGGTGGAAAGTTTGTCACTGGTTGCTCTTAAGTCTAGAAACATAATAAACACAAATTTTTAGAGCCATTTGATAATGCCACAGTATTCAAATGTGTGATCATCTTTTTTTCTAGTATTTCAAGTTTGTCGTGTCTTACAAAAGCACTGGTCTGTGACTGATTAGTTTCAAAATTAGTCCTTTACAGAAAACTTCAGAAGCTATGGCCTAATGACTGATAGGTGCCACCTTACTTAACCCTCACGGTCTTGGGGTCCTTTCCCTTTTCCTTGTCCCCCTCCCAGGAACCCAGCACCCCCATGTTTGCCTGCTAAGGTTCAGCCAGAGGAGGGCGGCTCCATCCCTCGGTCTCCTCTCCCACCCCAACCGCGAGGCAGGCGCCAACATTCCCCAGGAAGACCCCAGGGAGAGTGTAGGGGCTCCTGATTTGCCCACAGTATGGGGGTGTGAGACCCTCAGGGCAGATTAACCTGGGGACTGCCACGTTCCTGAGGCCTCAAAGGAGGGAAATTCCCCAGACAACCTCTGCCCTTCATTTGGAATCACGGGTCCATGTCACAGAGCTTTCACTTGCACCCGCTCCCAGGACTCTTTGCTGCAGCAATCAGCTAATTGTCACGTTGTATACTGCTAAACATTGAGCCTGTGCTAGCTGCTCTGGGGTGCAGCAGATGAAGGTATTTTTGGTAAGCATGTACTCTGATTAACTCATTTAATTTTCACTATGACCTTATGAGATAGATCCTATTTTTACCTTCATTGCACAAGAGACTATCAAGGAGGTTAAGGGACAGGCTTAAAATCATGCAGCTAATAAGTGTGAGGCCTGGAGGCCTTTCCTGCACCCGCCCCCAAGCCGCTGCTCTGTGCCGGGTCCTGAGCTCTTAACACATGTGAGGCTGTGCACATGCCATTGAGGGGCTTGCAGTCTAGTTGGGTCTGTGAGACCCTTGAGAATCCTAGAAGGGTCACACAGACCTATGGAACCTAGAGGAGAGAGGGAGGCTAGGATGGCGGTGGGGGAGGGGGGTGGATGGGGAGAGGGGAAAACTTTCAGGGAGAGAGGCGGCTGGCTCCCCTGGGTGCTCGCTCACATCCTGTGTCCCTGCCCCTGCCTCCCCAGACATGATCTCACTCCTCAGCCTCATCCCTGGGGCTTCAGAGGAGAGGCTATCATTTCCTCCCACACACCAGAACTTGGGGCCTGAAAGACCCCTCTCCCCTGTCAGGGCAGCCTAGGCTCCCACAGTGACAAGGATGGCTGGCTGTCACTAGCCCATGCTCCCCAGCCCCTCACACAGCAATCCCCCCCTGCCCGGCCCCCCCGACACACACACTTCTCACATTATCTCAGCACTTTTTGTGCTTTTTCCTTCTTTGGGAAGGATACGCATTAGCAATCCCAGAGGGAAGAACCCTGCTGGAAATCTTCCCATCTTCCCACTCCCCTGGTTTCCCCTCTCCCATCTCGGATGTTCTCTGCTCTGCAAGTGGGGCAGAGTACACCAGGCAACTGGCATCAGAAACTCCAAGTCGTATCTGGCTGCCTGAATCTCTCAGGGGCCAGTTATTTAAATTGGGCGTGATCATGACGATTAAATGAGAAACAGCCATGGACGTTCACCACCAGCTCTCAGCAGCTCTACCTAGTTCAGCTTCCCTGCCATGCTCGGCTTTTTCCAGTCTTGTCCAAGCTTCAAAACTGGGCTCAAGCCCACTTCCTCCCAGAAGACCTCCTTGACTACACCAGTCTGGACCGAGTCCTTAGCCCAAAGGGGTCATCATCTACACTAGGTGATGTGTTGTGTTTCTGCAGCCCCAGAGTGCCTTATGAACACCAAGTGTCACTCTCCTGCCCACGTATTGGGATCACCATGCTGTCCTCGTAGCACCAGACCTAATGCAAGATCATGTTTGCCAAGAGGGTCAGATGGCAGGGATCTCTTAGCCACTCAGGGAGATGGCCTGGGAGAGATTTTTTAAATTCCCATTATACTGATGAGGATGGTGATGCTGAGAAAGCCCATGAGACCTGGCCAAGGTCACAGGACTGGGTAGTCAATTGCCAAGTCTGGGTTCAAATCCAGGTTCCCACATTCTCATCACTCCCTGGGGGGCGGGGGGCACATTTGCTCAGGGCCCAAATAAAACCAACAAATGACCACAAGTGTGTACCCTTGGGGCTTCTATGACTCTTAAGTGGGCTCCTGCCTTTCTTTGCTACCCCTGCTCCCTCCCCCTGGCATCTCCAACCCCTCCCAGAAGCACCCCTAAGCCCTGGCAGACAGCCTGTCCAGGCCTGGGCTGGCAGAGATAGTCCCAACAGAAGGATATGGGGCACATGGCCGCAGGGGCCCCGGTGGCTGGAACAGGCCCTAGACTCTGCATGCGTCCAGATCTGGGTCTGGGTGCAGATCCAGAAGGAGACAGGCAGAGTTTGCTCTTGGCAGGACAGAGAGTCCCAGTTCTGAAGGTCCCCAGGGGCCCGGAGAGGGTTTTAAATAGCCAGGGACAGGCCAATTGTGAGGCCTGCTTTAAATTGATTGAATCATCTTTAATTGTTGGTTGGTGCTGAAATGAAGAATGAGGTATGGCTTTAAATAGGAACCATAAGTGTTTCAGTCACACCCTTAGTGGGAACTGCAAGCTCAGACCTGCTCTCCTATTCAGAGCCGGGAGGCGGTAGAGACGGCGGCCCGCAGCTCTCAGAAAGTGAGGGCTCACCGATTCAATCAACCGAATCCGCCAACCCACCCACCCATCCATCCCTTTGCCCGAGCTTACTTACTCCCATCTGCTCCTTCGTGGCTGTGCCCAGACCCATCCTCCTAGAGTTGACAGACGAAAAGGAGCCCAGGGTCCTGCCTTCGGGACTGTGTGGCCTTGGAAAGCCATCTGAGTTCTCTGGGCCTCCATTGCCACATCTGTAAACCAAAATGAAGCTTGCCCTGCCTGCCTCCTTCAACGAGCTCTGAAAGCTGCCATCCGGGCCATTATTGCTGGTGCATCAGCACCTCCCCTACCTGGCCCTGGGCCAAGCTGGGGTGTGTGGGGTGTGGGGAGCATGTACCCTCTAGGGCCCAAGGGCTCTCCCCCAGCCACAGGTCACAGCCCACTCAGTGGTGCGTCCTCGGTGTTCTCTGGGCCTGGGCTGGAGTCCCCATCCATCCCTTTTACCTGGGGCCTGCCTGGCAGGCTCACCTGTTTGTACCTTTAACCTCCAGATTTTCCTAACTCCCACCCAAAGCCATGCGGAGCAGTCAGAGAGCCTGAGAAGGCCCACAGAGACAGAGTTCTGATGGTCAGTCTCCTTGGGAGGTGCAGACACTACCCCCCACCACCAGCCAGTCCTGGGACAGAATCAGGGACCATCTGGGGCCATTTCCCCATCTCGGAAGAACAGATATGGCCAAGGGCAGATTCCTGGATTTCCCTTTTTGCTTGATGTTAGATTTAGGACTTCGAGGGCTTGAGAGAGAAAGTGACAGGGAGGCAGATTTTAGCTCACCTGGACAACCTCTGAAATGAGGCTTTCTCAGGGAACACCAGAGGAGCTCAGACCAAGCCTGGATGAAGCTTCCACGGAGAGCATTGCAGAAGGCCGCCTCTCAGGCTGGGACAGACGGGGCTGGTGTCAGTGCTGGAAGACCACATCCTGGTCCATCTCTCACCTACTGTCTCCGCAGTCTTGAGTCAGCTGCTGCATCTCCCTGAACCATGGGCTCCACTTTTGTGAAAATGCGGAAATAAGGCTTTTCTGAAAAAGAGCAGTATGAGGATTCTGAAATATGAACTAACGTGCAAAAGTACTCTTGGCTTAGCCCAGGATCAGTAGTGGATAAATGCTGGTTGAGTGTGAATAGAAGCCAGGTGGGGGCTTGTACCAGATGATCCCCGGCCACTCTGAGGGTCCATGACTTTAATCAGCCTCGGTAGCCAAAGGCCTAGGTGAGGACACTGCCAGATCAAGTGCCCACAGGGTTTATAGGGGCTAGGATAAGAGTCGGAGAAGGCAATGGCACCCCACTCCAGTACTCTTGCCTGGAAAATCTCATGGATGGAGGAGCCTGGTGGGCTGCAGTCCATGGGGTCGCTAAGAGTTGGACACGACTGAGCGACTTCACTTTGACTTTTCACTTTCATGCATTGGAGAAGGAAATGGCAACCCACTCCAGTGTTCTTGCCTGGAGAATCCCAGGGACAGGGGAGCCTCATGGGCTGCCGTCTCTGGGGTCGCACCGAGTCGGACACGACTGACGTGACTTAGCAGCAGGATAAGAGTGGGTAGTTAAATGTTGCACCATGCCTTTAGCTTGACTTTGGAGAGGGAGCCTGGAAGGGACTGACAAATCTTAGGATCTATATGAAGTTGAAAGAAAGCTCTTATCTCATTTCCTTCTCCAAGCTGCATGGGATGGCTACTTGCAGAGTAATGGGAACTAAGGAGGTCTGGGCCACATTCTCTGGGTCCTCTTCCCACATAGCCATCCAGAGTGGGAGAGTTGGGCTCTCTTTGTGGTGCCAAAATAAACTTGCATTGTTTCCAGCAACACAAGAGGCCTTGAGTGAAGCTGCTTTTGCCAAACCCTATAAGGAAGTGGGGTGAGGGGATTGGGGGGAGAGGGGAGGGGAGCCTGGAATGAGAGATTCCCCTCCACCCCTCATCCCTCACCTCCAGCTTTCTCCTGACTTCCAGAGAAGTCTGTGTAGGCAAGCCCAAAAGCAGGTTCCAGAGGGCACTGTGGAAATCTGGGCTTTTAGGGGAAAAAAGAAGGGACAGGGATTCCCATTTGAGTGTCTCCTATGTGCTTGGTACTTTGCTTACAGTCATGCCAGTGGGCTGGGGGTGCACACAGACCTCGGGGCAAGCGCTGATCCTGTCACTTGCTAACTGTGGTCTGGGCAAGCATTACTACCTTCTCTGTGCTTCCGTTTCCTCATGTGAAAGTGAAGTCGCTCAGTCGTGTCCGACTCTTTGCGACCCCATAGACTGGAGCCCACCAGGCTCCCCCGTCCATGGGATTCTCCGGGAAAGGGCACTGGAGTGGGTTGCCATCTCCGTTTCCTCATAGGAGCTAACAACAATACACTTCAGAGGGTTGTATCAAAGGTTAACTCAGGTAATGTAAAATGCTCAGCCTAGCATAGAGCACAAAAATTACCCTCAATGCATATCAGTTGTCATTACTATCCAATAGTTGCTGTTTATAATAACTTTTATTATTATTATTTTCAATTCAATACCCAGAGGTGGGTACTGCTACATACTTATTACAGATATGGGAACTTCAGCTCTGGAGGGTTGAGGCACTTTTTCAGGGTCTGACAGTTAGTGCGTGGCAGGCTTAGGATTCAGACTCGGGTCTGACTGGCTCCAAGGCTCACACTTTTACCTGCATCTGAGATGAGGCCCTGACTGGGTTTCTTGATGCAGAGGCCAAGCTGCTCCGAGGATGAGGATTTGCAAAGTGGTGAAGTCAGAGCCTCTCGGGCAACAATTTCATGGCCCCACTGTCCCCGAGACTTCATGGACTCAGTCACTGTCCAGCTGGGCCTGGCTGAACACTAAAGCCCACGGATCCCCTTGCCAGGACTCAGGGCTTCTTTATCTCTGGAGCATCTATCTGGAGTGAGTGGCTGCAGCTCAGGCCCTGCTCTGAGCAACATCTACACAATTAGACCCCAGGCCTCCCATTCCTACACAGAGAGCTTGTTGAAGCTGAGCCAAAGCCTCTTGGGATGTAAATTCTAGTTGTCGCTTCCTAGCTGGGTGACTTAGGGCTTGTTACTTGCTCTCTTTGAGCCTCACTTTTCTCCTAATATTGGAATGATATTCCCTAGCTTTCTATGTCTCTATGAGTGTTACAAGAGATAATGAATCTGACAGTCAATGTTTGTGTTTTGAGACAAGTGGTCTGGGGGACCATGGGATGGTGGGGCTCCAGGCGGGGACCTACTTTTCATCTTTAGATACGGACTCTCTGCATGTCATCCTTAATGAAAAATGAATAACTCGTGTGTTCATTTCATTAAATGCTACCCCCACAAAAACTGTGGAGTTATGCAATTCTCCAGACTGTCAACTGGAAGATATCTCAGAATTCCTCGTAAATCAAAAGGTTTCATTTTGCTGCCAAGAGAGTCAACTTTCTATGCTTTGAGTCAGGCAGGGGAGCGGGGGTGCTGCTGCTGGGCTGGGATTAGAGTCGGGAGACCCGCCTGCTAGTCCAGACTCTGCCAATTATTGATGCGGGACAGGATGGAAGCAGACCGCTTCTGGTCCCTGAGGCCTCAGTTTCTTCCTCTGCAGAATGGGTGGTGTGTGTGTGTTGGGACCACCCTACTAGATGACCATCCTTCTCCTCCTCCAGTTTTAAAATTCTGGAATTTGATCTTTCTTTCTCTCTACTTCTCTGTACTCTCTCCAACCTCCTCCTTACCCTCCTCCTCCCCCTCATCCCATGATCTCTGTCTCTCCTGTCAATCAGGCCAAATCAGCCCAGGGCAGAGACTGTGGAGAAAAAACATCTTTGCGTTCCTGGCAGATGACAATTTTCTAATGCCCCTTATTGCAAAAGCAGCCCTTCTTTAGGGTGAAGAGAAGGGCAGCCAAAATCTGTGTTTCTATTATGGGGTCTAGAAAGGAAGAGCATTTGCTCACAGAGCTGAGGATGGAGACATTTAGAAGTAACAAATGGCCCTTTCTCTGGCTGTGGGTTGGGAAGGGGTCCCAGGCCAGCCCAAGGGGGGCTTTGTGGTCACTTGGTGGAGCAGGTTCCAGGCCACCCAGAGGAGTACAGGGACTGTGTGGGTGGATGGAAAGTGCTTGGGGTGAAGGACCCGGAGGGAATTCAGTCTCCTAAAAACCACAGGCAGAGCTGTCTCTTGGGGAGCGAAGGGAAGGATAGTTAAAATGTTTGGGTTTCTTTATATTGGGTCCAGCCGACTGATGGTGGGAGATATAAATAGGGGACTGGGAAGAGCGCAGGGGTGGGGAAGGAAAGGAGGAGTGAGAGAGAGGGACAAGAAAAAGGACGGGGAGAGGCAGAGGGACAAGGAGAACCAAGGAAGGGAAAGCGGAGGGGACAGAGAAGGACAGGAGGGGGGCGGGAGGGAGGCAAGCAAGCAGGAAGGAAGGGAAAAGGAAGGGGAGATGTGAGGAAGGAACCTGCCTCCCTGCACACTGTCCTCTTGAGTGTGGCCTCCAAGACTGAGGCGCACCAAGGAACCAGTCCGCACATGGGGAACTTTCCAACAACCTCCTTCCTGGGTCGTACATGAGCCCCTTGCTCCATGGTCCTCCCGACAAAGGCGGGTTTCAAACCTTCTTATTGCACAACTCTGCTGCTGCTGCTGCTAAGTCGCTTCAGTCGTGTCCGACTCTGTGCGACCCCAGAGACGGCAGCCCACCAGGCTTCCCCGTCCCTGGGATTCTCCAGGCAAGAACACTGGAGTGGGTTGCCATTTCCTTCTCCAATGCATGAAAGTGGAAAGTGAAAGTGAAGTCGCTCAGTCATGTCTGACTCTTCGCAACCCCATGGACTGCAGCCTACCAGGCTCCTCTGTCCATGGGATTTCCCAGGCAAAAGTACTGGAGTGGGTGCCATTGCTTTCTCCGATTGCACAACTCAGGGAGAGCTATTTACGTAAATATGAAGTGAGTAGTTGCCCTGCAGCTGTGCAAGGAAGTAGCGGGCCCTATGTGGCTGGCAAGTCCTAGCAGCATAATTAGACGGGACATCACTGAACATTCAAAGCACAGCGTGTGTTGTCCCAGTTACTAAATCATTAAGTATGGTTTATACCATACTCCGTTTATACTATACTGTACCAGCACTTTTACACGTATAAAGCCACTCTATTCATCATGTTTGGCTGTAAAACTCTCTTCGCTAGTTCTCAAAATGAAATTCCCCTATTCAGTAAAGACCTGCAGCCAGTGAGCTCTCTGTCCATCCATCTGTCTGTCTAACCAGACTTTCCTCTGGAGTGTATCCTTTCAATTATTCAAGGATCTACAGTCTGTCAGGCACTCGGCTTCACTGGGTCAACCATGGGAAATTCTCAGTCCTTGCCCTCAAGGGGCTTACCCGTCATTGGGAAAAGACACACAACTAATCTAGTATAATAAATCATTATAAGTGGGGTAATAAAAGTATCACCAGTTGTTATCTGGGAGAAACAAGACAAACCAATGGTGCCAGGACAACTGTTATAGGTAACCTGCAACGAGGGCCCCTGGCATCCAGCAGGAGGTGCCGTGCTCTCTATGCTACTCAAGGGCAGAAGACTTGTTCGGCTAGGGTGCCCTGAGTTCAGAACTGGCATCTACATTTTTCTTATTTCCTTTTTTAAAAATGTATAAAATTATTTATAGTTTAAAGAACTGTAGAGCATCTTTTCATGTGTTTGTTAGCCATCTGTATGTCTTCTTTGGAGAAATGTCTATTTAGTTCTTTGGCCCATTTTTTGATTGGGTCATTTATTTTTCTGGAATTGAGCTGTAGAAGTTGCTTATATATTTTTTGAGATTAGTTGTTTGTCAGTTGCTTCATTTGCTATTATTTTCTCCCATTCTGAAGGCTGTCTTTTCACCTTGCTTATAGTTTCCTTTGTTGTGCAGAAGCTTTTAAGTTTAATTAGGTCCCATTTGTTTATTTTTGCTTTTATTTCCAATATTCTGGGAGGTGGGTCATAGAGGATCCTGCTGTGATGTATGTCGGAGAGTGTTTTGCCTATCACTCATTATCAGAGAAATGCAAATCAAAACCACTATGAGGTACCATTTCACACCAGTCAGAATGGCTGCAACCCAAAAGTCTACAAGCAATAAATGCTGGAGAGGGTGTGGAGAAAAGGGAACCCTCTTACACTGTTGGTGGGAATGCAAACTAGTACAGCCACTATGGAGAACAGGGTGGAGATTCCTTAAAAAACTGGAAATAGAACTGCCTTATGATCCAGCAAAGGACATGGAAGCAACCTAGATGTCCATCAACAGATGAATGGATAAGAAAGATGTGGTACATATACACAATGGAGTATGACTCAGCCATTAAAAAGAATACATTTGAATCAGTTCTAATGAGGTGGATGAAACTGGAGCCTATTATACAGAGTGAAGTAAGCCAGAGAGAAAAACACCAATACAGTATACTAACGCATATATATAGAATTTAAAAAGATGGTAACAATAACCCTGTGTACGAGACAGCAAAAGAGACACTGATGTATAGAACAGTCTTTTGGACTCTGTGGGAGAGGGAGAGGGTGGGATGATTTGGGAGAATGGCATTGAAACATGTATAATATCATATATGAAACGAGTTGCCAGTCCAGGTTCGATGCATGATACTGGATGCTTGGGGCTGGTGCACTGGGATGACCCAGAGGGATGGTATGGGGAGGGAGGAAGGTGGAGGGTTCAGGATGGGGAACACATGTATACCTGTGGCAGATTCATTTTGATATATGGCAAAACCAATACAGTATTGTAAAGTTTAAAAAAAAAAAGATTAAGATATTAAAAAAAAATAAAGAAAGAACTGTAAAGCAAATATCTTTGTAACCACTCACAAGGGCAAGAAATAGACTAGAACATCTCCAGTACCTGTGAATTCCCCCTTCCACCTCCTCCTCTTTCAATCAAATCTCCTTCCCTCCTCCCCAGAGGGGTAACACAATCCTGACCTTTCAGTTCATGATTACCTTGCTTACTTTTATGGTTTTACCATCTGTGTATGCACCCTAAAAATACGAGGGATTTCGATGGCCATGTTGGAGTGATCCATAAAGACCCCACAAAGGACTTACTCTCCCTCCTGACAACACATTTCCCCATAACTTTTTTCAGCATTACTTCTAATAGATCCTTCCCACTGCTTTACTCTGTCTAGGGTAAACTGTAGGAAATTGCCATTTTGCCTCAGAAAAATGGTTAAATAACAGCAATTTCACATACAGTCATCCCTTGGTATTGACAGGAGATTGGTTCCAGGACCTCCACAGATACCAAAATCCTAAGATGCTCTCTTATATAAAATAGTGCAGTATTTGCAAATAACCTATGCAACCCTTCTGTATATTTTAAATCATCTCTAGATTATGCATAATACCTAATACAGTGTAAATGCTATGTCAATAGTTGTAAATGCAATGTAAGTACTATAAGTAGTTGCTGAAGGATGGCCAATTCAAGTTTTGCTTTTTAGAACTTTCTGGAATTTTTTCCCCTGCATAGTTTTAATACCCAATCGGGTGAATCCACTGATGCACAACATGCAAGTGCATAAGACCAACTGTAGTTTCAGCTAGTGGTTGAGTCTATTTTTAGGCTTGGTAAATAAGTAACATACTGTATGCATTATTTTTTTTAAATTGAGATATAAATGACCTTGTGCAGCCCGCCATGCCTCTCTCTTCTTGGACCCATGAGTATAATAAATCCTTTCATTTCGTATGCCTCTCTGAGTGTGATTTCTCTGGCCATGTTGGAGTGATCCTTAAAGACCCCACAAAGGAATTAATCCCCACTTAGAATACATTTCCCCATAACTCTTTTTTCAGCATCATTTTTTTTAATAGTTTGTTCTTTGCAGTGCTCTGTAATCCTACCTCTATCACATATCAAGCATGCCTATATGTGTAGTCTGTTCGTGGGCTCTTTATTCTGCTCCATTGATCTATTTGTCGGTGCCAATATGTCACACTGTCTTGGTTACTATGGCTTTGTAGCCACTCATCATACCTGGTAGGACAATCCCTTCACCTTGTTTTTCTTCTCATTGTTGCACTTTCAGATGAGTTCTATAATAAACTTGCCAGATTCTACATGTAAATATGTATTGGGATTTTAATTGAGATGCATCGAATCTATATACAAACTTGTGAAAATGACCTCTTTATAACACCAACTCATCCATCTATGAATGTAGAATACCTCTGCATTTCTTAGCACATCCTTTAAAATATCTCTTAATAAAGCTTAATTGAAGTCCAGCACAAACTCTCAAGCTACTTCTGGCCCAAATTTTGAATCACAATGAATCTTAAAAAAAAGCAACAACCTATCATTGTTTTCTTACATTGTCCCTGATCTCCTTCAAGGTGGGAGAGGAGGACAGTGACTTTCTTCCCCCATCTAAACATTGCTTGGAAAACCTAGGTGGACAGTGCTGTGCTAACTTCTCTGGGGTGTCTAACCTGCATTCAGCTGTTAGGAACACAGGTATAACGTAACTGAACTCACCTGATGATCCCCCTTTCATACAGAAATACCTAATATTCTAGTCTACTTTTGTTGAGGCGTTGCTTAGTCACTCAGTTGTGTCCAACTCTTTGGGACCCTTTGGACAGTAACCCACTAGGCTCCTCTGCCCATGGGATTTCCCAGACAAGAATACTGGAGTGGGTTGCCATTTCCTCCTTTAGGGGATCTTCCCAACCCAGGGATCAAACCTGTGTTTCCTGCATTGCAGGCAGATTTTTTAGCCACTGAGCCATCAGGGAAGCCCATCTAGCAAAAGGTATTGGAAGAAGTTTTGCAAAGTAAGCAGTGAAGTTCCCACTCCTGTCCTCTGTGGAGGAGAAAGGGCTAAGATGTTGAATCAGTTGCTTATGACCAGTGATTTAATTGATCATGTCTATGTGATGAAGCCTCCATTAAAAACTCAAAAGGCCAGGGTTCAGAGAGCTTCTGGTGAGTGAGCACATGCAGATGGGGGAAGGGTGGTGCATCTGGAAAGGGCATGGAAGCTCTGTGTTCTTTCCCCAGACCTTACCCTGTGCATCTCTTCCACCCAGCTATTCCCGAGTTATATTCTTTTATAATAAACCTGTGATCCAGTAGGTTCAAGAAAGCAATGAAAATGGTGTTCATCATGTTGTTCAATATTCTTTGTAAAAGGACCCACAGAATACATTTTTGGGGGGATTTAATACACCATAGTTGGTTTCTCCTGTTGAACTAACATGTTTCTGCAACAGGGTTGACACTCTGAAATTATTTTTCGATGAATTTTCACATCCTATAAATCTTGTTCTGGGGTTACTTGCCCACTGAAGCAATGTTTGGTGTAGGAGGTAAGAAGAAGACAGAATACTAGCTCAGTATATTCCAATTAGATTTTTGTCTGAGTCATAGCAAAATTCTTGGATGGAATGCAGTCATTGTTAAAAGAAAAGGTTTTCTGAATTCCTTCATCTCTCATTTAACATATTAAGAATTAGGCCTGCCTGACTAGTTTTTAGAAAATGAAGAGAGGAAATCTTGTTCCTTCTCTTTTGATAGATTGTGGGAAGGAGGATGGGGAGATAACAGTTCAGGCCCCAGGGTTTTTCTCTGCCACTTTGCTTATTGCCTCCTCCATTGTCCCTACAATATGTCAGGGTACAATCTGTTGGAGTTTTTAAGGCGTCCAGAAAAGTATGAAGGAGATAGCGAGAGTCTGGGGTAGTATTCTATCTGCCTCCAGGTGCATGGGGGCCATGACAGGTCCAGAAGTACCCACATGATGCTGTGAATGATGACAGGAGTGGTTAGTAGGGAAACCTGAGGCAGCACACAAGGAGATACTGGGAGAGCCAGCAGGATGGCGGAGGACAGGCCTGGCCACAGGTCCGAGTGGTCGCTTTGGCAGCTGGTGGGGACCACAGGCTTTGCTGATGCATCCTGGCACAGTACCCTGTAAAGCAAGATGCAGCCCATCCCACCTCAGTGGTCCATCAGCGCAGGTAGCAGGCTGGTCCATACCCTGGCAGCGGAGAGCAGTGAGGATCCAGGCATGCTCCAGGGACCTTCTCCTGGGATGCCACAGTGATCTCGTCAGAACCATCTGCCACACTGGATTCAGGAGGCAGACAAAACAGTCTCCCAAAGGTTGAGATTCAGTGGAGTCATCCATTACTTAAGACAATTTTAGTTACTGAATCAGATTGGAAATTTATCAAATTGGATGACATTTAGCCATCCCCCCAGCCAACTAGGGGTTGGCTCCCTGGTGGAACTGATAAGAAAGGGTTGACTAGTTACAAAGAAAATTAGAAAACTACAATCACATTGTAAAGTAAAGTACATGTGCCCCACCACACATCCTTTTTATGAAACTGAAAATTATTTATCTCATCATACTCTCTCTTTAGTTTCAGAGTTGACTTGCACATGATACTCAATAACAACAAATACTCTCACATACAGGTTTGGAGTTAGACAGGCTAGGTTTGGGGCTGCAGGATGACTTTTGGGGCACTTTTCCGTTTGTGAGTCCCCTCCATTAAAAATAGTAAAAATTATATTTTACGATTGTATAGAAAGTATAGAGGTATAAAGAAGAATATATGAAGACTGTATATTAAAACATTTTCTTCAACCTAAATTTTTCTTCTTACTCTGATTTTAAAAGAATGTTTTAAACATTTTCACAGGCTCCTAAATATCCCAAGCCCATTGTGCTTGCACCTTCATTTGGTCTGGGCCTGCCTCTTTGCTCTTGCCTTTCTGATCTGTAAAATGGGGTTGTTGGATTAAACGATGAAGACATTCAAGAACTTGATGCATGGTGATCATCAGTGTTGGTTTCTTTTCTTCATTTTCATGGATTTGATTTTCTATTTTACTGATCATGCTGCATGTGGTTTTCATTTTGAGTCACCTTCAAATTCTCTTGGGAAGTAGGTGGAGTATAATTTATAAATAAAAATTCCTTTTCACTGCCTCAGCGCTTAGCACAATGCCTGGCTTTATAGTCTTGATCCTTATTTGTTGACTGTGCCGGTAAACAGCTCGCTCCCTTCCCAGCCTCCACCCACCACCCCGTCCCACCCCAGGCCTGACAGACACTAAAATCATCCTTCCTTCCTTCCCCCTCGAAATTCTTCTTTCCTTAGTAGTCTGTACTCGGTGGGCTGTTGAACAGTGGGGAAGCCACCCACTAAACGGCTGACCTTTGAACTAGGTCATCTTCCCATGGCCCCTCAGGGTAGAGGGGCCTCACAACCCTCGCTCCAGCACTGAGGAAGCTCTGGCTCAGAGGACATGAGGAATCTGCTCAAAAAATAACGGGACAGGATGTGAACCCAAGCCTATCTGACCGTGACTTGGTGTGATGTGTTACGCCTTCATGATTTGCAGTTTCCAGACAGCTACTTGGAAAAGTAAGTAGAATGTCTTACCAGTGCTGAGGAGGAGGTTTTAGACGATTTGATGCTGCTCAAGTCACACCTGTAGGGAAGCACCTAAGTTGCTTTAGGTGTGCGCTCACTTTTGTCATTGTCACCTGGGCCATTCATCACGTTGACAGTTTGCACTGAAACCCCCTTCCTAAATATTAGAGAGAGGTGAGGCCAGAAGTAAGAGGGGCTGGTCATGAGTCACCAAGACCGAGATGAGGGTTTTACATGGTGTGTAGAGGGTACAGACTGAACACCGTTCCTTGCTAGCCAGACTTGGGAGTGCTTACTATCTGCTGGGCATGGGGACATTAAGATGGTATCAGAGCGTCAGCGAGTGAGTGTGTGAGGCCTTGAGAGCACACAGCACCTGGCATAAACATCGGCTCTCACAGAACCCAGCACGTGGCACGCTGGGCACCTCCTGCCCTGCGTGCTGGGGAGATGGGCATGAATAAAACATCCTCCCACTGATTCCAGAGAAGACAAAGCAAAGATTGCCCTGTGATGGGATAAAATCTGCAAGTAAAAACCAAGAAGCGTGTGCAAGTTTATTTATGTCCTATTACACAAGCTCCTCCATTCTCCACCCCCACCCCACCCCCTCAATCTGTCACAGTCAGGGATCTGGGGCTCCGAGCATTAAAATGAATTAAACAGATTCATTGGCAAGTTGGGAGTGGAAGGAGGAGAAAAGGAGAAGGTGGAAGAATGAGCTGGAGGGAGATGTTAAGTACACGGACCCCATGGAGAAGGGACTGTAGATAAGACAAGGACTTGGAAGTTTCCACTGGAACACTCATATTATCCATAATAGTGACAAGGCTCATATTTGTTGAGTGTGTCTGGTACCAGGCAGAGTTCTAAGCCTGTTACACATATTAGCACATTTTTCCTCCGATCACCCTGTGAGATGGCTTTTCTCCCAAACCCTGTACTATTGTCCTAATGAGAAACCGAGGGCTCAGGGAGAGGTGAGGACTTGACCAGGGGCACTAGCAGCTGAGCCTGAGCAGTCCCGCAGCCTGTGTACAGGTGCCAGTGGCTGAGGGCCGGTGTAGCCGGGAGGCTGTGCGGCACGGCTGCGGCTTCCCTGGGGTTTGGAGCACACACTGTGGGGCAGGGGTCCACGTGTCTGCATCCCACTTACTGTGACCGCGGACCAGTTCCGTGCCCTCTCTGCATCTCAGGTTCCTCTTCTATTAAATGCAGATGACAATGATGGGGGTGATGCTGGCACATGTCGCAGGGTGTTGTAAGGATTTAAAGCGATTCTGCACGTAAAGCTGTCAGCGCAGTGGCCAGCCCAGCAAGTGCTTAATGATGGCAGGTGACCCCAAGACAAGATGAGGGCTTGCTTCCTAGGATAGCTCCCTGCCGGTCCCTCAAGGGACACCCTGTGGACCCAGCGCTGACTCAGCATCAGCATCCAACCTTCAGTGCTAACACACTCAGGGGCTGGAGGTAATGTGGGGAGGAGGCCTGCCCATGACCCTCAGTGGCAGCTGCAGAAACGAATCTGACCCCAAACTGATGGCTCTGCTGGGAAATGAAGGTGGCTGCTCCTGAGCCCCTTCACTAGCCCCACACTAGGCCTGTGACTGGCCTTGGGAATACTGGAGGACAAGGGCTAGTCTCCACCTCCTAGTGGGCCACAGTCTAGCTAGGGGCCCATGACTCTCCTCTGAGAACCAGTTAGAGGGCGAGGTGGGGTCTTTTAAAAGGGCCCCACAGTCCTGGCTGTCAGAGAGCAGGTGTGGGCAGAGCAGATGTGAAGAGGGCCAAGGACTGCAAGAGGCAGCGCGTGTGTGTGTGAGTGAGTGAGTGTGAGTGTGTGTGAGTGAGACGCTGACAGACACCCCAAGGGCTAGCGTCGAGTCTTTCCTCCCCACCTCTGGTTGGATGGTGCCTTTGCCTAGACTTGCAGGATTTTCTCTCTCCTTGCCCACCTTTTGGTGAGGGGTAACTCTGTGGCCACAGGTGAGGCCCAGCCAAGGCCAAGGTCCTCCCCAGAGCTGCTCTGGGCTGGGCTGAATGTGCAGGGCTCATTCTGTGGGACGCCAGTAAACACTCCACTGAGAGAGAAGACCTTTCGGGATGTGTTGGTGTAGATGATCTGTCCCACCTGCCAGAGAGGGAGGCCCAGCAACCATCTGCTAGAGTCTTTATTCCCACCCCTCCTCTTTCATTTTTAACCATAGATTTTCACAGTTTGCATTACTTATTTAAATCTGTTATTTAAAAAGACACATGTGTTGCCAAGTAAGGCAATGGCAGCTTTTGCCCATTGAAGCCCATTCTTTCCATTCTCTGTAGGTGGCCCAGGCCCTACAGGAGACCATCCTGTGCCAGCTGGGTTTCCTTGACCAGGCTGGATTTAGGACTGTGTCCACCTTGGGCTTCGCACTCTGGCTGGATTTGGGATTCAGGATTTAGGACATGATGCTCGGGGAGTGAGGAGAGGCAGGTGCGGAGCCAGATTTCAGCCTTGGGGCTTTGTGGTCAGTTCTCCTTGTCGCCTACCATGAAATTTAATGTGATACATATTTAAGACCAAGAAGGGGACCCCGATTTCTTGACTTATACTATGGGGGATGCTGATCCCCACCACAACCCATGTACTGCAGGTTTAAGTGCAACACCCTTCAAGTCACGCTTTACAGCCAGGCCATTGACTCAGCTCTTCAGCATCTGCTGTGTGCTGGCAACAACTCGGGATAAGAGACAAAGTCCCCAGCCTCACAGAACTGACGTTAGAGGGGAGACACAGGAAAGACAAGGACCACTTGTGTTACGAGGTGTTAAAGGAACAATGGGGGCGCCATGGGCCAAGGAGGGCCTCAGGGTGGGGAGTGACATGGGAGCAGAGACTTGGAGGGTGGGGGCCATTAACAACAGTCCATGCAGAGGGAGAGTTGTGCAGAGGCACAGAGGTGAGAGTTTTACACGTTTGAGTAGCAGGCGAGTAATCTGTCCTGGCTGCCCTTGGAGCTCTTAAGAGAAGGAAGGACCAGGTGAAGGAGGAGACAGAACAGGCTCTATCTTGAAAGCAGCACTTCATCTTGGGCCGGACTGTGGACTTTGAGCTATATACCCAGTACCTATGGAAACGACATACCAACTGGAAAGCCAGGCCCCGGAAGGAAGAGCCCCAGGGCTCATACTCCAGGCCCCGGAAGGAAGAGCCCCAGGGCTCATACCTAGACTCTCTGTTGCCTAAAAGAATACCCTAATTATCTGTGTAACCGAATAGAATCACACATTCTATTATGCTTATTGGGGTATGACCACAGGCCTATCGATAATTGTCTACTGTTAACTACCTAGGCGTAAGGCACAGGAATCAGGAGTTAACTTTGATTGTATCTTTCTTTTCCTTTGTTCAGACTAGTTTCAGGGAATCTGGGGAGGTGGGTTTGGCGTACACTTAGGGTATATAAGGTTTTCACAAAAACTGGTCGGGGTCCTTGGCTCAGAGGAGACTCTGCCTTGGGCTCGCTGGTGTAATAAACTGCACTCTACTATCTGCATTGTCCTTCTGAGTGAGTCTGTTTCCTGGAACGCGTGGCTGCAACACAGGCAGTGTGCTTCTGCCCATCTGTGCTGAGCAACCTGGAGGGCCTGGCCTCCCTGCTCACCCAGTAACTCCAGGCCTTGCCTGAGGTTGCACCAGCTGGAGTCCCAGAAGTGTTCTGACACCTCCCCCTGCACTCCCACCCCACCCTGGCCTACCCCACCAGGGTGGCAGAGCTCCCCAGCTCAGCCACCTACCTTCCCAGCATCTGTGCTGAGCTCCCTGGCAGCCTCGTCACCCTGCTTTTCTCCACTGGAGCCACGAGGCACCATTCACAGCTCCCGTCCATGCCTTCAGCCTTCACTTCTGTCAGGCTCTTGCCTCTCTACTCTTCTTCCTGGAGACATCTGATGATTCCCAAAGGTCTCTTCAAATGCACTCCTGTCTGCCCCCCAGACATTTTCCTCCCCCATTCCTACAATCCCATTGTTAGTATTTGAGTCTCTCTCCCTAGCTTCCCAGGGGCAAGATTTGAGGTACCTTTGTATTTGTATTCCTAGTATCTGAAGCAGAGTATATTATCACTAAGGAAGTTTTGAATGAATCCCTCATGAACCCCTGAGAAGAATAATCTCCTTCATTTATTCAGCATTACCAAACCACTTTCAAAACTGCCCCATTTTCTGCTCTCAATACTTTATACAAGTGGGTGGTGACCCATTGAACAGGTAAGGACATGGAAAAATGTTCCATGACTTATTCTCCATCACACATAAATTGGTGGCAGGGCTGCGACATTTGCTTAATGCCATTAGCCCTGATCCCGCCATCCTCACCAGCCTCAGAGGACTCACAGCTGGAGCCCTAGAAAACCCAAGTTCCTCAGTAATAATCCTTAAGGTATAAGTTGGAGTGTATACACCTGTTATGACCCAAGCTTTTAATTTATTTTTTACTTTAAAAATTTTTGGCTGCACTGGGTCTTCATTGCTATGCAAGGGCTTTATTTGTGGCGAGTGGGGGCTTCTCTTCATTATGGCATGTAGGCTTCTCATCGCAGTGGCTTCTCTCGTTGCGGAGCCTGAGCTCTAGGTGCACGGGCTTCAGGAGTTGTGGCACATGGGCTTAATGGCCCTGCGGCACGTGGGACCTTCCAAGACCAGGGATTAAACCCATGTCCTCTGTATTGGCAGGTGGATTCCTAACCATTAGACCACCTAGAGAAGCCCTAGAATTGCATTTTAAGATCTGAGGTAATACAGCCTTTCAGTCATTCATTCAAGAAACATTTACTGTATTCCAAGTTCTGTATTCTAGCAGACACCGAAGAATTACGTGTCTTGCCTCTACAGCAGTCAGTTATTCAGGGGAAAGGACCCAGAGAAAACACATGGAGAATGGGGGTCAGAATATGGTAAAAGGCCGCCAGATAAGTGCGGAAGTCTGGAAGGCCCTTGGGGAAGAATGCATGAAGTCATTCCCCGGGGGGAAGAAGAGTGAGGGCAGGGGAAGAGTGGGAATGAGGAACAGGGAAGAGCAAGGGTGGTGGAAGTGGAGGCAGCCCAGGAGCTTTGCGAGGGCACCTTCAGGAGACTCGCTTCTGGCGACTTGAGATGGTCTCCCTGGGTGTCTTGTCCATAAGTCAAGCATTTCTCTTCCATTGCCAGAGACAATTTTAGGAAAACAAACTCAATCTCTGCCTAGAACGAATGCCTCGGCCCAAGGGATTCTAAGAGAGCGGGATCTGTCTTTCCAACTCCACTTAGCTCAGCTCAGCCCAGTATAACCTGCTCTTCACACTACCTACCTGTCCTAGGTCAGCCCTCCCTATCTTCAGCTGACTGAGCTAGTGAAGTAGTTGAGAAACAAGCAGAAATTTTCTCTCTCTTCTCTGCACCACTCACAACTCACAGCATCCCTTCCCCTTTACTTCACCTACCCCCATCCCAGTCCCTCCCAACAGGAACCAAAGGCCCAGCTCCTTTAGTGAACCGGCCCTGGGGGTGGTTGGGGGTCCCCAACACTGGTGGGAGGCAGAGTCTCTGGAGGACACAGCTCAGCCTAGAATGTGACTCCTCTTCTCCCCTTACAAACAACCCACAGTGAAACGGGCAGGAGGACAGAAGGGGTCATTGTAGGTACATGTGCCCACCAGACCCGGCCAATGGGGCTGTGCTGGCATGCCAGCGAGGCTGTCAAGTGCCCCAGGTTGGCTTTAAAGGTGCCAGGAGGTTCTACAAAGACCCAGTGCATAGAAGTCTCATGAGAAAGCAGGTCTAGTGGGCCCGTTCTCTATTACCTCTTTCAGACTCAGGCCTCAGGGCTGGCTGGGTGCCAGGCAGGGATCTACTTCTTTCATTGTATCCTTGGGTAGCACTAATGCATCTCAGCAGCTCTGTAACTTCAAAGACCCGTGGCTTTCTGTGGAGCAGATCACACACAGAGCATCTCTGACTGAGCCCACGGGCCTCATCACAGTTTCCTTGAGCTATTCATGGCCCGTAGAGGCCATTAAGTAAAAGCTCATATGGACCCTTATGGGTCACCATAGGAGCCAGTCACTGATGAAAACATCTATATATTCCAACAGATTTCCTGGGGCAAGTTCCCCCTCTCTTTTCATAACTTCTTTCTTTGTTCAGCTTGAACTCAAATCTAATCTACTACAACACAAGCCTGTTCTTTTGGTTTGATCTTTAGAGACAGCCCATTGAGTGAGAAAATCCATACACTGCAGCATTATATTGGGAGTGGGAGAGTGGGGAAAAAAGAGACAAGAGAGGAAATTCCTACAGCCATTCCAAAAAACCAACAAGCAGAATGGTGGTAGATAGAAGAATAACCATGATCACTGTCATTTAGTGAGCGATCTCTCTGTATTAGGCACCCTTTATGGAGTTAACAAACATCTCCTTTAACCATTTCTACCTTAAAAATAAGACAGCCAGTTATTTTTTACTAGCAAAATTGGTTTATTTGGGAATGGCAGAAGAATTGCAATGCAGGACACACAAGCTATGGCAAACCATGTGCAAGTCTGGAGAAGAAAGGAGAGGAGTGTAACTTTATAGAGATAAAGGAGGAAGTTGAGGGGGCTTCTTTGAATGAAAGGCCATCCAAGGAAAGTGAGGGGTCAGGATGGTGACAGTTTCTCGTTGGCTGAGTTATCAGACTTTTTCATTGGCTGGGCTGTTATTGGTGAAGAGAAAATCTTCCTTCCTTCTAATGGGGTGGTAAGGTAAGCTTCTTCCTGCCCAGAATTGTAAAATAAAATGCAACTGGTGGTTTGCATGTGAAAGATCCCCCTTCAGGACTTCTCAAGTCCATTTAAAATGAGGGTTTCCTGTTTTAATTTTCACAGTCATCATGTGTAGACCTCATTATCTGTTCTACAAATGAGGAAACTGGAGCTCAGAGATGAAGTTGCTTAATGTCACACTAATTGAGGGCAAAGTGCATATCTAGATAGAGGCTTACAATTTCAACCTTATAACATTCATCTGTGTAAAAAACATGTGCGAAGTATCTGCTACATGCCAAGCACTTAATTGGCATTGAGAACATGGACAGATACAAACACAGAGACAAATACCTCTGCCCCATTTCAGAGACATTCACAGAATCACAGCTGCAATGGAGACATAAGTGATTACGCACAGATGGGTAGGAGAGACCCACAGACACTGAGAGACATGCTCTTGGTCACTTGGGAAATCTAGAGGCAGAACCAGGTGTCCTGTCTCTTGACTTCTTGCTACTCCTCTCATCTTTGGAAGTAAACCTTTACTAGATAGTCAAAAGAACTTCTTGTTCTCTGGATTCCTTGCCCTAGAAGTCCTCCTCACTGCTTTGGAGGGGTTTTCCTAGCTGAAGACGACTAGATTGGAGAAGGAAGTGGCAATCCACTCCAGTATTCTTGTCTGCAGAATCCAGAGGAGCCCACTGGGCTACAGTCCATGTGGTCGCAGTCAGAGACGACTGAGTGACTACCACCACCACCACCAGAAAGACCACTAGATTCAAGTCCCAGGGATGCTGGTGTGTCAGCCCCTGGTGTGCAGAGCCGTCCATGTGCCTGCTGCTTACAGAGGGCTATGCTCCTTGTCCTAGACCTTCCTTTTTTGGAAGGATGTAAATGCATGGCATTAATTTTTCTAATGCATGGTATTTACGAGTTTTTCCCCCTTGGGGCTGCACCATGTTCAGAAATGTGAACATGGCAAGAAGGATGGATACATTTTTAGATCAGTAAGTGCAACCAGATGTGTGGATGGGACTAAAGAAACACAATAAGCTTTTGTGAGGGATGCAGAGCTCTTAGACACAGCCTGGGGAAATGAGTTCATGACACAGCCTGGGGAAATGAGTTCATGACATAGCCTGGGGAAATGAGTTCATAGCTGGCACAAAAATTCACAAGTCTCGGTGTTCTCTGAACGAGTACCAGCTTCATGTAGCCCCTGAAAGACGAACCCTGTGCTACATTCATTAATCCAGCTCTCATGACAGCAGATAATAGCCAGGGGCTTGACACAAGTCTCTGTTTTACTCCATCACATCCATAAAACTGATGAGGAAACTGGGACTCAGTCTGGCTAAGTAACCTGGCGACAGTTATATAGAAGGAAGCAGGCAGGGCTGAGATTTCTACCAGGATGGTTGGCCTCCAGAGTCCTTTTTCCTTCAGAACACCACAATGTCACTTGGGAGCAATTTCTTTCCCCAGGCAGCTGGCTGGCCAGGGGTAGGAGGTCTTTGGTGCTCCAGGATGCTTGGGAGGCTCTGTCCCAGGTGATTCACAACAAGAAACACCTCTTGGCACTGTTGGAGCAGGCGGTGATGATGTTGCAGGAGGAAAAAGTATTATAGTACTCATTCCTGAGGAATTCAAAATCAAAGGTGAGGCAAGACACAGAAGCACCCTTGCACTGTGAAAGACGCGTATCAATATACAATAATGCTTAATTCTGGGGAGGCAAAAGGTGAATGCTTAGACCTGAATGTGACCTAAAGTAACCTGGAAAATGGTCAGGGTGGAGGGATGGGAGGAATTTGGAGAGGCAGAGGGGTGTGAGAAGTGAAAGAGGCTGAAGTGTGTAAACTGGATAAAAAGAGTAGGAACATAGAAATTAAAGAGGTGAGGTTGGGGAGATGAAAAACAGTATTTATTAATCACCTACTGTGTGCCATGAATGGTGCTGGGTCTTGTATATATTCTCATTGATTTAAATCAACTATATTTGGTTTTACTTTACATAATAGAAAATGCATACATTTTAAAAGTGCATAGCACAGTTCCAATCACCTGTGCAATAATATCAAGCAGTCTGGTGTCCATGAAATTGGACTTCCAGAAAGATGGAAGAGAGGAGTAAACAGAAAAAGTATTTAAAAAAAAAAAAAGTATTTGAAGAAATTATTGCCAAAAATTTTCCCCAAATTTGTTGAGAACTATAAATCTACAGATAGAAATGTCTTACACCATGACAGAATATGATCAAGTTTCTGAAAAACAGTGACAAAAGAACATCTTTAAAGCATCCAGAGAAAAAGACACATTTTGTACAGAGGAACAAAGATAAAACTTGTCACAGATTTATTATAAGAAACAGTGCAATCCAGAAGACAGTGGAATGCATCTTAAAGTGTTGAAAAAAAAAAAAAAAGTCAACCCAGAATTTTAAATCTAGCAAAGATGTAATTTAAAAATGAAGGTGAAATGATGACTTTTTCAGACAGACAAAAGATGCAAGCATGTGTTGCCAATAGGCCTGAACTTAAGAAATATTAAAGTTCTTCAGGCAGTAGGAAAATAATGCCAGATGGAAAGTTGGATCAACACAAAGGCCTGGAGAGATCGGGAAATGGTAAATAATGTGGGTAAAAATAAGAGACCTTTTTTACCCTTACTAAAAAAATTTAAAAGACTAATGACTTAAAGCAAAAGAATGTATTGTGGTGTTAACAGCATATACAGCAGTAAAACATAAGACAACAGCAGCTCGAAGTACAGGAGGGGAGCACAGGGGCATACGGTTGGAAAGCTTTATACGGGAAGTCGTATAATATTTGAAGATGCCCTGTGATACATTAATTATGCATATTTTAAATCCCAGAGCAACTAGTGAAAAAATAAGACAAGGTGATATAGTTAGCAAACCAATAGGGGAGGTAAAATGGAATACTAAAAAATGCAAAACTAATGCAAAACAAGACAAAAAGATTAAAAAGAGAACAGAATAAAGGGAGCAAGTAGAAAATAAGCAGCAAGATGGTAGATAGAAACCTGACTCTATCAATAATTACATTGTGTAAATGATCTAAACACTTTTTCTTCTTTCAGAAAGAGACCTCCCCACCCACCTTGAGCTGACTCAGGGAAGAGGGATTTAATGCAAGGATCTGTGAGGAAGGGAGGTGACCCCTAGAAAAGAAGCCTTGACCCAGCTGGCTCCCATGGGGCCGGAACTGAGATGGGAAAGCCATCCCAAGCTAAGGCCACACTCCCCGTCTTTCCAGGAACCCACGGCCTCTAGTCACTGCTGCTGTCTGCTCCATTCTCCCGTCTCTGCCCCTGGCTCCTTTATGCCCTCGTCTGGTGGGTGACCATCTCGGTGATCACCTCCTTCTCTCCCCTTTCTGCACCACAACTATCTGCTTTGGTTTCCATTTCCAGAATGTCAGCAGGCTCTCAGTTTCCCCTACTTACAGCCTGAAGAAGGAATCTTACTGGATCATTGTTTTTTTAACCAGACCACAAGTCAGTGGCCTTGGGAAAGGTAACCTGAGGTCAAAGGCCCCCCTGGTCTAGGCAGCTGTACCTGAGATGGGCTGAAAGGCAGGTTCTCATAGGTTGGGGGTGAAGAGGGAAACAAGATTGGCCTCCCAGCTGATATCTTTTTCCTTAGTGGAAACACAGGAGACAAAAGCTATTCTTTTGAGCATTCAGGATTGCCCTTCTCATAGTATTCTCCAAAGAGAAGAAAAAGGTCATCTCTAAACTCCAGATTAATCCCATGGCAATTGGGATGTTAGAAAATTCACAGAGAAAAAAATTTCTGTGTGTTAATATGATGAAAGCAATAATAATAAAGTATGGTCAATTAGCTAGACTCAGACCTTAAAGGTTTGAAAAGGAGCTGAGAGAACAAGACTGGGAGCTGACTGAGGCTCAGATTATGAACTCCTTATTGCCAAATTCAGACTGAAATTGAAGAAAGTAGGGAAAACCACTAGACCATTCAGGTATGACCTAAATCAAATCCCTTACGGTGGAAGTGACAAGTAGAATCAAGGGATTAGATCTGATAGAGGGCCTGAAGAACTATGGATGGAGGTTCGTGACATTGTACAGGAGGCAGTGATCAAGACCATCCCCAAGAAAAAGAAATGCAAAAAGGCAAAATGGTTGTCTGAGGAGGCCTTACAAATAGCTGAGAAAAGAAGGGAAGCTAAAGGCAAAGGAGAAAAGGAAAGATATATCCATTTGAATATGGAGTTCCAAAGAATAGCAAGGAGAGATAAGAAAGCCTTCCTCAGTGATCAATGCAAAGAAATAGAGGAAAACAATAGAATGGTAAAGACTAGAGATCTCTTCAAGAAAATTAGAGATAGCAAGGGAACATTTCATGCAAAGATGGGCTCAATAAAGGACAGAAATGGTATGGACCTAACAGAAGCAGAAGATATTAAGAGGTGGCAAGAATACACAGAAGACCTATACAAAAAAGATCTTCATAACTCAGATAACCATGATGGTGAGATCACTCACCTAGAGCCAGACATCCTGGAATGCAAAGTCATGTGGGCCTTAGGAAGCATCACAATGAACAAAGCTGGGGGAGGTGATGGAATTCCAGTTGAGCTATTTCAAATCTTAAAGGATGATGCTGTCAAAGTGCTGCACTCAATATGCCAGAAAATTTGGAAAACTCAGCAGTGGCCACAGGACTGGAAAAGATCAGTTTTCATTCCAATCCCAAAGAAGGGAAATGCCAAAGAATGTTCAAACTACTGCCCAATTGTACTCATCTCACAGGCTAGCAAAGTAATGCTCAAAATTCTCTAAGCCAGCCTTCAACAGTACGTGAACTGTGAACTTCCAGATGATCAAGCTGGACTTAGAAAAGGCAGAGGAACCAGGGATCAAATTGCCAACATCTGCTGGATTATCGAAAAAGCAAGAGAGTTCCAGAAAAACATCTATTTCTGCTTTATTGACTATGCCAAAGCCTTTGACTGTGTGGATCACAAGAAACTGTGGAAAATTCTGAAAGAGATGGGAATACCAGACCACCTGACCTGCCTCCTGAGAAATCTGTATTCAGGTCAGGAAGCTACAGTTAGAACTGGACATGGAACAACAGACTGGTTCCAAATTGGGAAAGGAGTATGTCAAGGCTGTATATTGTCACCCTGCTTATTTAACTTATATGCAGAGTACATCATGAGAAACACTAGGCTGGATGAAGCACAAGCTGGAATCAAGATTGCCGGGAGAAATATCAATAACCTCAGATATGCAGATGACACCACCCTTATGGCAGAAAGCAAAAAAGAACTAGAGAGCCTCTTGATGAATGTGAAAGAGGAGAGTGAAAAAGGTGGCTTAAAGCTCAACATTCAGAAAACTAAGGTCATGGCATCCACTGGTCCCATCACTTTATGACAAATAGATGGGGAAACAATGGAAGCAGTGACAGATTTTATTTTCTTGTGCTCCAAAATCACTGCAGATGGTGACTGCAGCCATGAAATTAAAAGACGCTTGCTCCTTGGAAGAAAAGCTATGACCAACCGAGATAGCAAATTAAAAAGCAGAGACATTACCTTGTCAACAAAGGTCCATCTAGTCAAAGCTGTGGTTTTTCCAGTAGTTACCTATGGATGTGAGAGTTGGACTATAAAGAAAGCTGAGCACCGAAGAATTGATGCTTTTGAACTGTGGTGTTGGAGAAGACTCTTGAGAATCCCTTGGACAGCAAGGAGATCCAACCAGTCCATCCTAAAGGAGATCAGGCCTGGGTGTTCATTGGAAGGACTGATGCTAAAGCTGAAACTCCAATACTTTGGCCATCTGATGCGAAGAACTGACTCATTGGAAAAGACCCTGATGTTGGGAAAGATTGAAGGTGGGAGGAGAAGGGGATGACAGAGGATGAGATGGTTGGATGTCATCACTGACTTGATGGACATGAGTTTGAGCAAGCTCCAGGAGTTGGTGAAGGACAGGGAAACCTGGCGTGCTGCAGTCCATGGGGTCGCAAAGAGTCAGACACAACTGAGCGACTGAACTGAACTGAACTGAGAGAACATTAGTTCTCATGTCATCTGTGCCCTCATGGAAAATTAGGCTTGATGGTGTAACGTCCATTATTGATTCTTTTATTAAAGATCTTCCTTTTTGTCTGATTCCAGCAGAGGAGTTTCATAGTTTCCTTTGTTAAATCCTCACTTTTCTAGGAAGAAATTGAGATGGTTACAGGAAAATATTGATCAAGACAGGTTGTAATTCCCTGAAGGTTTCAGCAGAAAGGATATTGATCAATTCCCACTCCTGGCCCTCAGTACCCAAAGCAGGAGACCTCAGGCCACATCTGGGGTTCTTAGTTCTCCTATCCAGGAGGCAGGCCCCACGCCACGTGGCCAGACCTGGAAGGATTTGGAGTCAGCAGGGATGGGGCAGGGTCCCTGCTTCTGGCTCCACCACCAGTCCTGCCAGGAAGGCTTGGAGCTGCTCCTTGACCTGGGACCACCCCTGGGAGGGGCACAGAATTCTGCCAGAGTTTTACATGGTCACAGTACAGCCTATCTCACTGAGGTCAGGAGGGCAGGAAGCCCAGCCCTGTTCACAGAGCCTCCGAGAGACTGACCCTACTTTATTATTATTACTTTCATCATATTAACACAAAGAATAACAAGTGTTTTCAATATCCTAAACACATACTTGGAAGCTGCAATGCACCATAAAAATACAAAACCTACAAAGAGTTGGCTACTTGTCTGTGCTCTGGGAGGCTCAGATGGACTTGAGACTGGTCACCCTTGATCCTGAGCTGGCCCCCGAGTCACCAGGTTGCCCACCCTTGGCAAGGACTGACAGTGGTCAAGTGATAGTGTTCTAGACAAAGGTTGCCATCTGCAGAACCGCTGGCAAGAACTAGGACTTGGAAATCTTGGTAAAGAGAACTTTCTGTTAGAAAGTCTAGCCAGTCGCAGTGGGAGCCTGAAAGGACAGGTGTTATACGTAAGCAGGGTGGCCAGCACTGTCCAGACCTCTGATGTCTGCATTCAGGCACTGGTTCTCCATCCCCAGGGGGACCGCCCTGCCCACGACTGTCACAGTGCTGACTGGGCCCAGTGGAGGGGCCACACTCACAGGGTCCTGCTGAGCCCCCCGCTCCATCTTGCTGCAGGAGTGAAGCCAGGCTCTGGGAGCTCCCTCCCACTTTGGTAGGTGTCGCCACTTACAGCTGGCTCACACTGGGCACATTAGCCAGCATCTCAGAAATGGAAATTCTAGCCTCTGCCTTTTGGACCTCAAAGGGCTATTTTATCAGCGCAAAATGAAGGAGCTATGTAAATGGCCAGGCACTGAAAAATGTGATAATGGCACTTGGTGAAATGACATTTAACTTAGAGGACATATTTTACTACCCACAAAAGTCTAGTCTCCTCTAAGGAGTAAGGACAATGGAAATTCCAGAGGAAAAAAATGTAAACCAAGAAATACTGGGCCAATAGCAAACCAGAAAATGGCATTTCCAATTCCAGCCCTTAAAAGCCTTGACTGAGTCAAGGGTGACTGCAGCCTCCCTGGCGTCTGCTTGGAGGCCTGTGGGTTCAGTCCCCTTTGCTGGAAGAGTCAGGGTCTCATCCCCGATTTCCTCCCTGCCACCCCTAGACTCCCATTGCCCACCCCCGCCCCCCACCACATTACATCCCACACATCCTCCAGAGTAGGCTCATGCCAGACCCCTTACCTGAAATGCCATCCACTGACCTCATAGTCCCTCCCCATCCCTCCCCAAGCCACCTGAAGGGGTCTCCCAACTCCTCTGGGCAGAGGGGTCCAGCACTTTTGGATGGGATTGCTGTCTGTCCCAGTGTGGGTGCCCCCCAAAGCAGACTCTAGACAAGGATTTAGGTACAAGTTGTTTATTTGGCCTGGAGAATTCCATGGACTGTATAGGCCATGGGGTCGCAAATAGTCTGACAGCGACTTCCACTTTCACTTTCACTTTGTTTATTTGGAGATGATTCCCAGAAGGATGGAAAAGGCCAGAGGGAAAGAGGCGGGGAGGAGACCACTCAGGGTTACGTTAGTGAGTTCTGGGCCTTGAGCTTGGGCAATTGCGAGGCAATCCTGCTGAGGATCTCCTGAAGTTCAGTGTACAACTCACCTTGAGTCACCCTATTGAGGGTGAGAAGGCTGGAGCAGAGAGGAAGCTAGCGTATCTCTGCCCACTCTGGTTCTTTGTATTTTGAGCGGGTGCCCCTAAAAAAGCATTAACTCCCTCAAACTTTCAGTCTGACCTGTTCACAGGCAAAGAGTGCTCAGGGTTCCAGACAAAACCCTTGGGTGGAGTCTCAGGTGTTTGAGGCAAGAAGTCGTCTGCACATACTGTTCTCTGAGCCTGCAAGGACCTTCCCCATAGGCTGGGGGTCACAGACAGTGCCACAGTGACCAAGGCTCAAAGGTGGGCTCTCGCTGCCTGTGCTAACATCATCGCTGTTGACTTGAAAGCTGGCCCTGCCCCCAGAGCCAACCCTGAGCAGCTACCCCCACCTCTAAGCCTCACACTCCTCTCCAGTTGTTATGGAGGTACTTGTAGTCCCCCTCAAGAATGTTGTAGAGTCTAGGAGGAAATGGATGGGGATATTGGAGGGGATTTTAGAAACATGAATGGTCATGGAGAATAAGCAAGTCCCCAACACCTGAAATAAACAGCAAGGTGTCTGCCCCTCTCCAGGCTGTACTCTTCCTCCCAGCTCTAAACTCCGCTGCCCAAACCAGGCAAATATTTTGAAATGGCATTGTTGTTTGGTTTTGGAGATAAATGACACATGCTGAAATGTATATTGTTCATTTACCACAAGCTGCAGTTACTATTACACTCTTGATCAATCATTATGGAAGTTTTAGTAATAATAAGAACTGGTATGGCAATACTAGCATATTCCTGCTGATTATCCCACCAACATCTTGCCTGCCCGATTCCAAATGTTTTCCTGGCCTCCAGCTCATCTTGTTCCTTCTCTTTTCCCCCTTGCCTACCAGCACATCCTGTACCCTCCCAATAGGAGGCTTTCCTAAGATGTAGTTTCACCTTAACATTTGCTTGCTGGTCAATCAAGAGAATTTTCTTTATTCATCTCTTACTGTACTAGATACCAAATGAGCTGCCTTCCTGCCTACTTTGCAGAAACTGCCTCCCATCAACTCGTTTGATAAAAGCAATTGGTCCTGGTAGCTCTTTTATGCACGTGTGCATGGTTATGGCTAATTGTTTCAAGGGTAGACAAATTGGGGGTGGCAGAAGATGAGATGGTTAGATGGACATGAGTTTGAGCAAACTCTGGGAGACACTGCAGGACAGGGAAGCCTGGAGTGCTGTAGTCCAAGGGTTTGCAGAGTCAGACATGACTTAGCAACTGAATAGCTTAGAGTATGGACTTAAGCAAGAGAGAAGTCAGACTGTTTCTAGGTGGCTGGGTGTATAACATAAACTCAAGAGCCGGAGAGGAGTCTGAGGCCCATGTTTTCCATCCTGCTCCCTGTTCTAAATTGGGGCGCTAGACCACCAAGGCAGAACTTGCAGAGGGGGTAGAACCAGCATATGTGCTCCACAAGCATAGTCTCCTCTTCTTTTTCACTCTCTGCCCCCAGCAGTCTTGTAGGTTTCATTTTTCCTTGAACATTTTTTGTTAGATTTATTCATAAGTATTTGATGTTTCTCATCCTACTAAAAATGGTGTTTAGTTTTAACAGAATGTTGTGGATTGTTTGGAAACCTGGCAGTCTTGTCTCTGACTTTTGGGCTACTGGAGGGGTTCGGGCCAAAAAAGAGGAAGCAGGTTCTAATGCTGCCTAATCACTTCTTCTGCTTCATTCCTTTCTGATGATTCGAATTTCATGCCGGTATCATTTACCTTGTTCTGAAAAACTTCCATTAGCATTTCTATGTGCAGGTCTGCTGGTGTCAAATTCTCTTAGTTTTATCTGAAAATTTCCTTATTTGACCTTCATTCTCGGAGGATATTTTTGCTAGATATAGAATTCAGGGCTGATAGATTTCCTTTCCTTTCAGCACTTCAGGAATATTGTTCTACTCTCTCTTGGACTTCATAATTTCTGATAAGAAGTCAGCTATTTATTGAACTGTTCTTTGAATGTAGTATGTTATTCTTTTCTTGCGACCTCAGCAATGTTTACTCTTTGTATTTGGCTTTCAATATTTTGACTATAAAATGTGCCTTAGCACAGCCTGCTTGATGTTCTTTGAATACTTTGAATCTATAGATTTAAGTTTTCAACAAATTCATGAAATTTCCAGTCATTATTTCTTCAAATATTTTTTCTGCCTTATTTTCTTTCTTTTCCCCTTCAACTACATATATTTTTGACAGATATTATCTAAAAGATGTCTGAGGCTTTTGTTTTTTTCAGTTGTTAAACACTATTCTTCATATTGCATTGTTTCTACTGATCTATCTTCAAGTTCACTTACTTTTTTCTCTGTTATCTCCATTCTGTTAAATTTACCCAGTAGATTTTGTAAAACTTCAGCCATTATACAGTTTTTATATATTACACACATATAATTTTTAAGAATATCTTAAAATTTTTTATTTGCTGAAATTTTCTGTCTTCATTGTGAACATTTTCTTTTACTTCATGGAGGATAGTTATGATAGCAGCTTTAAAATTGGTGTGCTAATTCCATATTTCATTCATCTCAGGCTTTTTCCTCAGTGGATATTCTTTCCTCTTGAAAATATGTTCCATTTTCTTGGATCTTTTTATGTTGAGTAATTTTGGACTGTATCCTGGGCATTATGAATTTTAATTTATGCAGACTCAGGATTATGTTATTTTACCCTGATAAACATTCTTTCTTTTCTTTAAAAATTGTTTTCTTTCTTCTTTCTCTTTTCTTTTTAAAGCAGGCAGTCATCTTTGTTGAACTCAAACTGCAACACATCCTTTTTTGGCCACTACCTCCAATCTCAAATCAGACTGTCTGCCCTCAGCAGAGTGGTTTCAGGTTGTTCTGTGTATGTGTGATTCAAAGCCAATAGTAATGTGAACAGACAGAACTGGGGGATCTCTTCTCCAGCTCTCTCTTCTGGAGCCCCTTCCAGCAGCTGTGGCTCCCCCATATTTAGTCTTCTGGTTCCCCAGAAAGACAGCAGTTGTTCCATCAGCATTCCCACTGTCCCATATGCCACAGTGACTGCCTGGCTCTAGTCTAAAATGGCAACTCACTCCATACAACTCCCCTCCTCCAAGCATGGACCCCTCACCAGAAGCTGCCTGCTTTTGTTCAGTCTCCAGTGCCTGCAGATAGCTGTTTTACTTTAGTTATCACCTGCATTCTGTGGAAAGTTTATAGTTACAGACGCTCATATCCTAGCTGAAACTCACAGGACAGAGAGCAGCACAGGGTCTTAGGAAACACAGATACTAAGTACAGGGGAGGGGGGCAGGCAGGGACCTACACCTGAGCACGTATGTTCCTTCAAGGGGTGCATAAGGCTCTCTGTTCTGCTTCAGCAGGCAATTTTACCATGATGTTTTAAGTAACAGTCTTGTGTGGTATAAATTTAACAATTTCACAGTTTTGCAAGCAAATATGTTTGTGCTGGATGAGCTTCTCAGACACATTTTCCCACACCTCCTCTTTTCTTAGTCTAGTCAAAAGCCCCTCTTGGAACCTCCCTGTAGCCCTACTTGACAAGAGTCAAACATTAATCACACCCATGAACCATGTAGATGAGGGAGACCCTACCAACTTCAGCTTTACACAAGGATTCAACCCCAGTTCCCAGGGTTTGCTAACATATTTCACTTTAGTTTACTAAACTAATACCTCCAGAGCCCAGACCATACTATGTCCTGGAAAAGAGTTGAATTATTTCTTTTTTAAGCCTCCAGGAGCCATACTTAGCCAGGTGTATGAGCAGGCGGTCTCCTGCTTCAGTCCACTGAGGCTGTTTTAACAAGGTGCGAGAGACTGGATAGCTTATAAACAGCTGAAATGCACGGGTGGAGGTTCTGGTGGAGGCTGCAAGTCTGAGACCAGGGTGCCAGTGCAGTCAGGTAAGGGTCCTTTCTGGCTTGCAGACTTACAGTTTTATCCTCACTAGCACTCAACTCCAATTTCCAGGGTTCACTAACACATCTTACTTGAGTTAACTAAACTAATACTAATATCCTCAGAAGGTGCTAGGGCTCTCTCTGGTGTCTCTTTTATAAGGGCATGAATCCCATTCATGAGGATTCCTCTGTCATCACTTATGCACTGCCCAAAGGCCCCACCTCCTAATACCATCATCTTGCAGGTTAGATCTCAACATAGGAACCTGAAGGGGACACAAGCATTTAGATCATGGTAACCCCCATATGCCATGACTTGGGGCCATTGAGAGGCCTGCTTCTCCCTCCACCGTATCCCTTCCTGCTAGCCTGCAATTGAATTACCAATGAGTTAGAAAAGAGAGGCATAGCGTTGCCTATCAATGGGGGCCTCCAGTCATTAATTTAGTGACATTTCAGTACTTGTTTATTAGATGCTGGGCATTGTGGTTAGCGTATGGTTTGTCTGCAAGTCACTCTTTAGACTTCTCCTGTTTGTTGGAGATGCTTTGGCCAGAAGGAAAGAAAATAGGCAAGCAACACAAGACCAAAACAATTCTTTCAACAGAGCTGGGGGGGGAGGGGGGTGGGATTCAGTGGCAGGAAGCCATTAATTCAACTTTCTATGTGAAACAGTGCCTGAGGCCCAGTGTGTACCAGGCCCTGTGATGGCACTGGTGATGCCAAGGTGAGCTGGATTCTGCTATTGCTCCTCAGGCGTCACATTCAAGTGAGGTGTCGGGTGTGAAAAATAAACGGTTTCTAATGCAAAAAGCCCGGTTGTAATGAAGTTATAAACAGAGTAGATGGGTATCCAGGAAGAATCAGACGGAAAAACAGAGGGAGGCATGGGGCAGGGCTTTGCCAGGCAGATGGGAGTGGCAGGATAGAGGGCAGGGCCAAGTGAGGAGAAAGAGCAACGTGTGCAGAGAGGCAGAGCTGAGAGTGAGCTGTGTGTTCATGGACTGTGAGGATTCCAGAGCCACTAGAGACAGAGTGCATGGGTAGGAGGGGGCTCCAGGGCACTTAGAAAGGTGGCCACTGGTCAGACCACAGAGGGCGCGTGTGCCAGCCTATGGGATCCGGCTTGTATCTTATGGCCCTGGGGAGTCAGTGGAGCAGGGACTGTAGAAGTGATATTGGGCAGCTGTGGTGAGAGGAGCAGGCTGGCAGGAGTCGCCAGGCAGGGCAGAGAAGAGACTGGGAAGAAAGATGCCTCTGCTGGGCTTCCAGTCTAGCCCAGGGCTGTCCTCCCACCTGGGCTTCATGAAAGAAATGCTTATTTCTCATGACAAATTTTAGGGCTGCCACAAATGCTTGTTGTTGCTTTATATAAAAAGTCTTGCCTAAAATAAAAATTTTAAATCATAGTTTAATCTGCTTCTCAGCACTCCAAATAACCTATGTGACAACACAGCACAGAACTTGGGACCTGGGATGTTAGGAAAAGAACCACCTTGGGGATCCTCTAGCCCATCACCTTCTTCGGTGAAAGGTTTTTCAGAAAGGGCATGACTTTGTCTGAGTTTCCTGCAAACAGATTGAGTGCAATCAGACCTTGGTCCTCTGCCCTGCACACGAGGCTGAAGGACCTCAGAGTGTGCTACTAAATAGAGGTGTCAAGACTAAGGCTTACACCCCACACTGCTCAGAAAGTGACCTTCAACCTTCCACATGTCATATTTTTGAAGTTACAACTGGAATATTTTTCCTTCTTACTAAGAATTACTCTTAGTTGTTGACTGTGCTCTCACTCAGCCATGTCTGACTCTTTTGTGACCCCATGGACTGTAGCTCACCAGGCTCCTCTGTCCATTGGATTTTCCAGGCAAGAATATTGGAGTGGGTTGCCATTTCCTTCTCCAGGGGATCTTCCCAACCCAGGGGTAAACAGATAAAATGCCCCACTGTTCTGAACAAATTATGTATATTTAGTATCTTAATATCTCCAAAACGGGCCAAAATTACACAGGGATTAGTGGGAAAATAAATAATTTTGCCATTATAAAAATTTTTTGGCAACAAACATTTTCATTAGAGGGAAATAATGGCTATATTTAGAATAAATAAACCAACAGGTTGAAAACACAATTTGCTGATAATTTGTGGGTAGTATACTGTATGAATGGAGAAAGTAATTAAAAAATATATGTATACACAGACATATGTATATATACATAAACATGTACATGTGTAGGAGATGTGGGTTTGATCCCTGGGTCAGGAATATCCCCTGGAGGAGGAAATAGCAACCCACTCCAGTATTCTTGCTAGAAAATCCCATGGACAGAAGAGCCAGGCAGGTTACAGTCCATGAGGCCACAAAGTCAGACATGACTGAGCGACAGAGCACACACACATATGTATACATAAACATATGCATATATATTTATGTATTGATCAGCAAGAGAGAATGTCACAGGTTAGATTTTCCAGAATCAGGTACCGAGGCAGAATTTGGAGTGCAAGAATTCTCACAGGGGATCCCACCTGTGAGAAGGAGAAAGAAGGATGGATCAGAAGTTAAATTGCATTAAGGCCTCAGCCAATGTAGCAGGGAGCTTTGGGGTGAATACCGTCCACAGAGTTGTCTAGAATGGCTATGCTTTTACATCCCTGCCCCTGTCTGTTAATGGGTATAAACAGTCCTGGGAAGGGTATGACCTTGAGCATGGTAGCTTTTTTGCAGAGAAGTGGCTTTTTGCACCTGAGGCCGACCCTAAAGGAACTGACAGTTGGAAGTTGATTGCCAACACTTCCTGTAAATGGATAGCTGGTTCTTTCTAGGATGGAGATCTAAGCAGTGCATCTGGTCTACAGCAGACAATGGTGCCCTGATAATCTGGGTCATTAAAAAAATTTTGTTCTTAGTCTTTATTGAATTTGTTACGATAGTGTTTCCATTCTGTGTTTTGGCTTTTTGGCCCTGAGGTGTGTAGGACCTTAGCTCCCCAGCCAGGACTCAACCTGTACTGCCTGCATTGGAAGTCTTAATCCCTGGACCACCAGGGAAGCCCCACTCTGTCATTTTGACAACCCCTTTTGGCTGTGACTCACTCTAGAGTTGCCTCCCCCAGTCCCTTGGTTTACTTAATACTCTCCTTGCTCAACTAAAGGCAATTGGAGGGTAGGAGGGTGAAGAAAAAAGAGCTATTCCAGCCCTTTCTCTTCACCTCTCCAGCTCTGGATGTGGCTGTGTACAAATATTTACAGTCCCGATTACCTCCAACCCCTCAAGACTGGCTCCAATTTCCAGCTTCAGTGTGTGTGTGTGTGTGTGTGTGTGTGTGTGTGTGTGTTAGTCAGTCATGCCCAACTCTTTGCAACACCATGGATTGTAGCTCACCAGGTTCTTCTGTCCATGGAATTGTCCAGGCAAGAATACCAGAGCAGGTTGCCATTCTTTTCTCCAGGGGATCTTCCTGACCTAGGGATTGAACCTGGGTCTCCTGCATTACAGGCAGATTCTTTACTGTCTGAGCCACCAGAGAAGCCCCAGCTTTAGTACCTTTGTCCAAACCACGGATTCCTTGGAGGAGCTCCTCTATCCATCAGCTTCTCTTTGAAATCCCTAAATCTCTATTTTTATTACTTTATGGCAACATTTAACCATACGTCCTTTGTTTCATGCAGTAAGCCTTTGCAAAAATTAATAATTGAGGAGTAGGAATGTGCACTTGTTTTATTCCCTAAAGTGCCTAGTTAGTATTGAGTGCATGATAGGTACTCATGTATTTTGTATTGAATTGGAGGAAATGTAGAAGGAATGTTCAAAATGTAAAGTGATTAAGTTTTAACTGTATACGAATGGTTTTAGCTGTTGCAGTTTCTTATCTGAAATAAAATTAATGATTATGAAGGGGTCTGGAGGAATAGCATGTGGGAATTTAAATTCATTAATTTATCAAATAGCAAAAAGTTATTTCTAGCTTCTTTACCAGAACTGACTAGGCTTCCAGAGTCATACTGCAAAGGTGGAAGGAGTTTCTGGATCCAAGTTTGAATCCATGGCTCTTGGACTGTTAACCTTGGGACCCACTGATTGTTTCATTTGAGGCATCAGTAAATCCTCGACCTAATTTTAGGATTTTAAGGTATTTTTCAGATCTCATGGTTTATTTTATACACATGTGTCAAAATTTGCATTGATGGTGCAAAAGCCATGGTGGGCAAAAATGGTGCCCTTGCATGAACCAAGGCGTTGATACCAAACTGTACCGGGAATGACTGTGTTCTGTACTGCTATGCACCAGCAAAACAAAAAGAGCCAGCCCCACCTAAGCGAGTCCTTGATAAAGCAGTAGAAAGGATGTTTTATTCAATTTCAACTCTTGAGTACACATCTTTTTAATATCATGTGTGCCAACAGAGGAAGTGAAAAAAAACATTCTGCTCCCTCAAGAAATAAATGGTTGTTTCCGTGAAAAGTACTTGTGTGACTGAGTTTCAAGTTGAACTAGCCACTTCTTAATGAAACACCATTTTTATTTGAAAGAATGGCTGACACACTGTGGTGACTCAGGTTTCTATCCGGCAGACATTTTCTTGAAAGTGTTACTTCAAGGTAAATAATTGAGACCATTTGTTGCTAATGACAAAATTTGAGTTTTCAATCAAAATTTTGAATATCAAATATTATGTTTCCTAGTTATTTATCAACGAGATTAGGGGTGCTGTTATCAAATGTGATTTTATAATATTGTATATTAAAACACATAAAATAAAATACTTGGAAGAACTGCATAATTCAGTGAACTAAGATTTTCCAAATGACCAATGACTGATGCTGCAAAACTCATTCAAAATGGAAGACAGACCATTAGTTCATTGATATACTTGCAGCCTCTGCTTTCTAACCAGCCTTTAAGAAACTATCATCTGCTGAGTTTTACTCTAGTATTATTGAGGAATATCCACAATTATGCTGTTAAAATACTCCTATTCCAACTACATATCTATGTAAGGCCAGAGTTTCTTCAAATTCTTTAACCAAAGCAACATATTGCAATAGAGTGAGTGGAGATAAGAATATTCAGCTGTCTTCTATTAAGCCAAATATTTAGGAGACTTTCAAACTTAAAACAATTTGGCTCTTCTCACCAATTTCTCCAAAATAAGTTATTTTTCAAAAAAATGTTATATATTTAATGTATAATGAATTTTTAAAAAGAAACAAACATTTTATGTTTTAATTTGTAAAATGGTAACTATTGATAGATAAATCAGTAAACAAAACTTTTGGGTGGGTCATCAATAATTTTATAGAGTGTAAGAAAGTCTCGAGACCAAAAGTTTGGGAACTGCTGCCATAAACTGATGGGAACTTAGGATTTCAGGGAAATGGGCTCAAATGACATGAGGGAGCTGACTGTGGCTCAGATCATTAACTCCTTATTGCCAAATTCAGACTTAAATTGAAGAAAGTAGGGAAAACCACTAGACCATTCAGGTATGACCTAAATCAAATCCCTTACAATTATGCAGTAGAAGTGAGAAATAGATTTAAGGGACTAGATCTGATAAACAGAGTGCCTGATGAACTATGGACGGAGGTTGGTGACACTGTACAGGAGACAGGAATCAAGACCATCCCTGTGGAAAAGAAATGCAAAAAAGCAAAATGGCTGTCTGGGGAGGCCTTACAAATAGCTGTGAAAAGAAGAGAAGCAAAAAGCAAAGGAGAAAAAGAAAAATATAAGCATCTGAATGCAGAGTTCCAAAGAAAAGCAAGGAGAGATAAGAAAGCCTTCCTCAGCGATTATTGCAAAGAAATAGAGGAAAACAACAGAATGGGAAAGACTAGAGATCTCTTCAAAAAAAATTAGAGATACCAAGGGAACATTTCCTACAAAGATGGGCTCAATAAAGGACAGAAATGGTATGGACCTAACAGAAACAGAAGATATTAAGAAGAGGTGGCAAGAATACACAGAAGAACTGTACAAAAAAGAGCTTCACGACCCAGATAATCACGATGGTGTGATCGCTGACCTAGAGCCAGACATCCTGGAATGTGAAGTCAAGTGGGCCTTAGAAAGCATCACTACGAACAAAGCTAGTGGAGGTGATGGAATTCCAGTTGAGCTATTCCAAATCCTGGAAGATGGTGCTGTGAAAGTGCTGCACTCAATAGGACAGCAAATTTGGAAAACTCAGCAGTGGCCACAGGACTGGAAAAGGTCAGTTTTCATTCCAATCCCAAAGAAAGGCAATGCCAAAGAATGCTCAAACTACAGCACAATTGCACTCATCTCACACGCTAGTAAAGTAATGCTCAAAATTCTCCAAGCCAGGCTTCAGCAATAAGTGAACCGTGAACTTCCAGATGTTCAAGCTGGTTTTAGAAAAAGCAGAGAAACTAGAGATCAAATTGCCAACATCCGCTGGATCATGGAAAAAGCAAGAGAGTTCCAGAAAAACATCTATTTCTGCTTTATTGACTATGCCAAAGCCTTTGACTGTGTGGATCACAATAAACTGTGGAAAATTCTGAAAGAGATGGGAATACCAGACCACCTGACCTGCCTCTTGAGAAACCTGTGTATGCAAGTCAGGAAGCAACAGTTAGAACTGGGCATGGAACAACAGACTGGTTCCAAATAGGAAAAGGAGTACATCAAGGCTGTATATTGTCACCCTGCTTATTTAACTTCTATGCAGTGTACATCATGAGAAATGCTGGACTGGAAGAAGCACAAGCTGGAATCAAGATTTCCGGGAGAAATATCAATAACCTCAGATATGCAGATGACACCACCCTTATGGCAGAAAGTGAAGAGGAACTAAAGAGCCTCTTGATGAAAGTGAAAGAGGAGAGTGAAAAAGTTGGCTTAAAGCTCAACATTCAGGAAATGAAGATCATGGCATCTGGTTCTGTCACTTCATGGGAAATAGATGGGGAAACAGTGGAAAGTTTCAGACTTTATTTTTTTGGGCTTCAAAATCACTGCAGATGGTGATTTCAGCCATGAAATTAAAAGACGCTTACTCCTTGGAAGGAAAGTTATGACCAACCTAGACAGCATATTCAAAAGCAGAGACACTACTTTGCCAACAAAGGTCCATCTAGTCAAGGCTATGGTTTTTCCAGTGGTCATGTATGGATGTGAGAGTTGAACTGTGAAGAAAGCTGAGCACTGAAAAACTGATGCTTTTGAACTGTGGTGTTGGAGAAGACTGTTGAGAGTCCCTTGGATTGCAAGGAGACCCAACCAGTTCATTCTGAAGGAGATCAGCCCTGGGATTTCTTTGGAAGGAATGATGCTAAAGCTGAAACTCCAGTACTTTGGCCACCTCATGCGAAGAGTTGACTCATTGGAAAAGACTCTGATGCTGGGAGGGATTGGGGGCAGGAGGAGAAGGGGACGACAGAGGATGAGATGGCTGGATGGCATCACTGACTCGATGGACGTGAGTCTGAGTGAACTCCGGGAGTTGGTGATGGACAGGGAGGCCTGGCGTGCTGCGATTCATGGGGTCGCAAAGAGTCGGACACGACTGAGCGACTGAACTGAACTGAATGCATCAGTCAGAGGAAGGAAGTGGTTCTGATTTCAGAAAGAGACAACAGGACACAGAGACAAGTAAAAGTCCACACAACTGCCACTCCCCAATGTCTGGTGGAGACTGGAGCTGAGCTTCTGTGAGGGTGGAGGCCATATCATTTCTTGAAGGAGTCACTCATTGGACACAGAGACTTCTGGTAAGCATGGAGATATTCTTTTTCCAAGATGTGAGGTTGAGAGATCCAGGCAATTATTATTTTTAAACACTTAAATTTAACCGAAACTTACAAATTAAAATATATTTTGAATCATTCAGTGTTATTCGTTCATTCAATAACAGAATAAAAATAACCATAGGATCAAACAATATAAAGTTTTTAAACTGAAAGTACTAGAATCACTCAAAGCGATTGGAACTATTCTCTCCTGAAAAATGTTTCTGGTTTGATTATGTATTATTAGCTTTCCTCAACTCAACTGACTTAAGGTAGAATTTAGAATCAACTGACTTAAGGTAGAATTTAAGGATATGATCAAAGTGGTTTGTTTCACCTGTCTTCACCTTGACTTTGCTTCCCAAGCTGACAGACATCGAGAAACAAATGCCTCTGCGGTAGAGCCTACCCCAATGTCAGAGCAGCCAGGACCCAAGGACAGGACACAGCAGAAGTCACAAACCATTAAAATCAAAGCAGTGCTTTCTTTGGCTTGGTCTGCATAATGGCTTTCAGACATTCCTTAAAGTGGCATCGAGTTTTCAGAATGTTCCATGAGAAACTGCTCCCGCGTAGGTCCCAAGATTCTAAACATTTTGCCTTAGAGAATGAAAGCGCCACCGTGATAGCCATGCAGTGTAAACAGACACGTTCAGGAGGGACAGTTCTGTGGCCTGTATCTATGTCCCCCCGCTCGTGTCTCTTTCAGGAAATACTTGATGTTAATTAGGTGGGAGCACTTTCTGCCCTTTACTGATGCATTGCAGGGCCTCTGAGCCTCACTTCTCAACAGATGGTAGGCGCTGCAACCTCAAAGCAAAACTGGCTTCTAAACCTCCAGCAGTTCTACAATCAAAAGATACGAGTTTACGGTTTCAAAGAGTTACCTCACCTGAGTTACTCTTTACGGTTTCAAAGAGTTACCTAAGCAGCAGAAAGATGCAATAAAGCCTAAAAAGGTGTCAATTTCAAAATTAAGAGACTTTTAACTAAAAGGCAGTAAACTAATTAAGTCATTAGGTTAGAATAAAGTACAATGGCTTATTAATGTTTTGAACATAAGTTAAAACTAGCAGTTACACAATGCTAGCTTGCTTTTTAATTCCTTCATGTTTTATGTTTTAAAAATGTATCCACAATAGATATTAAACTACTTAGTTTTTGAGAATCCACTCTTTGAACAATTATCTACTGAGCACCTGCCATGAGCTACGAGGAGAGCTGGGTTCTAGGGATCTAGCTAGGAACTTGGTGGCATGGTCTCTACATCCACAAACCCACAGGAACACATAGCAGTGACTGTGTGTAAGGGTTTCCCTGGTAGCTCAGCTGGTAAAGAATCCGCCTGCAATGCAGAAGACCCCAGTTTGATTCGTGGGTTGGAAAGATCCCCTGGAGAAGGGGTAGGCGACCCACTCCAGTATTCCTGGGCCTCCCTGATGGCTCAGTGTGTAAAGAATCTGCCTGCAATGCAGGAGACCTGGGTTCGCTCCCTGGGCTGGCAAGATCCCCTGGAGGAGGGTGTGGCAACCCACTCCATATTCTTGCCTGGAGACTCCCCATGGACAGAGGAGCCTGGCGGGCTACAGTCCATGGGGTCGCAAAGAGTCGGACATGACTGAGCATCTAAGCACACCACTGTGTGTAAAGTGGGGAGGCAACAAACTAGTGAAAAGGGACACAGGGAGATTTCCCAGGAAGTCTCAGTCATGAAAGGAGCCACATTGGTTGTCAAAGTCTCAGGCAACAATTGACAACAGTATGGGCTTCTCACAGGATGTACTGTGATAATCTATAGCGGTGGTACACGATAGCCACAACAGGTTTTAAGGCATCCTGTAGCCATGCCTATGCTGTGTGTGTGTGTGTGTGTGTGTGTGTGTGTGTTCCTAAGCCTAACAGTCATAGCCAGGTTAGAAAATAAAATGGTGCATTTGGAGAAAAATAATTCCTGAAACTTTTCTAAGTGTACTGCCACATTTCTACTGGGATATAAAAACATGAATCAGATGCATAATAACTATACATCTATCAATTCCAAAGATAAATTCTTTTGCTTTATGGACAACTAAAACATCTTATGAGCACTGAAATAAAAATTTGAATAGAATTATGGTTCTCTTTATCCTACCTGCTCCCCAATAATTTTCTGAGATTTAGAAATCATGTTTCAACATTTTGATTATGTCCATCAGCAAGACTCCACATTAAGCCAACAGTATATAAGAGAACTACTGGTTGAATTTACATTTTAGTCAAGCCCTTAACAGAGAAAAAGAAAGACCGGTTTTGATCAGAAGCTCTAGATTCTAGTTCTGCACATCTGCTAATGTAATCAATGATGGATGGAAGGATAAAAAAACAATATTTACTGAAAACTTACTATGTGCCCGGCACTGTGCTATGTGTTTCTCAAGGATTATTAAATGTATTTCCACACCACAATGGGGGTAGAGATGAGCCTGAAATGAAGAAACTGAGCCTGAAAAGAAGCTTACCAGCTAGTAGGCAGCTGAACTGAAGCACAACCCAGGCAGTCTGACAACAGCCACACAGCTAAAATAAACCTGAGTTCTTCAAAAGAAAAACATTATATAAAGGACTTCTTTCTTAGTTAAATCATTTTAGGTACATCTCTGTCTTTATATTAAGTCACATATTACAAATTTTTTTCAACTGCTAGAGTTCTGAAGATTAATGGTTAGTGCCTTTCCTATCATTTCTTATCTAATTTCCAAAATGTGATTCTGTGAAATGGGCAGATAATTCCTTTACAATGAGAAGAAGCAAAAGCCAAGAGAAACTGTATTTGACCAAGGTGACATGAGTGGTCATCTCTGAACCTGAACTCAAGTCTTTTAACTCCATCACATCCCACCTCTCTGGTTGGTGGTTTAGTCGTGTCCGATTCTTATGACTCCGTGGTCTGCAGCCTGCTGTGCTTCTCTATCCCTGGGATTCTCCAGGCAAGAATACTGGAGTGGGTAGCCATTTCCTTCTCCAGGAGATCTTCCTGACCCAGGAATTGGACCCAGGAATTGAACTCGGGTGTCCTGCATTGCAGGCAGATTCTTTACCGACTGAGCTGTGAGGAAAGCCCGATTGTGTCCGACCTCTGTAAGATCTCATAAACTGTCATACGGTTTTTCTTCAAGGACAGTTTTCTAGTTTTTAAAAAGATGACTTTCAATGCCATGAAACTCAGGGTGTGTAGGTTCACAGATATAGTTCCCTCCAACTACATGAAACAGCTGCCCTAGTTTCTCTAGCATTCACTTGTTCTCTCTATCACCTGTGGGTTTTCCCATTCTCCACAGGAGGCTCCTCATATTAGTTACCTCGTCTTTTTTTTTTTTTTTTTTTTGGTATTTTTTTAAATTGAAAGTATTAGTTGATTTGCAATGTTTCAGGTGTATTTTAATAAAGTGTTTAGTTAAACATCTGTAACTATTCTTTTTCAGATTCTTTTCCATTATAGGTTATTACAAGACACTGAATATAGTTCCCTGTGGTATACAGTAGATCTTTCTTGTTTATTTTATATTTAGTAGTGTGTATCTGTTGATCCCAAGCTCCTAAATTATCCCTTCTCTTGCTTTTGGCAACCATAAGTTTGTATTCTATGTCTGAGTCTATCTCTGTTTTGTAAATAGGTTCATTTGTATCATTAAAAAAAAACTCTGCATATAAGTGATACCATATAATATTTGTCTCTATCCATCTGACCTACTTAGTATGATAACTCTAGGTCCATCCATGCATTATTCATTCAAATGGCATTATTTCATTCTTGTTATGGCTGAGTAATATTCCATTACACACACACACACACGCCCCACATATTCTTTGTCCATTCATCTGTTGATGGATATGATGCTTCCATGTCCTGGATATTATAAATAGTGCTGCTGTGAACAGTGGGATGCATCCATCTTTTCAATAAGAGCTTTTGTCTTTTTTGGATATATGCCCAGACTGGATCATATGGTAACTCTTAGTTTTTTTAAGGAACCTCTATACTATTCTCCATAGTGGCTACATCAATTTACATGTCCACCAACAGAGTAAGAGGATTCCCTTTTCTCCACACTCTTTCTGGCATTTATTATTTGTAGATTTTTTGATGATAGCGTCTGATCAATATGAGGTGATACACTTCATTAGAGTTTTGATTTGCATTTCTCTAATAATTAGCAATGTTTAGCATCTTTCCATGTGCTTTCTGGCCATTTTTATGTGTCTTTGGAGAAATGTGTATTTGATCCTCTGTGCATTTTTTTTTTTGATTGGGTTGTTTGCTTTTTTTTGATATTGAGCTGCAAGTGCTGTTTGTATATTTCAGAGATCAATCTCTTTTTGGTCTTATCATTTGCAAATATTTTCTCCCGTTCTGTGAGCTGTCTTTTTGCTTTATTTATGGTTTCCTTTGCTGTGCAAAAGCTTTTAATTATATGCAATTTGTTTTGTTATTTTCATTACTCTAGGAGGTGTATCCAAAAAGATCTTGCTGTGAACCATGTTAAAAAATGTGTTGCCTATGTTTTCCTCTATGAGCTTTATAATATCCAGTCTTACATTTAGGTATTTAGTCTGTTTTATTTTTGGGCATGGTGTTAGAGAATGCTCTAATTTTATTCTTTTACAGGTAGCTGTCCAGGTTTCCCAGCACCACTTACAGAGGCTGTCTTTTCTTCGCTGCATCTTTGTGCTTCCTTTGTTGTAGACTGGGTGACTGTAAGTGTGAGCATCCTCTCTGGACTTGCTATCCTGTGCCATTGATCTGTATTTCTGCTTTGTGTGTGTGTGTGTGCCAATACCACACCGTTTTGATTACGGCATCTTTGTAGTTTAGTCTGAAGTCAGGGAGAATGATTCCTCCATCTGTTTTTCTTTCTCAAGATTGTTGTGGCTGTTCAGGGTCTTTTGTGTTTTCACACAAATTTAGAAGATTTTTGTTCTGGCTCTGTGAAAAATGTCATTGCTAATTTGGTAGGTATTGCACTGAGTCGGTAGATTGCCCTGGGTAGTACAGTGACTTTGATAGTATTGATTCTTCCAATCCAGAACACAGTATATCTTTTCACCTGTCTGTGTTTTCTTTGATTTCTGTCATCAGCATCTTACAGCTTTCACAGTACAGGTTCTTTGTTTCCTGTACCTTCTTGTCTCCTATGGCTCTACCAGTGAGCTTTCCCATTCATAATTTTCCTGTTTCTAGTCGTGGCCTTTTCTTTTCCATCTAGAGGAGTTCCTTCAGCATTTGTTGTAAAGCTGGTTTGGTGGTGCTAAATTCTCTCTTTTGCTTGTCTATAAACATTTGATTTCTCCATCGAATCTGAACAAGAGACTTGCTTAAGAGTATTCTTGGTTGTAGGTTTTTCCCTTTCATCACTTTAAATACATGATGCCATTCCCTTCTGGCCTGCAGAGTTTCAGCTGAAGAATCAGCTGATAACCTCATGGGGATTCCCTTGTATCTTTTCTCTTGTTGCCTTTAATATGTGTCTCAGCATGTTCCTCCTTGGATTTATCCTGTATGGGACTTTCCACACTTCCTAGACTTGAGTGTTTCCTTTCCCATATTAGGGAAATTTTCAGCTATTATCTCTTCAAATATTTTCTTGGGTCCTTTTTCTCTCTTTTGCTTCTGAGAACCCTAGAATGCAAATGTTGGTACATTTAATGTTTTCCCATAGGTCTTAGATTGTCCTCATTTATTTCCATTTTTTAAAAAATTCTCTTCTGCAGCAGTGATTTCTACCAATCTGTCTTCTAGCTCACTTATTCTTCTGCTCTTGATTCCTTCTATTTTTCATTTCAGTTATTGTATTATTCAGCTCCGATGATGATGCTGGCTTCATAAAGTTCGTAAGTTTTCCTTCTGCAATTTTTTGGAGTAGTTTCAGAAGGCTAGGCATTAACTCTTCTGTAATGGTAGAATTCACCTGTGAAGCCATCTGGTCCTGGTCTTTTGTTTATTGGGAGTTTTTAAATTATTGATTCAATTTCAGTAATTGTAACTGGTCTGTTCATATTTTCTATTTCTTCCTGGTTCAGTCTTAGGAGATTGTACCTTTCTAAGAATTTGTCTATGACTTCTAGGTTGTCCATTTTTATTGGTGTATAGTTATTTATAAGTAGTCTCATAATTCTTTGTATTTCTGTGACATCAGTTGTACTTTCTTTATTTTCACTTCTGATTTTACTGATTTGGGCCCTCTCATTTTTTTCTTGATGAATCTGGCTAAAATCAGTTTTGTTTATCTGTTCAATGAACTAGCTTTTGGTTTCATTGGGTTTTGTTTTTTGTCTCTGCGTGTGATCTCCTTTAAATGACATGATCAGGTCTCTCTGAGGAGGTGACATTTAAGCTTAAGAGATAAAGAATGAAAAGAACCTATATTGCTATGTGGAAGACTGTGAAGGTGAGAATTTCAGGAGGGAGCAACAAGTGCAAAAGTCCTCAGGTTGGAAAGATATTGGAGTGTTGAGGCCACTGTAAGAAGCCAGCTTGACAGGAGAGAAGGGAGCAAGGGGGACAGCAGTGCTAGAAAAAGTTGGAGAAATGGAAGACTCCTTAGATAATGAACTGGAGTAGGAATTAAGGAATTCTAGGGGCCTACTGCCTGGAAAATCCCATGGACGGAGGAGCCTGGTAGGCCACAGTCCATGGGGTCACAAGGAGTCACACTTGACTGAGTGACTTCACTTGCACTTTTCACTTTCATGCATTGGAGAAGGAAATGGCAACCCACTCCAGTGTTCTTGCCTGGAGAATCCCAGGGACGGGGGAGCCTGGTGGGCTGCAGTCCATGGGTCGCTAAGAGTCGGACATGACTGAGCGACTTTGCTTTCAGGGGCCTATTGCTTCAACACTTTTATGAGTGGTCTAGAATCTATTTTTATCAGTTGTTGAAAATCTATTGTTCCCTTGACATGAAAATAAGGGACAAAGTACTGGAAGAAATTTGGTTCACAAAATTAGGATCCAGAAAATTAAGGTATCACTGATAAGCACTTAGGTTCTGGCCTCAACTCACGTTTGACACCTAACTCCAACATTCACTGTCTCTGTGACTCTGGACACGTACTTAACCCCTCTAAGTCAAGTATCAAGACAAGCAGAGGATTAGACACAGCAGCTCAAGTAAATCTTCTGTATTACACAATAATTCATCTGCTGCATCAGGTTATATATGGTTTGTTTTTTGGGCCAGGAGGCTGTTCTGATGGCTTCCCCTCTAGGATTATTTTAGGTACATCACCCAGGCTCTGACAGAATTCATAGATTAAATGTAGACCCTTAACATTTATTTTGTTCATGTCACCGATACACTGCCTCTCAGATTACCTACTTGAAGGATGGAAATTTAGTATAGCCAAATTTTAGAAATTAATTTTAGTTTTCTAATCCTATTATTACTCAGATAGAAATTGCTAAAAGATATTTTAAAATACAGTTTGCAAATTTTATCATTCAGTCTTGTAACTACTACTATATACTAAAATTTTTCTCTATTCCTATATAATGTCATTAAAATTCAACATTTCCTCTATTACACTCAAGGGCACCTTGAAATATTTATAAAATTAGATAAATTATTCCAGTTCAATTTTAAAAATATATTCAAGTGTTTACAAAAACTATTAAAGTAGTTCATCTTTAACAGAAGCCAATAAAAAGTAGGATTAGGTGCATAACTGTATGCATTTTAAGACAGATGAGAACATATTAGACTGTTCAGTGTAATGCTAAGTTGTAGTGTTTAAAAAATACCCTAAACTCTCGGGGTTCTAGTTAAAAATAAGAAATACTTTTTTAGAGAAAGAAGTATCAGAAAGTAAGTACTGCTGCTAAGTCACTTCAGTCATGTCCGACTCTGTGTGACCCCATAGACGGCAGCCCACCAGGCTCCCCCATTCCTGGGATTCTCCAGGCAAGAACACTGGAGTGGGTTGCCATTTCCTTCTCCAGTGCATGAAAGTGAAAAGTGAAAGTGAAGTCGCTCAGTTGTGTCCTATTCCTAGCAACTCCATGGACTGCAGCCTTCCAGGCTCCTCCATCCATGGATTTTCCAGGCAAGAGTACTGGAGTGGGGTGCCATATAAATATAACCCTGAGTACTAAAATAAGAACTTGATGCAGTCTTCACTTACTAAAATTAAAAATGAGAAAAGTCCCATCAATTAGAATAGCTTTTGGGGGGTTTAAATTCAGTAACTCCCTCTTAAATCTTATTTTGCTGCCTGTTCTCAGCATTTTTGTCAGGTTGAAAAAAATTTTTGTTTAGATTTTACATAATTTTTCTATTCTTTATATAAAGCTAAGAGTGATGAACTTTCCCCTAAATATTACTTTTTTGCATTAAAAATGTGCCTTTCAAAAATACACTATCCATATTTTATTTAAAAACAGGATACATACTCATATTAAATGGGAGATACTAGCTTGGCTTTCCTATAATTTGCTTACATTTGGAGAAATTATGACATACCTAACAATCTTCTAGGCAAGCAAAAATGGTGGGGTTCCCCTGCCCCTTTGCCAGTCTCTTTCAGATGTGCTCCTCAGCTTAATGCCAGTGGTATTAAGGGACCCAGGCAAATTTCACAGGGCATCCTTTCTCCAGTCTCTCTTGGTTATAATCCATTTTACAGCTGCTGGCATAATCTCTTAATCTTTAATTCTACCTTGCTATGAACCTAGATAGATTCAGACTCTTCGGTCTAGTATATCCAAAAGTTACACTCAACAGATTCTTCTACCTCACCCTGCCTTTATCAGTTGCTACTTACCAGTACACTGTCACACCTAACTTCTCCACTATCTGGTAATCAATTTCTTAGACATTCTTGTGATGAAATAAACCTAAGACACCAAATCACCCTGCTTCCAAGTGGGTCACTTTTCTATTTTTCCTTATCAAGCATGCAACGTTTCTGCTAAATTACTTTTTCATTAGTCTATTTTCATCACTCCATATTTATACACTTGCCTCTGTCCCCATTAGTTTAAAAGTTCTATGAGATGAAGATTCTCATCTTCTACTGACATTTTATTTCAAGAAACCATCAGTGACTGGGGCTTAGCAGTGTCAGTTACTCTAACCATTGAATGACCTGTCTCAAAAATCTGAAGCAAGTTAGGTCCACACTGAATCAGGTAGAGAGTAAAATCTGGACCATATCTGAGTATGCCCTAAAAGTGATTCAAGGTCCACAACTCTCTTCCTCTCTTGGTATGTTATCATCTATCTTTATCCATATTTCAAAAACTTTCATCTTTTGTTAGAAATGCATGGATAATATTGGAAGAGAAAAACAATGTTAATAGCAGTTACCTCTACAAAATGGGAGTTGGGAGAGTCAAGGTCAGGGTTGATGATGGTAGAGGAAATGGTAATACGGATTTTTCTGTGGTCCTGATTATTTTTAAAAGTTTTTAGACTACACTGTGCAGCATGTGGGATCTTAGTTTCCCAACCAGGGATTAAACCTGTGCCCACCCTGCACTGGGAAATGGAGTCTTAACCACTGAACTGCCAGGAAAGTCCCATCTGAGGTACCAATTCTTAGTATTTTCTAAATATTCCATAATGAACTTGCTTTTTCATATAAACACTTGTACTAAAAAAAAGATATATTAACTTGACATGGAAAACATGACAACTAATTTGACATGGCTTACGATTCCAGTATTTGAAAAATTGTTGAAGCGCAAGTCCTCTATTCAAAGTACATGGCTTAAAAAACAAAAGTTAATGATACAGAATCTTGAATTGACAAATTAAGGTAAGTACTGCCATTAATTACTTCTCCCAAAGAAACACTTGCTTCCCTTGTGGCTCAGATGGTAAAGAATCAGCCTGTAATGCAGGAGATCCTGGTTCGATCCCTGGGTTGGGAAGATCCCCTGGAGAAGGGAAAGGCTACCCACTCCAGTGTTCTTGCCTTGAGAATTCCATGGACAGATGAGCCTGGTGGGCTACAGTCCATAGGGTCTCACAGAGTCAGGCATGACTGAGCAACTAACACTTTCACTTTTTCCAAAGAAATACTTAACCCCTGCAAAATGCCTAGCTCTTGCCATCCTGTCCTGTAGTTTTAAGTATTATTCATATAGCACTGCCCCATATTTTCTTTTCCTCCTTAACTCTACATCCAGACATCCCAATGTCTCCACTGAGATAACTAATAGTAATTCATACATCCCAATGTCTCCACTAAGATAATTAATAGTAATTTCAAAATTCAACATACCCAAGGTCAAGATTTGACTTATACTCTCCAATTTGCTCCTCCAATGTTATTCTAAAATCATAGCATCACCATCCTTTGTTCAAAATCAGTCATCTTTGATTCCTTCTTTCTTCACATCCAACCTATCACCAAATCCTGTTTTTTTTCCAACAAAAGACTCCTCCCTATGACAACCACTCCAATCTAGGCTCTCACCATCTCTAGATGACTACAATTTTGCCCCACTGCAGCTTGTTCTCCATCTATTAAAGGACTATAAGGCAGACCATGTCACCCCCTTATTACCATCAGACTCAGAATAAAATTTAGATTCCTTACTTTGGACCCATAGCCCTAAGTGGTCAGGCCCTTGTCAATCTCTACAACCTTATCACCTACCATTTCCCACCATACTCACTAGACTTGGCTTACTAGCATTCTTTTCCAGTATAAAAGCTCATTCCTGCTTTCAGATCTTTAGTTTTATTGTTCATCGAAATACTTTTGATATTGGTGATTTTCTTCTCATCACTCAAGGTCACCATTCCCCAATGACCCTATAACTTTGTCTGATAACCCAGTGTGTGCCCATCACTAAAATGGTGATGGACGCACATGGGTCTTCAATGAGTATTTGTTGAATGAATAGCTGAAATGAGTCTTAATATTTAATCAAGCTTTCTGGGTATGGAAAGTTGTTCCAACTGATCCTTATTTTGTAAGGACAATTCATTAACACCCCGCCCCCCTGCTCCAAACCACCAACCACCTCCCACAAAAACTCCATCCCAAACCTCCTTAGAAATATACCACATTGTGAAAGTCTATGTTCTGTATTTGGCTGTTGCAAAAATATGAAACAAAACATGAGCCTAGATATGTAGTTTTTATACACCATGGAGTATTGCTTCCTTTGGAAGTAATATTTCTCACCTTTAAGCCAGCCCTTACTGTGCATGTTTATCTGATTTCATCTAGGTTAAACTGTATGTGCTGTGGTGCAGAATATGAAGGAACTCATGTGATCTGCCCCGTGTGAACACTTAACATACTCCCATAGATGAACACAGGCTCTGCATGTTTCCAAGGAGAGTTCCGACTCACTCCAGACTCTGCCACTACCAAGAAGCAACTTTATAGCTTTCTTTGTTATAAAAATAAAGGATCTAAGACCAATCTCAATAAAACTTACCAAACTAATATTTAGTGATATGGAGCAAGAGAAAACTTAGGATGAAAATGACCAGCAACAAAGTCAAAACGTCAAATTAAAATGTTCATAAACTTTGAATTTTGTCAAAATGAATCTTAGAATTCAAGTATCAATTTTTATGGTTCAAGCCACTATAAATTTTATATAAATCTTCTCATGGACCATAAGAACACACATCAGTTTGTGAAGTGTGATTATTTGGGCTCAACTTTTGTATAAGAAATATAAATTTAATTATGACTCTTAATAACTATATTTAAATCAAGCTGTTTCTTCAAAGAATCTTTACTGTGTTTAGCCAGTAAAGGAAATACTAATGAATGCTTTCTCTTTACAAGGTACTACAAACAAGATTATAGTTATAAGTCTAAACTTCAGGTGCAGATAATCAAATCTGAATGGTACAAGGATAGAGTATATATATATATATATATATGACCTTTATATAAATATATATATATATATATATATATATATATAAAGGCCTTTAAATGATTTTGAATCGGATGTCAATATTAATGCTGAAAGTAATATTAACATCATAAACACATATGTATGTATGTATATAGAGAATATGAATGAATGGATAATGAACTTAAGAATGAGAATGTATATGAACCAGAGCAATCTTTCTTTGGGTTAATTATAATTACTTCTATATGAAGTCTCTAAACTTCTAAAGAATTTCCTAGTTTGTATTAAAATGCACTTCAAAAAACCCATGAAAACATAAATTTAGTTGACAGACTACAGTGGGATTCAGAAAAAGACACAGTGAATATAGACTTAGGTGCAGTTTCATGCTGGTGATTTTTCTTTTTTTAAAATGTAAGCCACTAATTTTTTTAAGAAAAAAATTTAAACCAAAAGTTGCATATGAATATTACACACAAACTGAAACATAAGTGACTTTTAGCACAGTGTATACATGCTTACATAAACTCAAATATTTACACATTTAAAACAATTTCCATTTAACATAAGAAATTTCTGAAATACATAAAAGCATTAATACTTTCTATAAAACTACAATTAAAACATCAATTTCCTACAAGCATATAAAACATCAAGTGCTTTCTTGGAGTTTCAAGTTACCTCTTTAAAACAAGATCTTGCTTGCATATATAGTCTTTCTCCAATAATCAGTATGAACTCTTTATTTCCCCAAGAGGTTTATTTTTCAGGTACATTGTAAGTTCAAGAAAACGGACCCAACAATTCTGCAATGTCATTATGTCATAACAACTTAATTGCACATAATGCTTTAAAGTAGGTTTGGATGACGTTCTCAAACACTTTGGTATTTGTTCTTCAGGGACTTCTATTAGAAAGGACAGGATTGTAAGTCCCTTCAATCCCCATTTTGCTTTAAAATGGACAAGTCTTTGGTTAAAGTGTCTACATTTTGGGCATTTATTATTAATTAAAATGGTCCCCAAACCAATAAATGGTGCTACTGTTATTAATTCACAAGACTTCATTTAACTTGCTTCTGATGCAGGAGGCTACAGATATTCATTTACTATAACATGTCATTGATAGTTTCAATCTTTCACTTATAAGCAGAGAAATCAATAGGTTTAGTCATATTTCTCTGTTCATTTTCTGTTATAACCTAAACTATACAGTAATTTTCAGTAACTAGAGAGATACTGTTCCACAGTATATGTGATTATGATTGGAAAGATGTACAGAATTAAATTTAGAATTAGCTTACTTGGAATAAGTCAATATTAGACTGTTCAGTAATTCTGCATTAACTGTAGTAGGTTGCCAGGTAATGCTTATTTAAAAACCCCAAACCATTCCATTTACAAGAGAAATTGTTGCAAATGTATAAAACAGCAGATATACAAGGAGAACACCAAACATACTTTATTAGCACAAAAAAGCAGCCGTAACAAGGCACAGCAAGCAGAAACATACATTAGCAGTCAAAGGGTTAGTGTTGCATACAAATATAGCTTTTCTTTTTTGTGGCCTTGGCGAAAGCCATTGGGATGTAAAATAACTTTCTGTAGCAGCAGGTAAGGAAACTAGGGAGCACTCACCAGTGGTACAGAGCACATTAACAGAAAGACACAAGAACAGATTTGACTACTTTAGTGCAAAATGTCTAAGACAGACTGTAAATTCGGTTCAATACTAAGAAGCAAACACTAGAACTTGGTATTACGTCCAAAATAGCTCACTCAAGTAGTATTGCATACTATTCTAAGTGACAAAAAGGTGCTAAGTAAAGTTATTTACAGATACAATGGTTGTACAGTACCTTTTAAATCAGCAATTTAGGTTTCAGATTTTCCATTAAAAATTAAGTGCACTGAAATTCTATAACTTGTACTTAAGCAATTCAGCTATGAGAGTTTACAACAAAGAGATAAATACTGCCATCCAAATTATGAGTTACAGTTTAACAATAATTTCAACGACCAGCAACCACTGGAGTTAGTATCCTCTGACTTGTCTGGGTATCTTCTCGTCTCACTTTCTTCATGGTTCACAAACTCATCATGGGCATAGAAAAAGATCCAACTTTAACGAACCAGCAACTCGACTGCACGTGTCAACTTAAAAAAAATCACACGCAGGCCTACCTTGCAGCAGCTATTTCCAATGCGCTTTAAGTTAAAGCACTCATTTAAAAATGAATACCTAAGGCCTTAAATAAAATTCTACTACCAACTTTTTATAAGTCTGAAATTTTAAGAACTACTACTTAGAAAACCTGGTTTACTTAACAGTACCTTTTGCAGAAGAGAAAAGGAGACTGACTATAAACTATATCAACACTTACGTGAACTGCACTATGCCCTTGTGGCCAGAAAATTGCATTTTTATTTTTTTTCTAAAAGGAAGGCAGTCTTTATGTTTTTGGACTTCCAAACTTGACTTATAGTAACTATAAACATCACTACTTTTGGAAGGTTATAGAAAAATTCTTAGAAAAAATAATAATTTCAAACATTAGTCATACTGTTGAAATACTCATTCAATATTAATAATTTGTTCTTCAGTAAGAAATACAATTCTTCATAGCAAATGCCCCAGAGTTGCTTCACTCAGTTACTACAGCCATTAAAAACCAAACTGTCAGCTAAATCGGCAGAATGTTTCTGCAGCCTTACTGAATACCTGTAGCTCTATCCCCCGTTTTCTCAATAGGCACCACATTTACTGAGTAAAAGTAACAGCAGATTGCACCTGACAGATACTAACACTACGCTTGCATACTGTACTGAAGAAACCTAACACTGATATGTGTGCTTGCTATAGGTACACTGCCTGATGCACAAAAAAGCAGATCTAGTTAATGCCCTTTGGGACAGGAGGGTTTACTTTGCTTTGACTGGTTCTCGTTCTAGCCAGCGAACTCTAACTTTCTGTTTATAATGATACTCTTTTAAAAAATCCTGTAACATCGATGGTAAAGGGAGCCCATCAATTCCATCATACGTCGTGCATCTGCAGATGACTGCACGGCAGATGTACTGCAGGCTAAAAGGGAAAGTCCTGTTTAGTGATATTGTAAGCAATGGTTCAAAAAACATGCAAGAGCTGGGGTCTTTGTAATGTTCCAGAAGTCCTGTTACAGTGGAGGAGTGAAACACACATGGGTCATGGGCATCGAAACTAAAGTTATGATTCCACTGTTCAATTCGGGCATGCAGGGACCTGTTGTAGCGACGGAAGCTCACAGAGAAGAGGTAGTCCTCTTGTGCAGAGTCCCTGAGCAAAAATGTACCTTCAGGTTTCCCTTCCAGAAGGGCTTCTGCTTCGTAGCGGTCCATCACTCCCCAGTAACAGGGATTACCTGTGATCTGGAGCAAGTCCGGCACGAGGCAGTGTATGTAATCAATCTGCGTGTGGACCTTCCAGGCTCCCTGTCTGCTAATGTGGGCATGGCTGTCTCCAGACACCTGACGTTGCTTCTGCCTCCGTGACTGCAAACACAGCGTGGTTGTGTCCTCTTCTGAGTCACAATTAGCTTGTGGAACTACAGAACTGTCCCCATTTACTTCAGTCATTCCAGGAGCTAACTTTGGTCCCAGTTTATATAATGGGTTAACCTGTGCAGTGGCTTCGAATGTATGTATTTGTGCGTTGGGTGGGGGGTCTACCCCTTCTTCAATACTAAGCCGCCTTCTCTCTCGAAGCCGATCTTCTTCATCTTCTGTAGAAACCAAGGATGGATCAAATGTATCAAAAAATGTTGAATGTGGGCTCACAGGGGCTGTATGCTGCTTAATCAAATGCCATTTTTGGGCCAAATCTGAGCCAGCAGGAAAAGGGCATTTCTCAAGCATTAATTCAGAAAGATGTATTTTTCTTTTATTAGAAAATAGGGGCTTTGACTGCTTGCTGTAAGTTCTCATGGGAAAACACAAGCCCACAGTATCCTGCAACCTCTGTCTCAGAGAGCGACTTCCTACAGTCCTGCTGGACACACTGTCCATGTCGTGCACGGAGCTGACGCCGTACCGCCGCTCTCTCCTTTGAAGTCCACTTCGAGTTCTACCAAACTTTTTATCCGTATCCAGTGAACTCTGTGTCTTTGTAGAACAGGAATGTTTCTTCTTCCCACCCCAAGGAGCATGTCGAGAGTAGGAATCTCTTCTTGCAAGTCTTGTTCCTGGGGTGACACAGGAGTCATTATCCTTTTCAATGCTTATTTCAACAATCTGAGGAATTTCAGCGGCACAGTTTTGGTTTCTCCTTGAAGAATTCTTTGAAGGGCTTAACCCTAGTTGTAAGGCAACGTTTTCTCTTAAGGGACTGCTTTGCTGCTGAGGAGCTGAGTCTCCTAAACTGATGTTTTTCTCTTTGACAGACAAACATCTGTTGGAGTTCATATCCACATTTTCACTACGGCTTCCTCCCTCGTGACCAAAGAGATTCTGACACCTGTACTTGAAGTTATTCCACATTTTCCCCACTTTATCCATTGATTATAAGACCTAAAGACAAAAAATAGAAAAAGAAGAAAATAAGTTAATCAAAGGAGTGTGTGAAAACAAAAAAGGCAGTACGTACCCATCCCTCTTTTCCTCATGGGAAACATCAGTGGTTTTGGTCAGAAATTTACATTACATCACCCCATTACTGTGATAAGGGTTATGAGACCCTACTGTGACACCATTATTCAAGCAAGTCCTCACTTTCTACTTCCCTTCAAATAGAATACAGAACTCAGAGGAAAGCAAAGAAACCCTTTTAATTAAACTCTGGTGGCTTTTTCACATGTGTTGTTGTTGGTAATCACTAAGTTGTGTCCGACACTTTGCAACCCCATGGACTGTAGGCCACCAGGCTCCTCTGTCCATGGGATTTCCCAGGAAAGAATACTGGAGTGGGTTGCCATTTCCTTCTCCGGGGGATCTTCCCGATCCGTGGGATCTCCAAGAATCAAACCTGTATCTCCTGCATTGCAGGTGGATTCTTTACCACTGAGTCATCAGGCCATTATGACATTGGTTTGTCTCCTTACTTTGAATAATTTAGGTACTGCCTCAAGTATTATAAAGGGAAAATATGTTTTGATTGTTGAAACACATCTTCATTCAACTTCTTAAAAGTGATCATCAGGACCACATTTGTGTAATACATCAAAATTAATTTAAAAAACCTTTAAGCAGTCATCTAATTTCACTTACCAACTAACTCTACTCCACTCATCTAGCAATCTAAGCCTTACAGGTCAATCACTTGTAAAAATTCCTAATCTGCCCTCCTCACCCTATGACATAATTTTTTTCCGTGATTTTGAAGTAGTTTGAGTGTAACAGAAAACAGGAAAAAAGAAAGACAATACATGTTTAAATAGAAGGTAAGCGTCTCGATTCTTAATCCTGGAAAAACTTGAAAATAACAGAGTAATAGAAAAAAGTTATGATACTACAGTAATTAAAAAGCAAAAACTATGCAGTTTGGGTTTTTTATTCTTGCTCCTTTTAAAAAAATCTAAAGCAGTTCATGGCACTTTACAAGTAAATTATTTTAAGACTATGACATTTATAGGCATGCTGTCTCATTTAGTAACCTAAAAATCAACATTAGATGAAATAGAAAAGCCTAAACTTAAACTTCAACCGGTTTTATCACAATAATATTTGACAGCAGAATCTTTTTCTTCTTCTATTTTGACATTTAATATTTATGGCACTTTTCCCTCTGAATTTTTTGTTCATATTTATTTACTATCTCATTGTGTACTATTCTGCACAGTTCAGAATCAGTATTGGAAAAATGAGTTTTGTTTTAACCGTGATAAGAGTCATTAGAGCTGATCTTTCCATAACCGATTAAATCTCTTTGTCAGAAATACTTCCATTTTCAAGAAGCTGACTAGGAGCAAGAGAAATGAACTTTCTTAAGAAGAATTATGTATCCTCCCTTTAGTTTCCTACAGAAAAGGTCTTAAACTAACAGTGCTCTTGGAATAGTGACAATGCCAACATAGATAATTTATGTCTCTGAAATCATAAAATGTATGGTGAGAGTCCTCTTTATTAAAAGCATACTGTTAAGTACGTAGAAATTTGCATGACAGGTGGTATATGTTCTAATAAAATGTTAGATGGGACTGTTAAATCTATTAAACTCTGTCAGAACATTTTGCTTCCTCCTTGTAAAAAAAATCTTTTGTAAGCATTTTTTGAGTCTTAAACCATTTGAACATGTTTTGTTTTTATCATTTATTCTTTATATATTAAGATTTCACTTATGGCCCTATTATTTTTAGGACTAATTCCTGCTCCATTTTTGTTGACTCTAGAATTTGTAGATGTACTCTTCCAACATCCTATCCCCTTTTAGCCTGGATTCCTTCTCATTTCTTAAAGTTGCTTTTTATTTTTACCTAATTCATACATTTACAGTTTCAAAGGTCAAACACTATTACAAGGCTTATATCAAAAAGGAGTACTGCCTGATACACTCTCTCCATTCTTGATTCCCACTCCCAGGGGTCAAGGAAAGTTACTCTGAATTTTGTTAAGCTGTTTCTGTTGCTGTTTTCCTCACTGTTTCTAGATAATGTGTTCATATCAGTTGACAACATTCTAGGATGGAAATAATTCACCCTCAGAATTTTGAGGGCCTTATTCCACTATTCTAATGGCTTCAATTTGGCTGTTGAAAAGTCTGATGTTATATTAGTTCCCAGTCTTCTGCATGTGACCTGTTTTTATTTCATGAAACACTGCAGCTTCTTTGTATAGTGTGGAACCTTTTTTACACTCATTGTGCCAGGCCCTTTCAATTTCTTTTTACTCCATCATCTTCCCTCCCTCCCTCCCTCCTTAAAGTTCATTAAAGTTCTAAAGTTCACTAGACATTAGATTCATCTTCTGATTATCATATGTCTCCTTTTTAAGACTGTCTTTCTTTTCATTTTCTACTGGTAGATTTCTTTGACATCACTATCCAACAGTTCTAGTGCGGTTCCAGTTCTTTGTATCACAGTTTTAATTTTCAAGACAAATTTTCTTGTTCTCTGAATGTTCTTTTTAATAGCATCCTATTCCAGCTTCCCGGATATAATACCTCATTTCTCTAAGGATACAAAATTTTAAAACGTTTTCCTTTTTTCTTCTTTTAACATTTTAAATATTTTTATCTGTTTCTTCTAAGCATATTGTTTTTTTCTCCTTAAATCTTTAGGTCTTTGTTTTTGACTTCAGAGGCTTTCTGTAGTGTCTGATGATGCATCAGCACTGACATGTGGATCAGAAGCTTTGTTCGCTGGGGGGGTGGGGAGGAGGAGGCGGATGGGGGGCAGGGGGGTGGTGCTTGCTGACTGGTTGGCTTTATTACAAGGTGATGAGACAATGAGTTGGTTTTTCATTAGGGAATCCTCAAAAGTTACTATCTGTAAGCTTTGTCTCCTGGCTGTTCATCCTGGAAAGAAAGGCTCCAATCTCCTATGTGGGGCATACACTCCTGACTGCCGTGTTCTGAGTACAGGGAAGGCGGGTTGCGAGGTCTTAACTTCAGTATTCCTACTTTCACTTAGTCTCTGTGTTTCAAAAGTGGTGCTTACTTCTGAAAGATATCCCAACTTTAGTTATGACTAAATTTCTTAAACTCCTCCCAGCTCTGACCTCTAGTTTTATCCAAGGTAAAGGAACAGTCATTTCCAGGCTGCCCAGGGTGAAAGACACATGGGAGACTGATACACGGACTGCCCACTGTTCTGTTTTCAGCTCCATACTCTACCCTTACCACCGTAGGTAACTGGTTCCTCAAATTTTTGAGCCAGCAGCATAAACTGGTTGCAGAAGCACTGAAGGGGCCTCTTAAATTATCTGTAGTGAAAGCAGTTTCTTTTTAATTTCATAGACTGATTCTTTTGTAAAATATAATAAAATTGCTTTAAAAATGAAATGTAAAAAAGACATGAAATATAAGTGCCAAGTTTCTTACTAGTTGAACAGATATAAAGTAACTGTTAAATTACTATAAAATATTTTAAATGCTTGTTTTTAATTTCTATACTTAACCTGTCAAAAACTGGTAACAAACTGTAGGCTGACACGGGTTCATGGTCCATACTTTGAACAGCTCTGGTGTGGAACTGTGCTGTCTGCTACATGTGGTTATTGAGTCCTTGAAATGTGGTTAGTGCCACATATTGAAATAACAAGTTTGGATATAACTGGTAAAATATTGTAGTAGAATTCATTTCATCTGCTTCTTTTTATTTTTTAAAGGTGGCCACTAGAAAATTTTAAATTACATACATGGTTCAAATTATATTTCTACTGGACAGCGCTGATCTAGAGCAGGGGTCAGCAGGCTATAGCCCAGGGAGGAAATCTGGCCTGTGGCCTGCTTCTGTATATAGATTCAAGCTAAGAATGGTTTTTACATTTTTAAAGGGATTAAAAAAAACAAAAACAAAAAGCCCAGAAAGAACATTCAACAGAGATCACATGTAGCCTACAAAGTCTAAAGTATTTTCTATCTGGCTCATTACAAAAAAAGTTTGTTGACCTTGGTCTAGTGTATGTAAGATGATAAGCCATAGCACCGCAGAAACGAGACGAGTAATATTCAAAAAGTACAGAAATCTCTCATCTCCATGTTTATAAGATACGTTTTGTAGCTATCTAAAGATACTTCTTTGACAAGCAAATTATACCTAAAAAAATAACCATTCATTTTAGAAAGCGACCAAACTTAAAACCACGTGTTCTCATATACAGCTCTTTGTAAGCTGTATGAACAAGCTGCATGACAGGCCAGGTGACAGCAGGCAGTTTCTAACACTAAACCTCTGGTTCAGTTTCATAGAGCATGAAATTTAGTGATCTCTCTATTCCTAGTGTGGAAGGCTGCTGCTAGATTGCATTGTGACAAAATATCCTAACTTAAACGACTAGTATGCTTCCATACTCCCTGGGGACAGAAAATGGATTTTTTTCTTGATGTGGGGAATGCTATGTGGGTGGCTGTAATAGTGGGAAGAAAATCCCAATAGTGATTCACAGAAGAGTCCATATAAGAATCAGGAAGACATATCAACTTTCTTAATATTTACAATGTCAGTTTTGAGGTTCTTTGGTTTTTCTGGTTAAATTTTTGGAAATACAGCTGAAACCGTTTGAGAACTAAATTACAACTCTATTACTTTATGGTTTCATATAAAGTTACACAGGGCTTTTTTATGAAAAAGTGTTAAATTTCGATTGTATTGATTCTAGATTGAGATCATCCATTAACGATCTTTCACATTTCTATGCCTGCAGAATTATCTTTAAACCTATCCAAAGCAAATTTCTAAAAAGTCATTCCTTCCCTGAAGGACAATCATAATTTAAATTGGTTTTATAATACTGTAGTAAGTTAAACAGCTTTTGTTGAAAAGTGATAATTAACAGGATAAGCTATAAATCAGAATTATGAAAAATGAGAGGTCAAATTCCATTACTAAAAAATTTATATATATTAACAAAGTAAAGACTGTAGTCAATGGCCCTCTTAATGCCAAGTAGTATCTATTACAAAATTTCCACAAAACAAAGTCATTGAAATAGTTTCCAGGAGTTCATTCCAGTGGAACTAAATCCATACTTTATCAGAAATAAATTAAATTCAACAAATTTTAAGACTACATGGCATGCCATAGTGGGCAGAGAGGAAACATGTGACCCAACTAAACCGCTCCTCTACTGTTTAATCTATCTAGACTACTAATCATAATACCTTTTCAACAGAAAGCTCTTCAGTTTCAGTACAAAAACTGGGACACAGGACTGACTAAAGTATTTCTGTGCCAAAGTCAAGTACAAGATGCAGTTTAGGAGATTCCATTTTTGATTGATATTTTGGTGACATTTCAATAACTTAAAAAAAAAAATACAGTGTTTAATATTAAAGACTGATCCAGAAATCCAGGGATGCATGGCTGTCATAGCTCTAGTCCCTTAAAATAATCTGAGAACCACTGGGATTTTTTAGAAAATTATTTTTAAATATTTTTAACATACTTCATAGTCTGTGACATGATCTACATTATCCAACTGTATGCCTACATATCTTTTACACTGTTATTTAATATTATATTCAACCATATAAAACTGCTGTTTTGTGGGTAATAAATGATCATGTAATTCAGTTACAGTATTATACTCTACACAGTATATTAATATAGTAGAGCATGTACATGTGGAATCCTCTGACCTAATATACTCAGACTTCTTCCCATCAGCTGAGTTTTACTGAGTTCTAGATCTGTTCATGTCATTTATACTTATTATTATAATTAGGTGATTTAATTGTTAATTAACCTAACAAAATATGGGGGAATGTGAACACTGAGTTGAATAACTTTTGATATACTCAATAAAAGTGAGATACTTCTGTTGCTATATTAGGTATAGGCAAGGAAACAGTTTCAAAAATTAGAAAAAATACTACAAAAATATACAAGGATTCTAAGATCAGAATGTATCAGAAAAGTCTGAACTCTTATGCTACTTAAAAAACCCAAACTATAAATCTTAAATGATATATTAATATTATGAGTATAGTTTCTAAAAGATAAACAATATGGAACTGGCAACTAAACTAATGGACCTATTCTCAAAGAAAAGGCCTTTGTCCCTTAATAAAAAGCCTGACAAATGAACATAGAGTCATGTTCTGAGAGTAGAATACTTAAGGCATGCACCCCTTTTAATGATTTCTTGCTTTAATGGACTTTGTGGGCTACTGGTACTGACTGAATCAAAGGAAAGGTCTTCGTTAATAACCAGTTAATCAATTTTATAGCCATACCAGGTGGGAGTGGTACAAAGTCCTAATGATAACAGGGAGTCATGAGCTAGATTCAGGGATGGTAAGGAAGACTTCTCTCTGAGGAGGTGATATTTCAAAATTCTGTCAGGAAGGATGAGTGAGAATGAACAGTGTCCAACACTGTTGTAGAATACGAGGACAGTGTTCTACAGCCCGAGGAAGCAGCATTTGCAAAGGTCGTGAAGCAGGAAGGAGCATGGCATGAACAATGGCTGAAGTTAACAGAGACTAGCAAGTGAAGGGAATGAGGGCCAAGATGAAGCAGAAGAGGCAGGGCTGTAATCCACAGAGAGAACAGGAAAGGATACTGATGCTGCACAAAGACCACCTCAAAGGTCCAGGTAAGGACCCTACTAGGCTGGTAACAGTGGAGACACAGATTTGAAATGATTAGAAGGCAAATCTACAGGATTAATGATTGCCTTGACATGGTGAAAGAGGAAGAGAAAGGTGTCAAAAAAAGTTTCTGGCTTGGGTGGAAAGAAATGCTATTTCAGAGATAGAAAACACAGTCGACAGAGCAGTTTTGGCATGTGGGAGGTTGGAGAGAGTTAAGAAACTCAGTTTAGGAAACACTGCAGTTGAGGCTGTCACTGGGACATCCTAGTGAAACCTCATCAGTCCATGAGTATATATCCATATGATGGATTACTAGACAAGCAGGCGTGATAACCCACTTGCATCTATACTATGAAACTCAAAGACAATGCTTAGAGAAAGATATGATACATAAGATATATACACTATGAATCAATTTATCTGTTTAAGTCCAAAATATGTTGTTGAGATAGGCATACATATCTAGTAAGAATATAAAAAGCAGGTAAATGGTTACGTTTGTGGCAAGGGATACAGAGTTAGTGAAAAGCACTTGGGGCATTTCTAAAGCACTATTAATTTTCTATTTCTTTGGTTGGGTAATGGCTACAATGGTTTTTATTTATTAAATATTTTTTAGACTTCACTTACAATTTTACACAGTCTTTCCTGTACACAATACACTGCACAATAAAAGTTTTAAAATTATACAGCCACATTTTGACCACAATGGGAATTAATAAACACTATTTAAAAAGCCACTATGAAAATAAAAGGCTCTCATAACTCTTTGGTCGATGAATTCAAAACTGAAAATTACAGATGATTTAGACAATAGCATATTAACATTTGGGAGATTTTTTTTCTATATGCAATTTGGTGATTTATCAAAATGTTCCATTAAAGGACGGAACTGATATTAAAATGTGACAAAGCTAGCACTCAGAAGAAAACCACTAGCTCGTTCCATTTTAAGTGCGATGTGTGAAACAACACTGACCAAAAGAACCCAGAGCAAAAGGCGTATTCACAGGCCTACTGTGAATGCTTGGTGTCTCTAGTCTATGCCTACCTACTATGAAAGTCATGACTCTCTGTGTAGGCTTGTATACCACTCAGAAATGTTCTGATGTTATTATAACTAATGGATCTATCAACATATGATTAAACTTCACTTCTTCTCTAGAGTACTACTTTCAAATATAAGATCAATTAAGAATATGTTTGGATATACATTACCGTACGTAAAATAGATGACCAGTGCAAGGTCGATGCATGAAGCAGGGCACCCAAAGCCGGTGCTCTGGGACAACCTAGAGGGATGGGGTGGGGAAGGAGGCGGTGGGGGGGTTGAGGATGGGGGCGGGACAGACACATGTGTACCTATGGCCAACTCATGCTGGTGTATGGCAAAAACCATCACAATATTCTAAAGTAATTGTCCTCCAATTGAAATAAATAAATTAAAAAAAATATATTTGGAACCACATGCTTAATTTCAAGAGATGAAGCTTAGTAATTTCTTGTATTTCTTTCTGCATATTAAAGTAAATACAATAGCACATCTTAAAAAAGAAGAAAAAATGGACATTAAATCAAATTAAGAGTCACAGTGTTCTATAGACTGCCTTAATAAACCCCCCAAAAGACAATTTAAGAGCTATTTCTTTTTCTGATTAAAAAAAAAAGTATCTAAAATTTGCATGTTTCTTAAATTTTACTCACACAATTCTAATTTCCAGTGTCATACAGGAGAGTGCTCCAAACCATCAAAACCCCAGATTCTTAAACACAGAGTACTTGTAGTGATTCTGCCTGCACTTCGCTTAGGACAACGTAGTGAAAAGGGCACAGGCGTGAGACAGTCAGCTGAGGCGGTGAGTGGGCGAGGAGGCTGAACAAGAACAGTCCTTCACATTTCCGAACCTAAATGTCCCGCTTGGTAAAATGAGGATAATATCTCCCTCATGGGTTGGATGTGAGGATTAGAATCCATATCTATAAAACCTTTGGTTCATGGGAGACACTCAAAAGACAGTGGCTGTTACCAGTACTATCTAGCATGAACCTTTAGCTTTCCTTTCTTCTTAAAAATAATTCTCTCTTTCAGTTCTTCTAGGTCATGCCACAAATGTTAGTATTTTCCTATGTACGAAATCTACCAGACTGAAAGTTTTATCATTCATCATTTAAGATTCTCTATTATTTCCTAAGAAATATTACAGGGATTTCAGTATTCCTTAGCAGTTGAAGCCATAGCTCATCTACAATCTAAACTAAGCATAGCTAATCTGTACAGTACTAGGCAAGGCCCAGGAACATAGTCGTCATTCATTTTTTTTTGGTGACTCAGTATTTCTTTTCAGTTTATAACACTGCCATCATTTAAATTCTACCATATATATACTGCACGTTAGGGAGGCATAAAATCCTAGTAAGTTATGCTACATTTTCTATGGAGAAAGTATCTTATGTAATATACTAACAAACATACTATTCATTGAAATGTTTCTTATCTGGCCAGCATTATTGGCAGACTGTGGTAGAACACAAAGAACATGTGCTTTCGCTTCAGAAAGCCTTAAAAGCAAATTCAAGCACTCGCCAGCTGTGAAATCTGTCTCAGCCTTTCCCTCTAAAAATAGAAATAACTACCCCTCTCTTACAAGGGTTTTTAAGAGGATAACATGACATAAAGGTAAGTATAGCTGAGTATATATAACAAGGGCTCAGAAAAGGTAGCTTCTGTTACACTATCTGCAGGGCAGCAGGAGTACGCGCTGGTGGTAGCAGCAAAAAGCAAACTGTTGTTACTAAGCATCAAGGCAGGATGCGACTAGGTGCTGTTTAGTTGCTCAGTCATGTCCAACTCTTTTGCTACCTCATGGACTGTAGCCCGCCAGGCTCCTTCTGTCCATGGGATTTCCCAGGTAAGGATATTGGAGTGGGTTGTCATTTCCTTCTCCAGGGCATCTTCCTGATCCAGGGATCGAACCCGAGTCTCCCGCATTGGCAGGCAGGTATTTACCACTAAGCCACCACGGAAGTCTAATGTGATTAGTACCTTCTCAGAAATGCCTGCAACATTTCCTAGAGCACAGGGCCAACCCCCTACCCCCAACACACATACACAAGTCTCCCTTAATACCAAAAAGTAAACTAGAAACAAATATCTACCAAGGGAAACAGCTCTAGGTTGAGGAACTTAGTGGATCAAGCTACTACATTGGTTAGCCTTCACTGCTGATTGGGGCCTGTTTAACAATGAGCTCACTGCGGTCCTGCTAATAATTTACAAAGAATATTTAGTTACCAATGGTAAGTGAGCAATTGTAATCTGGAGCATTCCTTCTCTAGGAAGGATATCCATTTTGTAACTCCAGTAGTTTAGTGTCACAAGAAATACAAAGATTCCAAGGACTAAAATAAAATGATTTTTTAAAATAACACTTTCCTTCTATTATCATTATTATACAAACTAAAGGATACTACTTCCTTCTATGCCAAATTATAGGCCTGAAGATAATCCATGGTCTTCAAATAATTTGACAGCTTGTAATGAATGAGTAAAAGAAAGGAAGAAGCCCCATAATCAGGACAACTCTGGTTTTTTATCTAGATCCTTAAATCGGCCTAAGTAAAAGAAATTTTAAACATCTTGAAATGAGTTTATTCTTCAGAAATATATTTAGGAGCAATACTGGGAGAAGTAAAGACAAATAGGATACCTTTTAACCATTTAAGAAAACTAATTTCAAGAGAAGCACTCTGACTAAAATTATAGACTAGAAACTCCAAGTAATATACCTCACTTGTATGTATTACCATGTTACATACAATTTTATTTTTTTAAAACAGGACAATCAAAAAACCTTTAGTTTGCTAACAACTGAAATAAAACCTCACCTATCAAAAGATTAAAAACAAGTAATCTGAAAAGACAATAAAAATATATATTCATTTTAACGTTTACTGATACTACATGCAAAAGTGCACAGCAATTTGGAAACTGCAAATGAAAAAAGGGTGGCAGGGGCAGAGAGGTTTAAAGAGAAGTGCTTTGAGGAAGTGAGCTGACCAGAGCAAGAGACTAAAGAACCTTAGAAAGCATAACAGCCTGGGGCCAGAAACTACATGCATACACACTGTAAGACATTTAAAAGGAGCAAACAGATGTAAAACATGAGAAATTTTAAGCCAATAAATTAAAAAGGGTTTTAGAAAGGCTAGATTTTTAGAAAAACATAAAATTTCAAACTCAAGAAAAAATAAAAAACACCAAGCCCATAACTCTAAAAGATTTTGAATCTGTAATGAAAAATCTTTGCATAAGGAAAGCACCAACCCAGGCAAGTGTTCCAGGCAGAAGTCAATCTAACAACTATGATTTCTAAATCACTGGTGGCCAGAGCAAGAGATTAGGGTTAAAAGAGAAGTGAAAGCCACCACAATAAAGCAAGAAAAACAAATGTTAATTGATTGGGCAGGAAGAAATAAAACTGCCCATTTTCAGATGACATGATTCTCCACATAGAAACACCTAATGAATCCTGCAGCCATGAAATTAAAAGACGCTTACTCCTTGGAAGGAAAGTTATGACCAACCTAGATAGCATATTCAAAAGCAGAGATATTACTTTGCCAACAAAGGTCCATCTAGTCAAGGCTATGGTTTTTCCAGTGGTCATGTATGGATGTGAGAGTTGGACTGTGAAGAAAGCTGAGCACCGAAGAATTGATGCTTTTGAACTGTGGTGTTGGAGAAGACTCTTGAGAGTCCCTTGGACTGCAAGGAGATCCAATCAGTCCATCCTAAAGGAGATCAGTCCTGGGTGTTCATTGGAAGGACTGATGCTGAGGCTGAAACTCCAGTACTTTGCCCACCTCATGCGAAGAGTTGATTCATTGGAAAAGACCCTGATGCTGGGAGGGATTGGGGGCAGGAGGAAAAGGGGACGACAGAGGATGAGATGGCTGGATGGCATTACCAACTAGATGGACATGAGTCTGAGTGAACTCCGGGAGTTGGTGATGGACAGGGAGGCCCAGCATGCTATGATTCACGGGGTTGCTAAGAGTTGGACATGACTGAGAGACTGAACTGAACTGAACGCATCGTAAAAAAAAAAGGAAAAGAAAACCCAGCAGGGTTGCAGGATACAAGATCTATATGCTAAAAACAAACACGTGGAAACTGAAGAGATGCAACAATGAACATGACCTTAACCCACTCCAGTACTCTTGCCTGGAAAATCCCATGGACGGAGGAGCCTCGTAGGCTGCAGTCCATGGGGTCACTAACAGTTGGACACGACTGAGCGACTTCACTTTCACTTTTCACTTTCATGCATTGGAGAAGGAAATGGCAACCCACTCCAGTGTTCTTGCCTGGAGAATCCCAGGGACGGCGGAGCCTGGTGGGCTGCCGTCTGTGGGGTCGCACAGAGTTGGACACGACTGAACCAACTTAGTAGTAGGTAATTTCTTCAATCTTTAGGCAAAGCCCTAACTTTTGTATGCTTCGGAAGTATGAGATTCAAACTGCAAGGGGAGAAATATAGACATCCTAGTTACCACTGCCTTTACACTTCCGCTAGGGAAGGGTGACCTGGAAAATGTGGTCTGCAGTCCACCCGAGAGCCCCCGTCAGGCCCATGCCTCCCCGCTGTTTTCCACTGCCATCTCCCAGGTTCAGTCTTCATCATCATTTGCATACACTACTTGAAACAGCTGCTTAAGTAAGGCATCTTCCTTCACTCTCACTCCCCTCTAGAACATCTGCCTTAAGATTGATCCCAGGATTTCAAGCAGCGAAGAAAAGTCAAGGGACTCTATGTCTGGCTCTTCCTCTACACTTTAAGATCTCAGCCCAAAAGGAGCAACAAATCAACAGTTACCAGTATTATAACTGAGGAATAGAAAGATACAGCTGAAACCCTATCACCTGGAGAAATAAGGTAACCAGATGGCTGTTGTAGGGATATAAAGAGTCTTTTTCCAGGAAGAATTCTGAGTGGTCACTTTTTAATCCTTAGGAAGACAAAAACAAAGAAACTCTTAGGAAAAAATTAGTATTTCAAATAGTTAAAAACGTAAATAAACAACCAGAAGAAGGTTGTAAGGAGTCTTTCATGGGAGATGTTAAAGAGGATAAGCAACCCTCTGTCTCCAGCCAGCCCAGGGAGTCCTCTCTCTACAAGCAACTACATTAACTAACCTCAACGATCTGTGATTTTTTAAAATATCAGAACTTAAAAGTATAGCATTCCACAAATAGTCATGTTATTTAAGATCTACCAGCAGCAAGCACATCAGATGCAACTCTGAGTCCTAATCATACTACTGTGCGATTAAGGTATAATCCCCTAATGTCCAACATAGTGAGCTATTCTAACGGTCTTGTACTCTATGTAACTAGTCAGCTTTCAGTCAGGTGCTGATTTAAGGTTCAGTTTAAACACTAAAGGTTCAGGGTCAGCTGAAAAGCAACAACAAAAACCCTCATAATAGCAATACTATTTTGTCACAAACTTTCTCCTTCCTGTCTTCCCTTACAAAAACCTTCCCAGCACAGTTTAAGAGATATTTACTTGCCCTACACACAGCTTAAAAATGAGGGTTATTTTTACAGATAAAGTAAGTTTAAATTGTGTCAAAGATAAACTGAGCAATTTGAAGTACAGTTAATTCTCAATATTCTTTGATAATAAAGAAAGCAGTACTTTATTAAAAAAATTAGATATTCTGTCAGATCTGAAATGAATTAAGATTTACTATTTACTTAAACTGTTCACATTTTAACTGTCTGAAGTAAAAATAGCAAGTAAAAATAGTTTGTTATTGCTTGCAGGTAATTCTGGACACCTACTTATATGAGATAATTCTTGACCTTGTCAAATAATTAATTGGCTAATTTTCACAATGAAATGTCACACTTTCCAGTTAAACACTTGGATCTAATGTGTATGAACCATTCCACAATTGCTATTTCTAACTGGAATCACAAATACACACAAATCAAAATCTAATTTTTAAAAATCTCAATTATTATGCTGAAAGAGTTAGACAAATATCTAACCAACCACAGACATTTTCTAAACTCTCCCCCTTATCAAATAACTTAACCAGAAAGACACCTATGTGGTTTGTATTATTTTGGCTCCTGCAGATATAGTATTTTACCAGAATTAAAACTTAATATTATGCCCTTAACTTTTATTAAGAGTTTATAAAATAAATGGCTTTCTATTATTCCATGTCCTATAAAAATGGTATCAAAGACATCATTCCTCATATAAAGATACACACAAAAAATTCCTCTGACTTTACTGCCAAGATTTCTCTCTCAAGAAAACTCATCTGCTTCCTTTAAGCAGACAATGAGAAACATGTAACTCACTGTTCCTCCTCTTTTCTACTATTACTAACAGGAAACCTGAATGGAAGGCCTACAGACTTGGAAATTACCCCTCCCACTCCCTTGCCTCAGTATAAGTCAATTATCACCATACTAAATGTCCAAGTGTAGATTTATTGTTAAATCATTTTTTTCTCTTAAGGAGATGGGAGTAAAAATAAAGCTAACAGATTTTCTTAAACTAGAAAACTCTATAATTCTGAATCTAAAATTTTGTAATCTTTCCAACGTAAAAGGAATGAATGAGCATTTCAATGGACTGTAAAAACAGACTAACCATAAATAAAAAAATAAACATAAGAGACTGTCTAACCTATCAAAGAAGAGATGGGAAAGTCTATTTAAACAAAATGCTGAAGAAAGAAAAGGAAATTATCAAAATACTTAATAGTTGAATATTTTAAACTTCTACATGTCAAAAAATGCCATACACAAAATTAAAGGACAAATGGTATGCTACATAAAAAACTTTCAACATATGACGAAGTAGTAATACATTTATAAGAAAAAGATAAAGCAGAACACCACAAATAGAAAACAGCAAAGGGTATGTCCAGAAAAAAAAAAAAAAAATCACAAAATCAGATAAAACATTTGACCAATGTATGAAAAAAGGTCATTCTTAGAATTTATTAGACATCCAAAGCAAAGTGTAATATAAGATTTTTTACTTATCAACTCGGCAAAGTTTGTTTCCCTTATTTTACATTTTAATGGTACTATCTAAACGTGGTATTGACAAGCTTGTATTCTTACAAACCTGAGGACATAAATCCACATGGCATTTCAAGAAGGAAATTTTATGTTATCAAAACTTTAAAATAGATGTGTATACTTTTTGACAAGACTTCACAATTAGAAATATATTCCAAGAAAATAATCAGATAAAGACACAAAGGTTTATATACAAAGAGATATTAATCATAGCCTAAGTAATATTAGCAAAAATTGGGGAAAAACTGTATTGTTAACAGAGGACTAGTTAAATAAATTGTGGTGCTTTCATTGACTGGAATAATAGACATTAAAACCATGTTTCTGGAGCATTTAGTGTTTTGGAAATGTTCATGATATAAAATAAATATGGTATTAAAATATCATTAGTATGTAAACTTACCTCAACACATAAATACAAACATTTTAATAAAAAGATTATGGATAGGAAATACCACTGTAGTTATTTTGGGAGGTGTTCAATTATTATAATTTCATTTTTTTCTTTCTTTTCTGTATTCCTGTTTTGTTTTCTGTCTTTTCCAAGATATTACTTTCAAATGTAATGTATTAATTACCTAGTTGGAAAAATGCTATTTCAAAAGGAAGTAGATCTTGAAAAACACCAATCTGATTTCATCTTATAAAACCCATATTATGTGTAAAATGCAGAATAAATGAAGTATTTTTAAAAGCTTTTTAAAGAAAAGGTGGGGGAAGAGTGAGTTAGAAAAGATACAAAGAAATAGGGGTTGAACGGGCTGATAAACACAATCAGTAGAGAAAAGAATAACAAATACAGAGCTCTCCATTAAAGCCAACCTGATTCTCAAACAGTATTTGGGATCAGCAGTAAATAACACCTGACTGGGAAGCAGGAAATACTCTTTGCCAAAGAGCACCAATACTAAGTAATATGCATTCTTTTGTGTATGGTAATACTATTTATAGAACAACCAACAGAAATAGATTATGTGAAGCAATACAACTTTAACACTTCTAGTACAGCTGAGCTTAGAAGATGAGTTTCCAACATGTAATAAAAAGAAGATAAAAAGCAGTGGTAGGAATGGTGGGAATTCTATTGTTATAAAAATGTTAATCAAAAAAGGAGCACTCTGATGTGAATTCAACCTTATCACCTTAGTATCTTCAGTGAAACTCCAGTCATCTCTATACTAATAGACTATTTCTCCAATTATATTACCTTTATCATTACCGTAAGGCAATTTCTAATTATAAGAGAAACACTTTATTACCAAGGTTTTTTTCTACTTAACTCCATATGGTTATAAATGTTTTGCTATATACACAAAGAGCCATTCTGAGACAGAAAGCCTATAAACATTTGGCATAGCAGCTTCAACTAAATGTTCCACTAAAGGAAAACATGAAACATTCAATTATATACTAGTAGATTACTTCAAATGTTATAAATCAAACAAATTAGTTAATTCAGTAGCTTATAAAATTTAAGAATACAATGCTCCTTGGCAAGACATTATTGTGCCACAATATTTATTCTAAGATGTTTTTCTTTGTGAAAGAATCTAAGTTCTTGTCCCTGTTCTTCATCCTTCTATGTAAGCCACAGATTTCTGCTTTCTTATTTAATAGTATGGGAGAAGAAATCCAGTGTCCTGGATGTGATTTATGAATTATATTTATTTAACTAGTCTCATCAGTTGAAATGAAGCTAATTGGGGGGGAGGGAAACCGTATTTAAGGGGTAGGAAGTGGGAGGGAGGTTCAAGAGGGAGGGGACATATGTATACTATGGTTGGTTCATGTTGATATAAGGCAGAAACCATCACAATATAGTAAAGCAGTTATCCTCCAATTAATAATAAATAAATTTAAAACACTTATTTAAGAGTTTCTCAGGTATGTAGAAGTTAGGAGAAAATGTGCTCTAGCTGTTACTGTTATAATCAGTGATCCTATTTTCCAGGACCAGTTCTCACCTCCTTGAGTACAGCTGGATTTGTACCACACATTCCACCCACTTTTCAGTCCACTATGAGTCTAAAAAAAATCTGTCTCATTTTGGCTTCTCCTTCGCAACTCAAATATACTATATCTAAAGTTAATTCAAGAACTTTCCCCAAAAACGGGATATCAGTCACATTTCTATGGAATTTCTCATAAAAATTTTTATTTTGCTCTTCTTCCACTTGACACAATTATACTTTTTGTTATTTAGTTCAACAGATTTCCCCCCCCCAGAATGGCTCTCAAATTTACCTTTTTTTCTGCACTTTCACTGCCAGAAACCCTGTCCAAATTTCTATTGCCACTTTCCTAGATTTCTGCAACACCTTTGTCTCTCTTCTTTTCCTGCCAGACTCATTTCCTTTCAGGAACATTCAACAGTCACACACACCTTCTGGTACCTCACTTTCACTCACTGCCATCCATAATCAGGCCCCATTTTATTCGAACTTATTTCTTACTCTAAAACACCATCACTATTTTGTCCTTTACTATTCACTTTGATTTTTAATGTCTATATCAATTTCTGATTTCCCTAAAAGAATTCAGAGCTAACACCACAATGTGTTCTCTTCTCCTCAGATCCTTTCAGGCGTGTCAATTTTATCTCTTAACTGTACTAAAAGATTTAAGTGACAAGGAAGTCTGAGACTGCCTCTTGTAACTCAAAACACCTAGGGGCAGGATGGAAACTTACATTCAGACTTTCAGGGAAAAGACAAAATGTTAAAACAGAGCCAAGGTTCTCTATTCTATTCTGGTGCTTTGGTCTTGGTTCACATAACTGAATAAGTCAACAGCTGGTCTGTGGTTGGCTAGGTGAGTATGACTCACCATTTTGCCAAACTGACCAAACAATCAGAGGCAATGGGAAGGTATCTATGAGATTCTGTTTAGACCACTGGGCATGTACTTTGATATTTATGTAACTTTGAAAATTTAATCAGAATTTTAGTAAAACAATTTAATCGCTAATTTGGACTTTGTATCTAGTGGGACAGAGGTCAATATCCAGAATTTTCTAGGCTCAGACATGCCGTGGTTCTGGTGAGGGATGGGCGGTGATGACTGCAACAATGAGCATGCGCTGACTGCCACAGAACAGTATCCTTAAAAATGGTTAGAACGGTTAGAACGGTAACTCTTAGGTAAATTTTACTACAATTTTTAAAAATGGCATAATACAGAGAATATACAACCTTTTATTTTTCATTGTTCCTGACACTAGTCATTTTTTTTTTCTTTGTCAGAAACATAGGAATTCTATTACTCATGGCACATCAAGAAGCATATTATATATGGAATGGACAAAGTTCTACTGTATAGCAGAGAAATATATTCAGCATCCTGATAAGCCATAACAGGAAAGAATATATATAAAAATGTATATGTATCTATGTGTAACTGAGTCATTTTGCTGTTCAGCAGAAATGAACACAACATTGTAAATCAACTATATACTTCAGTAAAATTTTTTTAAGTGAAGCATGATTCTTGTTTATATACAACATTTTAAATAACTCTGTGTTCTGTGTGGTCAATTTTGAGGCATTACTGAAAAGAAGCCATGCCCGCTACTATTGGCAGTGTCCACTTCCCTCTAGAAAATGGCGAAAAAAGAAAAAAAAACAACTTAGGTCTAAGAAATCAGTGTCTATATGAACAGTTTCCCTTGTTCACATGGATATTTAAGTATCATTGCCTGCTTTGTCTCTGATAATTTTGCTATAATTTTCCTGAATGCCTTTAGAAGCCCACAATCTGGTGGAGAAGATACATGAATTCTAATACAACCTAAATGCTAATTTGAGTGCTGTCATGCAACCACCTCTAGCTGGGCTGGCTGTGCTCCATTCATGCCTCCCTTCCTCCACAATAACACGGTCAGCTGGCACCGAGCCACCCAGAATAAAGACTGTTTCCAGATCTTCCCTGGGGCCCCTGAGATGTAAGCAGATATGTAATTTGGCAGCTTTCGGGAAATTTTATGAGACAGCTCATGAATATCCTTAGTCCCTTTTTGTGTTCCTTTCCTTTATACATGGTAGGACATAAAATAGACTACCTCCATTTTGGATGGTGAGGACAAGGGTTAAATCTGAGAGATTCTGCCACCCTGAGGGAGACACCACTTCTAGAATGACATCATGAAGCCGAGCTGTCATTTCAGCCCTATGCTGCATACTCCACTGTTGCAGAAGAGAAATAAATCCTTTCTTTAGGCCGTTGTTATTTTGTAGGTTCTGTTGCTTGCCATTGTACCTAATCCTAACTAACACAGGGGGTCAAGGAAGACTTCACAGAAAAGGTGATATTGAGATGGGTTTTGAAAAATGAACAGCTGCCTGCTGAGTGAGTGGAGAAAGGTATTTAAGGCAGAGACAGAGGACAGGATCTGGCCTCCCAAAGGAGAGGTGTGTTCAGGTGGCTGAAGGACAGGGTAGGTGGTGTGAAATAAAAAGAAAACGCAACTTGAAAAGCTGGAAATAAAGACTCTAAACATGATATGCTTAAAAAGGGTGCTTCTCTTCCTGTACTTGGTTGTACTGAATGACTATGACTTCACTGAAGATTCTCTGCATATTCTAGAAGAGACAAATGGCTCAGTGAGAAAACAAAGCATTATTTCTATTAGGAAAGGACACACTGCTATTTCTGTAAATCCTGAGGACTAGAAGAAGTAATATTTGGCACCAAGATTACGAGTTCTGAGAGTGTGAAGGGAGAAAACATGGACAGTGCAAAAAAAGGAGCATACATACAATATGGCAACGTCTGGATGAGGCAAAGATTAGAATCTGCCTTTTAAAGCAAACGGAGGTCCGTGAATTACAGTATAAATATGGCCATCTGATTGTAACACACTTTATTTTTATTGTATACCTATACCCATGGGTTCTTTTCAAAGTGGCTATCAGAGACTATCATATAAGTAATAACTGAACAGCATCTAGTCCACGGTAAGAACTTGGTATTTGATGGTCAAACTCCTTTCACCATCAGAGAAGAGTTATAAAAATGAGGAGGGAGCAAAAACAAACAAACAAAATAGCATTAAGGTTATTAAGAGTTTTAACTTTTATTCATGCAAGTAGTAGTATTTTCTGCAATAATCATATATTATTTTTGAAAAATTTTAGTTTTATAATTAAGGAAACAAGCAACCAGCAATGCCCCATCAAAAAAATAAAAAAGCAGCAGCAACTATTTAAAGTATTACAGGCAAAACACTGAGAGAGTACATGGCCTCCATAAATCCATAATCTAATAATTATATTCTCCAAAGTTTCAAAGATCCAAAAATTCTTTTAAGAAGTCTCTCAATGTTTCCATTATTTTTGTCTCTAGTTCTCCCTAAACTTAAATATAGCATTTTACCCTTCTAAAAATGTTTATTACTTGCTGATCAGACCCTAAATACTGTATGGAATACTGGAATTTATTAACTGGAAGACTGCAGGACATGTTTTTGTTTTTTTTTAAATATATATTTTATCCTGATATTCTTGTTTTCAATTAGTTTTAAAGTATCTTTGGTATCTTCAACGAGATTGAGAGGTTTATCAGTATTGTCCTCTGGTAACTGGCATCAAAATATGCTATGGAATCCTGTGAGGAAAGATACACTTTTTTAAGGAGTGGGCTAGATGGCTTTCTTTATTTAGACTTGTAATTAAAATCTTTTGTATCTAACTTTTGCTGGGAAGACTCTAGATATATCTAGTTATATCTTAACTCCTGAATTTCATCTGATAATTACTTATCCCTTACAATAGTTATCCTTTATTATAAAACAATTTGGGCAAAAACAGGAATTCCAATGGGCAAAGAGACTTTTGGCCCATGTAATTATTTCTCAATGAATGCACGACGATACAACTTCTGCAGTAATGATTAGCCACATCATTTTTAAACATTATATAAATAAAGCTAACAGTGAAACTAGCTACTGTGGAAGCTGGTTATATTAATAAATTCACTGGACTCCTCACCATACAGAAGACTAACTTTCAAGGTCCTAGCCCTTAAAACCAAGAAACAGGGTTACAGTAGTAATGCCTTCTAGGAACACAAAAAGGACACAGTTGCTAGTAAGCATCTACAGCTTTGATAATACTCTCCAAGGGGTCAAGGCTATCAAAGAGCTACACTGTTGCTGCTACTGCTAAGTCGCTTCAGTCATGTCCGACTCTGTGCGACCCCAAAGACGGCAGCCCACCAGGCTGTGCTGTCCCTGGGATTCTCCAGGCAAGAACACTGGAGTGGGTTGCCATTTCCTTCTCCATTGCGTGAAAGTGAAAGTGAAGTTGCTCAGTCGCAACCGACTCGTAGTGACCCCATGGACTGCAGCCCACCAGGCTCCTCCATCCATGGGATTTTCTAGGCAAGAGTACTGGAGTGGCTTGCTGTTGCCTTCTCCGATCAAAGAGCCACACTAGTTCCTCCCTATCCCACGAGATTCCCAGATTCCAGCTAAGTCTCCTTCAGTCTACCTGCCATTCTGTCACAGTGAGTGCTACAGAAACCAGTGATAGAAAATATAATTCACAGTTGAAAATTTTCAGTGTTCTCTACCCGCTAAGGGATAAAATGTAAATTCTTTAAAGTGGTATTCAGGACCATTGAGATTTTGGCCCCTGCCTAACTATTATGTTTTATTAACTCTGTTTCCTTTCTTTCCTTCTCTCCTTCCTTCCAAGTTCTAACCTTCTTTAATGCTGAACTACGTAACAGTTTCTCAAACACACCAGGCTTACATCTGCCTGTTTTTTCAGGTGCTGCTGTTCACCCTGCCTGGAATGCCCTCCTTCTACCTATGTCATTTCTGGCAAAACACTATTTATTTGCCAAGTCTCAGTTCAACTGTCTTCTCTGTCAAGTCTTCCAAGACTCCTCCAGGTTGATCAAAGAGCTCCACTTCCAGAGGTGTGCTGGTTAAACCAGGTCTCAGAAGGGGAAAAAAGCCCTGTTACACTCTGTTCTGCACTAACATTTGTTTAGAAAACTTAAATCTGTTTCACCGCCCTTGTTTCACTACGGAACAACAAGAGCACCACAGGAACGCCACTGGCTTATGCGCGATTAACACTAGATGAATGCAGAAAACTGCACCCAGCGGCACTGAGCCCTGCACCCAGGAATACACAGATCATACACATGCCTCCAGCACCTCCCAGCTACTTCAGCCCACCTCCCGTCGGGAGCCTCACCCATCCACATCAGGTGTTAACTCTGCCTCAGGTATCAGACGCCTTCCCTCCACCATTCCACAACTCACAAGAGGCAATCTCCCCCACACCCACTTCACAAGCAAACAGGGTGCTTTCAAGTTAAAGCACCCTATTTATAATAATGTTTATTTTTTTCTTAACCATTTCCATTTTAATATGCAAAACTGTTTTACTGTTTTAATTAGGTTTCTCCCCTTTTTTTTTTTTTAAACAAAGAAATGTGTGGCTGAGGAAGTTTGAGTAGTGTGTCCCAATCCCATTTTCCCCTACACTTAATGATTTTAGGAATGCATTTGTCCTGTTACAGAGGAACTGACTATATACATAACATTTCTGATTTGTGTGGTGTACATACCACCACAGTTCAGTTCACTTCAGTTCAGTCGCTCAGTCGTGTCCGACTCTTAGCGACCCCATGAACTGCAGCACACTAGGCCTCCCTGTCCATCACCAACTCCCGGAGTTCACTCGAACTCATGTCCATCGAGTCGGTGATGCCATCAAGCCATCTCATCCTCTGTCGTCCCCTTCTGCTCCGGCCCCCAATCGCTCCCAGCATCAGAGTCTTTTCCAATGAGTCAACTCTTCCCATGAGGTGGCCAAAGTACTGGAGTTTCAGCTTTAGCATCAGTCCTTCCAAAGAACACCCAGGGCTGATCTCCTTTAGAATGGACTGGTTGGATCATCTTGCAGTCCAAGGGACTCTCAAGAGTCTTCTCCAACACCACAGTTCAAAAGCGTCAATTCTTCAGCATTCAGCCTTCTTCACAGTCCAACTCTCACATCCATACATGACCACAGGAAAAACCATAGCCTTGACTAGATGTACCTTTGTTGGCAAAGTAATGTCTCTGCTTTTGAATATGCTATCTAGGTTGGTCATAACTTTCCTTCCAAGGAGTAAGCATCTTTTAATTTCATGGCTGCAGTCACCATCTGCAGTGATTTTGGAGCCCAAAAAAATCAAGTCTGACTCTGTTTCCCCATCTATTTCCCATGGGGGAAATGGGATGGGACCAGATGCCATGATCTTCGTTTTCTGAATGTTGAGCTTTAAGCCAACTTTTTCACTCTTCTCTTTCACTTTCATCCAGAGGCTTTTGAGTTCCTCTTCACTTTCTGCCATAAGGGTGGTGTCATCTGCATATCTGAGGTTATTGATATTTCTCCCGGCAATCTTGATTCCAGCTTGTGCTTCTTCCAGCCCAGTGTTAATATACAGCCTTGGAGTACTCCTTTTCCTCTTTGGAACCAGTCTGTTGTTCCATGTCCAGTTCTAACTGTTGCTTCCTGACCTGAATACAGGTTTCTCAAGAGGCAGGTCAGGTGGTCTGGTATTCCCATCTCTTTCAGAATTTTCCACAGTTTATTGTGATCCACACAGTCAAAGGCTTTGGCATAGTCAATAAAGCAGAAATAGATGTTTTTCTGGAACTCTCTTGCTTTTTTGATGATCCAGTGGATGTTGGCAATTTGATCTCTGGTTCCTCTGCCTTTTCTAAAACCAGCTTGAACATCTGGAAGTTCACGGTTCACGTATTGCTGAAGCCTGGCTTGGAGAATTTTGAGCATTACTTTATTAGCATGTGAGATGAGTGCAATTGTGTGGTAGTTTGAGCATTCTTTGGCATTGCCTTTCTTTGGGATTGGAATGAAAACTGACCTTTTCCATTCCTGTGGCCACTGCTGAGTTTTCCAAATTTGCTGGCATATTGAGTGCAGCACTTTCACAGCATCATCTTTCAACATTTGAAATAGCTCAACTGGAATTCCATCACCTCCACTAGCTTTGTTCGTAGTGATGCTTTCTAAGGCCCACTTGACTTCACATTCCAGGATGTCTGGCTCTAGGTGAGTGATCACACCATGGTGAATATCTGGGTCATGAAGCTCTTTTTTATATAGTTCTTCTGTGTATTCTTGCCACCTCTTCTTAATATCTTCTGCCTCTGTTAGGTCCATATCATCTCTGTCCTTTATTGAGCCCATCTTTGCATGAAATACTAACAGCTCAGTTCACAGGTCCAGCCTGTCTCCAACACACCACACTCACAGTACTCTACATATCTTTCCCAGAGTAACTATTTCTTTGGAATAGCAACTGTTTCTCTGTAAGCTTCTTAAGGGCAGGGCTTTTTTACCTTACAAGAGTACTCAGTGATTATTATGTGTCTTGCTTATGCAGATACCATGGGGTAACAGACTTAAAAATCTAATATAAATAGTTACTATAAGACCTACTTCTACAATAGAGAATTTATATCTACTCTACCCCAATCCCCAGCTATTCTGCCAGTAAGAGAGATTATCAAAAAAGAAAATGTTCCATAACTAACCTACTAATCTAATCAACTAATCCACATACCTCAAAAGCATAGGTGGATTGTAGGCTAATTTTAAAAATTCTGAAGATGTGGTCTAATAAGATTTTTTGATTGGTAAATTTATATAAAATGTTTCCCCATATTGATGGCAATGGGTTCGCAGAGTTGGATATGACTGAGCAACACAGATAGCCAATTGGCATATAAAAAGATGCTCAACACTGCTAATTATTCAGTTCAGTTCAGTTCAGTCACTCAGTCGTGTCCAACTCTTTGCGACCCCATGAATTGCAGCACCCAGGCCTCCCTGTCCATCACCAACTCCCGGAGTTCACCCAAAACCACGTCCATTGAGTCGGTGATGCCATCTAGCCATCTCATCCTCTGTCGTCCCCTTCTCCTCCTGCCCCCAATCCCTCCCACCCCCAATCCCTCCCAGCATCAGAGTCTTTTCCAATGAGTCAACTCTTTGCAAGAGGTGTCCAAAGTACTGGAGTTTCAGCTTTAGCATCATTCCTGCCAAAGAACACCCAGGGCTGATCTCCTTTAGAATGGACTGGTTGGATCTCCTTGCAGTCCATGGAGAAATGCAAATCAAAACTACTACAAGTTATCACCTCACATTGGTCAGAAAGGCCATCGTTAAAAAGTCTACAAATAATAAATGCTGGAGAAGGTGTGGAGAAAAAGGAACTTTCTTACACTTGTTATTGTTTAGATCACTAAGTTGTGTCTGACTCTTTGCATTCCCTTGGACTGCAGCACACCAGGCTTCCCTGTCCTTCACTATCTCCCTAAGTTTGCTTAAACTCATGTCCATTGAGTCAGTGACACTATCCAACAATTTCACCCTCTGTTGCCCCCTTCTCCTCCTGTCCTCAATCTCTTCCAGCACCAGGGTCTTTTCCAATGAGTCAGCCCTTCCCATCACATGGCCAAAGTACTAGAGCTTTAGCATCAGCATCAGCATCAGTCTTTCCAATGAATATTCAGGGTTGATTTCCTTTAGGATTGACTGGTTTGATCTCTGTGCAGGCCAAGGGACTCTTCAAGAGTCTCCTCCAGCACCACAATTCAAAAGCATCAATTCTTTGGTGCTAAGTCTTTATGGTCCAACTCTCACATCTGTACATGAAAAACCATAGCTTTGACTATACAGACCTTTGTCAGCAAAGTGATGTCTCTGCTTTTGAATATGCTATCTAGGTTTGTTATAGCTTTTCTTCCAAGGAGCAAGTGTCTTTTAATTTCATGGCTACACTCACCATCCACAGTGATTTTGCAGCCCAAGAAAATAAAATCTGTCACTGTTTCCACTCTTTCCCCTTTTATTTGCCATGATGTGATGGGAATGGATGCCATGATCTTAAGTTTTTTGAATCCTGAAGTTTTAAGCCAGTTTTTCACTAACCTCTTTCACCTTCATTAAGAGGCTTTTTAGTTCTCTTTGCTTTCTGCCATTAGGATGGTATCCTCTGCTTATCTCAGGTTGTTGATACTTCTCCCTGCAATCTTGATTCCGGCTTGTGATATATCCAGCCCAGCATTTCACATGATGTACTCTGCATGTAAGTTAAATAAGCAGAGTGACAATATATAGCCTTCACGTACTCCTTTCCCAATTTGCAACCAGTTTGTTGTTTCATGTAAGATTCTAACTGTTGCTGCTTGACTCTCGGGAGACAGATAAGATGGTCTGGTACTCTCATCTCTTTAAGAGTTTTCCACAGTTTGTTGTGATACACAGTCAAAGGCTTTAGTGTAGTCAATGAAACAGAAGTTTTTCTGGAATTCTCTTGCTTCCTCTATGATCCAAGGAATGTTGGCAATTTGATCTCTGTTCCTCTGCCTTTCTAAACTCAGCTTCTACATCTGGAAGTTCTTGGTTCACCAGGCTTGAAGAATTTTGAGTATTTCCTTGCGGCTCAGCTGGTAAAGAATCCGCCTGTAATGTGGGAGACCTGGGTTCAATCCCTGGGTTGGGAAGATCCCCTGGAGAAGGGAAAGGCTTCTACCCACTCCAGTATTCTGGTCTGGAGAATTCCATGGACTACAGTCCATGAGGTCTCAAAGAGCTGGACAGGACTAAGCGCCCTTCACTTTCACTCACTTTGGTAGCATGTGAAATGAGCACAATTGTATGGTAGTTTGAACATTCTTTGGTATTGCCCTTCTTTGGGACTAGAATGAAAAGGGACATTTTCCAGTCCTGTGGCCACTGCTGAGTTTTCCAAATTTGTTGACATATAGAGTGCAACACTTTAACAGCATGATCTTTTAGGATTTTAAATAGCTCAGTTGGAATTCCATCACGTTCACTAGCTTTATTTCTAGTAATGCTTCCTAAAGCCCTCTTGACTTCACACTCCAAGATGTCTCTAGGTGAGGGACCAACCACACGTGGTTATCCCAGTCATTAACATCTTTTTCTGTATTCTTGACACTTCTTAATTTTTCTGCTTCTGTTAGATCCTTACCATTTCTGTCCTTTATTGTGCTCATCCTTGAATGAAATGTCCCCTTGCTATCTCTAATTTTCTTGAAGAGATCTCTAGTCTTTCCCATTTTGTTTTCCTCTGTTTTTTTTTTTTTTTTTGGCATTGTTCACTTAGAAGGCATTCTTATCTCTCCTTGTTATTCTCTGGAACTCTACATTTAGTTAGGTGTATCTTTCCCTTTCTCCCTTGCTTTTCACTTTTCTTTTCTTTTCTCAGCTATTTGAAAAGCTTACTCAGACAACCGCTTCCCCTTCTCACATTTCTTTTTCTTTGGGATGGTTTTGGTCAGCACCTCCTATACAATGTTACGAATCTCTGTCCATAGTTCTCCAGGCACTTGGTCTGCCAGATCTAATTCCTCCACTGTATAATCATAAGGGATTTGATTGAGGTCATACCTAAATGGTCTAGTGGTTTTCCCTACTTTCTCCACTTTAAGTCTGAATTTTGCAATAAGGAGCTCATGATCTGAGCCATAGTTAACTCCAGGTCTTGTTTTTTGCTGACTGTATAGAGCTTCTCCATCTTTGGCTGCAAAGGATATAATCAATCTGATTTTGGTACAGACCATCTGGTGATGTTCTTGGGTTGTTGGGAGAGGGTGTTTGCTATGACCAGTGTGTTCTCTGGACAAAACTCTGTGAGCCTTTGCTCTGCTTCATTTTGTACTCCAAGGCCAAACTTGCCTGTTACTCCAGATATCCCCTGACTTCCTACTTTTGCATTCCAGTCCCCTATGATGAAAAGGACATTTTTTTTTGGTGTTAGTTCTAGAAGGTCTTGTAGGTCTTCATAGAACCATTCAACTTTAGCTTCTTCAGCATTAGTGCCTGGAGCACAGACTTGAATTACTATGATACTGAATGGTTTGCCATGGAAATGATTCTCACTACTTACACTAGTTGGTGAGAATGTAAATTGGTACAGTCACTACGGAAAACAGTATAGAGGTTCCTTAAAAAACTAAAAACAGAGATGCCATATGATCCAGCAGGAGGGGCATATGTCAGAGAAAACTACAACTGGAAAAGATACATGCACCCCTATGTTCATTGCAGCCCTATGCAGAGTAGCCAAGAGATAGAAGCATCCTAAATGTCCATCAACAGAGGACTGGATGAAGAAGGTGTGGCATATAGATACAATGGAATATTAATCATAAAAAAGAATGAAACAATGCCATTTGCAGCAACATGGATGGACCTAGAAATTATCATACTACGTGAAGTAAGTCAGGTAAAGAAAGACAAATATCATACGATACTACTTATACGTGGAATCTAAATTATGATATAACGGAACTTATTTACAAAACAGAGACAAACTTACATACATGGAAAAGAACTTACGGTTACCAAAGGGGAAAGAAGGTGGGGGAGGAATAAATTAGGAGTTTGGGATTAGCAGATAAAACTACTACTAAGATTGGCTTAGATAAAATGGTCCAAATTTGCAGATTGTCCTATTTTGTGTAATTTTATTTTTCTCACAGAAAAAAATTACACAAAATAGGACAATCTGCAAATTTCGGCCATTTTATCTAAGCCAATCTTAGTCTAAACCTGTATAACAAGTTACCCTGAAATCTAGGGAAATTAAGTATTAATATCCTAAACTTTAAAATACAGATCATGGACTTCCCTGGTGGTTCAGATGGTAAAGAATCTGCCTGCAAAGTGGAAGACCCAAATTTGATCCCTGGGTTGGGAAGATCCCCTGGAGAAGGGAATGGCAACCCACTCCAGTATTCTTGCCTGGAGAATTCCATGGACAGAGGAGCCTGAGGGGCTACAGTCCATGGGGTCACAAAGAGTTGGATACAATTGAGAGACTAACCCTTTCACTTTCTCATATAATATAGTAACTACCAGAGACTAAGTGACTTATTGGCCAAAAAATCACCTCTAAACTGATATCTTTGCATACACACACATTTAAATTTTTTAATTCATAGTATTAATATTTTAACTACTGTAAACTTGAATAATAAAGTGTAATTTTAAAGCTGTATGTTATTTACATCAGTAAGAAAATTAGTTCGCATTCAGCATACTACCATATGTCTCAAACAATGGTGAAAAGCTACTTCTGTTTCTTATATTAGAGTTCAGAAAAGAAACTAAAACGTACTTAGTATTGTGAAGTCCTATAGCATAGAGAAATGGTCCTCAACTTTAGCATCCATCAGGTTAACACAGGCTCATCAAAACCAATTACTGGGCCCCGTTTCTACAATTCGGATTTAGTCGACCTGAGGTGAGGCCAGATCATTTCTATCAAGTTCTCAAGTGGGTCTGATGATGCTGGGAACACCTCTAGGCTCCTCTGTCAATTCCCAGCCTGTCAGTTACTATCTTTGGGCCTAGTTTAAGAGTTCACTCCTCAATTTCCTCATGTCCAAAGACAGACAGTTGTCAGAGAATTAAACAAATAATATATGTAAACTGCCAAGCACATGGTCCTCACTCAAATGGTAAGGACATATATGGGTTGAATAAATAATAACCTACTTAAAAGTACACAATACAGGGTTCCAGTGGCAATTAAGATAAAAGTAAAAACACACCACCCTGTCCCTTCTACTGAATACACCTATCAAATCTAAACAAAATGTCTGGAACACTTATTTAAAGACTCTAAAAATTGAATGGTAGCAGGTAGCTTGGGCAAGACCAGAATTCAAAGTGCCATGGAACCAGAGGCGGGTTTCTTTTTTTCCCTCTTGTATTCTACCACTCACCTAGACTGGGAGAAACCTGGAAGTGGGCAGTAACGCAGACTGTGTTTCACATGGCACCCTTTAGTTCAAGGCTTGGGCAGGAAAAGGGAGGCAGTAATGGCAGGGGGCCCACAGGTACTTTAAAGCATGAGCAAGAGAAATCTTCCTCTCTTAATCCCAGAAGCTACGGTTTCAACAGGGTGGGGCAAATCCCTCTCCCCCTGCAACTTGGTCCCGGCATGTGGGCACAATCACAGGAAGAGCCTTCAGGGAGATTCCAGGGAAGCAGAAAGGGTAGGGGAAATAGGCTGAGTGGGAGGAATTCAGAAAAGCAACTCCCTAAGGCTGATTATGAACACCTGGGGTCACTCCAGAGCTGAACAACAACACTGAATTTATCCTAAATAACAAGCCAAAAAGGCTGAGAATCGAACAAAGACACAAAGTCACCTATCTCAAACTGGCCAACGGGCAGGGTACACACAGAGCCAAACAGCAGAGCACTAACAGGCTTTGAAAACCAAACTGATACTGAAATCTCGTCCCACAGAAAGCTAGCTGCAACTCGCAGCCTAAACCAACAGGGTCCACTGCCTGCTAAAACACAAAAATGAACATTCTCCACTGAATTTAAGCAAGATCTAGAGTCTCATATGGAGAAGGCCATGGCACCCTACTCCAGTACTCTTACCTGGAAAATCCCATGGATGGAGGAGCTTGGTAGGCTGCAGTCCATGGGGTCGCTAACAGTCGAACACGACTGAGCGAGTTCACTTTCACTTTTCACTTTCATGCATTGGAGAAGGAAATGGCAACCCACTCCAGTGTTCTTGCTTGGAGAATCCCAGGGACGGGGCAGCCTGGTGGGCTGCCATCTATGGGGTCACACAGAGTTGGACACTGAAGCGACTTAGCAGCAGCAGCAGAGTCTCATAATATTTCAGGATACAATTCAAAATTACTTGGCATATGAAGAACCAGGAAAATCTCAACTTGCTTGGTACAATAAAGAGCCATCAACACTGAAACAACATAGTTGCTGGAATTATCTGACAAACTTTAAAGCAGCTGTTATAAAAATGCTCCATGAAGGGCAAACACCTTTGAAATAAACAGGTCTCTAAATATTTCCAGGAATGTCTTGTTCTTTGACAGAAGAAACACAAAGGTTTTATTCCTGAGTTTAAATTCCATAGTTATATAAGTGTAAATTTATCACCAAGTCCTTGGAACATCAATTTACAAATTATGAAAAAAATTTAACATATTAATAACACTTAACATACTAATTCTAGTTCTGCAAAGCCATTTCACTGAATAGTTGGGTTTTGCTTTTTTTTTTTTTTAGAATTTATACTAGTGTAAAACAAAAAATTATCTTCACACTACACCTCAATAGGGAAATATATGAACTATTTTGTGGGTATTAAAAATAATGCCTACCTAAAATTCTACTTCTAAAAATTTACAGATATACAAGTGAGTATGTGTGTGCATGAACATACATATACAAACATGCATGTTGGTTTGCACAGAAAAAAAAGTAAAAACAATTTATATGACCATTAATAGTAACATCCATACAATGAAATTTTTAAATTCCATATACTTCCACATGTATCTATTTTACAACAAGCATGTACTGTTACATAAATTAACTAACATAAACTAAGTTATATTAAACTAACACTTTAAAAGACTAAAAGAAAATGTCTCAGCAAAGAAACCAAACCAAATGTAAATTTTAGATTTAAAAAATAAAACAACTGAAATAATTCACTGGATGGGCTCAATAAGCAAAATGGAGGTGACAAAAGAAAGTCAGTGAACTTGCAGACAGACTGATAGAAATGATCAGGTCTGAACAACAAGGAGGAAAAAAAACCATGAACAAAGCCTCAAGGACCTCTGGGATACTAAAAGGTCTAACTTTGGTGTCACTGGCATCGTAAAAGGAGCATGAAAGAGTTCACTTCAGGGAAGTACTTGAGAAAATAATGGCTGAAAACTTTCCAAACTTGGTAACAGACACAACGTACACACAGATTTTGAGATGCACAGAGAACCCAAACACAATAAACCCCTACGAAATCTGTGCCCAGACACATAACAGTAAAACTGATAAAAACTAAAAACAAAGAAAAAAATCTGAAAGTAGACAGAACAAAAGTGATTAACTGCTTATGGGGAATAACAGTTTGAAAAAATGGATGTGAATTTCTCAACAGGAACCATTAAGTTCTGAAAGAAAAGGCATATTTTTAAAAGACTGAAAGGAAAAAACTGTCAATGCAGAATTTCTGTATCCAGTGAAAATATCCTTCAGGTGAAGGGACAAGCCAAAAAAATTCACTACCAGCAAATCAGCTCTGAAAGAATTACTGAATGGCACAAGGGATATTATGCTAAGGGAAAACTGGAACATTAGTAATAAAAAATAATTAATAACCATATGGGTAAATACAATAAACTATTTTTTCTCTTCTTCAATTCTTTACAATGTTTAGTGGTTAAAAGTATAAGCTGTATCATTGTTTGATGGAGTTTTCTAGGTATGTAGACATAATATATGACAATACAACAAAAAAAAGAGGCAACATGTATAGACAGTAACAAGGCTTCTACACCCCACTTAAGTGGGAAAACATTTATCCTAAGTAGACTATAAGAATTTAGATATATTATAATCCATAGAGCAAACACACATACCCACAGCAAGACTAGAATGAGATATAATAAAAAAAAATAATAAACTTAAATGAAACACTAAAAGCTGTTTTAGCTTCTGTCAAGAAGAAGGCAGAAAGGGGTAAAAAAAGAACAGAAAGCAAAAAATAAAATGGTACACTAAATCCAAATATATAATTATATTAATTGCAAAGCACCTAAACACACCAATTAAAAGACAAAGACTATAAAATAGATTTTAAAAACAGGATCCACTTATATGCTACCTACAAGAAATTTATTTCAAAAACTTACAAGTAGGTTATAAGTAAAAGGATGGGGAAAGATGTATTACAGAAATATTCATCATGAGAAGGCTGGAATGGTTGTATTAAACTCAAATAAACTTCAAAGCAAACTACAAGGCATAAAAAATGGCATTATAAAATGATAAAAGGGTCAATTCACCAAGAAGATTATAACACTCCTACATGCTGCTGCTGCTGCTAAGTCGCTTCAGTCGTGTCCAACTCTGTGCAGCCCACCAGGCTCCCCCATCCCTGGGATTCTCCAGGCAAGAATACTGGAGTGGGTTGCCATTTCCTTCTCCAATGCATAAGAGTGAAAAGAGTGTGCACATAATAGAGCTTTAAATTACAAAGTGAAATCTGAAAAAACTGGAAGAAAAAATACAGTAGTTGGAGATCTTAATACTCTTATATCAGTGATCTATATGATTAGTAGACAAAAAATCAACAAGGATATAGAATACCCTCAACCAACTCATCTAACTGTCATTTATAGAACACTCCACCCAACAGGAGCAGTGTACTTTCAAGTACACACAGAATATTCATCAAGGCAGACTTTATCCTTGGTCAGAAAATAAATCTTAACAAATTTAAAACAACTGTAAGTAACACAACATATGTTCTCTGATCATAATGAACTTAAGCTGGAAATCAATAACAGAAAGGTAACAGGAAAATCTCTAAAAACTGGAAAATTAAATGCTGCACTTACAAATAATCCATAGGTCAGAGACAAAATCTCAAGGAAAGCCAGAAAATATTTTTACTTCAAAGAAAATTAAAACACATCAGAATTTGTACAATGCAGTTAACAAAGCTCAGGGGACAATTTATAGCATTAAATGCTTATATTAGTAAAGAAGAAAATTCTCAAATCAATAATCTTAAGTGTTTACCTTAGTTAGGGGAAAAAAGAGCAAAATAAATCCAAATCAAGCAGAAGGAAGGACACGCTTACAGCTAACATCATACTTAACAATGAAAGTATGTTGAATATACATCCTATATGCAGACAACTTGATTGTCTACATAGAAATCTCAGAGAATCTACACAAAACCTCCTGGAACTAATAAGTAAAATTATAAAAATCATAAAATATAAGGAAAACACACAAAAAAATCAATCACATATATATCAGCAATGAACAAGTGGAAACCAAAATTTTAAAATGCCACTACAATAGCTCCCCCAAATTTTAAATACGGAGGTATAAATCTAACAGAACAGGTACAAGATCTGTATGCCAAAAACTACACCACTATTAAAAAAAATCAAAGATCTAAGTGGAAATTCATATTACATTCATGAGTTGAAAGTGCAACATAGTATAGGTGTCCATTTTTCTCATTTACTCTGTAGATTAAACACAGTTCTGATCAAACTACCACCCTCCAGGATATTTTTTGTATATATAGACACAAATTAACTCTAAAAACAATAGCAAAGGAGCTAAAAAAGCCAAACAATTCTTAGCTACAGTAGTAAAGAGGGTATGGCATTGGGTTAAAGAACAGACACAAATCAATGGACTAGAGCTGAGAAGTGGATCCACATGAATACAGCTTATATGATTTTGGACAAAGGTAATTTCTTCTTCTTTTTTAAAAATTTATTTATTTTTTAATTGAAGGATAATTGCTTTACAGAATTTTGTTGTTTTCTGTAAAACATCAACATGAATCAGCCACAGGCGTCTCCTCACTCTTGAACCTCCTTCCCATCTCCCTCCCCATTCCACCCCTCTCGGTTGATACAGAGTCCCTGTTTAAGTTCCCTGAGACATACAGCAAAACATCTATTTTACACATGGTAATGTAAGTTTCCATGTTAGTCTCTCCATACATCTCAACCTCTCCTCCCCTCTGCCCCCGTCCATAAGTCTGTTCTCTATGTCTGTTTCTCCAAGCTGCCTTGCAAATACATTCATCAGTACCATCTTCCTATATTCCATGTATATGCGTTAGTATATGATATTAATCTTTCTCTTTCTGACTTATTTCACTCTGTAATAATAGGCTTGGGTCATCTACCTCATTAGAACTGACTCAAATGTATTCCTTTTTATGGTTGAGATGCGAGGTGCTGGAGCAGTGAGAGGCTGAGAGGAGATATACTCTTTGTCCAAGGTCAGCAGTGGAGGCTGCACGGCACTGGAGCGGAGAGCGGCCCAGAGGAGATACCCTACGTCCAAGGTCAGCAGCGGCAGCCTTGAGGAGATACCCCACATCCAGGGTAAGAAGCTGAGGCTGCACTGTGCTGGAGCAGCTGTGAAGAGATACCCCATGTTCAAGATAAGAGAAACCCCAGTAAGACGGTAAGCGCTAAGAGAGGGCATCAGAGACTGGGACGCTAGCTATTTGCATGGATGCAAAATTCCCGAGATGATGCCAGGAATTAGGGTGAAAAGGAAATCAGTGGGTCTGGATGATCAACTCCTCAATCTCAGTTCAGTTCAGTTCCGTCGTTCAGTCGTGTCCAACTCTTTGCGACCCCATGAATTGCAGCACTCCAGGCCTCCCTGTCCATCACCAACTCCCAGAGTTTACTCAAACTCATGTCCGTTGAGTCATTGATGCCATCCAGCCATCTCATCCTCTGTTGTCCCCTTCTCCTCTTGCCCCCAATCCCTCCCAGCATCAGAGTCTTTTCCAATGAGTCAACTCTTCGCATGAGGTGGCCAAAGTATTGGAGCTTCACCATCAGTCCTTCCAAAGAACACCCAGGACTGATCTCCTTTAGAATGGACTGGTTGGATCTCCTTGCAGTCCAAGGGACTCTCAAGAGTCTTCTCCAACACCACAGTTCCAAAGCATCAATTCTTCGGCGCTCAGCTTTCTTCACAGTCCAACTCTCACACCCATACATGACTACTGGAAAAACCATAGCCTTGACTAGACAGACTTTGTTGGCAAAGTAATGTCTCTGCTTTTGAATATGCTATCTAGGTTGGTCATAACTTTCCTTCCAAGGAGTAAGCGTCTTTTAATTTCATGGCTGTAGTCACCATCTGCAGTGAATTTGGAGCCCCCCCAAAATAAAGTCTGCCACTGTTTCCCCATCTATTTCCCATGAAGTGGTGGGACCGGATGCCACGATCTTCGTTTTCTGAATGTTGAGCTTTAAGCCAACTTTTTCACTCTTCTCTTTCACTTTCATCAAGAGGCTTTTTACTTCCTCTTCCCCTTCTGCCTTAAGGGTGGTGTCATCTGCATATCTGAGGTGATTGATATTTCTCCCGGCAATCTTGATTCCAGCTTGTGCTTCTTCCAGTCCAGCGTTTCTCATGATGTACTCTGCATAGAAGTTAAATAAACAGGGTGACAATATACAGCCTTGACGTATTCCTTTTCCTATTTGGAACCAGTCTGTTGTTCCATGTCCAGTTCTAACTGTTGCTTCCTGACCTGAATACAGGTTTCTCAAGAGGCAGGTCAGGTGGTCTGGTATTCCCATCTCTTTCAGAATTTTCCACAGTTTATTGTGATCCACAGTCAAAGGCTTTGGCATAGTCAATAAAGCAGAAATAGATGTTTTTCTGGAACTCTCTTGCTTTTTCCATGATCCAGCAGATGTTGGCAATTTGATCTCTGGTTCCTCTGCCTTTTCTAAAACCAGCTTGAACATCAGGAATTTCACGGTTCACATATTGCTGAAGCCTGGCTTGGAGAATTTTGAGCATTACTTTACGAGCCTGTGAGATGAGTGCAATTGTGCGGTAGTTTGAGCATTCTTTGGCATTGCCTTTCTTTGGGATTGGAATGAAAACTGATCTTTTCCAGTCCTGTGGCCACTGCTGAGTTTTCCAAATTTGCTGGCATATTGAGTGCAGCACTTTCACAGCATCATCTTTCAACATCTGAAATAGCTCCAGTGGAATTCCATCACCTCCACTAGCTTTGTTCGTAGTGATGCTTTCTAAGGCCCACTTGACTTCACATTCCAGGATGTCTGGCTCTAGGAGAGTGATCACACCATCGTGATTATCTTGGTCATGAAGATCTTTTTTGTTAGCCATTAGGTAAATCCAAATTAAAAGCATAACAATATTATAACAGCTAAAATTGTTTTTAAAGAGTGACAATGCCAAATGCCGGAGAAGATGCATAGCAACTACAATTCACATACATTGTAAGCAGGAAGGCAAAATAGGACAGCAATTCTGAAAAAGTATGGCAGCTCCTATAAGGTTATTAATAAATATACACTTACTGTATGACCCAGCAATCCCATTCCTTGTATCTATCTTAGAGAAATGAGTATCTGTGCTCACACAAAAACCTGTACATAAATGTTTATAATAGCTCTATTCATAATCACTCCAAACTGGAAATAACCCAAATGTCTTTCAACAGATAATAACCCAAATGTCTTTCAACAGATGAACAGATAATTAAACTTTAGTATAGTTTATCAGTGGAATACTACTGAGCAATAAAATGGAATGAATTACTGATACATGCAATAGCTTGGATGAATTTCAAAAGCATTATTATCAGTGAAAGAAACCAGTCTCAAAAGATTATATACTTGTATGATTCCATTTATATGACATTAGTGAATTATCAGGGGCTAAGAGGGAACAGCCAGGGGTTTGGGGTATGACACTAAGGGACAGCATGAGAGCATTCCGGGGGGTGATGGAACTGTTTAGTATCCTGATTGTGGTGGTGGGTATATGGATGTATATACGAGTTAAAATTTAAATAACCATACACACTCATTTTCTTGGGCTCCAAAATCAATGTAGACAGTGACAGCCATGAAATTAAAAGACGCTTGCTCCTTGGAAGAAGAACTAAGACAAACCTAGACAGTGTATTAAAAAGCAGAGACATCCCTCTGCTGAAAAAGGTCCGTAGAGTCAAAGCTATGGTTTTTCCAGTAGTGATGTATGGATTTGAGAGGGATCATAAAGAAGGCTGAACACTGAGAATTGATGCTTTTGAACTGTGGTGCTGGAGAAGACTATGGAAAGTCCCCTGGACAGCAAAGAGATCAAACCAGTCAATCCTAAAGGAAATCAACACTAAATAGTCACTGGAAGGACTGATGCTGAACCTCCAATACTCTGGCCACCTGATGCAAAGAGCCAACTCATTGGAAAGACCCTGATGCTGGGAAAAACTGACAGCAAGAGAAGAAAGGGACAACAGAGGATGAGATGGTTTGATGGCATCACTGACTCAGTGGACATGAGTCTGAGCAAACTCAGGGAGACACTGAATGACAGGGAAGCCTGGCGTGCTTCATTCAGTTCATGCGGTCGCAGTGTCAGACCTGACTTAGCAAAGAGTCAGACCTGACTGAACAATACCCTCCACACCAAAAAAAGTCTATTATACTGTAGGTTAATCAAGATTTTTTTTTTAAGCTTTTAAAAATACATAATTTAAGTTATCTTAGAACTTTTCTAGTTAGTCACGAATTAAGGCTCAAAAATAAATGTTTTGAGCATGTGAAACCAATGAAATGGGAGGACAAAGAGATAGTTGACAGGAGACTTAAATTTTTAAAAATTATACAAAGATATGGCAGATATACAAAGATATAAATTCTAAACTCAGAAACTTAAACTCTGTCCCTCAACTAACCAACAGATCAGATCAGATCAGATCAGTCGCTCAGTCGTGTCCGACTCTTTGCGACCCCATGAATCACAGCACGCCAGGCCTCCCTGTCCATCACCAACTCCCAGAGTTCACTCAGACTCACGACCATCGAGTCAGTGATGCCATCCAGCCATCTCATCCTCTGTCATCCCCTTCTCCTCCTGCCCCCAATCCCTCCCAGCATCAGAGTCTTTTCCAATGAGTCAACTCTTCGCATGAGGTGGCCAAAGTACTGGAGTTTCAGCTTTAGCATCATTCCTTCCAAAGAAATCCCAGGGCTGATCTCCTTCAGAATGGACTGGTTGGATCTCCTTGCAGTCCAAGGGACTCTCAAGAGTCTTCTCCAACACCACAGTTCAAAAGCATCAATTCTTCGGCACTCAGCATTCTTCACAGTCCAACTCTCACATCCATTCATGACTACAGGAAAAACTATAGCCTTGACTAGATGAACGTTTGTTGGCAAAGTAATGTCTCTGCTTTTGAATATGCTATCTAGGTTGGTCATAACTTTCCTTCCAAGGAGTAAGCGTCTTTTAATTTCATGGCTGTAGTTACCATCTGCAGTGATTTTGGATCCCCCCAAAATAATGTCTGACACTGTTTCCACTGTTTCCCCATCTATTTCCCATGAAGTGATGGGACCGGATGCCATGATCTTCGTTTTCTGAATGTTGAGCTTTAAGCCAACTTTTTCACTCTCCACTTTCACTTTCATCAAGAGGCTTTTGAGTTCCTCTTCACTTTCTGCCATAAGGGTGGTGTCATCTGCATATCTGAGGTTACTGATATTTCTCCCGGCAATCTTGATTCCAGCTTGTGTTTCTTCCAGCCCAGCGTTTCTCATGATGTACTCTGCATAGAAGTTAAATAAACCGGGTGACAATATACAGCCTTGACGTACTCCCTTTTCCTATTTGGAACCAGTCTGTTGTTCCATGTCCAGTTCTAACTGTTGCTTCCTGACCCGAATACAGGTTTCTCAAGAGGCAGGTCAGGTGGTCTGGTATTCCCATCTCTTTCAGAATTTTCCACAGTTTCTTGTGATCCACACAGTCAAAGGCTTTGGCATAGTCAATAAAGCAGAAATAGATGTTTTTCTGGAACTCTCTTGCTTTTTCCATGATCCAGCGGATGTTGGCAATTTGATCTCTGGTTCCTCTGCCTTTTCTAAAACCAGCTTGAACTTCAGGAAGTTCACGGTTCACATATTGCTGAAGCCTGGCTTGGAGAATTTTGAGCATTACTTTACTAGCGTGTGAGATGAGTGCAATTGTGCAGTAGTTTGAGCATTCTTTGGCATTGCCTTTCTTTGGGATTGGAATGAAAACTGACCTTTTCCAGTCCTGTGGCCACTACTGAGTTTTCCAAAATTGCTGGCATATTGACTGCAGCACTTTCACAGCATCATCTTTCAACATCTGAAATAGCTCAACTGGAATTCCATCACCTCCACTAGCTTGTTCGTAGTGATGCTTTCTAAGGCCCACTTGACTTCACATTCCTGGATGTCCGGCTCTAGGTCAGTGATCACACCATTGTGATTATCTGGGTCGTAAAGCTCTTTTTTATACAGTTCTTCTGTGTATTCTTGCCACCTCTTCTTAATATCTTCTGCTTCTGTTAGGTCCATACCATTTCTGTCCTTTATCGAGCCCATCTTTGCATGAAATGTTCCTTTGGTATCTCTGATTTTCTTGAAGAGATCCCTAGTCTTTCCCATTCTGTTGTTTTCCTCTATTTCTTTGCAATGATCGCTGAAGAAGGCTTTCTTATCTCTTCTTGCTATTCTTTGGAACCCTGCATTCAGAACTCTGCATTCAGATGCTTGTATCTTTCCTTTTCTCCTTTGCTTTTCACTTCTCTTCTTTTCACAGCTATTTGTAAGGCCTCCCCAGACAGCCATTTTGCTTTTATGCATTTCTTTTCCATGAGGATGGTCTTGATCCCTGTCTCCTGTACAATGTCACGAACCTTATTCCATAGTTCATCAGGCACTCTATGAGATCTAGGCCCTTAAATCTATTTCTCATTTCCACTGTATAATCTTAAGGGATTTGATTTAGGTCATACCTGAATGGTCTAGTGGTTTTCCCTACTTTCTTCAATTTAAGTCTGAATTTGGCAATAAGGAGTTCATGGTCTAAGCCACAGTCAGCTCCTGGTCTTGTTTTCAGTGACTGTATAGAGCTTCTCCATCTTTGGCTGCAAAGAATATAATCAATCTGATTTCGGTGTTGACCATCTGGTGATGTCCATGTATAGAGTCTTCTCTTGTGTTGTTGGAAGAGGGTGTTTGTTATGACCAGTGCATTTTCTTGGCAAAACTCTATTAGTCTTTGCCCTGATTCATTCTGTATTCCAAGGCCAAATTTGCCTGTTACTCCAGGTGTTTCTTGACTTCCTACTTTTGGATTCCAGTCACCTATAATGAAAAGGACATCTTTTTTGGGTGTTAGTTCTAAAAGGTCTTGTAGGTCTTCATAGAACCATTCAACTTCAGCTTCTTCAGCGTTACTAACCATAGAGGCTGTTAATACATAGTAATAACTAAAGACAAATATTTAACATCACCATGTAAAAAAGATAATTTGAGACGAAACAAATAGAGCATATATTAAGTCAAAAGAAAGATTCCACATTCGTACTAGATATTCATTTGGTCCTTGAAATAAAAATGACATTGTTTATTATTAGTACGGTATGTCCCTTGTTTTTCCTAGTAGCAATTACAGATTTACAGTGGTTTATCCAAATTTTTCTCAACTGATTCTGCTTGATATTAAAAACAAAAACAAAAACAAAAAAACACTTTTAAGAATGCTGACATGATGAATAAAGAAAAGGTGACATACATAAAAACAGAAAGCAGAATGGTCTTTGCCAGCAACTTAGCAGCAGCAGCAGCAGGGTGGGGAGGGGGCGGGCAGGTAGGAGAAACAGGGATATGTTGGCAAAAGGGTACAGAGTTTCATTTATAAGATGAATAATTTCTGTATGGCATGGTGACTATGGTTAATATTACTGTATTCTATATTTGAAATCTGCCAAAAGTGTAGATCTTGAATGTTTTCGTTTCCCCCTGCAAAAAAGGATAACTATGTGGGGCAATGGAAATGTAAATTAGCTTGACTGCAATAAGCATTTCACAATATATATGTGTATCAAATTACCATGCTGTATTCTTTAAATATATAGCCACTCCAGTATTCATGGGCTTCTCTGGTGGTTCAGATGGTAAAGAATCCGCCTGCAATGTGGGAGACCTGGGTTCGATCCCTGGGTTGGAAAGATCCCCTGGAGGAGGGCATGGCAACCCATTCCAGTATTCTTGCCTGGAGAATACCAATGGACAAAAGGAGCCTGGTGGACTACAGTCCATGGGCTGCAAAGACTCAGACACAACTGAGCTACTAAGTGCACATGCACACGCATACACGTTTAACTATATACAAATTTTACTCATCAATTATACCTCAATGAAGCTGGGAGGGAAAAAAAAAAGACTGCTGACTGAGACCACATACTAAGACTGTCATAACTACCACTCATCCTAAAGAGCCATGAAATAATTTTTTTTTCTTCTCAAGAAATAAATCCAGAGCAAATCAATCTACTAAAACACAGAGGATTGTAATTCGAGACAGCTATTCTCTGTAATGATATATATGTGATGGGTGCCATAAAATTAGACCTTAGGTTATGACTGTAAAAAGCAAAAACACAAACAGATGACCACAAGTTGTTTACTCAAATAAGTGACCAACCTCACCATCCGCAACTTTTCCTAGTTCTTAAAGCATTACAGTTATCTGTGACAGCACTCAATTTCTTCCAAATGATAACAGCAGTTTTGTAACTCTTTTCAATCTTAGCTCTTCCAAGGATACAAGCTTTAAGTAGCAAATACAGATCTTTCTTGAGTTGAAAGTATGTTAAAATGTAAATTTTGGTGTAATTAAAAAATTGATAACATATTTACCCATTGATCAACAATTTACTGAATGCTTAAAATATTCTAAGCCCTAAGGGTCACAGAAAAGAGATCAACGCCAGTCAGAATGGCTGCTATCCAAAAGTCTACAAGCAATAAATGCTGGAGAGGGTGTGGAGAAAAAGGAAGCCTCTTACACTGTTGGTGGGAATGCAAACTAGTACAGCCATTATGGAGAACAGTGTGGAGATTCCTTAAAAAACTGGAAATAGAACTACCTTATGACCCAGCAGTCCCACTGCTGGGCATACACACCGAGGAAACCAGAATTGAAAGAGACACGTGTACCCCAATGTTCATCGCAGCACTGTTTACAATAGCCAGGACACGGAAGCAACCTAAATGTCCATCAGCAGACAAATGGATAAGAAAGCTGTGGTACATATACACAATGGAGTATTACTCAGCCATTAAAAAGAATACATTTGAATCAATTCTAATGAGGTGGATGAAACTGGAGTCTATTATACAGGGTGAAGTAAGCCAGAAAGAAAAACACCAATACAGTATAATAACGCATATATATGGAATTTAGAAAGATGGTTACGATAACCCTGTGAGACAGCAAAAGAGACACAGATGTATAGAACAGTCTTTTGGACTCTGGGAGAGGGTGAGGGTGGGATGATTTGGGAGAATGGCATTCAAACATGTATATTATCATATGTGTAACGAATCGCCAGTCCAGGTTCGATGCAGGATACAGGATGCTTGGGGCCGGTGCACTGGGATGACCCTGACGGATGGGATAGGGAGGAAGGTGGGAGGGGGGTTCAGGATGGGGAACACGTGTACACCAGTGGCGGATTCATGTCAATGTATGGCAAAACCAATACAATATTGTAAAGTAATTAGCCTCCAATTAAAATAAATAAATTTATATTAAAATAAATAAAAAGAGAGATCAAAATGGCACAGATCCTCAAGGATTTAGCTGAGGATCCAATACACACCTGTGAGATGATAAAACACCAGGGTTTTAAGTAAGAAAGTACTATGTAGAACAATTGAAGAATAACATCTAAACAGACATCAAAACACTCTTTTACAAGTCTTCTATGTAAGTCAAATGGTAATTCAGAAGAGAAGAAAAAATTCATCTGATGTAGGGAGGATGGGGGTATGGCAAAAAGAAGAGTGTGCTGGAGTCCAGAGGCTTGTCTTAGCCCTGCCATTAAAACTCCAGGGTTAAGTCCCAGCTGTTCCACAGTGCCCAGGGAGTAGACACAGTACCTGACACAAAAAGCACATTTGTTCATTCACAGTGATTTGGATTTGGCTAAGCAAGAAGGAGGGGCAAGCAGGCACTCCTTTTAGAAGGGATCTGCTTAGGATGTCTGCTACTCAGGCAGACACCACAAGCTCCCTGCTTGCATTCAATAACACCTTCTCACAACCATGTGAAAGAAAGGATGCTGACACCTAAAGGAAGGAGCCAGCTCTCTCCTTGTCTCCTCCAGAGTACAAACTCTTCAGGGGCTGCACTGTTCTGGACCCAGCTGCACCAGCACCTCACAGTCCCAGAGACCCATATGATACATCAGCTTAGTCTGACTTAGTTTCAGGTTGGTTCTTGGGGTCTCAGTAAGCTCATCTGAAGGAAAGGAAATGGGATCAAGTCCAGCATTATAATCTATGAATGTAATAAATTAGAAATATTAACTAGAGAGTATGACTCTTACTACATTGTCAGCAACAAGTAAAAACAGTTTATTAAATCCATTACCTGGACTTGTTTGTTTTACAAGAAATACCAAGCTGTTTAGAAATGTCAAATTGAGAAGAAAACACTACTGAATTCTTTAAAAGAATGATTCTTACCTTAGTCTCAAAATATTAAAATGGGGGCTTCCCTGATGGCTCAGTGGTAAAGAATCCACCTGCTAATACAGAAGACATGGGTTCAATCTCTGATCCAGGAAAATCCCACATGTTATGGAGCAACTAAGCCCTTGCATCACAACTATAGAGCCTGTGTTCTAAAGCCCAGGAGCCAAAACTATTGAGCCCATATGCCCTAGAGCCTGTGCTCCACAACAAGAGAAGCCGCTGCAATGAGAAGTCCGCATACCACAACCGGAGACCAGCCCCTGCTCTCTGCAACTAGAGAAAGCCCATGCAGCAACAAAGACTCAGCACAGCCAAAAATAAATAAATAAAATAAAATTTTTTAAAAATATGAAAATGGTTAGATCTCACAGGAGAACATAACTTGTGCAAAGATTCATCACAGTTCATCAATAAGTTGAATTAACTTTATCACTCAGAACAATAGTCTTAGAAATCAAATAGTGTTAGTACCTCAACACCACCTAGCCTAGAGTTGCTATCAATGCCTGAAAAGAAAGAGTGAAAGAATGCAAGAAAAGAAAAGAGTGCCTGTCTTAACTCCCAGACCTCAAATCTAGAAGTCAAAGACAACAAATCATCTGAACAATTACTGAATGGCAACTCTCTAGCAGGCACTGCAGTACATGGATTACCTTATTTAGTTCTCACAACAAGTCTGGGAAGTAGCTAGTTATTATCACAATTTTAATGATAAGACAATGGAGACTGCTTGCCCACAGCTATAGAGTCTTTCACAAAGTCTAAAAATAAGGTAATCAAAGAAGAATGTACTACCTTGAGCCTTCAGGAAAACACAGTCTGATTAGCTGGACCCTAATTATTCACATCCCATTTGCAGAGGCAGCCCTACAGTGAAGATGTGAGCTATCAAACTATTATGGCTTGATACTATTAAGAAATAATTTGCTTGTTTCCCATAGGAGTCTTCAGTAACTTTGCGAAGAATGAAATCAGTTCCCCTGACCAAAATAAGTTTCTGGATTTGCAACTGCTAAGGAACAGACACCAGACTGTCCAAGTTAAGGTCATTCTCTGAGGTCTGATATAAATGGTACTTCCCTGGAAGACATGTCTAGTTCTTTATTCATTAACCACAACATTCCTTTGTCTCTTCTTTGGTATATTAACTTTCTCCATTGGATTTCTAGCATGTTCTATATATAGCAAAAAATGTGAAGCTGAGTCACTAGAATGAGTTCCTAAAGAGCACCAGGTCCATACACTTTAAGATGCCAGGGACTGAGACAGCAAATGTAGTATTTTATTGAGAAAAGTAAAGTCTATGACTTCTTTTTTATACCATAAGGGTATCCATATCTACAAGGAGGTGCACAGTAACAGGTGGCTGAGAAAGACACACAAAAACTTAAAAAAAAAGGGGGGGGGGGAGTAATATTAATCTCTTCAAGTGTACAAAGCAGTGCTTGATAGAAATTCCACAATTTTAAACTATGAAACATGGGAGACTTAAATAGAAAAAATTAGGATATATATCATACATACAATGTAAGAATAAATAAATGTTTCACTAAATCTATACTGATAAAGCTCAAGTTAAAGTATCTACAAAAGTGGAGAAGAGGCATGATTAAGATGAGAAAAACTACAATCACTTAAATCCTTCTGCCCTTATCCTCCGTTCATTTTATCAGAATTTTAAAAATTGGAGAAGACTCTTTTTTTTTTTTTTTTTAATTTTATTTTATTTTTAAACTTAACATAACTGTATTAGATTTGCCAAATATCAAAACGAATCCGCCACAGGTATACATGTGTTCCCCATCCTGAACCCTCCTCCCTCCTCCCTCCCCATTCCATCCCTCTGGGTCGTCCCAGTGCACCAGCCCCAAGCATCCAGTATCGTGCATCGAACCTGGACTGGCAACTCATTTCATACATGATATTTTACATGTTTCAATGCCATTCTCCCAAATCTTCCCACCCTCTCCCTCTCCCACAGAGTCCATAAGACTGTTCTATACATCAGTGTCTCTTTTGCTGTCTCGTACACAGGGTTATTGTTACCATCTTTCTAAATTCCATATATATGCATTAGTATACTGTATTGGTGTTTTTCTTTCTGGCTTACTTCACTCTGTATAATAGGCTCCAGTTTCATCCACCTCATTAGAACTGATTCAAATGTATTCTTTTTAATGGCTGCATAATACTCCATTGTGTATATGTACCACAGCTTTCTTATCCATTCATCTGCTGATGGACATCTAGGTTGCTTCCATGTCCTGGCTATTATAAACAGTGCTGCGATGAACATTGGGGTACTCGTGTCTCTTTCCCTTCTGGTTTTCTCAGTGTGTATGCCCAGCAGTGGGATTGCTGGATCATAAGGCATGTCTATTTCCAGTTTTTTAAGGAATCTCCACACTGTTCTCCATAGTGGCTGTACTAGTTTGCATTCCCACCAACAGTGTAAGAGAGTTCCCTTTTCTCCACACCCTCTCCAGCATTTATAAAAATTGGAGAAGACTCTTGAGAGTCCCTTGGACTGCAAGGAGATCCAACCAGTCCATTCTAAAGGAGATCAGCCCTGGGTGTTCTTTGGAAGGAATGATGCTAAAGCTGAAACTCCAGTACTTTGGCCACCTCATGCGAAGAGTTGACTCATTGGAAAAGACTCTGATGCTGGGAGGGATTGGGGGCAGGAGGAAAAGGGGACAACAGAAGATGAGATGGCTGGATGACATCACCGACTCGATGGACGTGAGTCTGAGTGAACTCTGGGAGTTGGTGATGGACAGGGAGGCCTGGCGTGCTGTAATTCATGGGGTCACAAAGAGTCAGACATGACTGAGCGACTGAACTGAACTGAACTGAGCCATTCTTCCACTGTTGATTCTGCTTAATAAATTTACCCTTGTTAATTAAAGTGCTTTTAATTAAAAATAGTATGAATTGTATAAATCTACCTTAAAAAATTATTTTTCCATGTGCATATTTGTAATAAGAGATCTGAAATGATTAAAGGTAACCATGGAAACCTCATTTTCGGATATTAAGCTTTCTTCCTTTCTTTTGAACTTTCTTCTTTATAGCTTTCGCTATGGCTTGAAAATTAAAATATGATGATATGCTGTACCAAAAGTTACAAAGGTTTTTAGGGAATTCCCTGGTAGTCCAGTGGTGAGAACTGTGCACTTTCACTGCTGAGGGCCTGAGTTTGATCTCTGGTCAGAGTACTAAGATTCCACAAGCCACACAACAAAAAAAGTTTTTAAAAAGAAGAAAAATTAAAATGAAATTTTACATTTCCATTTCCAGTTATGATGGAGTAACCGATACAGGGCTAGACCTCCTGCTGTGAAAAACCATGAAACTGGGCAACACATATTAAGTATTATTTTCAGATGTTGGACAACAGGCAGCATCAGACTGCGATTATTCAGAGGAGGGAAATAAAGACTCATGAACACCCTGGTTTTCTGCGTGTACCTGGGAAGGGAAACCTTCAAAGAACAGAGATCTCACTGAGTTGAAAAAATAGAACTTCATGTTTGAGGCTACTGAAGTCACTGGAATTTAAAGAAAATACAAGAAAGAAGGGAGTTATGTTGAGAAGATGTTTCAAAAACCTGTAGAGAGATCTCCTAATTCTTTGCCAAGACTAAGCTGAATATGCACAAGGCAAGACTCCATGAGGCCAAACAAAAAACTCTGGGGAAAGAACAGCTATGGAGCATGCGCTGAACAACTATCTGGAAGACATTCAAATTCCTGGCAGCTGGAGAGGGGGGACCTCAATGATGACTATTACATGCATTTGGTAGAGATCTCAGAAAGGCCACGCCTTAGTATTCAGATCAGATCAGATCAGATCAGTCGCTTAGTTGTGTCCGACTCTTTGCGACCCCATGAATCACAGCACGCCAGGCCTCCCTGTCCATCACCAACTCCCGGAGTTCACTCAGATTCACGTCCATCAAGTCAGTGATGCCATCCAGCCATCTCATCCTCTGTCGTCCCCTTCTCCTCCTGGCCCCAATCCCTCCCAGCATCAGAGTCTTTTCCAATGAGTCAACTCTTCGCATGAGGTGGCCAAAGTACTGGAGTTTCAGCTTTAGTATTATTCCTTCCAAAGAAATCCCAGGGCTGATCTCCTTCAGAATGGACTGGTTGGATCTCCTTGCAGTCCAAGGGACTCTCAAGAGTCTTCTCCAACACCACAGTTCAAAAGCATCAATTCTTAGGCGCTCAGCCTTCTTCACAGTCCAACTCTCACATCCATACATGACCACTGGAAAAACCATAGCCTTGACTAGACGAACCTTTGCTGGCAAAGTAATGTCTCTGCTTTTGAATATGCTATCTAGGTTGGTCCTAACTTTCCTTCCAAGGAGTAAGCGTCTTTTAATTTCATGGCTGCAGTCACCATCTGCAGTGATTTTGGAGCCCAGAAAAATAAAGTCTGACACTGTTTCCACTGTTTCCCCATCTATTTGCCATGAATGATGGGACCAGATGCCATGATCTTCGTTTTCTGAATGTTGAGCTTTAAGCCAACTTTTTCACTCTCCACTTTCACCTTCATCAAGAGGCTTTTTAAGTTCCTCTTCACTTTCTGCCATAAGGGTGGTGTCATCTGCATATCTGAGGTTATTGATATTTCTCCCGGCAATCTTGATTCCAGCTTGTGTTTCTTCCAGCCCAGCGTTTCTCATGATGTACTCTGCATATAAGTTAAATAAACCGGGTGACAATATACAGCCTTGATGTACTCTTTTTCCTATTTGGAACCAGTCTGTTGTTCCATGCCCAGTTCTAACTGTTGCTTCCTGACCTGCATACAAATTTCTCAAGAGGCAGATCAGGTGGTCTGGTATTCCCATCTCTTTCAGAATTTTCCACAGTTTCTTGTGATCCACACAGTCAAAGGCTTTGGCATAGTCAATAAAGCAGAAATAGATGTTTTTCTGGAACTTTCTTGCTTTTTCTATGATCCAGCAGATGTTGGCAATTTGATCTCGGTTCCTCTGCCTTTTCTAAAACCAGCTTGAACTTCAGGAAGTTCACAGTTCACATATTCCTGGAGCCTGGCTTGGAGAATTTGGAACATTACTTTACTAGCGTGTGAGATCTTAGCTAGTCCTACAGTAAATAAAATTGCTGAAAACCAAAGATAAAGAGAAAATCTTTAAGGCAGCCAGAGAAGGGGGAAAAAGATGTATTACATCAAGTGAACAATAGTAAGAATGACCACTAACTTATCAGAAACTTAAGAGAGTAATGAAATGATAGTTTTAAAATGCTACAAGAAAAAAAAAAAAAAAGCTACCAACTTAAAATTCTACATCCAGCATACATATCCTTCAAAAATGAAGGCAAAAGAGAGCAACAAAGTCCAGAATTGTCCTCCTGACACAAACAAGTAGACAACTAGACAAAACATAAATCAATTATTTTCAGACACTAGGTAACAGGCAGTATGGAAATATGACCTCTGAAAGAAGGGAAACAAATGAGGTCAACCCAAAGACTGCCCTAGTTTTCTGTTTGGAACAACAACAAAAGGAGGGGGAACCCAAACAGAGTCAACAGTCTCACCGAGTTCAGGTCACAGAGCTCAGAATTTATGGAGTCTGAGATGAGTAGGATTTGCAGGGCATATGATTATAAAGCTAGAAACTAAACAGAAACCCTCAACAATGTACAGAAGAGGCCTCTGAGTTTCTGGCTAAACACCAATCTGCATATGTGTGTTATGTAAACCTATGAGACTCTCAGAGGAAAACTTCTAAGAAAAAAACAAATATCAGGGAGCGCCAACAACTCCCAGAGTTCACACGGGGCCAGGATCATTCCGTTTCCACCAGCCAGGATGAATAAACCGTGATGAACACGTAAGGCAATCAAATGAGACACAGGAAGGAACATGCCTCAGTAATGGGCCCAAACTAGCCCTAAACTAAAAGCTATTCTAGAACCGCCCAAAACCAAAACCCAAAACACCCCGAAAACAAAAGTCAAAAGATCAAGCTGATCCACAAAGTAACTGCCTGCCAGAATTAAACTTAATACTCAAAAAAGGAAAAAAGAAAAAAAAACAAATATTCAATACCATAATCCCATAAGAAATTACCAAATGTATGAAAAAATAAGAAATGGTCATCTATAATCAGGATCCAGGAGTGGCAGGGATAAAGAGAATTTTAATAAAAGGACTTCAAAAGAGCTATTAGAAAAGAGTTCAAAGGCTTAAAGGAAAACACAGACATAATACAAAGAAAAACCCTAACAGAAAAGTGGAAATTATTTTTAAAAGATCAATGGTAATTCTAGAATTATATTTAAAAAAAAGTATATCTGACAGAAGAATTTAACTGGATGGGTATAACAGTATGTTAGACAAAGGAGAATTTTTAAAAATCTGTGTCCTTGAAGACTGGTTAACATAAACCTTTTACAATGAAAAAAAGAAAAAAAGATTGGAAGAAAAATGAAAAGAGCTTCAGTGATCCTGTGAATTAATATTAAGTTGGTAAATGAACATACGTAGGACTGCAGTCTTAGGAGAAAAGAAATACTTGGGAACTTAAAAATCTGAAGTTAGATGGCTAAAAATTTTGCAAACATGGTGAAACAATATACCCACAGATCTAAAAGTTCAATAAAATGCAAGAATAAACATAAAACCACACCAAGGAACATCATAATAAAGTTGCTGAAAACCAGCGATAAAGAGAAAACCAGCCAAATGGAAAACACACTACATATAGGGAAACAAACATAAAAATCACCACAGAATTCCTATCAGAAATTATGCAAATGAGAGGATAGGAAAATAACATCTTTAAGGTACTAAAAGAGGGGAAAATCCTAAAAGCCTAGAATTCTGTAACTATTAACAATAACTTCCCAAACTGAAGGCAAAATGAGAGAAAGTAAGAGGAGAGACGGAAAGACAGAATGTTGCACTAAAGGAAATGCAATAGTTTTTCAAACAAAAGGAATATGATACTACATACAAACCTGAATCCACATGAAGAAATGATGAAAATGAGAGAAATATGAAAGACATTTTTCTCACCTATAATGGTCTAAAAGGTACAACTGCCTAAAAAGGCAAAAAAACCAGCAACAGGGTTAAAGCACACATATCAAATGTATGACAAAAATGCACAAAAGATGGGAAGGAGAAGCTGGAAGAGTAATATTATGTATGATTCTTACTTATGAAGCGGCATGATAGTATTTGATGGCAGCCCTTAAGTATAAGGGCTACCACTAAAAAATTTTAAGAAAAATGTTATAAATCAATAGAAAAAATAAAACGGAACCATAAAAAATAACCCATCCAAACAAAGACAAGGACATCAAGGAAAAAAAGAATGACTAGTAAACAAATAGTAACATGATACATTTTAATCCAACCTTATCAATAATTACATTCAGTGTAAATGGTCTAAGGTAGTTGTTGGCAATCTTTCTCTATGAAGAACCAGAAAATATTTTATGCTTTGGTCTCTGTCCCAACTACTTAACCTCACCACCTGCAGCGCAACAGCAACTACAAGCAATGGGTCAACGAATGAGCATGATCATGTTCCAACAAAACTTTACATAAACAGGTGGTAGAGTTTGAGCCGATAGCCAAACTTTACCAACTCCTGGTCTAAACACACCAAATTAAGAGAGACATTATCAGATTGGATTTAAAAAGTTAGATGCAACTACACACTGTTTACAAGAAACCTACTTTGACTATAATGATAGACAGGTTAAAAGCTTTTAAAAGGACGGAAGAAAATATACCATGCAACAACGGTAAATATACCATTAATCAAAAGAACACAGAAACTTCAGAACAAGGGAAATTACCAGGAATAAGAAAGGACAGTTCATGGTGACATGGAGGCCAATTCATTAACAAGGCTTAAAAAGTGAAAAGTGAAGTCGCTCAGTCGTGTCCGACTCTTTGCGACCCATGGACTGTAGCCCACCAAGCTCCTCCATCCATGGGATTCTCCAGGCAAGAGTACTGGAGTGGGGTGCCATTTCCTTCTCCAGGGGATCTTCCCGACCCAGGGACTGAACCCAGGTCTCCCACATTTCAGGCAGATGCTTTAACCTCTGCACCACCAGGGAAGCCCTTGATTGTTAACAAGGCTTAACAATCCTAAACACATATGCACCTAAGGGTGCTGTAACAATGCTTGAAACATGGAACAAAATCTGATAGAACTGAAAAGAGAAGCAGAGAAATCCAAAATTGTAGGTGAAAACCTCAGCTGTGCTCTCAGTAACTGATAGAACAGGCAAAAACCTGGTAAAAATATAAGAAGATTTCAAAGACCAATCTAACCTAATTGACATTTAGAGAACATTCCACACAGCAACAGGAGAATACACATTCTTCTCAAATACACACTGAACATTCACCAAGATATACCATCTGTTGGGCCATAAAATAATAAAAAAGCCTAAGTTGCCTGGAATTATTAGGTTTGTTCTATAATCACAATGGCATTAAATGAAAACACAGTAACAAAATAGCTGAAAAATTCCAAAAAGGGAAATTATTTGACAAAACTCTTTGAAACAACCCATGGGCCAAATAAAAATTATAAGAGAAATTAGGAACTATTTTGAATGTAATGGTAATGAAAATTTATAGCTTTAAATGTTGATCATTTTTCAAAAAATTAAAAATCAATGATTTAAGTTTTCACTTTAAAAACTACAAAATGTCGAGCAAATTAAAACCAAAGTATAGAGGAAGTAAGGAATTAGTAAAAGATAAAAAAAACTTAAATCATGAAATAGAAAACAGATAAATCACAGAGCAAATGAACAAAACCAAAAGTTGATTTTGGAAAGGACTGATAACCCCTAGCTAGAGTAATCAGGAGGAAAAGAAAATAAATCCAACAACCAGGAATGAAAGAGGGAACACCAGTACATATCTTACATTAAAAGAAAATACAGTTTCATAAAATGTGTAATTTATTTTTCAAGCTGATAAATTCGACAAGTTAGATGAAGCAAATTCCTCAAAAGACACAAATTACCAAAACAGACACCAAAAGAAATAGAAAATCTGAAGAGTCTTAGACCTATCCCTTTAAAAATCAAATCCTTGATTAAGAACCTTTCTACAAAGAAAACTCCCAGGTCCAGATGGCTTCACTGGTGAGGTCTATCGAACACTTAAGGAAGAACTTCAATTGTACCCAAACTCTTCCCTTAAAAAAAGGTAGAGGGAACACTGCTGGTAGGAGTATAAATTGGGAAACCCACCTTGGAAATTGTTCTGTTAGTTTCTCATGTTAAACACACCTATCCCATACACCTAGCAATTGCACTTCTAGGTATCCACCCACACGTAAGGAATACATGTGTCACAGAAAGCCTGTATGGGTATGTTCAAAGCAGCTTTCCTCATAACAGCTGAGAACTGCAACGTTTACTTTCATAATAATAAACCACAGTTTATCTATACAATGAAACACTAGTCAGCTAACTGAAAGGAATTAAACACTATTACATGATCACACTGTTACATGTATCAGGATGAATTTATATTTCAAACAAGAGCTTTATATAATTTTTATGCCCAGGAAAGTTTGAGAACTACCGGTATAGAAGTACATAATACAAAAACAAAAGAAAATATAAGGAATTTGGATGGTATATAAATTAATCACTGCCACATACATCAAATTACATCATAACCTGTACTTAACAGTTGTCATCTTCCATAATTGCTTAATTGCTATTTAAATCATGTTATGATACTTCTCTGTCCCCATTCAACTTTCTACTTATGTACTTTGCTGCTGCTGCTGCTAAGTCGCTTCAGTCGTGTCCGACTCTGTGCGACCCCATAGACAACAGTCCACCAGGCTCCCCCGTCCCTGGGATTCTCCAGGCAAGAACACTGGAGTGGGTTGCCATTTCCTTCTCCAATGCAGGAAAGTGAAATCGCTCAGTCGTGTCCGACTCTTAGCGACCCCATGGACTGCAGCCCACCAGGCTCCTCCGTCCACGGGATTTTCCAAGCAAGCGTACTGGAATGGGGTGCCATCGCCTTCTCCAACTTACGTACTTTAAGGAGTACTAACTCCAAATTTTAGTTTTCAGTCATTTAACACTAATTTCTCATGAACCACATCCCAAACTGCATTTTAGATAAAGAATCCTGTTCACCAGTTCCTTTGCTTTTCTTAAAGTTCTACCTTCTTGGTACATACTGTTTTCCCTAGCTCTTTAATAGTGTTATTCTTACTTTTCGCTGCACAGCCTTGTCTTGCTACCTCCTTTAAAACTGAACCAAAAACTCATCTTTTCCACTAAGTACTAAACCACCTCAGATTCTTTCCAAATTCCCTCGGCACTTGAAGACCTAGCTCCTAATAGATGTATTTGTTTTACTGAATTTGGACATCTCTTCTTAATGACTCACCAACTCCATCCCCTGGATTAAAAGAGTAGAACCTTGGGGGAGAACTGAAAAGATTATAGACCTCTTCAAGGCTCTTTCTCTTGTGCTGTTTTTACTTTTCCCTCTTAAGACTGCCATTCTATTGCCAGAGCCTTGAGCTCCATAGGGCTGGAAAGGTAGGAAAGAGAGGTAAAGAGATGGTTAATTAGAGCTGCTCTGGCCGAGATTTTAAAGGTAAAAAAAGCCTTGGAGCTTCAGTATCTGTTCAGACAACCCCGCCAGCTCAAGAAAGCAAACAGGATTCCAAAAAGAGACTAAAGTGAAGAATAAGGAAGTGCATTTGTCTACGAATTCCCTGTTATGCTGGATGGCCAGACAGGATGTGGTACACTATTTCAAGGACACTAAAATATTTCTGGCTTGCTGGCAGTAAATATTTCTATGTATTCTTTGTAAGGCTACGTGGTAGGTGTTTGACTAGAGGTGGGCAAAATTTCAAACAAATATTTTAAAATGTCTACATTCTTGAGCTTAGCGTTAACACTGGCAGTTACTTTTTGTTCCACATGATTATTTAGGAATTATGGTCATTACTTGTCTAATTTCAAAACTTTCAACTACAAACTTTATACCTTCCAAATCATATCTATAAAGCTGAGCATGCTCCTGAGCTAGACCCATTATTTCCAACTGATCACTTATTACCTATCCAAAAAGCAAACTACTTATCTGAAAGCAAACTCCGTGTTTCCCTTCTCTCACTTGCACATATTATTCTACCGCCAAGTCAGGAACCTTAGACTCATCTTCAACTTCCTTAAACTCCAAACACAAACCAAGTCTGGAGGAGTTAAAACTCCTATGTATCACTGAAATCAGTGCTCTTGTTTCTATCCCTATTACAAATTCAGACCATCATAATCTCATTCTTGAATGACAATTATACAGCCTTATATGGCATCTTTGACTGTGATTTGCCTACCAGAGGCCAGAGGAAATACCTCATTCACTCACTCTACTGTATGTACTGTTGGTTGTTTGGTGGCTAAGTCGTGTCTGACTCTTGTGACCCCATAGACTGTATAGCCTGCCAGGCTCAGGAGTGGGTTGATATTTCCTTCTTCAGGGGATCTTCCCAACCCAGGATCAGGTTTGATCCTGCACTGCAGGTGGATTCTTTACCACCGAGCCACCAGGGCAGCATTGCTGGTGAATAAATGTCTCCATTACCTGCTCCTCTAGGCTGCTCTCTTTATTACACCTATAACTGTTTTTAAAAGACCAAACTATTTTTCATCACTTCCTCATCTATAAAAGAAAATAAAAACCCTAGCTTGTACTATTGCATTTTGTTCCCATTCTACCTTGGTTCTAGTCTGACTCCCTAATTTTCTTTTGTACTTATTCTGACAGATCAAACTTCACCATTTTCCTTAAACACACTATGCCTTTTATTTTTAAGAATCTAGAATAAACAGTAACTCAGTCCAGCTTATTTTATTTTTATGAGCACCCTTATACAATTTAAAGCCATTCAGTTCAGTTCAGTTCAGTCACTCAGTCGTGTCCGACTCTTTGCGACCCCATGAATCGCAGCACACCAGGCCTCCCTGTCCATCACCAACTCCCGGAGTTCACTCAGACTCACGTCCATCGAGTTGGTGGTGCCATCCAGCCATCTCATCCTCTGTTGTCCCCTTTTCCTCCTGCCCCCGATCCCTCCCAGCATCAGAGTCTTTTCTAATGAGTCAACTCTTCACATGAGGTGGCCAAAGTACTGGAGTTTCAGCTTTAGCATCATTCCTTCCAAAGAACACCCAGGGCTGATCTCCTTCAGGATGGACTGGTTGGATCTCCTTGCAGTCCAAGGGACTCTCAAGAGTCTTCTCCAACACCACAGTTCAAAAGCATCAGTTCTTCAGTGCTCAGCTTTCTTCACAGTCCAACTCTCACATCCATACATGACCACTGGAAAAACCATAGCCTTGACTAGATGAACCTTTGTTGGCAAAGCAATGTCTCTGCTTTTGAATATGCTATCTAGGTTGGTCATAACTTTCCTTCCAAGGAGTAAGCGTCTTTTAATTTCATGGCTGCAATCACCATCTGCAGTGATTTTGGAGCCCCAAAAAATAAAGTCTGACACTGTTTCCACTGTTACCCCATCTATTTCCCTTGAAGTGATGGGACCAGATGCCATGATCTTCGTTTTCTGAATGTTGAGCTATGTTCTGAATGTTAAAGCCATTAGCTAAACCTATATAGAAGTGGAGAAACAGACAACACAGTCAACTCTCAATTAGCCTATTTTCATAGCCTTATTAACATGGTCAATGTAGACTACCTGCTGAGCTACTTCCTTATTGTAAGTTACGGTTAAAAAGTTCTCAGTTACTGATGTATTACTCTCCTTTTGATCAACTGGCACAAAGAGAACTACAGCTCAATCTTCTTCACATTCATTCACTTCCTTTCTTTGATCTTGAACATCTTCCTTCACCACTTCTGCTGTTTCTCTCTTGTACTTTTCTCTTCCTAAAGTTTTCACAGCATCTTCTTTGTCCATCCTTCTCAAGAGAATCGGTATTCCTCTATCACTCTTACTGATAGAACACTTAAAAATTTACAAAGTACTTTCACATTTACCTACTCACTTGGTTCTTAGAACCTCATTTTTTGAGGGTGCCAAAAATCAATAAATACAAAATACGTGTAACAGTTTATACACGATAGATGTCATCCTTATAAGTGAAATATAAAATATTTTCTTACATTTTAACTCACATTTAAAGAAACTACAATTTCTCTCTTCACCTTCTCATCTCTTAAAACAGTACAAGCCTTCTCCTACTTTCATAGCAAGAAAATTAATGCCTGTTTCAATGTTATCCAAATGTTTTCACACCCCTCTTTCAGACCACTAGGAGATCCCAGGTCTCTGGACTCCTACTCTGGTGTCTTTTCTACCCAAAAACTGTTTTTTGTTAATGTTTCCCTTAGTAATGCCCATTAATAATCCAAAATGTTATAAAGTCAACAGGAGAAACATTTTATGGGCAGCCAGAACTACCAGTAAGACTATACAATACACTAAAACATTTTTATTGTTGTTGTTTAGTTGCTAAGTCATGCCCAACTCTTTGTGACTGTATCCTGCCAGGCTCCTCTGTCCATGGGATTTCCCAGGCAAGAATACTGGAGTGGGTTGCCATTTCCTTCTCCAGGGGACCTTTCCGACCCAGGGATTGAACCCGTCTCCTGCTTGGCAGGCAGATTCTTCACTACTGAGCAGCCTAGGAAACCTAAAACATCCCTAGTTTTCCTTAAAAATCAATAATTTAAGGAACGTCTTTAAGTCCTCTCAGAATATCCAGACACTGTCTCTTCTGGTAATGACATCCAAAGCTGCCACAGCAAAGGAGTACAACCGCATTCCATAAACTCTAAATGATGACAAGTTTGAAGAGCTGCCCCCTAATATATCCGGAAATGTTTAGGGTTAACAATAAAAAAAAACCAGGGCCTCAGTCCCAGTTCTACCACATACTGGCCAACTTGGGAAAGTTACTTAACTTCTCTGAATCAAACTTCCTCTTTGATAAAACTGAATGCCACCTACATTTCAAAACTGTTAAAACAGAATTAAATCAAAGCACGATGACAAATCTCTTGGCCTGGAACATAATAGTAAAAATGGTAACCCTTTGTGTAATTATTTTCATGTACAACAACATTCTTGTTTTCAGAACCTGGCCCCACAACACTCAACATGTTCCTCCTTGGACTTTGTGGCCAAGCAGTAACTATAATGAATGCCTTCAAGGAAGTTATCGCCATGACTTCTGGATCCCCTTCCTGGGTCACAGCTCAGGCTATAAATATAATTTGGACTATCTTCTCCTAAATGCATTATCTTGTTCTCTGCCACACAAAAACTCATCGAAGGATGTTCCGGTAGCTTCTTCTTGTTGGCTTGGCTTTTAACTGCTTGGAACGACACATGGAGTCAGCTGCAGTCAGCTGCAAATCTGGCAACTTTCAATGCCAGTATGTCTTTAAACCATTTATAAAAATGTTAAATAAAATTAGTCCCAGCACCAATCATCTGAAGAGTAATAAGGATGGCCTACTTCTCATGTTAATAACCAAGGTCAAAGACTAAATAAATAATTAGATAAATTAGCTCCCCTTTGACTACATGCATATTTTAACTCTTACAGTACTTGGACTTCTCCCAACAGGTTATATTTAATGTTTACTAAGTTCATCCTTCAGCAGTTTTCCTGATACAAAGACACACCTAATACATAGAACCTAGGATCAATGCTAGGGCTAAAACTCCTACCAAAGCCCAGTTTCCTTCAACATTCTCTCTCCAACCTCTAATTCTTAACTTTCTTCCTCTGACTACCTGCCGCATATGCAGGCCTGAAGTTCAGTTCCCAAATCATTTTCATTCCATCATTTTATCTTTCATGTTCCATTTTAAGCCTATGTATTTATATGTATAATTTAAATAAGCTTCTATCCTTTTCAATTGCTTGAAATACCACATATGAATTCTTGATTACCACCTCTAACTGAAGATTCTGGCTCAGAATAGAAAGACTGGATATTATTCCTGTATGCAGGCATGCATGCTTAGTCGCTCAGTCATGTTGAGCTCTTTGTGACTCCATGGACTGTAGCTCCACCAGGCTCCTCTGTCCAAGGAATTCTCCAGGCTAGAATACTAGAATGAGCAGCCATTCCCTTCTCCAGGGGATCTTCCCGACCCAGAGATCAAACTCTACCTCCCCAGTCTCCTGCATTGCAGAAAGATTCTTTACCATCTGAGCCACAAGGGAAGCTCTGTAGTTTTCCAATAAAATAAGGAAGTTATTATTTGAAGACAATCCCAGAGCAGATAAACTCATTTCAAAAATAACTGTTTCAAAATTATTTTCACCACTGCTTTTCTTATTAGTTTTGATAAAGATACAGTAACTGAATGACATCTCACCAAAGGGAAGGTAAATTTAATTTTGATGTGAACCAGCATGTAAGTAAAATGCTTATATACCATTAGTGAACTTGCAGACATATATTCTCCCTATATGTATTTAGCAATCGTGTCACTATGGTTTCCCTCAGGGCATTCCTCAGAATTTGTCACCTGCATGGAGAGTTGCTGTTGTTTAGCTGCTAAGTCATGTCCAACTCTTTGCAACCCCATGGACTGCAGACCACCAGGCTCCTCTGTCCATGGGATTTTTCAGGCAAGAATACTGGATTGGGCTGCCATTTCCTTCTCCAGGGGACCTTCCTGACCCAGAAATCAAACCCACGTTTCCTGCACTGCAGGCAGATTCTTTACCACTGAGCCACCAGGGAAGACCAGGTGGAGAGTAAAGACAGGTAACTTTCAGTTAAACTATTCAGATGCAAACTTACCCAACACCACAGTCCAACTCAGCCAATTACCCTTCAAGATTACTTTTGCTCTAACCAGATACAAAAGCCCTTTCCCCCCTTTAAAAGTAGGATAGCTGGATAACTCAGATGAAAAATTCATTATTAAGTTGAGCAAGGCAAATGATTTCTATTTTCCCTGTCACTCTCTAACATCTACACTGAGGCTAAGAAAAGTAGTTTGCATGGTCTGTATCTACTCAGTCCATATACTCATGAATTTTCAATATGACTAACAGGCAATTCACAACACCATAATTATTTTTAAATACATGAAGAAAATCAACTTAATGAAAAACTGAGTAATGGTTTGTTGTTTTTTTTTATTATAGCATGGTATTCACCATATCTTTTGAAACCATATTTAACTAAATATTTTATTCACATAATTAGATTAGATGTAAAGAAAAGATCTGTATGTCTGCTGCTGCTGCTGCGTCGCTTCAGTCGTGTCCGACTCTGTGCGACCCCATAGACAGCAGCCCACTAGGCTCCTCTGTCCCTGGGATTCTCCAGGCAAGAACACTGGAGTGGGTTGCCATTTCCTTCTCCTATGCATTAAAGTGAAAAGTGAAAGGGAAGTCGCTCAGTCGTGCCCAACTCTTAGCGACCCCATGGACTGCAGCCTACCAGGCTCCTCCATCCATGGGATTTTCCAGGCAAGAGTACTGGAGTGGGGTGCCATTGCCTTCTCCGGATCTGTATGTCTAAGTTCTACAAAATTCCTAAAAGTATGTCATGAGGCCAAAAATGACCAGCAAATTGTAGTAATTTCATAATCTTTATTATAACAATTTATCAAAAGAGGACTAAGGGTTGGTCCCTCTTAAACAGTAAAATTCTGTACTAATGAAAGGAAAAGAAAATGACTCTGGAAACTTTTGGTGACTCCATGTAACTCTTAGCCCTGCTGGTCAGTGTTACTTTAGAATAAGGGATGACCCGTGTGTTTATCATCTGAAGTACCACCAAAAGAATGCCTACCTGAGATCTAAAACAAAATAGTTGAAATCAAGTACTGGCATAATAAAAATGCTTTTGAGCTACAACTTATTTCTTATTTTAATCTCAAACGTGTAAAATAGGCTCAATTCAATGAAATTCTAAAAATAAGGGCAATTTTTAAATATTATGTGATATAACTTAAAAAATAATTGAAATTAATGTAAAAAAAAAAAAGGTATTAAGAAAAAGTAAGCTCTTGTGTGACTGCTTCCCTGGTGGCTCAGTGGTAAAGAACCTGCTGCCAATGCAGGAGACGCGGATTAGATCCCTGGGTAGGGAAGATCCCTTGGAAAAGGAAATGGCAACCCACCCAAGTATTCTTGCCTGGGAAATCCCATGGACGGAGGAGCCTGGCAGACTACTGTCCACAGGGTCTCAACAAGTCAGACACGACTTAGTGACTAAGCAACAACAACAAACAGAAGACAAGCTGCTATAACATCAACTGAAGAACCTGATGAGGACGAACTCCAAAATGTCCAGGAGAAAAAATCTGCCACTGTCACCATAAAACACATTTGCTAAACCACATGTTCTTGAGACTAGTGAGATCTGGGCTACAGCAAATCAAAAAGAAATAAATGCTATAAAATTGGAGTTAAACAAATTTTATCACTAAAACCTAATAGTTCAATGAATGAAGTCATCAAAATATTCACTCAAAAGAAAACAATGTTCAATGATTTTCTCATGGTTCCATTGGGAGAAGGGGGTTGCAAATAGTAAAAGACCTTACAGAGACCTGGTTTCCTCACCTAAGTTTAACAAGGAGGCCTGCAGAACTCACTGTATTTTCAACAGATTATCTGCAAATCAATTGTTAACATTTTAATTCTAGAATAATGAAACTTCTACAACGGTCTCCCAGTGACATTCAGAACAGCCACACTCACTATAACTTGATAGATATATCTAACTCAAGTTCCAAGGTGAGCAGACTAATGACTAAAAATAAATAAATAAAGGAGGGCATCATTTGCTCTAAGTGTCCCTTAAAGCAGACTGTTATTTGATCATGCATTTATCTAGGAAATTTGTGTAGCCACAAAGTGACTTCATTAATAGCAAGTAAACAATTGGACACATAAGTGCTCGTATATACCTAATGAACATTATAAATGATATCTAATATTTGTTGTACCCTTACTCTGTACTTTTAATCCTCACCAATACCCCATGAGGGGGTGTATTTACTAACCTCACTTTACATGTGAGGAAACTTAGGTACACAATGGTTAACATAATTTGCCAGGGATCATGATGTTATTATACAAATCCAGTCTTTACTACAACTATGATCAAAATCATGTTTTTATAATTATGCAATTCTACCACTGTTCTTTTTAAAGGTACTAAAATCCATTTTAACAAAACCCCCACACATATTTAAAATAATAATTTTTTTATAACTTATTTTTAAAATATCTGAGCCTACCGAACTGAAAACTTTTTAAGCAATTAAGTTTTAGCATAAAAATTATAGAACACTAGCCTACTCTAAGAAGTTCACCTACTATTTCAATCTAGATGACAATGAGAGGGAAACATCAGCACTTGCACTAACAATGCTGCATACTGTTTTAAAATGTTCAATAAAAGCTCATCTTATTGTATATCATTTCATGTATAATAGTAGTCAACCCAAGTTTCCCCATCCTTAGAAGGGAACAATATCACCCATAATCCTAAAACCACTTATAGTGGGCACCAGAATGCTTTAGAAATAAACAATGTGAACATGATAACGTAGAAAAACCCTGCACTAGAGTCCAGAGACCTGCCACCAATCGTGGCTCATCACTAGCTAGCATTTTAGACCCTTCCACTGGTCTGGGTCTCAGTCTCCTGATCTGCAAAATAATCATATCCAAATTCTACTCTTCCAGCTCTAAAAGAAATGTGACTCATACACATAAATCTTTTTTCCAAGCTTCCTATTCTCACTCTGTTTAGTTATTACCATTACTTTGCAGGCATTATGCATTATTTTTCCTTATTTTGACAATGGGCGAATAGCCCGTTCTAAACAAGGCTAAGAGGAGAAAGCCTTTCTGACCACTGGTTTGCCATAAATGAGTCCGAAGGTGAATAATGTAGAAGCTATTATAATGTTAAAAGGTGTTAGGTTTCAATATTTTAGGCTACTGTTTTGTGTGCCAGTACATTCTCCCTAAGGACAAATAGTAAAATTCAAGGACAATAGGGAGAAAAAAATTTAATTTTCTATTATTTATTCAATAACTAAGAAGGTGCCAAGTGAATATAACTAACAACCTTTTGCAGAAATGTTTTCTCTGACGGATGAATTACATTTTACATCAAAGTGAAAATATGATCTACAAAATTTTCTCTTATGCTTAAATACTCCCTTAAAAAAAAAAAGCTTTTATTTTATAAATTGTGATGAATCAGTAAGATATATGATTGTGAAAAAATTAAAAATCTAGCTGTGAAATTCTTAGCTTCCTCTTCTAAGAGACATGAAGAACCTCCATGGGCTGCCACAGAGGTGGATTCTGTGGACTAACCCTGGTATGAATTTTCTATGCTCTTAACTCATTTTCAAGAGTGTTATGCAAATACAAGATTATTAAACTTAAACTAAGCTTCAGACAATAAAATTCCCAACTGTTAGAAAATCAAGCTGATTTTTGTATTGCTTTCTAGAGCTGCTAGCCTACCAAATATCTTCCCAGTTCAACAAAGTTAAAATATTTTAAACTTCTATAAAATTTGTGGTTCAATTTTATATGACCTTGTAAAGAAACAATTAAAAACAAGGGAAAGAAAGCCCGTGAATTACTTATTAATCTTATAGAATAAAAGTCATTAGCAACCTGTAATAATAGTACACATCAGTCTAAACGTTAAACTGGAAGGAAGTAAACTACTGCTATGGATGGAGAGACCTGAAGGAGGGATCTTCAGCAGATGGAGAAGCTGCTACAAGAGGTGCAGTTTGTGAATTTCAAGGTGCAGTTTGAGAATTTCCAGCAAAAATAATAACCGGGAAAACACCATCTAACGCATACATACATTTTAGAAGGTAGCTGCCAAGGTCCACCTTTTGGTTGGAATGCCAAAAGAAAATGTCAAAAATCACCTCGTGACTCCAATCCTCCAGCCTTTCAAAGTTCAGAACCAAGCCAAGATGAGCCGCTTAAACTGTTTCTGAGCATCCTTCTTTAAATACAACGCCCTCTCCAGAAAGTCACTTAGCCTCAGCTACTTGAATCCCCAAATCCCAGTACCAAAGAATCTTAGGACCCCAAGTAGTTGAAGAGGGTCTTCCAGCGCCCGCCTGAGCATCCCTTTCCACCTCGAGTTAAACTCCGGAGGTGCTCCAGCCACTTCCCCCATCCAAGTTTCCCAGTTCCCTCTCTCATCTCCCGGTGGACCTTCTCGTCGACCTTGAGGACCCCCGGATTGGAGCCTCAGAGCCCAGTATCTTGACGGGTGCCCTCTTCCATGCAGCGCGCGCAAATGCCCCACAGTCTCTGGTGACCCCCGAGATTGGCCATGACCCTGATCATGAACGCCCTCCGACTAGCCTGGAGCGATCCCTCTCCCCTTAGGCGCCCCACATTCCTCCAACCAGAAAAATTATTCAACGAAATGCATTGAAAGCCTACCAAGCGCAAGCTCCCACTATGCGCCTCACGGTCTGCACCGAGCTCGAGGCCCGGGTCCGCCGTCCCCCGCCCGTCGTCCTCTTCCCGGCCGGAGGGCCGGCGCTGCCTCCGCCCGGGATGTGGAAGCGCCGGCCAGAGACGGACTGCGCCCGGCGCGAGCACCTGGGGCGGCAGCTAACGGCGGCGCGGGGGCCGGGGAGCGCTCACCAACCAGGTCGGCCGCGGGGACACTCACCGGTCGGGGCGCGCGGGGCGGCCTCATCCAGGGGCACCTGCGGCCAGGCAGGACGGGCCCGGACGGCGCAGTCACCAAGAGCGAGTCTGCCGGCCAGCCCGCCGGTCCCGTCCGGCTCCCAGCGACTGCCCGAGTGAGCGCAGTCTCGCTTCCTCCGGACGGAGCCCGGGGACCCCAGCTCCGCCGGATGCCCCCTCCAGGCCCCCACCCCTTTCCCGGGCCGCCTCCCCCTCTTCACCCTTTACCCCTCCCCCCACCCCCCAACCCCCACCGGAATGGAAAATACCTCCCGGGGCGGGGGGCGGTGGCGGCACGCCTCTCTGAAGGGCAGCCTACCGTGACCAATAGCAGTCGGGGCTCTGGAGGGGCGGGATTCCTAGCGGCCAATCCGAAAGCGTGTAGGTGAAGGCCAAAGGAGGGAGGCTGGGAGCGAGAGTTGGGCGGCCCGGGAGTCAGGGAGGTCCGGCCGCTCGGGTACGCTCTGTGCGCGGCTGCCATTTTGGAGTCGGGCCGCTGCGACGGCGGCCGGGTCCGGCCCGGGGGAAAGGGAGGAGCCAGTCAGATGGGAGATATGAGGTCACGTGGGCTTTAGGGGCGGAGTAAAGCGGGCCCAAGGGGAGGGGTCGGCGGCGGCGAGTCACTGGGTCTGAGCAGGGTCACGTGGTCCGAGAAGGGGCAGTGGTGGGCTTGAGGGCGGAAGGTCAGCCTTGAAGTGGTGGGAGGAGGAACGCTTTGTCCCTGGTTTCAACTCTGTTAGGGAAAAGGAAAGGAAAAATGTTGAATGGAGGCCTGAGTTCCTTGTCGGAAAAAGTGAATGAGTCTCCCTAGTTCCCTCCAGCAAGGAGCCTATTACTAAATTCCAAGATCCACGGGAACCTAGGCACTTCGTTTAATTCAAGTAATCCCATCCCTATTGCCAGCTGTCACAAACGTGACTCAGATCGGATGGAGGGGTGTCTCCCACTTTTTGCTTGCAGTTTGGCTGGAAGGGCCCCCCCGCCCTAGAAATGGCTAAAAGGATAAAAGCATAGTTGAGGTAGTCCGACTCCACCAGGACAGGCCATCTGGACTTATAGAAGCCTTGTCATTCACAAACTTACCGACCTCTTTTGTGTTAGACATACCCATGGTCGTATTACAACACCTCCAAACAAAACAATGAGACCCTGTCTGGCTCTCAGCCGTATTTCAATTCTTGCTTCCAGTACAGACTAAATTATGTTCCTTACTAATCCACTGAAAGTGCCCCTCTCAAGGCCACCAGTGACGTCCATATGATCGAGTTCAAGGGTCGCTTGTATAAAGTGATCTCTTTTGCAGTAGTTTCTAAGGTCTCCCCTCACTCCAGTTTCCCTAAAACCATAAACTCTCAGATTGTATTTCTTTTCAGTTAACCTTTCTAATTCAATTGTGTTGGCTTCTTAAGAGAGTCCCAGGATCTAATGCTTAGTCCTCTGCTTAGTAGGTACAGAGTCATTCTGCTGCACACTAAGGTGGTCTAACCATTCTGATGACTGAGTGTACCTTTAATGAGGTTCCAATCTGCCTGTCTTAGTGCTTTTGGATATCTCCACCTAAATCTAATCTTGACACATCCAAATAGGAACTGAAATACCATAAGAAGTCCACAAAACTTGCTCCTCCCCGTCTGTTATCTTCTTTGATAACATCACCATTCATTCACTTAACCAAACCAGAACCTGGGAGCAATCCTCCAGGCTACTGCCTCCTTGCTGTAATACTTCTGTACCCCTTTGAGCTTTGTCCTGTTGATTATCTTTTCTAATTGCCCTTTCTCTCAATTTCAACATCCATTGCCTCACCTGGGCCATTTATTCATTAGCCCAGTATTTACTAAGCATTTTACAATGTGCCAGGCACTGTTTGAGGTGCTTAGGATATAGTGGTGAACAAAACTGACAAAGTTCCTGAATAGGGTGAAATAAAGCATATATGAGTAAAGTAGCAAATTAATAATTCAGGGGGTGATATACACTATAAAGATCTCCCACCAAAAAACAGAGAAACATGCAAGAATCTCCTGAAGTTGTTGCCCAGCTCTTCACCTCAGTCTCCCCCTCCATCCTACTCCCCCAGCCTCCCCACCCTGCTTAGTATCCTCTCATCCTTCCTTCTTGTTCTCAAAGAAAAGATGGCCCTGATTGTTTCATCTGGAGCGGTTTTACTTCCTTTCATCTGTGAGGACTTCCCTCTACCTTTTTGTTAGGGCTGCCTCAATACCAATCCCCCAGCTAGGAGATAAGCTACTTTGAGGGCAGGGGTCAGACCTTACGCGTCTTTGGGCCTCCACAGTGTCTTGGCTCAGAATAGGTACTTACAAAATGCATATTGAAATGAACTGGCGAAATCTCCTGACCCCTGAAGCAGGCTGCCACAAAAGCATCTTGAGCCCAGTCAGAATGGAAGGTCAATAAGCTCATCTATTAGAGTGCAGAGGCTGTGATGCCTCCTGGCAGGGGGCAGGGTAATAAGTGAATGAGATTACCTCTGTTGGTTCCTTCCAGGCCTGGGATTCCATGATGCTGTGTCCCATGTGGGGCAGGAGTTGCATCATAAACACGACTTTACTTGACAGTGCCAAGTACACATGGGCAATTTAAAAGTACTCTTTGTTTCTGATGAGCTTCAAACCCAGAGCACTCTGGGTAAATTGCCAGGAGAGGCTCTGCAGGAGAAGGGTTGCAGTTGCCACTTGACTCTATTTCCAGGCCCTTAGGTGTTGCACCCCAACAGGGAGTGAGATGTTGCCAGTTCCATCATAGTCATTGTAATTAAACCCAAGTTCTGGCAAAGGGCAGTGCGTAATTATGAAGTACTATTATGGTTTTTATCATTATTAGGCACCCAGCTGCCCAGCCCAGAAAACCACAGTAGTAAAACATGGAGAAGCCAAGCTCCTCTCCCAGCTGGCATGAATCAATACCAGGTGTATTGGCACACAGTCCTGGAGCTCTGCTCATCAAGATGAAACCTTCTGTCCCGTCTTCTTGGCAAGATAAAATGTTAAATGAATGAAAAGAGGAAATGTAAAGAAAGACCTTTGCCACCTCCTCTAAATGGAGTTCCATTTTTTCCGTGTCCCCAGAATGATCTCCTCTCATCTACATATTTATTGTGTAAATCTTTTTCAACTTTATCCTTGACCTGCCAGCTTTCTAAGCGTCATTCACCCATGTCTCTGGAGGATGTATTAGCTAGGGTGGGAGTGCAGAGTGCAGAAAAGAGCACTTTTACTTTCAAGAAACTTTTAATACAGACCCAATAATTCAGAAAGTATAGTCAGGCCTGACAAGGCATCTGCCTTTTATTGAGCGCCTACTCAATGCCATACTTGGCATTGTCACATATGCTGCTGCTGCTGCTAAGTCACTTCAGTCGTGTCCGACTCTGTGCGACCCCATAGACGGCAGCCCAACAGGCTCCCCCGTCCCTGGGATTCTCCAGGCGAGAATACTGGAGTGGGTTGCCATTTCCTTCTCCAATGCATTAAAGTGAAAAGTGAAAGAAGTCGCTCAGTTGTGTCCGACTCTTAGCGACCCCATGGACTGCAGCCTATCAGGCTCCTCCATCCATGGGATTTTCCAGGCAAGAGTACTGGAGTGGGGTGCCATTGCCTTCTCCGTCACATATGCTAACTGACTTGATCCACACCACCCTGCAAGGTGCCTCTTATAATCCTTATTTTCTTCAAGATCTCAAAGACTTAGTGACAGAACTGAGAATCCAACATAAATGTACAAATTTGGTGACTGTATATTCATGGTAGATGTGTTCACACTGGGTGGTGAATACAGGTATCAGATTCCTCCTCCTCCTGTCAAATTACACATGGTTTTTTGAACAAAGTAGATTTTAAGCTGAATATGGAAAGAACAATTCAGAAGTAGTGCTGAGGGAATGGTGCCAAACAAGGAGGCCAAATTGGCCATAAGCCTGAAATCAATCAATATGGGAAGATTTCTTGTTCAGCGGTGAGTCATATTGTATTCTTCAAGTACCTTTATTATCTCAGCTTTTCCAAATGGGGAAGTCAACCCAGGTGGTACAAGGGTGGGCTGAGGATGAAAGAGGGTGGTTTGGGGAAGGAATAAGTTTTTGAATGGAGGACTCCCAAATGGCCCATAAACTGGCACCTCAGGCACTGGCTTCTGGAACCAATGACACCATGGCAGCTTTCCTTGCTGCCTATCAGTTGTTTTTAACTGATGTGTCTAGAACAGTTTCTCATTCTCTTCTTTCTTATAAAACAATTAACAGTTTTTAAAAACAATTTAGCAGTATGTTATACAAGGCGGTTCACTTTTATTTTTAGCAGTTTTTTTTTTAAGGAATTCAAGATTATATAAAATGAACCCATTTAAAGTGCACCATTTGATCTGTTTTGAGACATGTATACCCTTGTAATCACTATCATAATCATGAAATAGAACATTTACATCACCCCCAAAAGTTCCCTTGTGCCCCTTTCACAGCAGCAATGTTAATACAATTTACATTTTGATTACTCCTAATCTGTCTGTAACTTCAACCTTGCTTTCAAATTTTAGACCCATATTTATAGCCATCTACTTGACATATATGGGCTTCCAAGGAGACACTAGTGGTAAAAGAAACTACCTGCCAACGCAGGAGCCGGAAGAGTGGATTCAATCCCTGGATTGGAAAATACCCTAGAGGAGGGCATGGCAACCCATGCCAATATTCTTTCCTGGGGAATCCCATAGACAGAGGAGGCCGGCAGGCTCCTCAAACCAAATAGGACTAAAAGCTTTATCTTAGCTACAAGAAAACCCCCATCTCCTCCAATTCCCTTTTCAAATCATTTTTCTGCATTCTTCAATTCTGCTGAAGTCGTCATCCACCGAGTCATATAAGCAAGAAAATTTTTAAAATAATCTTCACTCTTCCCTCTTTTCAACCTCCCAGAAAAGTGATTCTATTTCACACAAACATTTTGTAATCAGTCCTTTCCATTTCTAATATCATCGTTTAGATACATCTTGCTCACACAATCACTCTTAAAAAAAAAAAACCCTCCTAACTAGTTTCTTCATGATCCAGTTCATCCCCCAATCTGCCACTCTATTCTCTTGAAAACCCAGAGCTGACTGTTTCAAACCTCTGCATTCAGAGACTGCCCAACGGCATACAAAGTAGCACTGAAAATCTTTCACAGTATGGCCCCAACCTCCCCTCCTGGATTCCTCTGCTCCCTGCTACATAAAACATGCTATACATTTTCATCTTTCTGTGCTTTGTATATGATCTCTGTCTGAAATGTGCCTTTTCCTGCACCTGGAAACTCCTCCACCTTTCATAGCCCCATTTATATGACTTTCCTCAATAAAGCCTTCCCAGACCTCTCCAGATAAAAATAGTCATTCTGTCTGTTACACTTGACCTCCCATAGCATGCTGCACATATATTTATCACACTGAACAGACATAGTGATGAAGTAGAACAGGAGATCACTGTGGACGGTGACTGCAGCCGTGAAATTAAAAGATGCTTGCTCCTTCAAAGGAAAGCTCTGACAAACCTAGACATATTAAAAAGCAGAGACATCACTTTGCCAACAAAGGTCCATGCAGTTAAAGCTGTGGTTTTTCCTATATTTGTATACGGATGTGAGAGTTGGACCATAAAGAAAGATGAGTGCTAAAGAATTAATGCTTTTGAATTGTAGTGCTGGAGAAGACTCTTGAGAGTCTCTTGGACTGCAGGAAGATCAAACCAGTCAATCCTAAAGGAAATCAACCCTCAATATTCATTGGAAGGATTGATGTTGAAGCTGAGCTCCAATATTTTGGCCACCTGATGTGAAGAGTTGATTCATTGGAAAAGACTCTGATGCTAGGAGAGATTGAAGGTAAAAGGAGAAGGGGGCAGCAGAGGGTGAGATGGTTGGATGGCATCACCCACTCAGTGAACATGAATTTATTTGAGCAAACTCTGGGAGATAGTGGAGGACAGAGGAGTCTGGCATGCTGCAGTCCATGGGGTCACAAAGAGCTGGACATGACTTAGCAACTAAACACTGAACAATAACAACAGAAGAACAGGAGAGCTGAGTCAGGAGATCTGGATCTAACTTAAAAATCTCATTCCCCACTTGCTGTGCCATCTAAGGCAAGTCACATAACCTCTCTGAACTTTGGTTATTTAACTATAAAACTGAGATAACACTTTTAATAATACCCCCTCATAAGACTGTTCTGGTGATTAAATGAACTAAGTATAATTATAAATGTGAATATATTTTGTACTATACAGATATTAGAGATTATAATAACAAAGCTATATCTTCTGCTGGGCTTCACTGGTGGCTCAGATAGTAAAGAATCCGCCTGCAATGTGGGAGACCTGGGTTCAGTCCCTGGGTCGGGAAGATCCCCTGGAGGAGGGCATGGCAACCCACTCCAGTATTCTTGCCTGGAGAATCCCCATGGACAGAGGAGCCTGGCGAACTACAGTCCATGGGGTAGCAAAGAGGTGGACACTACTGAGCAACTAAGCAACTAAGATATTTAAAATGTCTTCTGCTAGATTTTGAGCCATCTTTAGAGTCCTTCTATTAACATAGTGCTCAAGCTGCCTGTCGCCTAGATTGGTTTATGACATAAGTTACTATTTCTTATATTAATAGAACCATATTCTTTTCATTTATTCTCTTAGCCTAGTTTGTACAATATAAAAGCAAATCATGACACTTTATTTCTTTTTTGTCGTGTCCACCTCTTTGAGACCCCGTGGGCTGTAGCCTGCCAGGTTCCTCGGTCCATGGAATTTTCCAGACAGAATACTGGAGTGGGTGGCCACTTCCTACTCCAGAGGGTCTTCCTGACCCAGGAATCGAACCCATGTCACCTGCATTGATAGGCAGATTCTTTACCACCAGCAACAACTGGGAAGCCCTTTATAATTGTTTATTGCCTTTGTAATTAAATAGTTTCATCAAAAGGTCTCTGAGGAAATAAGCTATATAGTCTACCCCTGATTAATTTTAAAAGTCTTTATTTTTATTCAACAAAAACTTTTTAGAGCCACTGAATGCTCAGAATTCTCCAAGCCAGGCTTCAGCAATACATGAACCGTGAACTTCCTGATGTTCAAGCTTGTTTTAGAAAAGGCAGAGGAACCAGAGATCAAATTGCCAACATCCGCTGGATCATGGAAAAAGCAAGAGAGTTCCAGAAACACATCTATTTCTGCTTTATTGACTACGCCAAAGCCTTTGACTGTGTGGATCACAATAAACTGTGGAAAATTCTGAAAGAGATGGGAATACCAGACCACCTGACCTGCCTCTTGAGAAACCTGTATTCGGGTCAGGAAGCAACAGTTAGGACTGGACATGGAACAACAGACTGGTTCCGAATAGGAAAAGGGAGTACATCAAGGCTGAATATTGTCATCCTGCTTATTTAACTTATATGCAGAGTACATCATGAGAAATGCTGGACTGGAAGAAGCACAAGTTGGAATCAAGATTGCCGGGAGAAATATCAATAACCTCAGATATGCAGATGACACCACCCTTATGGCAGAAAGTGAAGAGGAACTAAAAAGCCTCTTGATGAAAGTGAAAGTGGAGAGTGAAAAAGTTGGCTTAATGCTCAACATTCAGAAGACAAAGATCATGGCATCTGGTCCCATCACTTCATGGCAAATAGATGGGGAAACAGTGGAAACAGTGTCAGACTTTATTTTGTTGGGCTCGAAAATCACTCCAGATGGTGACTGCAGCCATGAAATGAAAAGACACTTACTCCTTGGAAGGAAAGTTATGACCAACCTAGATAGCATATTGAAAAGCAGAGGCATTACTTTGCCAACAAAGGTCCATCTAGTCAAGGCTATGGTTTTTCCAGTGGTCATGTATGGATGTGAGAGTTGGACTGTGAAGAAATCTGAGTGCCGAAGAATTGATGCTTTTGAACCGTGGTGTTGGAGAAGACTCTTGAGAGTCCCTTGGACTGCAAGGAGATCCAACCAGTCCATTCTGAAGGAGATCAGCCCTGGGATTTCTTTGGAAGGAATGATGCTAAAGCTGAAACTCCAGTACTTTGGCCACCTCATGCGAAGAGTTGACTCATTGGAAAAGACTCTGATGCTGGGAGGGATTGTGGGCAGGAGGAGAAGGGGACGACAGAGGATGAGATGGCTGGATGGCATCACTGACTCGATGGACATGAGTCTGAGTGAACTCCGGGAGTTGGTGATGGACAGGGAGGCCTGGCGTGCTGCGATTCATGGGGTTGCAAAGAGTCGGACACTACTGAGCAACTGAACTGAACTGAACTGAATGATATTTAATCTATATAGTTTAAGATTCTACAGATAGAGCATGGGGAGTTGGTACTGATGTAACTGGAGTGGTCATAAAAAGCCTCTCTGAGAAAGTGGCCTTCGAGCATCAATAATGAGAAGGAGACAATCCTACAAAAAGGAGGAGGAATAGCCTTCCAGGCAGAGGGAAGAGCACAGACAGATACCCTGGGACAGGGGAAGGCAAAGTCTATGTGAGGAACTGAAGGTAAGCTGATATGGTGTGGAGAAAGGGAGGGGAAGTGGTAGGAGGTGAAGTCAAAGAAGCAGACAGAGCTTGGACTGGCAGAGTAGAGAGTTTAAATCATATTCTAATTGTAATAGAAACCACTGGAGGATTTTAAGCAGGAGTATGATCTGATCTGATTGGTGTTTTAAAAAAATAGACCTAACTACATATGGAGAACGTGTTCTGGGGGAGGTGGGAGTGAGGATCCGAAGGGAGACTAGTGATTTCTGTCGATTAGAGATGTTGATCTTGATTAGGGTGGTAGTGCTGAAGATGGTGAAGAGTAGTAGTTTGGGGGTATGTTTGGCAGATAGAACTGATGAGTCTAACTGATGGATTTAATGACAGCGAGTGAGGGAAAGATGCTAAAGGATGACTCTTAGGATTAGGAGCTAAGCAGGCGGATAGTTCAGCTTACTGAATTTACACAGTGCCTATGGAGGTGCTGCGCTAGGCTCTGAGAATACAAAGCCCATTGAGTAAGACACAGTACTTGTCCTTAAAAAAACCCAGACTAGTGGGGAGGACTGCCTCTACCAGTTAATAGAATTACCCTGGTAATTTCTATTGGTAACTTTTCTGTTGGTGGCATCTTCCAGGATCTTGGACTTTTTTTTTTTCTTGAGAGAAGAGAAAAAGAACCACAAGGTTAAGATACTGGACACAAGCAAGGTGCTCTGCTAACAGGAATGGGAGTCACTGTGGTCTGAGCTAATTCTGTTTCCAACAGTATACCTATGATTGAGGATGAATTCAGATTTCTTTTTCTTTTTCTTGTAAGTGTAACCTTCACGACCCAGATAACCACAATGGTGTGATCACTGACCTAGAGCCAGACATCCTGGAATGTGAAGTCAAGTGGGCCTTAGAAAGCATCACTATGAACAAAGCTAGTGGAGGTGATGGAATTCCAGTTGAACTATTCCAAATCCTGAAAGATGATGCTGTGAAAGTGCCGCACTCAATATGCCAGCAAATTTGGAAAACTCAGCAGTGGCCACAGGACTGGGAAAGGTCAGTTTTCATTCCAATCCCAAAGAAAGGCAATGCCAAAGAATGCTCAAACTACCGCATAATTGCACTCATCTCACACACTAGTAAAGTAATGCTCAAAATTCTCCAAGCCAGGCTTCAGCAATATGCGAACCATGAACTTCCTGATGTTCAAGCTGGTTTTAGAAAAGGCAGAGGAACCAGAGATCAAATTGCCAACATCTGCTGGATCATGGAAAAAGCAAGAGAGTTCCAGAAAAACATCTATTTCTGCTTTATTGACTATGCCAAAGCCTTTGACTGTGTGGGTCACAATAAACTGTGGAAAATTCTGAAAGAGATGGGAATACCAGACCACCTGACCTGCCTCTTGAGAAACCTGTATGCAGGTCAGGAAGCAACAGCTAGGACTGGACATGGAACAACAGACTGGTTCCAAATAGGAAAAGGAGTATGTCAAGGCTGTATATTGTCACCCTGCTTATTTAACTTATATGCAGAGTACATCATGAGAAATGCTGGACTGGAAGAAGCACAAGCTGGAATCAAGATTGCCGGGAGAAATATCAATAACCTCAGATATGCAGATGACACCACCCTTATGGCAGAAAGTGAAGAGGAACTAAAAAGCCTCTTGATGAAAGTGAAAGTGTAGAGTGAAGAAGTTGGCTTAAAGCTCAACATTCAGAAAACGAAGATCATGGCATCTGGTCCCACCACTTCATGGGAAATAGATGGGGAAACAGTGGAAACAGTGTCAGACTTTATTTTTCTGAGCTCCAAAATTACTGCAGATGGTGACTGCAGCCATGAAATGAAAAGACACTTACTCCTTGGAAGGAAAGTTATGACCAAGCTAGATAGCATATTCAAAAGCAGAGACATTACTTTGCCAACAAAGGTCCATCTAGTCAAGGCTATGGTTTTTCCTGTGGTCATGTATGGATGTGAGAGTTGGACTGTGAAGAAGGCTGAGCGCCGAAGAATTGATGCTTTTGAACTGTGGTGTTGGAGAAGACTCTTGAGAGTCCCTTGGACTGCAAGGAGATCCAACCAGTCCATTCTGAAGGACATCAGCCCTGGGATTTCTTTGGAAGGAATAATACTAAAGCTGAAACTCCAGTACTTTGGCCACCTGATGCGAAGAGTTGACTCATTGGAAAAGACTCTGATGCTGGGAGGGATTGTGGGCAGGAGGAGAAGGGGACGACAGAGGTTGAGATGGCTGGATGGCATCACTGACTCGATGGACGTGAGTCTGAGTGAACTCCGGGAGTTGGTGATGGACAGGGAGGCCTGGCGTGCTGCGATTCATGGGGTCGCAAAGAGACGGACACAACTGAGTGACTGATCTGATCTGAACCTTCATGAAATTACTGTATGATTCCTGAATGACTTCTCTCAAGCTTTTTTCTTTCTGGTATTTATTTAATTTTTAATATTTGACCAGTTGATACATTCACATGTTTCAGAAATCAAAACAGGACTTCCCTGGTGGACCAGTGCTTGAAAATCTGCCTGCCGATGCAGGGTACATAGATTTGATCCCTGTCAAGGAAGATTCCCATATGCCATGGAGCAACTAAGCCCTTGCACCACAACTGCTGAGCCCACACTCTGGAGCCTGTGCTCTGCAACAAGAGAAGCCACAGCAATGAGAAGCCTGGGTACCGCAACTAGAGAGTAGCCCCTAGAAGGTCCGTCTTTACAGCAACAAAGACCCAGTGCAGACAAAAAGAAATACATAAATAAATTTTAAAAAAAGGTTTCCACCAGAAATTTTTAAAAAGAACAAAACAAAATAAAAAGGTATATGGTGAAAATTCTCCCTCCCACCCTGCTTCTTCCATCCCTTCTTCATGCCCACCCACTCTCATAGGTAGAGATAGTTACTTATATTGCTTTTCCCATGTGTCCTGACAGTGATTCTTCCTGGACATGTAAGCAGTTCTTCTTTCTTTTCTTCTTCCCTGCTTACACAAAAGGTGGCATATTATATCTCCTGATCTGCATATTGCTTCTCCCGTTGACAGTGTCTCCTCGAGCTCTGTCATATCAGTACTGAGAGAGCTTCCTCATTCTTTTAAACAGCTACATAACATTACACTACAGTTTATTTAACCATTCCCCTATTGATGAACACTTGAGCTGTTTACAATCTTTGCTATTTATTACAAACAATGCTGTGATGAATAACCTGGCACATATGTCTGCAGGTATATCTTTAGGATAAATCCCCAGAAGTCTCCTAAACACTTTAATGAAATCTTCCAAAGGAATCTTCTAGGGTGGCGTGACTAGGTTTCCAAAATTAGAACGTCAACTTTCAAAGGATTAGCTCTCACATTCCATTAAAAATAATTCTTCATTCTTTGGTCTGAAAATTATAGCTTTTATCATTTCCTAATAAAGATTTTTAATTTCTGCAGTGAGTGTTTACTGGTATTTTGTCATGTTTATCATGTTTAACTATTTTTTAATTTCTGCAGTGAGTGTTTATTGGTATTTTATCATGTTTAACTATTTTTTAAAATTATCTATTTACTTATTTATTTTTGACTGTGCTGTGTCTTTGTTGCTGCAAGCCTGCTTTCTCTAGTTGCAGTGTGCAGGCTTCTCTTACTGCCCAGCATGGGCTCCAGGGCACTTGGGCTTCAGTAGTTATGGTGCGTGGGCTCAGGTGCCCTGTGGCATGTGGAATCTTCCTGGACCAGAGATCGAACCCATGTCCCCTCTATTGGCAGGCAGATTCTCAACCACTAGACCACCAGGGAAGTCCAGAAAATTTTAAAATATTTAATCTGCTTCTCCTGTAACCAGTAATGGCTGGCATATTTTTAAAAAGAAGAAAGAATAATATTCAACTTGATTATGTGCCAGTTAATAAATTGCAAGCTCTAGAAAATACTTGAGTCTTCTTAATTCAACATCTAGAAGCATCTTTTGAATGAAGTATATGATGGGATTAATGGGTTTGGAGTTGAGAACTTGTAAGGTGTAGACTGCCCCAAACAGCTCTAGTGCTACCCTAGCCTCAGGTTCAAATATCCTTCATTCATTTTCTTTTTTTAAATTAGCCTCCCTTTGCATTTGTCTTTGTAATTCTTCAATTTCCCATGGTTGCTTTTGGAGAATAGGTTTACGGGCCTGGGAAAATGGATAGACTTTGGTAAATATAAATAAATGTGCTTTATAACTGAGCCGTGTAAAGTGAGCATCCTGTCTTTACATTATGCACCTCCCTCCATACTTTTTTTATTTATTAGATTCCAGATACTTGAGACCAGGATGGAAGAATCCTAGGGTACTTAATTTACATGAAATATTTAGAACTATTTAGGGCATCATCAACTCAATGGACATGAGTTTGAGCAAACTCCAGGAGATAGTGAAGGACAGGGAAGCCTGGCGTGCTGTAGTCCATGTGGTTGCAAAGAGTCGGACACAACTTAGTGACTGAACAACAAAATTTAGGAGAACATACAGATGTAGAAATATGTACAAGTAACACGGCAGTGAAAGCTTCCATTTGAGAAATATATGTAAATATCGTAAGAAGCTAGCCTAGCCATATTACTATCTCTATTAGAAAATAAAATTATCTTTCCACATAGGACTTCTCTTTGGTTCCATTTCATGTATGGGGAGGTTTGTTTGTTTGCTTCAATTATAGAAAGAAAGTATTTAAAAACAAATCATGAGTTGACAAGTTTCAACAAATAGCCACCTATAAAGTTTTCCTTGGCTCTAAAGCTCTCTTCCTCAGAAACTGCAAAATCTACAAATCATGAAGCTAGAACTGCCCAGTATCTTTGAAGAGTATCTACTCGCAACTCTAACTGAAACTACCTTCAATTTTTAAAATGTCTCACATGAGGATTCTATAGTCTCTCTTTTGGCCATTGTCTTTTTCTTTTTTAAAATGGAATCCACTTCTTTTTTGGTTTTAAATTAATTAAATTTAAATGCCTTCTCATATATTTTGGTTTCTGTATTTGCAGTATTTATCCTTCAAGCTTTCATTAAGCACTAACTCTTCTATGTAAACATTAGGAAATGTCAGTTATACATTCTCCTTTTTTTCTCTTCAGCTGGTAAGACTTGGATTCTAGAAGATACCCAGAATTCCTTCTTAAATGAGGGATAATATTCAATAAATTTATTTGTGCGTCTGGTTCCTGAGTGTTTGTGGAGAGCATCAGTTCTACTCACCACACTCTTAATTTTGTTCTGCGGACTCTGGTCCTCCCTACTCTCAGGGTTTGGTGAGAATAGTGATGTCTCCACCCCCATGCTGTGGGGTGACACATGTGACTTTGGTCTAGGTCTTCTAGTATATCCTACTCCCCTGGTCACAGTGATCCATTCTAGATCTGCTAGAAAAGTTGGTCTTGGATTTGAACCTAGGGGTAAGTATCAGCTTGCATCCGTATCGGGTACAGAAGGTGAGAGCTTGTCCAAGAATGGGGCCCATATGGAAGATGCTGAGCTGAGAAATGGAGAGAGAGAAAGCAAGTCCTCGGTCATATTGTTTGAGGCCTGGATCAAGCTTCACCTGCACCAGATACTCTAAATTATCCAGTTACATGGGTCAATAAATTTACCTTTTGATTCAGCTACTTTGGGTTATGTTTTTTCAACTTTGGCGAGCAAAGGATTTTTGATTGATGTAACATCTTCAAACAAAATTTGGCAAATTAAACTCATGTTGTGCCCATGGTTTGCCAAATTTTGTGATTTCCCCAGCTAATTCCCAGACTCCTTTCTTCCCACATCTAGAGTGACTTTAGCCTTGCAGCAAACCCATCTAAACACCAAACCAGAGTGCTCTTTCCCTTCCCTGAAAGACTCCTCCAGTTCTATGCTTAAGCCCAGTTCACTGAGGAAGTTAAAGAAGGAAGGGAACAGGTGGCAACCTGATTCGTATTCCTCTTATAGGAATTAGGCCAATTTCTTTTAGGGGTCAGTTCCAGTTCAGTTTCAGCAGTGAATGAGGGTTGTTTGAATCTATTTCTTGTTTAGGCCTGTAATCATCTGCAGTAATCCAAAGTGCTTCGCTGGGGAAAATATTTGAGGGAGTTAAAATTTTGTTCCAGTTTGAGGGAACCATGTAATGTAGAATCAAGTTGCACCTGTCTTATTAGGCCTTTTGTGCTAACAGGGGCAGTATATGGGCAGGATAGGGAGGCGATTACTAGTATACTTTATACAAAAATAATCAGCCTACTGCATCCATAATAAGCTGTGTCATAAAATCTACTCTTCGGGTTTGCTTTTAATAATTCTAATCCACATGAGAGTAGACTTTGAAATATCAGACTGTATCCACCAAATGACTAAAAGATAGGTTAAGACAAACTTTAAAATTTTTGCCTCTTTTAGAGGAGCAGGTGCCTCATAGGTGAAATACTTATGGCCTCTGTTTGAAAATTATTTCTAATTAAAGTGATAGACTTAGTGAACAATTTGGGGACATGATTATCCTCTAAAAAGTAAAAATCTAGGTTCAGAATATCAACTGGACCTTTGTGTGTATATATATATATATATAATATAAGCACTATTATACTAATAATATATAATATAAAAATGTTATATTTAATATAAATAATTACAAGGCACTTACAGAATGCTCAGCTTGTTCCAGGATATTTTTTGTTAGTGGCTGGTGTACAAACAAGAGATAGAATGACAGATGCCATCTATATGTTTTATAGAAACGCCTCTTGCTTGTGCATGTGTAAACAGAGTCAGGTTTGACAAAATGCAAAGAGATGTCTTATAGATGGCGCCTGTGAGGAAGACGGGTCTCCTCAAGCTGATGAGGCTGTAAAAGCAGTTGTCATGAGTATGTGCAAGTCTGCCACACCTGTTCTTCAAGGAAATTCCCACTGGAAAATATGAATCTTCAGAATCAGAGACCAAGGCTAGCTGAGCTGAGTTCAGTTTTCCATTAGTTCAAGAGAGACTGTGACCACCAAAATGGCTTTTCGTGAGTCTTTCTGAGACTTTTCTATTTCTCCTGGCTCTGTGTTATTTGTGGTTAAAGTTGAAGATTAAAATCCTCTTACTTGGTCCTTGAAGAAATAACCATGATTAATCTTATAGCATTAAATTCATTGGTGATGTGTTTTGAAGGGAATAAACTCCTGCAAAAATAAACTGCAAAAAGGCTTGGATATACAGAATTTCGATGTTTCAAATGATGTAATTTTCTATAATATTTAGCCTGCCATTTTTAGTTTGGTATTTGTATAATAGGAGATTTCGAAGAAAAAGCTAAAGAGAGGCTAATTTGCTTGGTACTGCTTCTGTTCTTTTGTTCTTTTAGAATCTAAAATTAACCAACATCTGCAGTGTCAACAGGGACTCCATATGGCATTCAAGTTTGTACTTTTCCTAAATAATGCATTTGAAGCAATGTAATCTGAGAGGAATTCTGAGGTGATAATGAATAGACTGCCTTATATTGTATAGCACTTGATAGTTTCAAAATGATTTAACAACTAGGACTTTATTTGATCTTCATAACAATGTTAGGAGGAAACAAGATCAGGTATTTCTTATTCTTGTCAAACAGGTGAGAAGATAGAAGTCCAAAATATGGAAGAGAGATGACCACAGTCACAAATCTGGTGAGTAGCAGAGTGAGAATAAGACCCTGGCCATACTCTAATCTCATGCCCTTTCACCAAATTACTAGGATCAAGTTATTGACTCAAGTTAAAATAGCATGTTTTTAAAATATTAGATCCCTCAAACAACTCTGTAGGGAAATGGAAAGGACTCAATGCCAGAAATAAATAATAAACATGCACCTTTAGTTTCCCGGAGTTTAATGGATTTCTTTGCTCAGTTAAGTTCACAGAGGACTTCTACTAAAGTTCATCTAGTTACTCTTGTGAGTTCCTATTTTACCTACCAAAAAACAGTTTTTGCCAAAATGTTTTTTCTTCTGTGAAATCGCACCTCATAAATCTTTATGTCAAATCTAGAAAATTCAAAAGCTTTCCAGTTAGAGATGTTGCAACTAAGAGTGCTTTTCTCCCAGTAATAAATTATAATTTACCTCTACCTGAGTTTTGAAATATTTTTTCTCAAGCCAAACTTCTGTAAATGTCCACAGCATAACAGGATTTCTAGGACAAGAAAGAAAATAGTTTAAAGTCAAAAAATGTATTATCTTGTGACTGATACACAGGCATAAATTTCGAAGAACCCAGTTTTTGAAAGCATAAGTAATGTTATTGCCAATCCACTTTACAGAAATTTCTAGCTATGTAATACTACTATTTCTACTTTTAAATGAAGAGAAATTCAGTTGCTTTCATTTCTTTAAAGTTGGAGGCTTAAAAATTATGAATGCTGGCGTTCTTGAAGCGGAACACTGTGAGTTTGTTATATCAAAAAAGGTATTGGCGTGCACGAACACTGACAGGCAGATGGATTTCCAACAAGTGGAAACAGAGAGCTACACTGGCGAAAGGAGCAGCCAGCAAGCATTTTAATCGTGATTTGGCTCATCTCTGCTGGTTCCGACTCCACAGAAGTTCATCTTTAGGAAGCACCTTCTACCAAATGGAAAGCTGGCAAGAAGTAATGCTTGAGATTGCTGACACTGAAACAACCAGAGCTTACTTAAAATTGAAAAAACATTTCCCCCTATCATTTGTTTGGATATGTCTCAAAGAACCCCAAACAGAAAAGCAATATTTAAATTTGATTTTGTCCCAAACATTCTTGCAATGTGTCCAGGATTGGTGGAAATACACTAAGCATTTTTGAAAAGATTATCTGACCCAAGTAGAGGATTGTTCTCTTTCCATGAATGAGAAAATTTAGATATGGGAGTGATGAAAAAGAGAGACTGAAAGAGACAAAGGGAATGACTGGGAGTGTCCTTCACTAGAAAAAAGTATTGGGAGGAACTGGGTGGAGTTGGAGAATTTGGGTAGAAAAGCTTTCAGAGAGGGGAGGTTTAAATCATTTGACTGGGCAATAACTCCATCTGGCTAATAATGGGCATCTGTAAAGAAAGAGCCATAGGTGATAGAAAGGAACGACTATAGTGCTACCATTGGGTGGTAATCTGACTGCTTAGTGACAGCGAATGCAGAGATGGGAACAAAGTAACAAAAGAAAGGGAGGTGCCCAAGATGCCGTAAGAAGCCAGGCTGCAGGGGTTTTTTTCTTCTTCAGTCAAATATAGTTTTTCTCTTCCCTTTCCACCATCTCTACACCTCTGCCCCACTCTGCAAGAAATATCCGTGTTCACAGGCCCAAGTTTGTTTAGCTTAGTCCTCATTCACCACTGAATGATTCGTGGAGACTGAGACTGGTAACCACTTTTTAGCAAGGACTTCAGCATTAATCAATCAGAATTGGAATGATATAACTTGGTTCCCAGTCAACCCAATTACAACCACAGATCTCTTTGAGCTACAGCACAGTAATGTGGTGTCTTGGCGGTTCTGCTGCTGATTAATGGACTGGACAGAGAAGTGTTGGAAGGGCCAATGCAACTCCTGCAATAGTCCACTGCTTTTCTGCCATATCGGCTTTAAAAAAAAAAGCTGATCATACCAAACCATGTTAGCCAATTACCTGTATTGTTTGCCTGAACTATAAAGCACAACAGTACATCTTGTTCTTTTGCAATTCATTATTAGAAGAAAGAATATAAAGAAGAATTAGACCATGCCTATAATATTCAAGATAGCTAGACAAATGTGCATACTCCTACACTGCCCATTGGAACATGTCATTTGCACACTGATATGGTAATGATTATTCTCAAAGTTAGATGCAGTATCACTCCCTCTTCCTCTCCCTGCCAAGATTCAGTGTCTATCAGGCAGTGGGACAAGGACACGGTCTTGCCAGCTGCTGCTGCTGCTAAGTCGCTTCAGTCGTGTCCGACTCTGTGCGACCCCAGAGACGGCAGCCCACCAGGCTCCCCCGTCCCTGGGATTCTCAAGGCAAGAGCACTGGAATGGGTTGCCATTTCCTTCTCCAACAGCTGATGCTAAGGAGGACCAAAGATTCAAGGACCAGCTGTACATATAGCTCATTCACCTGCCTCTCACAAATCACCCAGTCTACACACATCATCGCCACAGGAGGAATCAGGTTCTCCAAGGTCGTCCTAAGGATGATTGTGGAGGGTAGCTGGACCCATGGGATTTTGCCTTGTTTTCTCCACAGATACCTTTGCAATGGCTTTTGGGGGCCTGTGCACTCTCAAGAAACTGATGCCTCCTGTGTGAAAATGTAGAGAGCCTGGAAGAATGGAACATATCATGACTAATCTCTGAATACCTCACCCTGGAGCGAATTGTTCTTGCTTTCACAAATAATTCAGTGCTCAGTCGATCAACACATTTAAAGGAAGTTTCCAAACATGTCTGAAACTCTAGGTGCGGAGACTTTAGTGCCAATTAACAAGGGCAGTTCAGAACAGAACACAACAGAGGTAGGAAATGAGGAAAGTGAAGAAGCAGTGTGATACAGTAGAGACAGCCAGCTCTGTCAGCAGCTAGCTGTATGCCTTTGGTGATTATGCCCGCACCTCAGTTTTCCCAACTCTAAAACGAAAGGAACTTGGTGAGAAAAGCACATTTACGGTGTCTCCCTGTATGCTCTCCCTGACATTGAATTCCCTGCGGACATGCGGCTGCCAGCCCTCCTCGTCATGCTTTCCCTCGCCAGCCCTTTCTGGCCTCCACGGTTTTTCACTAGGGATGTTTTATTGAGAAAGACTGGTGGCACCTGGCACAATATCATATGCTGTCTCCCAGATTCCTGAATAATTTCTTCTAGGTTGGAAAGGAGTCTCTTTCATTTTCAAATACCTGTATCTAATGTCAGCCTTGCCTTGAGGAGCAACACCACAGAGTTGGAGGGTGGAATCTTTAGTTAGCTTCTCTGAGGCCATGTGCTAATAAAACAAACAAACAAAATAAAATTTAACAAATCTTTTGTGCATTTGTCTTTGTTGTTGTTACTGCTGCGGTTTGATTGTCGAAGAATATGTTTATAACGTCAGGACCATAGAAAGGGGTAAAACACTTAGAGCAAGTCAAAACCTTGCCGGATAGGTTGCCAGCTTTTTTGATCTCTTATTTCACACAATCTCATGTCTGTTTTTTATGGTAGAAGATATATATTGCTATGTTCTCCTAAGGCCATTTTCCTCATATAGAGTGCATCTCAAATACTTTGGAAGGAAAAATGATGTATTTTTTGTTTTGTTTTGTTATTATTGTTATTATTTGTAACTTTGAGAGCCTATAATTTTTATTCTTTCAAAATAAATCCTTAAGTCCCCTTGTATTTCACACCAACTCGGTAAACAAAGGAAAATGGTATTCAAAAATCTTTCCTTTCCACTTATCTTTCTGAATTCTCCTATATAACTGAGGAATTGCCATATTCTGAGAAGTTGGGGGAGGGGAGGGAAGAGCATTCCTCTAATTTCAGGCCTCCTAAATCTGGGATTCCTTATGTTGCTCAAAGAACTAAGCATTCTGAAAATTCTGCAAAAATTAATGCAAATATTGTTCTCCCGACTAAATGTGGTCATATGGTCCCTTGGACTGCAAGGAGATCCAACCAGTCCATTCTGAAGGAGATCAGCCCTGGGATTTCTTTGGAAGGAATGATGCTAAAGCTGAAACTCCAGTACTTTGGCCACCTCATGCGAAGCATTGACTCACTGGAAAAGACCCTGATGCTGGGAGGGATTGGGGGCAGGAGGATAAGGGGATGACAGAGGATGAGATGGCTGAATGGCATCACTGACTCGATGGACGTGAGTCTGAGTGAACTCCGGGAGTTGGTGATGAACAGGGAGGCCTGGCGTGCTGCGATTCATGGGGTCGCAAAGAGTCGGACACGACTGAGCGACTGATCTGATCTGATCTGATCTGATGGTCTATCTCTTACAGGAGGATTTATTCCTTCTTTCTTAATTAAATGAGAAATAAAAGGAAGTCATGCACAAGCTTTCAGAGCAATGACTATAATATAAAAAATGTAGTTCCAGGGAGAAAAAGAAAAGAAAAAATGTTGAAATGGGAGAATAATAGAAGGTCTTACTCAAGTAGATTCTTATGCTCCATCCAAGTGCTGAAAGAATTAAGAAAAGCTCTAAAGAAAGGTAGAAGAAGGCAGACAATGGAGCAAAGCAGTCAAGGACAGAAAATAAGTGTATAGAGTAATAAATTGGAATCTGGGATGATTCTTAACTAAATCACTTGCAAACTGCAATTTTCAGATAAAAGATAGGGTTGAAAAAAACTCACTGCTAGAAAAGAAAACAAAAATAATTTGTAAAGAAAGCCCATTTTGAATAAAGTCTTCAGAGATAAGGTCATCTGGCTAGAAAAGAGTTAAAACAAAATAAAGTGGCACAGGTGAGGACATTTGCTAAAAAAACCAAACCATCCTGACTCTGCTGCATCCACCCAGTGCATGTGCTGCATCCACCCAGCTGCAGCCTCCCAGAGGCAAGTGTTTCACCACATGTGCTCTACTTCTAGAAGGGACTGGGTTTAGTCTACTGTGTTAGTTCCATGTTCCTGTGTAACAAATATTCCAAAACAGAGCTTACAACAAAATTTATTACCTTACAGTTTCTTTCTGTCAGAAATACAGGTACAGCTTAGCTGGTTTCTCCTGCTCAGGGCCTTTCACAAGACTGCAATCAAGGCATCAGCTTTTTAAAAATAACAATAAAATACACACATACTTTTGAAAAATACAAAAACACACAAAATGACAATTGAATTCTCACCCTTTGACTCCCTCCCTACTCCCACTCAACTTTGAGGGTAAAGATTTTTAACTGTTTCTTAGATATTCCTTCAAATATTTTAAATGTGAATGCATTGAGTGTCTGTGTATGTATTTACGTATATGGAATCATAATAATATTGTTATACATCTTGGTTTTTAAAAAAACATAATGATATGTCTGGGAACATGTATAGATGAGACCCATCTCATTTTTTTTCTTGACTGCATAGTATTCTTTTAAATGGCTGGCTGTTTCATAATTTATTTACTGAGTCTCCACCTAATACACATTCATATCCATCCCTCCCACAACTTTTTGGCTATTTCAAACAATGCTGCAATGGGCATGCCTATCTCTGCGTACTCTGGTGAGTTTCTCTTACAGACGAATCCCTAGCAGTGAAATTCCTAGGCCAAAGGATATGTTCATTAAAATTTTTTAAAGCCCCTTTTTATTATAAAATACAAATACAGAAAATCAAATAAAATAAATGCAGAGCTTAATGGATTGTTATAAGGCAATACCCCCTTAACCATCACTCAGGTCAAGAAAGAGAACTTTGCCAGCCTTCCATGTGCTCCATGATCACAACTGCCTCCCTCCCCCATAATAACCACTATACTGATTTTTATAGAAATCAATTTCTTTTGTGGTTTTACCCCCCAAGTGGCACCCATAAATATGATAGTTTAGTTTTGTCCATTAAAAAAACTATTGATATATCTTTCAAATCTCTTTAAATTTGCAGTTTTCCCTTCCAAACTTTTCTTTTCCATGCAAGGGCTGTTATCACACGAGCCCAAATGCTTTTAAGCAAATGCCTCTTGGCTGTTATTCAACTTTTCCATCCCCTGATCTTTTGGATACACTTTCTCATGGATTTCTCTGCTTCCTCATACATAGGTGCTGATAACAGGCAGGTCTTCTGGCTATCCCATTTGGTTGGTATTTTGATGTTCACAGAGCTACTTTATCACCTAAAGCTTTACTGTAAATATTTTCAAGGGTTGTGAGTTTTCCTATCCAGTTATTTATTTTGGGGAAGGGATCAGGGGAGATTCAAATCTATGCTACCACTTCCTCCATCTTCCCAGAGTTTCCTCCTCATTTTAAAATTTGGTTCAGTTCATTTCAGTAGCTCAGTCGTGTCCAACTCTTTGCAATCCCATGGACTGCAACACGCCAGGATTTTCTGTCTATCACCAACTCCCAGGGCCTGTTCAAACTCATGTCCATCGAGCTGGTGATATCATCCAGCCATCTCATCCTCCATTGTCCCCTTATCCTCCTGCCATCAATCTTTCCCAGCATCAGGGTCTTTTCCAATGAGTCAGTTCTTCACATCAGATGACCAAAGTATTGGAGCTTCAGCATCAGTCCTTCCAATGAATAATCAGGACTGATTTCCTTTAGGATGGACTGGTTGGATCTCCTTGCAGTCCAAGGGACTCTGAAGAGTCTTCTCCAACACCACAGTTCAAAAGCATCAATTCTTTAGTGCTCAGCTTTCTTTATGCTCTAACTCTCACATCCATAAATGACTACGGGTAAAACCATGCAGGTCAGGAAGCAACAGTTAGAACTGGACATGGAACAACAGACTGGTTCCAAATAGGAAAAGGAGTACCTCAAGACTGTATATTGTCACACTACTTATTTAACTTATATACAGAGTACACATCATGAGAAACGCTGGACTGGAAGAAGCACAAGCTGGAATCAAGATTGCCGGGAGAAATATCAATAACCTCAGATATGCAGATGACACCACCCTTATGGCAGAAAGGGAAGAGGAACTAAAAAGCCTCTTGATAAAAGTGAAAGTGGAGAGTGAAAAAGTTGGCTTATCATGGCATCTGGTCCCATCACTTCATGGGAAATAGATGGAGAAACAGTGGAAACAGTGTCAGACTTTATTTTGTTGGGCTCCAAAATCCAAAGTCACAGATGGTGACTGCAGCCATGAAATTAAAAGACACTTACTCCTTGGAAGAAAAGTTATGACCAACATAGATAGCATATTGAAAAGCAGAGACATTACTTTGCCAACAAAAGTCCATCTAGTCAAGGCTATGGTTTTTCCAGTGGTCATGTATGGATGTGAGAGTTGGACTGTGAAGAAGGCTGAGTGCTGAAGAATTGATGCTTTTGAACTGTGATGTTGGAGAAGACTCTTGAGAGTCCCTTGGACTGCAAGGAGACCCAACCAGTTCATTCTGAAGGACATCAGCCCTGGGATTTCTTTGGAAGGAATGATGCTAAAGCTGAAACTCCAATACTTTGGCCACTTCATGTGAAGAGTTGACTCATTGGAAAAGACTCTGATGCTAGGAGGGATTGGGGGCAGGAGGAGAAGGGGACGACAGAGGATGAGATGGCTGAATGGCATCACTGACTTGATGGACGTGAGTCTGGGTGAACTCCGGGAGTTGGTAATGGACAGGGAGGCCTGGCGTGCTGTGATTCATGGGGTCGCAAAGAGTCAGACACGACTGAGCGACTGAACTGAACTGAACTGAAAACCATACCTTTAATTAGATGGACCCTTGTCCGCAAAGTAATGCCTCTGCTTTTTAATATGCTGTCTCGGTTTGTCATGGCTTTTCTTCCAAGGACCAAGTGTCTTTTAATCTCATGGCTGTAGTCACCATCTGCAGTGATTTTGGAGCCCAAGAAAATACTCTTTCTATTGTTTCCCCATCTATTTGCCATGAAGTGATGGAACTGGATGCCACGATCTTAGTTTTTTGAATGTTGAGTTTTAAGCCAGCTTTTTCACTCTCCTTTTTCACTTTCATCAAGAGGCTCTTCAGTTCCTCTTCCCTTTCGCAAATTAACTAAAATTTGGTAGATGTGATCAAATTACCTGGAGGATGATGTGCTTTCTGTGGACATTTGCCTAATTTTTAAAAAGTACTTATTTACTTTTTTTTTTTAATTTTATTTTATTTTTAAACTTTACATATCTGTATTAGTTTTGCCAAATATCAAAATGAATCCGCCACAGGTATACATGTGTTCCCCATCCTGAACCCTCCTCCCTCCTCCCTCCCCATTCCATCCCTCTGGGTCGTCCCAGTGCACCAGCCCCAAGCATCCAGTATCGTGCATCGAACCTGGACTGGCAACTCATTTCATACATGATATTTTACATGTTTCAATGCCATTCTCCCAAATCTTCCCACCCTCTCCCTCTCCCACAGAGTCCATAAGACTGTTCTATACATCAGTGTCTCTTTTGCTGTCTCGTACACAGGGTTATTGTTACCATCTTTCTAAATTCCATATATATGCGTTAGTATACTGTATTGGTGTTTTTCTTTCTGGCTTACTTCACTCTGTATAATAGGCTCCAGTTTCATCCACCTCATTAGAACTGATTCAAATGTATTCTTTTTAATGGCTGAATAATACTCCATTGTGTATATGTACCACCGCTTTCTTATTCATTCATCTGCTGATGGACATCTAGGTTGCTTCCATGTCCTGGCTATTATAAACAGTGCTGCGATGAACATTGGGGTACTCGTGTCTCTTTCCCTTCTGGTTTCCTCGGTGTGTATGCCCAGCAGTGGGATTGCTGGATCATAAGGCAGTTCTAGTTCCAGTTTTTTAAGGAATCTCCACACTGTTCTCCATAGTGGCTGTATTAGTTTGCATTCCCACCAACAGTGTAAGAGGGTTCCCTTTTCTCCACACCCTCTCCAGCATTTATTACTTGTAGACTTTTGGATCGCAGCCATTCTGACTGGTGTGAAATGGTACCTCATAGTGGTTTTGATTTGCATTTCTCTGATAATGAGTGATGTTGAGCATCTTTTCATGTGTTTGTTAGCCATCTGTATGTCTTCTTTGGAGAAATGTCTATTTAGTTCTTTGGCCCATTTTTTGATTGGGTCATTTATTTTTCTGGAGTTGAGCTGTAGGAGTTGCTTGTATATTCTCGAGATTAGTTGTTTGTCAGTTGCTTCATTTGCTATTATCTTCTCCCATTCTGAAGGCTGTCTTTTCACCTTGCTAATAGTTTCCTTTGATGTGCAGAAGCTTTTAAGGTTAATTAGGTCCCATTTGTTTATTTTTGCTTTTATTTCCAATATTCTGGGAGGTGGGTCATAGAGGATCCTGCTGTGATGTATGTCATAGAGTGTTTTGCCTATGTTCTCCTCTAGGAGTTTTAGAGTTTCTGGTCTTACATTTAGATCTTTAATCCATTTTGAGTTTATTTTTGTGTATGGTGTTAGAAAGTGTTCTAGTTTCATTCTTTCACAAGTGGTTGACCAGAGTTCCCAGCACCACTTGTTAAAGAGATTGTCTTTAATCCATTGTATATTCTTGCCTCCTTTGTCAAAGATAAGGTGTCCATATGTGCGTGGATTTATCTCTGGGCTTTCTATTTTGTTCCATTGATCTACATTTCTGTCTTTGTGCCAGTACCATACTGTCTTGATAACTGTGGCTTTGTAGTAGAGCCTGAAGTCAGGTAGGTTGATTCCTCCAGCTCCATTCTTCTTTCTCAAGATCGCTTTGGCTATTCGAGGTTTTTTGTGTTTCCATACAAATTGTGAAATTATTTGTTCTAGCTCTGTGAAGAATGCTGTTGGTAGCTTGATAGGGATTGCATTGAATCTATAGATTGCTTTGGGTAGTATACTCATTTTCACTATATTGATTCTTCCAATCCATGAACATGGTATATTTCTCCATCTGTTAGTGTCCTCTTTGATTTCTTTCACCAGTGTTTTATAGTTTTCTATATATAGGTCTTTAGATTCTTTAGGTAGATATATTCCTAAGTATTTTATTCTTTCCGTTGCAATGGTGAATGGAATTGTTTCCTTAATTTCTCTTTCTGTTTTCTCATTATTAGTGTATAGGAATGCAAGGGATTTCTGTGTGTTGATTTTATATCCTGCAACTTTACTATAGTCATTGATTAGTTCTAGTAATTTTCTGGTGGAGTCTTTAGGGTTTTCTATGTAGAGGATCATGTCATCTGCAAACAGTGAGAGCTTTACTTCTTCTTTTCCAATTTGGATTCCTTTTATTTCTTTTTCTGTTCTGATTGCTGTGGCCAAAACTTCCAAAACTATGTTGAATAGTAATGGTGAAAGTGGGCACCCTTGTCTTGTTCCTGACTTTAGAGGAAATGCTTTCAATTTTTCACCATTGAGGATAATGTTTGCTGTGGGTTTGTCATATATAGCTTTGATTATGTTGAGGTATGTTCCTTCTATTCCTGCTTTCTGGAGAGTTTTGATCATAAATGGATGTTGAATTTTGTCAAAGGCTTTCTCTGCATCTATTGAGATAATCATATGGTTTTTATTTTTCAATTTGTTAATGTGGTGTATTACATTGATTGATTTGCGGATATTGAAGAATCCTTGCATCCCTGGGATAAAGCCCACTTGGTCATGGTGTATGATCTTTTTAATGTGTTGTTGGATTCTGATTGCTAGAATTTTGTTAAGGATTTTTGCATCTATGTTCATCAGTGATATTGGCCTGTAGTTTTCTTTTATTGTGGGATCTTTGTCAGGTTTTGGTATTAGGGTGATGGTGGCCTCATAGAATGAGTTTGGAAGTTTACCATCCTCTGCAATTTTCTGGAAGAGTTTGAGCAGGATAGGTGTTAGCTCTTCTCTAAATTTTTGGTAGAATTCAGCTGTGAAGCCGTCTGGACCTGGGCTTTTGTTTGCCGGAAGATTTTTTATTACAGTTTCAATTTCCGTGCTTGTGATGGGTCTGTTAAGATTTTCTATTTCTTCCTGGTTGAGTTTTGGAAAGTTGTACAAAAAGTACTTATTTACTTTTGACTGTGCTGGGTCTTCATTGCTGCACAGGCTTTCTCTAGTTGCTGTGCATGGCTTCTCACCACGGTTATGGTGGCTTCTCTTGTTGAAGTGCACACACTCTAGGATGTGCGGGCTTCAATAGTTGCAGCTCACAGGCTTAGTCACCCAGTAGCATGTGGAATCTTCCCAGACCAGGGATCAAAGTCATGTCTCCCGCATTGGCAGACAGATTCTTAACCACTGGACCACCAGGGAAATCATGGACATTTTCTTTAAATTAATAGACTTCCTATTCCTAAATAGCAGAAAGAAAAGAGTGAAATCTTAGGAAGAGACTGTGTGTCCTGTGCATTTTCATTCTGAACCAATGTCCGTGAATAGATATCAAAGAGGTTTGTAAATAAGAGCTGGTAGGATCCTCAGTTCTGTAGGATCTTTATGCACTGCTCTGAGATGAACAGTGCAGCGGGAGGACAGGGCAACACACTGCCTTTCAGAGACCAAATCAGGAGGACGTGCCTATGGACCTTCAGTGTACGATTTTCAGAGACCAAATCAGGAGGACGTGCCTATGGACCTTCAGTGTACGATTTTCAGAGACCAAATCAGGAGGATGTGCCTATGGACCCTTCAGTGTATGACTTTCAGCGACCAAATCAGGAGGATGTGCCTATGGACTCTTCCATAAGCCACAGTGCCTTTGAAGCAGAAACTGAAGATCTCATGGGGTCAAGTTTTAATATTAATATGTTAAAGGAGTCTATTCGGGCATCTCTCAAACCACAGGTCATATGTCTGTGTCTTTCAGCTGGGAGGGACAGTTGGTTTTTATTATATTCCTCTATTTCAACAGGGTTCTCATGAACAATGTGCAGCCACTGACAGGGACTTTTGTTATGTTCTCAAAAAAATATTGCCTTTTTTTGTCCTCATATTTTGTTTATGTCTATGCTGTTGAATTGAGTCCAAAACCTCTAAAATTAGCAACTCGTATAGTATTGACTAGTCAACTAGCGCAGTTATCTAAGAAAAAGAAAACATTCTGTATTTGACTATCTTTCCAGACTGATGTGAGGAAGGCTTCCTAGTCATTGACTAATTACGTATTTTAGAATATTAGACTCAGCAATCTTCATATGTTTGGGTCAACATGCTTGTCCCTGTGAATTTCGTGTTCACTCCCAATTCACTGAAATATGATGCCACCTGCTCAGTGGCTTGAGTATGTAAAGGTGAAGATCCCGTTTACACGTCCATGGAGCCCTGCTGGCATTAAACCTGTCACTAGAAAACTCAGGATGAAACTTCAGTAGAGGCTTTTTTGAGGAAGTTTGGAGTGCAGTGATGAGTCCTTAGAAAAGAAGAACTTAGAGTGGACAGTTCAGTGAAAGATTAAAGACACTCTGGACAATTTTCTAATTTTAACCTGCTTTTTAAAAAAAAGCTTTTCCTGAGTGAATGGGTGCAATCCTGCCTTTTTGGAAAATACACCAATGAAACGTTAAAAAGCATCATTGTCTAGAACTAAGTAATTTCCTTAAATATATATTCCTGTAATATTTGTGTTAATTCTGTAGAGTACTAGCCCACTATCTAGAAGATCCCAAAAGGACTATTATCTCCTAAAAACTTAAACCCATACACTCCATCCATTCCTTATCAATCCACTACGTGATTTCTATCCATCCATCAAGAACATTCATAAAGCTAACTAAACTGCCACCGGACAGCTGCATTAAGTAGTATAACCTACAGGACAGTAGGCATTTCTCATATAGTTATCAGAGTAAAGCCTCATCAATTATTTACAATACATTTCCTATACCCAAGGCGCCATGCTAAATCATATTCCATGTTTGTGGAGTAGTTTAATAGTTAATTATTACCTAAGTGCAAGTCTCACAATTGACATTTGTGAAGTATGAAATGTCAAAAGCTGCATTTTTAAGTGTGATGCACAGAAGATACTGTTAATTGCTAAAATTTATTTGGCCTAAGAGACCTATTTCCTCCTCGCTGCACTGGCTACACAATAACTGGAGAAGGGGAAGTCTTTTCTTTCTGTTGTGTTTTCAACATATACCCTGTGACAAGAAAAAGATGACAAAGAACGAAGAGAAAAGAGAGTTTAGTGAGGGTGTAGAAATAGGGAAAAGAGAAAAATGAGGATGGGTAGGGAGTAACAAGAGGGTTTGTTGATTGGGATTCTGCAGGAGGAAAGGAAGGATATATTGGTTGTTTTGTTTTGCATCTGTTTATTTTGAGCACATAGATGAGTGCTTAAATGTACACAGAAAACCAAAATCAGGGAAGAGAATGCAGCAGCAGACAAGGAGTTTTGAAGGAATGTTCTAGACAGGTGTTTACTTCAGTTATAGCTGTTTTATTTTTTTCAGTAAGGACGTTTATACAGCAAGAAATATCTGGGTAAGAAGCATGGATTAATGACAAATGGTGATGTGAAATACTGACCTGTTTATTATTAAAGAGCCATGTAAACATCAACCTGGATATTTGTAGAATCATGGCAGTCTAAACCTCGAAAAGTTATTGCTTTCTCTCCTGGAAACAGTACACATCAATACAAATATGAAAATCTAGAAAAGCTCCAGAAGGGTCTCAGAAATGACTTGAGGACTGATGACTTACTGAATGGGGTAAAGCACGGTGGAAGGAAGACTGAACAGGAACATGATTAGATTTTATGAAACTATGAAGTTTATATACTGTGTAATCAGGAATGATTCACCAGATTTTCCACCACTAAAACTAAAAGGGAGAAGGAGCTTTTGAACTTTGAAAGGAGTAATTTTAGAACACGTAAGAGGGGATTCTACTTTTAGTCTCTGAGTTATAAATTCATCATACCAAGAAGACTAGAGACATGAACGAAATAAATGCTACTGCAATGTAGGTAACTGCATGGATAAAGAATTCATAATGAGTTGTTAAAGGAAGCAGGAGCTGCTTAGGATGTGTCTATAATTTTGTAAAGATGATGTATTGAAGACTATTTTTATCCTTCTATAAAAACAGTCCTTGGTTTGGCTCACGGTTGTCTTCTGAATAAGCCAAACGAGATCCAACCTATTGTACTATTCAGTACCTCACACAGTGCCTGGTAGGAAGTAGGCTGTTAGTCTTTGCTTGGTTTGCTGATTCTCTTTTGTACATCAGAGAAGTATGGCCTTCAGAAAGGCCATGTTGTGACCTCGTATCCTAATATTTAATTTGGATGAGGAAGTCATTTGAGCAATGCAGATAATTGTCATTAATAAACAAATGGAATGAATTGTTATTTAGCAATGGGATGTGAATGATAGGATGCAAGACTGGTTAAGTTTCCTGAGTTCCACTGTGGTTTCTGTGACTGTTCAAGGAGTGGTCCATTCCCTTTGATAAGTAAAATGACACTGATAAACAAGGCTGGGCCAAGACAGACAGATGCCTTAATGGGACAACTTTGTATTGCTTCAAACACATATAGAAAAATATGTGCTTAATATTTATTTAAAGACAGCTTCACAACTGCAAGTGAAAGAGTATAGAATCTGTCTCTCTTCTATTGGCTTGAGCCATTTAATTCTGACCCAAACTTGTACCTCTGCTCAGCAGAAGAAGAGCTCTACAGCTGACCACATCCCACCCGAATCTAAAGGCAGGTGAGTGAAATCCTGTTGTTCCTTGTGTAATTCCCTTGGGAGTCTCCCAACCCAAGCAGCTTCCTGAGAGGTTCCAAGTAAGCATAATTAATTCTATTTTATTCCATTTCAGTATACAGACTGATTCAGTATACAGACTGAGTGTACATTTCATTTATAGAATGAGGCCTGGAGTTCTACCCTTAATTCAACTCTTAAGATAAAACAAAAAGAAGAGAGACAAAAACTATCCACTAAATCTAAGCTTTTTACTAAAATGACTTGCAGGAGCAATAGATGATCACAACATTGGCATTCGATGAGGGGTTTCTGTGTTATTTCTGTATCTACGTAAATTCGTCCACTGTGGGCAGAGCATGCTTAGTCAATGCAGACAGAAACAGTGCATGGTTGATAAAAGCAGGTAATACTGGGACTTCCCTGGTGGTCCAGGGGTTAAGACTCCACCTGTCAATGCAGGAGACACCGGTACAATACCTGGTCCAGGAAGATCCCACAAGCTGCAGGGCAAGGAAGCCTACATGCTGCAAGTACTAAAGCTCGCACTCTAGAGCCCGTGCTCTGCAACGAGAGAGGCCACGACAATGAGAAACCCATGCACGCTAACTAGAGAAAGCCTGAGTGCAGCAACAAAGACCCAGCGCGGCCAAAATAAAATTAATTAATTAAAAATTTAAAAAATGATTGAGGGAAAAAAAAAAAGATTAACAGTGGGTCACTCTCAATCTCCTCTTTCTTTGGCCCATGAAGCCAGCTTAATGACCACCATACTTTATTCCCACATTGACTCATGGCGAGAATCCATTTTCAAGTTTGTGAGAGAAAGCAGCATCCTTGAAAGAGGGCTCCTCATTTACCGCTAGCCAACAACCCAGGAAATTCAGGGTATTTTTTTAACCTATTCTATTTTTTTTAGAATAACTCAATATGCATTGTATTAGACTGGTCCATATGAAGTAGCCTATTTTCAACCATTTTTGACCTGCAAAGAGGCTAGTCATAGTGAAAACTGCATTGTTTCCTTGGTGGAAAGAACATGGAGGCCCGCTTCTGGAATTCGGAATTCAAGTATCAGTACTGTGACTATGTCAAGGAGCCAGCTAACCTCCTCCAGGTCACATGTGCTCATTCAATAAAGACTGAGCTTACAGTCTATGTGAGACTCTCCAGAGAACACAAGATGTGTGACACACACTTTCTGTCTTTTTGGACTCATAGTTTATTTGGGGAGAAAAAAATTCACCTGCAAAAAAAGCTATAATCCAAGGCAGTATATGATGGCTTTGTACACCTTTTTTTATTAACTCTGTCCCAAGTAAGAAAAACTACTTCTGCTGCTATAATCAGAAGAGCAATATAGAAGAGAAGACAGTTAAGCTTGGGCTTAAGGGACAGTTAAATTTCATTAAGCAGAGAAATGAGGGAGGGCAGTTCAAGCAAGTGATGGCAGGAGCCAAGGTGCAGAGGCTGAAACACGGTGCTATTTGTGTGACTGGACAGATGGTTTCTGTGGGCAGGCTAGGAGACAAGACTACAGACCTGTTTCTACCATGGCATATAGGGGCAATTTTTTATTTCAATCGCTACACTGAATGAATGAGAAGGGCTTCCCGGGTGGCTCAGTGGTAAAGAATCTGCCTGCAGTGCAGGAGCCTCAGGAGATGAGGGTTCAATCTCTGGGTCAGGAAGATCCCCTGGGGGAGGGCATGGCAACCCACTCCAGTATTCTTGCCTGGAGAATCCCCTAGACAGATGAGCCTGGCATGCTACAGTCCATAGCATGTAGCATGGACTGTAAAAAGAGTCGGACACAACTGAAGTGACTTAGCACACATGCACGAATGAAATAAGGAAGATTGGTAAAAAGAACCCCAGAATGGAAATCAGGAGACCAGACATCAGCTTTGTCACCAATTACCTGGACTCCCTCAAACAAGTCACTGTGGAGCTGAACTGTCCTCGGCTGTCAAACAGAGGTATTCTGACTCATCTCTACATGCTCCTACAAGTTACAAGGACAAAATGAACAATCAGAGGGAAAACTCTTGAAAAAGGAAACTGCTGTGCCTTTCCCCCTAACATGAATTGCTATGGATTAAAGTCAATTTAGATGCTCTTGGTAACAGCAAACCTGTGTACCTTTTTCTTCGAGTGCTTACTACATGATAATCTCATTTCTCAGGTACAAGTGGAAGAAACTGGAGGAAAAAACTCAGAATTATGATCACCTGGGTCAGCCAGGAACACAACAAAATCTCGGATGAAGGCGTGGACAGAGATGGTATGGAAATATTAAATGAAAGCCTCAATATCAAATCATAGGTTCATCACAGTACCTGGAGAGACATGAGGAGAGGAAGCCTCCTGGAAGTAGGAGATCAGAGGGAAGAATTCACTGAGCCCCAGGATTACAGACTACATAAACCTCTGGCACCCTTCCAGTTCTACACCCTGCCCTTCCTCCTGCAGCACACGACCCATGCACAGGTTACTGATGCGGAGAAGGAAGAAGCATTGTTGTCCTTGCCAGTGACTTACCTGGAGCCAATCTACTTTGGCAGCCAGCCACCAGGGCAGAATGGGCGTTCCTCCATTACAGCTTCTTAAATGAGTCTTGCTCGTTTTAGCCAACTTTCCTTGGCTCACAGTTCCAGGATGAACTCTACCAGGTTAGAGTATACAAACAGCTCTGCATTTCCCAGATGAGAGTTGGCTTAACAGCTTCTTCTCTGTGGACTCAGATCAGGTCAGATGCCCACTGAGGCACCCCCTATGCAGATCCCAAGGAATGTGGCTGCTCCTGGTGTTTACACTCTGTGGGTATGAGAAGGCTATAGGCAGACAGACCCATCCACGTGGTGCTGCCACCAAAGCCACAGGGCAGAGCAGCCATCTTCTGGGGTGTTTTTCTTGGCACTCTTGACCAAAGTCATTGCCATCTGTCAGGTCAGTGACTAGATGAGCTCATTTCCTCTGGTGGGATGAGTTATCCTAGAAAATCTAGAAGAAACTCCTACAGAATAGAGACTCAAGGACTCCAGTTCATCAGGGAGTAGCTCCCCACACATCTCCTTCCTGAGCAAGCACCAGAGCTTCAGCCTCAAGTAGAGCTCATGGCAACTCCAGGAAAAAAAATGAGGATCGGATGGCCATGGAGTTGGGGCTGGGTAGCAATGCCCTTCACCTGTTGTTTCTGTTCCCTAGTCAATATGATTTGGGGCCAGGCTCAGGTTTTGCTGACTGGGAGAATCCCAGGCTCCCTCATCAACTTACTGCGGAGAAGCAGGAGTCACAAAGGCAGAGATCCAACCACAGCAGGAAAGGATGTAACTTCATGCAGAAGAGTAATGCTGGTTAGCAAGTGTGAAGAAGACAAGCACTAATGTTGCTCTGTGTCAAGAATTAGAGTAACACTTATCTGATCCCCTTGAGAAATTTTCTCTTAAAATTCAAGTGAGCAAGAAAGATCCAGTCCATGGAAGTTCTCTACTATGTAAGTCTCCTGGTCTGGGAAACCATATCAAAACACCCCCATTTAAATCTGGAGGTGAAAATAGCGGGCCTGTCACTGACATCAATATTATTTCAGAAGGACTGGCTGATGCTCATGACGTGTTTTATTGTTATGGCATTTGAGAATCTGTCAATGTTCTGGGATCATAAAAGGAAGATAAAGGTTAGTCCTGAGGGACGACTCCATGAAGACGAGCACAGAGCCTGACGGTGAGCTATTAACAGGACTGGCATTTCACAGCACAGCTTCCATGAGTGAGATCAGAGTTCATTAATAATACCTTGGCACACAACGGGAGCTGTTTGCCCTGTCAAGACAGGCGAGGGTCTGGGCCTCGGAGCTGGAGATTCTCACGCTGAGGCATCCGTGAGGACCAGGGTCAAGTGAGGTCTCTGAATAATGGATATAGCAATCCTCTTGACTGATTCCCAAGGACAAAGCATGAATAAGAGTTAGGGGCATGGATACACTGCATAGGGGCATGTCACCACAAGTTTGCAGTGTACAACTTGTGTACTTGATTACTTCTGGTTTGTTCATGTATAATGATGTATATTTACAGTAAACATTTATGTCCCCAATGTCATCACCTTCTCCCAAAAGTGGACGAGGCTGAACATTTTAGGAAGCCTGCTTTTGCCATCAAAAGTAGCGCCTGGAGCCAGGAGATACATATAGAAGACATTTCCACTCCTCAAACAGGATACTTTTGGGGATTGATCGGATGTGTAAGATTTTTACTTTCTGGTATCTACCCTCTAGAAATGTGTCCAAAATAGTTTGACTAAAGCACAGTTCTCAAAGCAACAGAACAGACATTGGGATGGTCGGGCAGGATCTATCCTTGGGCTTCCTCTGATTCCTCTGGGTAAGGTTATTGGGTTGGAAAGGTTTTTCTTTGTTGGCAAATTTTCTCCTTCCAAAACATCCCAAATGGTTCTGTTTACCCCGCCCTGTGTCCCCTTAGTGCTTACGAACCCCCTTCCCTTGCAGTTGTTTATTCCATGGTGCTTTGCAATTATTCTCTTTCTAGTAACCCAGAAGCTCCCTAGCGCTGGGGCCTGCTGCCTCGCCAGGATTTCCCCAGAGCTGGGACCACTTCTCTTCCAACCAGCCTGGGACACTCATGGGTAGATGCTCATCCTTCACCTCCTGTCTCTTCCCTCGGCCCCCTGGGAAGTGGGCTGCTCTTAGCTGCTTGCCCTCAGGTTGCTGGCCAACCACGTGCTTGCAACAGGACCACAGATAAACAGGCCTTCTTTCCATGGCAGCAAATTCAGTCATGGCTAGAGCTGATTCACAGACGCTGGAGTCCACAGCGAGTTTTCAGTGGTTCATCTAGTCTGCTCCTTCTCTCTGTTCTCTCGTGTGCTCTTCCTGCCCCCACCCTTCTGTCTATCTCCTGCTTATTTTCAGTAACCTAATCAGAAAGCCTTTGATGTGGAAGAAAATGTTCTTCATCTGCCTCATACATTTTGCACAAAAACAAAAAGTAAAATACACTGGCACTGTCCTGAGTCTTTGCCATTGGTGGGGTCATTGCCTGTGAACTGGTGAAGTTGGGAGGTTGGAGTGGATGTGGTGGTTGGATGCTTGTTAGCAAAGTTTGGAGCCTCTTTTCTGAGCCACCCCATATCACAGCCCCAAGTTATTTGGATCCCTTTTGGGGCAACTGCTTGGCCCCCAACTGCTTTTTGAAAAAAAATGAATTGGCTGCATTTAGCAAAGTAGAGTTAGTGTTTTTAATAGCCTGAAAAATGATATCCAGATGCTCGACACAAAGGAGGGGGGCCCTTCCCTCTAATTTCAAGCCTGCCACAGTGATCCTCAGCCTGGTCCCTCCCATCTGGACAGTTGCCCTATGCTCTCTGGGGGTCTACCTTGGGAGACCGCCCAGGAGCTCCAACTGGCCCCAAACCCAAAGAAAAAGGCAAACCATCTGGAATGCATCGTCCAGATTGACTCCACACAGCCCAGGCACCCTGACAGCTTCTTGGGACGGTTGGCGGCTTGGATTTAATCCATCAGGCTCTCCAGTCAGAGGCCTCCAGACCTCTCTTTGTCTCCTTCCAGAATTTAGATTCCACAGAGGCACAATTAGACCTGCTAGTCACTTCCAAGTTTGGCTTTCTCAGGAAAAGGACTAAGGTGTGTTCTGAGTGACTCATTCCAGCCACTCTTGGACTAGGAATAAATGAAGGGAAGGGAATGGTTTTAGCAAGAACCTTTTCCTCACCTCCCTTTTCATTCCCACTGCCACATCCTGACAATCTACTGCAGTCCAGATGGTTGACACTTACTTGGAGGGGAGAAGAAAAAGCTGTCCCATTCTAGGATGTTTGAGGGACACTTCAAAATGGCAACCTGACTTCCCACACCATCTCACCAGGCAAGGTATGCTTGGGAGAAACAAAAGAATCAACTCTACAGTGGAGGGAATCACTAGAAAAGAGGTTCAGAACCATCCTCAAATCAAATTGTAAAAAAAAAAATAGAGAGAATGAAGTGTTTTAAAATTTTTTTCCCTAAAACTGTAAACCCCCATCAACTGTCAATGCATTTATTGCATTTTCTCCCCAAGGCAGTAAGCCAAGGATTGCTAAATTTGCATAGGCTAAACATGTTTCCTACCATCTTGTCTCTACTTCTGATTTGTTTCTTCACAGACAAGAAAAAGGTAATTTCACCCAAATCCCTGACCATGGGAACGCAGATTCCAAGTTAATTGGATCCAAATTTAAAAGACTATAGAGTGTCTGATATCAGGCTAGCTCTCTCAAACGGTGAGAGTGGAATGACAATGAATCCCAGAATAACCCAGCACAGTCATCTCAGAGTTGCCTTCAAAGCCTCCGGTGTGTTTGGCGAACAGGGGCTATGTTTCCTGTCCCTGCCTAAGTCTACCTGGCAGTTGCTTCTGTGTCAAGCACTTCTCCCTGCTTCTCCCAGACCCGCTCACCCCGCTAGCCGGGGTTGACCAACTGGAACTAGCAGTTTCCGGCCTAAAATCGAGGTCCAACACTCCTAGCTCATAAGTCTCAGCAGAGATGAGTGGAGCAGACCACGTTTCTCTATATTGTCCTGTTGTCTCACTCCTCATGTCTCCACCACAAAAGCTATAGAGGTGTATCTAGATTTGGAGTAGGGAAGAGATCATCTTGCCTGACAGCAGACAAATTAAAATTCAACAGCAGAAGTCCTCTGGTCATGTCACATAGGGAATGTCTTATTGGCTCCTTTCCCCCTAGGTTCCAGCATCTTTCTATGTCACTCAAACTACTCCAGACTTCTCCAGGGTCCTCTCTTTTGTATTCTTTCCTTCATCTCCAGTATCTACCAACTCCTTATGCAGAGTAATCTAGCCAATTCTTTGTCTCCTATAAGACCATGTCTTTGGAGCATCACTTCCAAATGAAAAGAGGCCTGTAAGGTACCATTGTGGATGGGTCAGTGTATCCCTTCCCCATGGTGGGGAAAACCCACTCGAAGCATTGTCCTCTTTAGGACGTCCTTGTGCTGGGTCTCACTGGGCAAACCAAGGAATGTGGCTAGGGTTATATGGGGTTGGGGAACTGATCCAATGGAGAAACTGGCCCATGATAGGTAGACAAGCATCATCCCAAGGGAAGGACACTTTAAAACGGCAACCTGACTTCCCACACCATCTCACCAGGCAAGGTATGCTTGGGAGAAACAAAAGAATCAACTCTACAGCAGAGGGAGTCACTAGAAAAGAGGTTCGGAACCATCCTCAAATCAAATTGTAAAAAAAAAAAAAATAGAATGAAGTGTTTTAAATTTTTTTTTTAATTTTTAAAATTTTTTGATGAAAATCTCAGCTTTGACTTATATGAGGTCAAACCTGGGATTTCCAGTCTGGCAGGCAGAGCACAGACCCTGGGAATTCAAAAGATAATTAGTGCTCAGAAGACCTCTGAATGGACAAAAACCATGTAGGAGGCTGGTCCATGGGCTGTAGGACCCAACCACGGGGTTTGGGTATAGGCCAACACTCCGGCCCAGGAAGGGGACCAACAGAAGGATAGTCCCCCAGTGCTGGATGGTCATTGAGAGTGAGCTCCAGCCTCAGAAGGGGACTTAGTTACTAAGCAGAATAAAGGGCTTAAATGTCAGACACTAAGGTCAAAGCCCTGGTGAACGTGGGAAGATGTAGAAAGAGCTATTCCTCAGGGCCAATATGCATGACCAGTGGTCACCAGAGGCCTCAGATCTCAGCTCAGTTACCCGTGAGGATATGAGGGGAGTAAGTAGGCGCCCTGGCTGTGGGAATAGGACCTGGTTGTCAGTCCCACTGGATGGTGGAGCGAGTGGGCTGGGCTGGGCTGGTCTATTTATGTCCTGAGCCAGCACAGCCAGTGATGTTGGGCTATGGAGGATAGCACAGAACAACGTGGACACTGGTTATCTTCAGCCATAAAGGATAATATGTTTATCATTGGAATGGCACCTCCCTGGCACTCTGACCATGCACCAGCTTGAAGCAGTGGGAAAGCACCAGATTAGAGGTCAGGTATCTCTGTTCTCGTCCGGCTTTAGCTAATAATCAGTTGTGGGCCCTTAAACATGTACTTTTAATTCTTGAGCTTCAGTTTCCTCATCGGTGATCTGGACATTGGACTAAATTAGTGGTTTTCCAAGTGTGGTCCTCAGACTGGCAATATTAGCGTCACTTAGCAACTTTTGAGAACTACAAATTCTCAGGTCCCACCCGGAGTCAGAAACATTGGGTCGAGACCTAGCAGTCAGCGCTTTCACAAGCCGGCAGGTGATCCTGATGCACAACAAAGTGCGAGATGCCCGGGGCTAAATAATTTCTAAGTTCCTGCATGCTCAAACGCCTTTGGATCTGTTGCTGCTGCTGCTAAGTTACTTCAGTCATGTCCGACTCTGTGCGACCCCATAGACGGAAGCCCACCAGGCTCCCCTGTCCCTAGGATTCTCCAGGCAAGAACACTGGAGTGGGTTGCCATTTCCTTCTCCAATGCATGAAAGTGAAAAGTGAAAGGGAAGTCGCTCAGTCGTGTCCAACTCTTAGCAACCCCATGGACTACAGCCTACCAGGCTCCTCCATCCATGGGATTTTCCAGGCAAGAGTACTGGAGTGGGGTGCCATTGCCTTCTCCGTTGGATCTGTTAGGAGATGAAATCAATCTCTCTGCTTCTCTCTCTCTCTCTCTCACATACACACACACACATGCACACACAAAACACAAGCCACATATAACTTGGCCAATAAAATACCAGTCTTCAGATTTTGTATTTAAAAGCCCTGTGAGCAGGTCTTTGCTACATGTTCCAGAAACCTAGCCTACATCATTTTTCTCCTCAGCCTGTCACTAAAATCAGAGCCTGCCTCTGAAATGAAGACATTAGTGTTTCAGTCAGCAGGTGGCAAATTGGACCATAAATTCTTGTCTCCTCTACCTCCTGCCCAATTAGCCAGAGATAAGATAGGAAGATTTAGTCTTTTCCACAAGCAAGGTCACAACCTGGAGCCCTAATAGAAGCCAGTTTCCAGCCTGGCTCTCCTGAGGCTCCTGCAGCGGATTGGCTAAGAGGCAGGTGGATCTGCCTGGTAGCAGGGATTTAATAGGCAAAGCGGTGCAGGGAGGAGAACCAACGGGGAAGAATAGCTGTGCTAAGCCTGTTGCCTTCTAGTTAAAAAAATTTATAGATCTATTTATAACCTGTCTTGCTCCACAAAGGATTTGAGGCGCTGCCTTCTTGCTGAAAAAAATCCTTGATGCCGTGGACATCCCCGCCTGGAGCAGAGGGTCCAGTCTTATTTGTACAGCCTCTGTGAAGGATACAGTGGCTGCTCCAGGAAGCCTGTTCTAGAGTACCCCTCTTCCTGCTCATCCCCTTCCTTCTACCTGCTTCCTCAGAGAAAAGATAGTCACCACGATCCTGTTGCTTTTTGTTTTTAAACTGCATAACTTGACACCTGGCTTTACAATTTCCCGTTTAGGTCAAATAAACAATACCCACTAGAAAATGTTTGAAAGCCTGGTTTGAGGAGTGGTCCTGGATGGTCTATACATAGAATTCTTCAACTTCCCTCAGTGATCTATTCCTCATGGGAAAACACCAACAGAAAAAGCATCAGCTGGATACATACTCTGAGTTGATTTAGGTTGGAGTAGGTGAGATTTAAATAAATTACTACATGCAATAAGTAAGATTTAAATAAATTAGTAAGATTTAAATAAATTACTACATGGAGTAAGTGCCTGGAAGAGAGATAGGCCCCTAGTAAATGATCAGTGGTGTCTAAACAAACAAACAAACACAAATATCAGTAAATGGACATGGATTCATACCAGAACCATCTATGTTCTTTTTGGAAGAAAACAGATTGGTGCTATGGGTTCAGCTAGGTTTGTCTCTTGTGATATTAATTGATGCCTACGAGTCTGAATCCCCAACTCTGGCTTCTTTTCCAATTTTCATTTGTCTCCTTAGCCTAGAACAGTATTCAACAATTAAGTCACTCCTAATTTTCCTCTTTTTTCAGAATAAGTAATTCCAGTTCTTCAGTGTGTGCATGCTTGCAAAGTCGCTTCAGTCATGTCCACCTCTGTGCAACGCTATGGACTGTAGCCCGCCAGGCTCCTCTGTCCATGGGATTCTCCTGGCAAGAATACTGGAGTGGGTTGCCATGCCCTCTTCCAGAGGATCTCCTGACCCAGGGATTGAACCTGTGTCTCCTGCACCGGCAGGCGGATTCTTCACCACTGTGCCACCTGGAACACCTGTTGCCACGGTTCTTCAAGAAACCTCCCCAAACGTGGGGGTTTAGTACCTTTATGATATCCCTGGGCCACTGGGTTAATAAAAATAAGCAGAGATAGCCTCATATCACTTTTTGACATTGGCTAAGCTTTCCCATGCTAGGTGGTATTCTGGCTCCAGAGGCCTCGGTTTCTGGATTTCAGATATGCTGTGGTGGTTGGTGCCACCTTTCATCACCTACTCTGCCTCAAGTGGTCCTCACTGGTGTGCATGCGGATGCCCACCCGACTCCTTCTTCTATCCACGCCAAGTTCTTTCAGAAACTTGACAAACCATTTAAAACTTTTTACAGGGAAGAGCCAAGAGCAATGAATAGATAAGATACTTCTAAAAAAGTAAAGAGACTTACTCTATCAGATATCAGACTTATTATTAAGCTTATAGAAATTAAAACTGTTATTGGTATGGGGATATATTACTAGACTAATGGAATAGAAGAACAAACCCAGAAAGAGACCCACACACATATAAATACATGACTGAGAAAGCACTAAAGATAGGAAAGGGAGTTGAGGGACTATTCAGTAAGTGAGACTGGAAAATTAGTTTCCTTTATCGTAAGGAAAAAAAGAAACTTGATCCCTACTATGTACAAAAATGAATTTCTGATAGAATAAAAATTTAAATGTAAAAGGCACAATTTAAAAGATCCTAAAAAAGAACTACAAAATAAGTGTAGAAACTCAGCATTGGAAAGAGTATCTCAAGTCACAAAAGGCATAAACCATTAAGGAAATGAATAGTACATTTTTTCTACATTGCATTTTTTAATTCCTATTAATTAGAATTCACCTTAAAGAGAGCAAAAAGATAAGTCACAGTCTGGGAAAGTATTTGCAACATATATAACTGGTAAAGGATTATTTCCTGCAATATAAGGAGGATACCAATGAATCAAGAAGAAAGAGAAACACCCCAATAGAAAAATGGACAAAAGTCATAAGCAGGCATTCACAGAAAAGGAAAGACAAATGGCTAATGAACAAGTAAAAAGATGCTACAATGAGATACCCATTTCATACCCAACAACGAGCAAAAATTTTAGTCTGCTGCTACTGCTAAGTCACTTCAGTCGTGTCCGACTCTGTGTGACCCCATAGGCAGCAGCCCACCAGGCTCCCCCGTCTCTGGGATTCTCCAGGCAAAAGTCTAACAACAACAAATGCTGGAAAGAAGGTGGAGCAAGCAAAACTCCTTATTAGTGTGAATGTATACAGGTACAAGTACAGGAAAATAATTTGGTATTTCCTGCTTAGGGTCAAGACAGGCATACCCTACCATCCAGTAATTCTACATGCAGGTATGTACCACAGACATTCTGTATCTATGTTTATATCTATGCCTATACCTATATTCATATCCACATTCATGGATATCTGTGTTCTAAACCCAGAGATATGTACAAGAATGTTTTGAGCCACATGTTCAGAATAACCAACCCAAATATCCATCCACCCTAAGTGAACAGGTCAATTTTGATGTATTCCTTTCAATGCGATATTATATAGCAAATCAACAATAGCTACACACCTCATTATGGATGGCTCTCATGAACTACATTAAGAAAAGCAAGACCAAGAAAAATACACTGTGTCCTTTCATTTACATAAAGACAAAACCCAGAAAACCTAAACATGTATTGTTCAGGGACACAGGTATGTTCTCTCGTGTCAGTCAGTGCTCTGGCAAGAAAGAAACGGCATCCACCAGCTGGGTGGCCGGGGAAACTTTTTAAAGGGACTCTTTACAAAAAACATGAGTTGGTTTGAGGTATACATTCTCAATGAGGGGCCATATTATCCCCAAGGGGGCAAAGAAGTATTATTCTTTTCATGTGTACAGCAGAGAAGTGTATAGTACATAAACAGATACATGGTATGTCTGTGGTATTAAAATTTCATGGTGGGGAAGAAGATTAGGAAAAAAATCTGAAAAGGCTACTTGGTGGTTGAGGTGGGTGGTGAAAAATGGGAAAAAAAAATTTGAGAAACACTAGGTTTGGCTAACCGCAAAGAATGGTATAGTGCCCTGGGGCTAGCAAAACAGTCCAGAAGCTTTCCCATCCCTAAGTCTGAAGGAGCTGGTGGGGGCAGGGGAAGGACAGGGAGGGAATAGCTGCATGGAAGGCTGCCTACCTTTGGTAGAGGAATGCAACTGATTTATTACAGTGGGTGACCCAGCAGGGAGGGGCAGGGGGGCTAACACCCTGGCCTCATTCTGCTCATCCTCTGATCTCCTGCCAGCACTTCACTTTAGCCAAACCGATCAGGAAGCCAGGGATCAAGGGAGCCTCCCAGGGCAGTCAATACAGGGCAGCTTCAGGGGACACTAGGAATGATGAAGAAGACTGGAGAATGGATCTGGAGGGGCAAGTGGCAAGGCCACAGCAACCACATGTGGTAAAATTATAAGGCACAAAGGAATCGCTGGAACACATGTCAGGATTGTGGTTACCTCCAGGGCTGGAAACAGAGGGGAATATGGCACTTCAATCATATTAGTAATATATTATTCCTTAAGTTGAGGGGTGGGTTCATAAGGACTTAATTTTCTTAAACAATACATGTTATATTATTTCTATTTATTTGCACATACAATCCATTTCATATTCTATTTTTAGAAAGTTAACATGATAGAAACTTGGTAGGTGCAGTAAAATGAAAAAGAATAGCCATTAGATCTGGAGATGGAAATGGAGGACTAGAATCTAGGTTTTACTGCTAACTAGCTGTTTGAGATTAAGCAAATAGGTTAGTTTCCTTGATGAACCCTGTTAAAGGCCGAGGAACCACCCTCCCCAGCCCCACCTTTTCCCAGGGATGTTCAGATTAAATGAAATTAGTACGTAAAATCATCTGATACACTAAATGGTGCATAATAAATAGTTTTTCTTCTTCCCTATTCTATCTATCCAATTCTATGTCCTATTGTTTACTCTCTTACAAGTTCCTGTGTCCCAGCAACCCCACCTCCTCCCTGACCCCCAAGTGTGGCCTTGCATCCAGACCTGGGTTCATGCTGGGTCCTTCCCCAGCCTGATCCTTTCTCTTGTCCATCAGCCTGGCTCTAGTCCCACCCCAAGCCCCATCCGTACCAGTAACTCCTCCCTTTCCCCTCCAGCACAGTGCCTCCTTCAGTTCAGTTCAGTTCAGTTCAGTTGCTCAGTCGTGTCCGACTCTTTGTGACCCCATGAATCGCAGCACGCCAGCCTCCCTGTCCATCACCAACTCCCGGAGTTCACCCAGACTCATGTCCTTTGAGTCAGTGATGCCATCCAGCCATCTCATCCTCTGTCATCCCCTTCTCCTCCTGCCCCCAATCCCTCCCAGCATCAGAGTCTTTTCCAATGAGTCAACTCTTCGCATGAGGTGGCCAAAGTACTGGAGTTTCAGCTTCAGCATCATTCCTTCCAAAGAACACCCAGGGCTGATCTCCTTCAGAATGGACTGGTTGGATCTCCTTGCAGTCCAAGGGACTCTCAAGAGTCTTCTCCAGCTCCACAGTTCAAAAGCATCAATTCTTCGGCGCTCAGCTTTCTTCACAGTCCAACGCTCACATCCATACGTGACCACTGGAAAAACCATAGCCTTGACTAGATGAACCTTTGTTGGCAAAGTAATGTCTCTGCTTTTGAATATGCTATCTAGGTTGGTCATAACTTTCCTTCCAAGGAGTAAGCGTCTTTTAATTTCATGGCTGCAGTCACCATCTGCAGTGATTTTGGAGCCCAGAAAAATAAAGTCTGACACTGTTTCCACTGTTTCCCCAATATTTCCCATGAAGTGATGGGACCAGATGCCATGATCTTCGTTTTTTTTTTTTTTTTTTTTCAGTGAACAAGGCCCGCACTTTATTTTCCAAAGTAGTTTTTATACCTTAAGTTATGCATAGAGGATAATGGGGGAAGGGGTAGAGTCATGCAGCAAGCCAGGCTTTTTTCCTGTAAACTTATCATATGCAAAAGTTCAGGTGATAGACATCATCTTCTGGCCCGGAGGCCTGTTAACATTTTAAGAAACTTATCTTTCTCTAAAGGTGATTATTCCAAAGTCAGGCGCCAGCCTTTCAAAAAGCATTGAACAAAGCTGCATTTTACATTTCTATACACCCATTATATCAATCAATACACTGCCAAGGACACAGTAGGTAAGGAGTATGGAGACTTAGCAGCAAACATTGGCCCAACAAGTGAAAAACCCTTCACCAATACATTTTCTAATCAATCTTTTAACTACTCAAAGGAATCTGTGTTTAGGCAGTTTAGAACATCTCCTGCCTCTCACAGTTGGGAGGCTCTGAACAATCACATGTGGCCGGAAAAACCCATTCAGGCAGGCTAGAGGATTTCCAAAGGAGTTTGTAGGTTAAACACTGTCACATCCAAGAATTATTAACTGGAGCTGTAAGCTAACTCTTTTTTCAGAGAGAGGTAGTGGGAGACAGCCCCCCGTAAAGTCAGAGGTGTAGGTGAAAACACAAAGCAGAAAGTAGGCAGACTCTGGTTTTGGGGGTAGATGCTCGAGAATTTCCAGGGGGACTCCTGAGGCTCGATCCCGCCTTTGCGTATGCCGAGCCTCCTTCCTCATGACCTTTGTCATGGGTGGAGTGCCTCACGCTGGCTCTCAGCAGTGATAGAATTCCAGTTGAGCTATTCCAGATCCTCACTCAATATGCAATATGCCGGCTCCCAGCAGGGGCCCGATTCCCGCAGCTGCCCCTGGGACAGGATCCCTCTGGGGGCTGAGAGCACAAAGAGGAGGGTCCACAGTGGGTTCATCTTCGAGCAGATGAGAGTCACCACTCCCGCAAATCTCTTCAAGCTTGAGGATGAGGCTGAATTTAAGCTGATCTTCGTTTTTTGAATGTTGAGCTTTAAGCCAACTTTTTCACTCTACATTTTCACCTTCATCAAGAGGCTTTTGAGTTCCTCTTCACTTTCTGCCACAAGGGTGGTGTCATCTGCATATCTGAGGTTATTGATATTTCTCCTGGCAATCTTGATTCCAGCTTGTGCTTCCTCCAGCCCAGCATTTCTCATGATGTACTCTGCATATAAGTTAAATAAGCAGGGTGACAATATACAGCCTTGACGTACTCTTTTTCCTATTTGGAACCAGTCTGTTGTTCCATGTCCAGTTCTAACTGTTGCTTCCTGACCTGCATACAGATTTCTCAAGAGGCAGATCAGGTGTTCTGGTATTCCCATCTCTTTCAGAATTTTCCACAGTTTATTGTGATCCATGCAGTCAAAGGCTTTGACATAGTCAATAAAGCAGAAATAGATGTTTTTCTGGAACTCTCTTGCTTTTTTGATGATCCAGTGGATGTTGGCAATTTGATCTCTGGTTCCTCTGCCTTTTCTAAAACCAGCTTGAACATCTGCAAGTTCACGGTTCACATATTGCTGAAGCTCTTACAAAGTGTAGATGGTAATTAAAAAAAAAAAAGGAATTAGGATATTATTGTAGATGTTGTCATCAAATGCAAAAAAGCAAAATGGCTGTCTGGGGAGGCCTTACAAATAGCTGTGAAAAGAAGAGAAGCGAAAAGCAAAGGAGAAAAGGAAAGATATAAACATCTGAATGCAGAGTTCCAAAGAATAGCAAGGAGAGATAAGAAAGCCTTCTTCAGCAATCAATGCAAAGAAATAGAGGAAAACAACAGAATGGGAAAGACTAGGGATCTCTTCAAGAAAATCAGAGATACCAAAGGAACATTTCATGCAAAGATGGGCTCGATAAAGGACAGAAATGGTATGGACCTAACAGAAGCAGAAGATATTAAGAAGAGATGGCAAGAATACACAGAAGAACTGTACAAAAAAGATCTTCACGACCCAGATAATCACGATGGTGTGATCACTGACCTAGAGCCAGACATCCTGGAATGTGAAGTCAAGTGGGCCTTAGAAAGCATCACTACGAACAAAGCTAGTGGAGGTGATGGAATTCCAGTTGAGCTGTTTCAAATCCTGAAAGATGATGCTGTGAAAGTGCTGCATTTAATAGGACAGCAATTTTGGAAAACTCAGCAGTGGCCACAGGACTGGAAAAGGTCAGTTTTCATTCCAATCCCAAAGAAAGGCAATGCCAAAGAATGCTCAAACTACTGCATAATTGCACTCATCTCACACACTAGTAAAGTAATGCTCAAAATTCTCCAAGCCAAGCTTCAGCAATATGTGAACCGTGAACTTCCTGATGTTCAAGCTGGTTTTAGAAAAGGCAGAGGAACCAGAGATCAAATTACCAACATCCGCTGGATCATGGAAAAAGCAAGAGAGTTCCAGAAAAACATCTATTTCTGCTTTATTGACTATGCCAAAGCCTTTGACTGTGTGGATCACAATCAACTGTGGAAAATTCTGAAAGAGATGGGAATACCAGAACAACTGATCTGCCTCTTGAGAAATCTGTATGCAGGTCAGGAAGCAACAGTTAGAACTGGACATGGAACAACAGACTGGTTCCAAATAGGAAAAGGAGTTCGTCAAGGCTGTATATTGTCACCCTGCTTATTTAACTTATATGCAGAGTACATCATGAGAAATGCTGGGCTGGAGGAAGCACAAGCTGGAATCAAGATTGCCGGGAGAAATATCAATAACCTCAGATATGCAGATGACACCACCCTTGTGGCAGAAAGTGAAGAGGAACTCAAAAGCCTCTTGATGAAGGTGAAAGTGTAGAGTGAAAAAGTTGGCTTAAAGCTCAACATTCAGAAAACGAAGATCATGGTATCTGGTCCCACCACGTCATGGGAAATAGATGGGGAAACAGTGGAAACAGTGTCAGACTTGATTTTTTTTGGGCTCCAAAATCACTGCAGATGGTGACTGCAGCCATGAAATTAAAAGACGCTTACTCCTTGGAAGGAAAGTTATGACCAACCTAGATAGCATATTCAAAAGCAGAGACATTACTTTGCCAACAAAGGTCCGTCTAGTCAAGGCTATGGTTTTTCCTGTGGTCATGTATGGATGTGAGAGTTGGACTGTGAAGAAAGCTGAGCGCCGAAGAATTGATGCCTTTGAACTGTGGTGTTGGAGAAGACTCTTGAGAGTCCCTTGGACTGCAAGGAGATCCAGCCAGTCCATTCTGAAGGAGATCAGCCCTGGGATTTCTTTGGTAGGAATGATGCTGAAGCTGAAACTCCAGTAGTTTGGCCACCTCATGCGAAGAGTTGACTCATTGGAAAAGACTCTGATGCTGGGAGGGATTGGGGGCAGGAGGAGAAGGGGATGACAGAGGATGAGATGGCTGGATGGCATCACTGACTCGATGGACGTGAGTCTGGGTGAACTCTAGGAGTTGGTGATGGACAGGGAGGCCTGGCGTGCTGCAATTCATGGGGTTGCAAAGAGTTGGACACGACTGAGCGACTGATCTGATCTGTCATCAAATGCAATTGGGACTAGTGTTAATCAGTTACTTGAAAACATTGGTTAGAGCAGATAAGACAATGAAACACACAAGCCTTAAGCATCTTGAAAGAAACAAAGTGTTAGTTGCTAAATTGTGTCCAACTCTTTTGTGTCCAACAGTTTAGTTGCTAAATTTGTGACCCCATGTACTGCAGCCTGCCAGGCTCCTGTGTCTATGGAATTTTCCAGGCAAGAACACTGGAGTGGGTTGTCCTTCCCTTCTCCGGGGGATCTTCCCGACCCAGGGATCGAACCAGCATCTGTTATAGCTCCTGCAATTCCCAGGCAGGTTCTTTACCACTAGCGCCACCTGAGGAGCCTTATTTTAACTTAAAACATACAGGTAGGGGGTTATTTACCAGTCTTTTGGTGAGAAGCCTAGGCTTTTCCTCTGAGCCTGAGTTCCTCATCATCTTTCTTGCATCATGTCAGCATCTCTACGGTGGAGCAAGAGCAGTCACTTGAGAAGCCCAAGGTCGCAGAGCTTGCAACAGACCTGATACCAGAATGACTTTGTATTCCTCAGCACAGTGCCGAGTGGAGCAGTGTCCTATAAATTTAGTTGAGTGCACAGAGCAGCTTGGATGGGTGCCTGAGGAGGGCTGGGATGGGAACAAAGAGGCTAATATGTGAGCCGCAGGCGGGTGCCAAAGACAACTTGACTTAAATTATGACACTGCCTCTGGTGGCCATCCCTGGATCAAGCGCCAGGCGCAGCTACACACACCCTCACACACAAAGCTTCAGCTGGCATCTGTCTCTCACAGCCAACTGCTCATTTTGGGATTTACTGATTTTTTGGTGTATGTATTGCAGGGTGAATACAGGAGGCTGGGTAGGAGAAAGGGACATGGATGGTGAGGAAGGTAGACTTTGGCTTCCCTGGCATTTTTAGGCCCTTTTTTGTCCAGTCTGTGCTCCAAGGTTAGAATCTAGTCTGCAGCTATTTAAAAGCCTTGACTTGGCCCTGGAATGCTGGCAAGCTCCAGTGGAATTACAGTTCATAAGTACAATTTCCTAGGGCTGTTGATGCTTCATGTGAGAGGCTTAGCAAACTCCGGAGACAGTTGGTATGCATACATGCATATAAATACATATGTGTGTATGTGTGTCTATGTACGTGCATATATGTGTGTGGATGTGTGCTCCCTTCCCCACCGAGACCAAGTGAGTACAAATTGCACAGGGAACCAGGGAGTGCCTTTGCAGTTCAGGGCTCCTAGAATTTCAAGGTGCATGTGCCGCTGTAGATTATACTTTTTCTCATAAATGTTATCTTATTGTCCCTACCTGGGCAGTGCTCTCCCAGGGGACAGGGGAGGCCATGCAAGTCCAACCTGTTTGTGTTGGCTAGGCCTGCCCTGGGATAAAGCATGGTGGCCACCGGCTCTTCCCTTGGTGCAGGTGGCCAGCTGTGGGGGAGCACCTGAGCTGCAGAGGGAGCAGTGGCAAGGTGAAGCCACACTGGCTACAGTGACTGTGGGGGAGCGGTGAGGTAGAAACGCAGGTGATGCAGAACCCCTTCAGCACTCACTATGCTTTCATTCTCCTGCCTATTCAAGGGCCTGATTTAGGAGAGTTATAGCACAGCTCTGCAAGTGCTGTCCAGCCGAGCAGGATGTGAATTCCTGATGTACTCCTGATGAGTACTAATCTGTTATTTCCTATCAGTACAATTTAGGTTATTGAGAGATTCCGGCTGGGCAAGACGAAGTCCTTCTTTGAGAACAAGAGTGATTAGAGACTGGGTCAGAAGCTTTTAGATGGTAGATCATTCCAGAATAGCTTCTGGATATAGATATTCAAACTATAGCCCAGAGAGGTTCACTGACTTGTCCCAGGTCACACAGCTCATTGGATTGGATGGCATGCTTCATGAAGTCTTTTTTTATTTTTTAGGACTGAATTGTGGAGAATTTTTTCATTAATTTTTACACTAAATAAAGAACAAAGTAGCAACTGGCTTCTCTGTTTACTAGCTGTGATACATGTGCCACAATGTACCTTCTGTTTCCTCCTCTGTAAAGTGCAATAAACAACACCTCCCAAGATCAGTGTGAGGAAGAGAAAGTTAATGCATGTGAGGCTTCTATCTCAAGCACTCAAAGGGCTCTACAAACGCTAGTTCCTCATGCCTTCTCTCATCTTCATTTTCTCCTCCCTGCTCTTTGAAATCACAATAAACAAAAACACGAGCACACCTTATTTCATAGACAGGCTCACCTCAAATCTGGGAGGATATGACAAAAACCAGTTAGAACTGATGAGATCCAAGATGGAGGAAGGCTCAACTTAGTAGACCTTGAGCCTCATTATACACTCATTATAATATGAAAAACATCTATTTCTGCTTTATTGACTATGCCAAAGCCTTTGACTGTGTGGATCACAATCAACTGTGGGAAATCCTGAAAGAGATGGGAATACCAGACCACCTGACCTGCCTCTTGAGAAATTTGTATGCAGGTCAGGAAGCAACAGTTAGAACTGGACATGGAACAACAGACTGGTTCCAAATAGGAAAAGGAGTTCGTCAAGGCTGTATATTGTCACCCTGCTTATTTAACTTTTATGCAGAGTACATCATGAGAAACGCTGGGCTGGAAGAAACACAAGCTGGAATCAAGATTGCCGGGAGAAATATCAATAACCTCAGATATGCAGATGACACCACCCTGATGGCAGAAAGTGAAGAGGAACTCAAAAGCCTCTTGATGAAGGTGAAAGTGTAGAGTGAAAAAGTTGGCTTAAAGCTCAACATTCAGAAAACGAAGATCATGGCATCCGGTCCCACCACTTCATGGGAAATAGATGGGGAAACAGTGGAAACAGCGTCAGACTTGATTTTTTTTGGGCTCCAAAATCACTGCAGATGGTGACTGCAGCCATGAAATTAAAAGACGCTTACTCCTTGGAAGGAAAGTTATAACCAACCTAGATAGCATATTCAAAAGCAGAGACATTACTTTGCCAACAAAGGTCCGTCTAGTCAAGGCTATGGTTTTTCCTGTGGTCATGTATGGATGTGAGAGTTGGACTGTGAAGAAGGCTGAGCGCCAAAGAATTGATGCTTTTGAACTGTGGTGTTGGAGAAGACTCTTGAGAGTCCCTTGGACTGCAAGGAGATCCAACCAGTCCATTCTGAAGGAGATCAGCCCTGGGATTTCTTTGGTAGGAATGATGCTAAAGCTGAAACTCCAGTAGTTTGGCCACCTCATGCGAAGAGTTGACTCATTGGAAAAGACTCTGATGCTGGGAGGGACTGGGGGCAAGAGGAGAAGAGGACGACAGAGGATGAGATGGCTGGATGGCATCACTGACTCGATGGATGTGGGTTTGGGTGAACTCCAGGAGTTAGTGATACACAGTGAGGCCTGGCGTGCTGCAATTCATGGAGTTGCAAAGAGTCGGACACGATTGAGCGACTGAACTGAACTGATCTGATCTGATAATATATTAGCCTATGCTAAATAACACACCCACAAGCTCCAGAACAGTTCTGAGGCCAACTGTAAAAGGCCAAAAGTGGGTCGTGTCCCAATTCCTGGAAATCCCCACCCCTTCTCCAAGATAGTTAGAATATTCCTCCCACTGGTTAGCCTATAAAATTACCTGGCCCATAAAAACTAACCAGCCCCACGGCTGCTCTCACTTTCCCAGAGGACCCCATGCCCTGGGACTGCCTCTTGCCTTCTGAGCCGGTCCACACTCTGTCAATGGAGTGTGTACCTTGCAGGATAAATCTGCTTTCACTTTACCATGGCTCACTCTTGAGTTCTTTCCTGCACAAAGCCGAGGACCCTCACTTGGCAGCCCATCCCAGGTACTCACCCGAGATCTGGGACATGACGATCCTCTCCAGCTCCACTTTCCTGCAACACCTTGAGCTGAAATGCAGACCTGAGTGCACGATGTGGGTGGTCCATCCTTCAAGCCCAACTGACGCTCAATTCAGGTCTCTTCTTGAAAGCTTCGTTAGAGGAAATCTAGAGGCACATGATGACCTTAGCTGTGTCTCCCTGGGCAACATTAATTTGTACAATTCAATTGCCTTTGACTACCTGGGTTCCCAGGTGCTCCTTTCCTCCCCCAAAAGTCATTGTGAGGGAATCTCCCCATCGTTGTACCCCATCCACTCTGCCATGTGGTGGCTCCCTTCTGCAACTTCCTACCCACAGTTCAAGAGCCCAGAAACCAAGGTTGATGTGTCAGGCACCAACCATCATCTGAATCCTCCACACAGACAAGGGGTCCAGAGGCATTGGCTCCAGGCAGGGTGTAGAATCCACACAAGGGAAGAAACGGAATCTCCAGTCCTGAATGCCAAAGATTTGAAGAGAGCAACATCCAGCCGAGAAATGGAAATGCAAACCTGGTCCCATCCAATGTAGTCATCTATCCAAAAGGGCTTTGGCGAGATAGAGAATCCATTTGCAGGCAAAGCAGTGCAACCAGGAAGAAGTCCCTGAGCCTGAGAGCACAGCTTCACCCACATTGTAAGAGGTGGGAGAAGAAGAAGAAAGGGACCATAGGTTGACTGGATAAGCAATGTCCATTCAAGGCTTACTGCTCTGGTCACTCAGCCCAGAGGAGAAGATTCTTGTTCTCTCCATGCTGCTAATTACAACCCTTACTAGGTTGCCGAAATGAAATTTAATGCTGTCTCTGATGAAGGACCTGAGTGAGTTCCTAGGAGTCTACAGCTATTTGTGAGTAACCTTGCTGCATCTCTGATAAGCATTATTCCTCTCACCCTGCCAGTCCCCTCTGCCTTCAAGTTCCCCCCTGCTTGGGACAGATAGTCCTGTGTCTTCCCTGGAATCAGGGGAGCAAATAAAAAATAGCACAGGTGAAGAAGAGAGGACTGAGTTCTCTGAGCCAAAGATGAGAGTCTAAATTGATGAAGCCAGAGAGATAATGCCAAGACAACTGTGGCTTCACACTGGCAAGTAAGTTATGGTAGAAATCTGGACTGTGGGCTGGAGCCCTGCCCCAGAGGCCCCAAAAGGCAGCACGTTCAGCCTCCCTGGCCAGTCCAGCTCAGGCCCTCCAGGGGGCTTCTCCAGGGACCTCAGCTCACCTATCTGGGGCTTTCCAGAACTTCTTCCCAGAACTGAGGAGGTGTTTACTGTTCCTCTTTTGGGAAAGGAAAGCCTAGGGCTTTGGGACCAATCATCAATCCTTAGACGTCTTCTTTGCCATTTCTCTCCAAAGAGATGGGAGAATTGTCTTTCATGTAAATAAGATCTTTAACTGTGTCCTCCTTTTCCTAAACTCAGGGCTTTTTATGTATCCTGCCTCACCCCAGACTTCTGCTTCACTCATTTAGCCATTATCCTAAACTGCCAGTTATATTTTTTGATGATTACAGCACATGTGTTTTGTCACTCCAATTAAGTAGTACATACTTTGTGATTCAATATGGGGAGACTACTATGGTCTAGACCCTTTGCTAAGGGCTTTACAGACTATCTCAGCTAATCTGTGTAACAACCCAGTGAAGTAGGCATCATAATTTACTATCCCCACTTTTCTGGGGGAAGTAGGGGAACAGAGATGTCAACAAACCAGCCCAAGATTCTTGCTCCTGTGTGAGTTGAGCAAGTTAAATAACTTCTCTGTGCTTCACCTCAGTCTCTGTAAAATGGGATGAATAACAGTACTAACCTGCTAAGACTTCTATGAGGTTTAAAGGAGCTGAATGTTTAATTAAGTGCTCAGAAGAGTGTCTGGCCCATAAGTATTGGTGAAATAACAAATGACCTTCTGGCAGAGCAGGGCAGAAGCCAGGTGGTTTGATTTCAGAGCACATATCCCTAACCATGATCCATTTCCTTGTTGATCGTGGCCCATTTTATTTCTTCTGGAAATTTTCTCAGGGCTTTTGATTTCCACTTTACAAAGATGGGCAGACTGAGCTACAGAAGTGATCAGAACAGGGTGACACATGAGCTTCTCTTCCTGAGAATTCCATTGTGACAGTTCATGTATTCTCATGGGCTACACATTGCTTTCCTGGCTTGGCTAGTTATGGTCGATCGGTGTGTTTTAAAAAAAGTAAACCGGAGCAATCTCCTCCATTAGGAAAGAAAGTCTCCCCAACAATGTTCCTATGATCTTGTGATTTAACACCAAGAGCAAAACTTCAATGGGTCAAAAAATGGCTGCAGGCTTGTGTGCTGTGTAGGGTGACCAACCATTCTGGTTTGCCCAGGATTAAGAGGTTTTTTCTAACACAGGACTTTCAGCGTTACAACTGGGACATTTCTTAGCAAACCATTTTGATTTGGTTACCCTAGAAATGGGCCAGACTGGGAGAATCTGAAAGTTAGGCCATGAAAGTTAGGCTGGGGCAGTTATTGAAACCTGGGGTCCAGTGCAGGGCGTGCTCATAGACTACGGCAGACAAGGTGAGGCAAAGAGTGACTTGGGTCCCTCGGTAAGAGGCTCTTCACACGTGACCCACCAAGCTATTATTTTGTTTTCCTTTCACATTTTCACTCTTCCTAAACACTTCTCTTAATGATTTCCTTTTAGGGGAAGGCAAGCAGCAGAATAAAGAGATCTGGCCTTGGCTTTAGGGAGACCCCATGAGTAGAAGAAAGACTATGGACTTTGGAGGCAGAGAGATCAGGGTGTGAATCCTGTCTCTGATGTGTCATTTTAGACCTTTGTGCAAGTGAGTTACCCTCTCTGAAATTTGTCATAAACGGATAATATAAGATCAGTGATGATATATATAAAGTGATTTGCGCAGGGTGGACTGATAGATGCTAAATGACTGATGAAAGAGGCCATAGCTCAAGGTTGGAGCTCCCAATGGACTGGTCCTGATCTGAAACGGGAGCTGAGGTCTCCAGAGAGATGCTGCTGGGTGTCTGATTCATGCCTGATGTTGTCTCTTGGCCAACTTCTTCTCTTCTTACCTTCAACGTCACTTCCCTAAGGAAGCCTTATTACAGACTCATACTTCTTATAAGAGGGATGCTATACTTCTTCACACGACTTTTTGTAATTTGAATTCAAATTTACTAAATCTTAAAAATACAACAAGTGACAAAAAGCAGACTCACAGATATAAAAAACAAACTAGTGATTACCAGTAGTGAGAGGCAAGAGGGAAGGGGATTAAGAGGTACAAACTGTCCTGTATAAAATAACCTACAAGAATATATTACACAATCTGGGGAATATAGCCAATATTTTGTAATAACTACAAATGGAAGTCAGCCTTTAAAAATTATGCATCACTATAATGTACACTTGTAACTTATATAAGATTATACATCAACTATACTTCAATTAAAATAGTAAAAATTAAAAAGACAAAAATAAAAACAAAAATGTACTCGACAAATTATTCAATTTCTGTCTTTCCCATCTGACCACAAACTCCCTTAAGGCAGGGACCATGTCTGTCTTGTTCACTGTTTTAGATTTAGAAGACAAATGCTCAGCATACAGTAAGCATTCACTAAATGCTGTTGAATGAAATGAAAGGATGAATCAAATGACCATCAACTGTACTAGAAGACATAATTTTGTGAGGGAACTTAGGCAGCAGTAAGCCACTAGATGGAGCTACTCCTCTGCATGAAAACTATCCGACACAACTTGTGGGAGAAATGGGGCTTTGAACACTGGGTTGTCGGCCTCCAAGCCTGTGCTCTTTCCAGGGTTTTTACTCTGGTAGTCCAATGCAGCCCGTGCGCATGCTTCCTGCTGCGACAGTCTCCCCACCCTTACCCCGACCTTCTTTCCTCTCACGGCTTGCTGCTGTTTATCACATACCCAGGCAGAATCCTCCACACAACCACTGGTTTCTAAAACACCAACTCAGAGAGGGGAAATGAGAGGCAGAATAGACTCAGTGTCTCTTAGACCAGACATTTGATTTAAGTCCTGAGTTCATTCATGAGCTAGCTGTAGCATTCTGAGGAAGTGGCGAACGATCTTCAATGTACCGATCAGTCATCAGTAGTTCTTCACTCAGCATCTATGTTGTATACACAGGGCTGAGCAAACACAGATAGGCTTATAATCTAGTAGGCGACACAAGACATGCCTATACAGGGCATAATACACTCTAGTACCTAAGAGCTTGTGGATGATACATATAATAAGTGTACTAGGAATTCAGAGGCAGAAAGATTCCTATGACTGAGGGTAGTCGTAGATTTGAAAAAGTCAGGGTCGACCTCCATAGAAAACACATTTAAAGATATGGGTACCAAGTAAACTTGTCCCTTTCTTCTAGAGGTGTGGACTAAGGACCAGTTGCTTTGACACCACTGAGAGCTTGTTAGAAGCGTAGGACTGTGGGTCTTGTCTTGGACCTGCTGAACCAGAATCTGCATTTTAACAGGATCTCCAGATGGTTTCAGACTTATGGGGACTAAGTATCAGTATTCACATGTCCCTTTAAAATGAAATAGTACTCTATCTAAAATGCTCCTCAATTTTACTGTTCAGTTTAACTTTAGATTTTTGCTTCTTTTAAAATTAATTTTTACTGGCGTATAGTTGCTTTACAATGTGTTAGTTTCTACTATATACCAAAATGAGTCAGTCATACACATACATGTATCCTCTCCCTTTTGAACTTCCTTCCTATTCAGGTCACCACGGTGCATGTGGTTTGCTTTTACAATAATGGTATGAAGTACTTCAAATTTCTGCCATTTCTGTCTATGACAACCTATGAAGATTCCTAATAGCCACATTGTCTGTGGCCTTGTGATTCACTAACTGAAAGGAAATCTTTAATTCAAAGCACCTTCACATGTATTTATACAATGGAAACTATGGTTGAAGAAACTAGGCTTTGCATATTCCTAAAGGATGTTTTCTGAATCACTAAAGTGTATGACTTCCGTGATGGTACAGAGGATAAGAATCCGCCTGCTAATGCAGGGGACTCGGTTTGATCGCTGGTCCAGTAAGATTCCATATGCCTCAGGGCAACTAAACCACACCTCACAGCTACTGAGCCTGCATGCCCTAGAGCCCCTGCGCCACGAACAGGAGCCACCACAGCGAAAAGCCCATACACCTCAACAACAGCAGCCACTGCCCACTGTCATTAGAGGGAGCCTACGCTCAGCATTGAACACCCAGTGACGCCAAAAATAAACAAATAAATAAAAATGGAAAATAAACAAAAGAAGTTTATTTTATTCTTACTATACCTGTTCAATATCATCTTGGTACATTCTAATTCTTTTCTAACCTATGTATGATAGAACCGAAACACTGGATCATCTCCTCAGGTCACACCCTACCTATCCACACTATGTCTTCCTCTAGTACCTTTGCTGACCCAACATATGCCATGAAAGTAGAGCCAATAACTGGGGGAAATGTTCTCTTCTAACAGTAAAGTGTACAACTTCTCTGACCCAATAATATCAAGTCAAATGATCTGATTAAGTGTCAAGCCTACATTTTAACATTGAAAAAAATATTTTTGCTTAAACTCAAGCATGATATTAACTCTACTCGTATCAGCTGGATAAATGAAAATTCTTGGAATATGAAATCTGTGATAACTCTGGAGAAAGTTAAGACACCAGCATATCATAATATTTGCTTTGACCTCTCAGTAGGAAGTGATGGTGGCCTTATGTCTAACGGTGGTCCCATTTCTCTTATCCACTCACGGAAGTTGGGTGAGTCCATTCAGAAGGCAGCGTGGTAAAAGGAAAAGAGCACTAGAAAACTAATGAGGAAACAAGGGATCAGGTCTGAGACATGCTAGCTGTATATCTTCACCTCTCTGAGTGTCAGTTCCTCATCTATCAACCTGGGATGTGAGCTAGACACTTGCTAAGGTCCCTCCCTGGCTTAGCATTGTATAAGCCTAGTTAAGTAGGAGTTAGAGCATGGTGGTCATTCATTAAAACCAGATTATATACTCCCAAAGAGAAACAGCCCATACTGTCTTCACTTACAGATAGAAAAGTTGAGAAGGTTGGTTACCACAGCAATTTACCTTCACAGAGTCGTTTACTGATTTCATTCTGTGAAGTGACGGTATCATGAACCGGCACCTGCACAACTCCCGAATGTTTCCTTTGCTTCCATTCTCCACGAGGGGACAGTGCCAAGAGTAGTCCTTATCTGGAGAAGCAATCAGAGTTCTCAAGCTGCCTTTCGGTCTGCTAGAACAGAAGGTGCTGACAGGGGTGGGAGTGAAGGCAGGCTTCCTTTCAGTTTACTAATTCTGTAGCCGCCCTTCACAAACTCCAGCAAATATTTTGCGATGTTGCAAGGTGTTACGAGAAGTGAAAAGCAAGCTGTGATTCAGCTGGTATGAAGACTTTGCAAACAAAAAAGAGTGATCTGTTTTGCAACAAACTATTATTCTGCCAGAGTCCACAGACTGGAATACTAAAAGAGGTAATTCTGCAAGACATCGCCATCACAAATATTGGAGTTGCCAAATAAGACTAATTTCAAATGAATTGGCCCAGCAGGTTCCCACTTGTGGACCTCAGACCCCTGGGAGTGGTGGAGTTACCTGAGGGGAATCTGCAAACCCACATGCATGTTCTGTCTGTAGACTAAGTGAAAAATGTGCACATCCATATGGATTCCTTCTCAAATATGCATAAATGTTTTTATGATGAGTGAAATTATCGTACAATGTTGCTGAATATATCTTAGCTTTTTGTTATGTATTTTCTTAATCAGGTGGATACTAAAAAAAGTAGAGTTAATATCATGCTCAAGTTTAAGCAAAAACATTTTTTTCAAAGTTGACATGCAATCTTTATACTTGGATCATTTGACTTTGTTATTGGGTCAGGGAATTTGGACACTTTACCATTAGGAGAGAACCTTTCCCTCCAGTTATTGGCTCTACTTTCATAGCATATGTTGGATAGTACACTCACCATTTGGTTTCTAGAAACTTAAAACCTAAGAAGACATTTTAATGGCTACTTGAACACAGCTGCTCTGTGGGAAATGTCACCCCTAAATATAAGGTATGAGCAGTGGATACATGTCTTAATCCACACATTTATGTAAGAAATAGAACCTAAATTTTATTCCAGTCTTCCATTTCTTGGCATTGTCAGTAACTTAATCTCAGTGAATTTGTAGATTTTAACCTCCCCTTACCCCTGACTGTGTCTAGTTCCTAGGAGGGGTTTATGAGGTGTCAAGGTATGTATGTCGTGGGGGAGGGGGAGTGGAGGGAGTGCTGAATCTGCTCCCCAAGGTTGTTCTACCACATACACTGGTATTTACTGAGACATCCATTACCCTGGTTGCATGACCCCTTCAGGTTCAGAAGCACCCTCCATTTCTCAGGCATCCTCTCAGGCACAAGGAGAAAAGCTTTATGTCTCACTGGGGCATGAAAAATTCTACCAGCCTACCTAAAGCCCCTTCATCAGGGAGCCACCATGCACCTAGTCCTTCTCTGAGGTCTTGAAATCTTCCTGGGGCCCTCCTGAGGGTGTAAGAAACATTTTCTATATTCCCAGACGACCATCTAGGATTGTGCCTCCTTTCCAGGGTGACGCTGTAGAGTAGTGCACAGGACCTGGAAACATGGTATTTTCCCAGGAATTCATCTCCTGCCCCTCAGGGATAAAGAGCTCTTTTCTATGCTAATTATCTTTTCCTCCAAATATTTTGTCTATGGTATAAGTTTTCTTCTTTAGCCTAAGTACAACTTTTGAAACCAAAAGCCGTTTTCTCTGACACTCATTTCTCTACTTCTAGCTATCACATCTCTCCTCTGGGTAAGAAGCGCAAACTAGGCTAGTTGCCTGAGTGAGGGGAAGAAAGAAGGCAGTTAAACACAGGGAAAGGGATAGGCTGTACTATCCTGCCACATGTATAAATTAATACAGATTTCATGCGTCCAGGGCCTGCAAGAGAGGAAACCAGCCCCAAATGAAATCAGACACTGAGCAAAGAGTGAACTTTTGGAGAATAATTAAAATAAGACTCCCAGCAGTGGTGCAGTTTTTCTAAGGCTCTTCATGTTTTCTGCAGTGTTTGCATTCAAGACTAAATGACTTTTAGACATGATGCTGAATAAGAAAAGGATCTTTTCCAGGGATGAGGTGAAGGTTGAAAGCTCCTCTGTGGAATATGAAGGCTCTCCAACCAGTCAGGCTGGATGTTGGGAGAGGAAGGGTAAGGAGGGGAGGACAGGGGAGGTGCGGTACACTGCTGCACATTTGTGGCTCTGCTCTCGGGCTCTCTCTGGAACTTCCATGCCCCTAGGGCTGTTGGAGAGGCAACTGCCACTAACTCTGATATTCCTGCCCTAGGTAGATCTGAAGTGTGTTTGTTCAGTTCGTTCATTCTTTAATAACCACTGAATTCCTATACTATGTTCTGGAGAACAAGCAACCCTGTTTTGGTCTTGGTGACTTTATTTAAGAGTCTTGTTGAACAGAAAAGGCATGGTCACTGTATTTCAAGACCTTACAATTCAGTTGGGGAGGGAGTGGAACCCATGGAAAGGATAGGAGAAGGAGTGATGTCAACATCATGATGGGAAAATGCAGGCTGTAGTGAAACACTGCGGCAAGCCTGAAGGTGTCAGAGAAGGCTTCCGGGGTAGGAGGAGGAGGAACAGGTAGAACTTGAGAGAAGTAGCACCAGAGCTTTGGGGGCAGGGCAAACTTGGGAGGCTCTGAAACAGCCCAAATTTCCAGTAGCCATACCTTTCAAATTTGCTGATTATGAACACATATATTTCTCATTCAAAAGGCTTCTGTTAACTGCAAGCCTAAGCCAGAATGTTCCATTTCCCTGTTTCTCAACTTGTGCTAAATCAAGAGCCCAGGGGAGAAATGGGTAGGTGTGTGAGTGGGGCGGGTCCTTCACCATGCAACAGCCACAAACTCTCCTCCTGGCCTCTTAGAGACAGAATGGCAGTTGACTTAAAAGATCCTATATTTCACGGACTTCCCTGGTGGCCCAGTGGCTAAGACTCCATGCTCCCAAGACAGAGGATCCCACATGCTGCAACTAACAGTTAACATGCCACATCTAAAGATCCCACGTGCTGCAACCGAGATCCAGGGCAGCCAGATAAATAAAAATAAAATTTAAAAAAGATCCTATATTTCAAGAGAAGAAGAATTTGTTGTCAAAACCAACAGACACCAGAGAACTTTTGTAAGCAATGTATTTTTATCATTAAACTCTTGGCCAAAGCTCATGTGTTCCAAATGGGCTATCTTAGCTGAGTATGCTCACCTGAGTTTGAGGAGAGAGTCTTGAAAATAGAGGTTTGTTGCAAATAATCCACAAAGAAAGCAAGTTAACACTTATTTTATAGATGAAGGATAGTGTGAGAAGGCAGGAGGATCTCTGGCCCACTAAAGCATGAAACAGGATGATGTTTCTCCAGCTGGGTAAAACTTAATATCCTGTTTGGGGAATCTCAACGACATCACCTGAAGGTCAACTTGGTGATGTGGAAACAAATCAAAGGATTGCATTGGCAAGAGACCCCAGCGTTCCAGATCACACAGGAAACAATGATGTACTATTACTCTTGAGTGCATGTAGCAAGAAAATAAAATCCTAGGGTAAATAATTGGTACAAACTAAAGACATTTGCATTAAACTAAACAGTCATCTAGATTGAATTACTTAACAGTTTAATCCATCAGTGTAGAATAACATGAGCTTTAGCTTAGGCCAGTAAGATAACCCTGAGAGACGTCTGAATGACTTCTGGCCAAATGTGGCCCATAAGGTGATTAAGGAATTACGAAACAATAAAAGTAGCAGCATGGGAAAACACTGTACCACTACTGTGCAGCCACTAACCTTTTATACCTACTCAAGATTTTTCCCCAAATGCTGATCATTTCTAGAACTATCTAGAACAAGAGTTAGCAAAATTTTTCTTGAAGGGTCAGGTAGTAAATATTTTAGCTTTGCAACTCTGCTGTTGTACAAGAAAGTAACCACAGACAATCTCTTAATGAATAGTCATAACTGTGTTCCAATAAAGATGTATACACAAAAACAGGCAACTAGTCTTTGGGTCACAGTTTGGGTCGTAGTTTGCTGACTCTTGAACAACTACATAGATGTAGAAAAATTGCAAGCTCATTTGAAAGGATTACGAGTTTTCTGAGCAGCTCAGCAGCCCAGTTTCTGCAGGGCCGAGATGAGGGTGTGTTGGTCCATTTGTCAGCAAACCGTGCCCTGTTTCTACAAACATTACATAAGCAAGCCTGGATGCGGTGCTGTCACGAGGCTAGGTGGCTTGCAGGCAGCAGACCTGGTGCTGGGTTCAGAGAGTCAGTCTGAAGTGCACACTACTTACACAGGAGTAGGCACACTAAGCCAATCCCAGTCTTTCCACATTTCCACCACTATGGTAGCTTTGTAAGCTTTGTAAGGTAGCTTGGGGATTCTGGAGCTGACTTGACCAACTTCGAAAGGCAAAACTGTACACCAAAAAGTTTCATTTCTGTTCTAATTCAGATTCATTAAAACAACTCTTCTGTCTGGGTGAGTCAGTGTGCCTGCCATATTTGCAGCTGCTGTTGAATGGACAGCGCAACCCATCCTCTGTCACTACTGGCCACTGAGGCATGTGTAACGTGTGCCCTGAACTGAAACGTAGAGCTGGGCCCTAATTCTCTTTCAGTAGTTTGAACTGAAACACTAGAGGGAAGAAATAATTGGTGGTAGAGATGAAGCCAAAAAGGTCACGTGACCTCGGGAATTAGAATGGCCCTTTGTGGGCCTTGTGCCAGATGTGTTCACTATAAAAGCAGAAGTAAAAAAGAAAGCGCTTCTGTTCCAGAGGACTGGCTGTTCTTCAGGAATCTTTATATTTCAGTGCAACCACTCTGTGAATTTATAATAGCCTCCCTTTCCCTTTTCTTGACTTGTCTTGATTGGGCCTTTTCTCAGTAAATCACATGGTGCTCAATCAGGCACATTTCTTGCCACAAATGACATTTGGTGTTTCAGATCTACCACCCATGAATGTAAGACTCTATACATTCGACTATGATCTAACTTCTATACCTGCTGGACGTAACAATCAAATTTTCCCTGTCAATGACTTTTAAACCTGTCCTTTCCATTCCCATGCTTCCCAGTATGGCCTAGTTTATCACTCTATCTGAATTTCAGCCACAGTTCTGGAAGGCTCCTCTGCCTCTACTCATTCCCTATTCTTGTCCATATGTTGTCAGAGCTCTGAGATTAATATTTATAAAATCTACTTTCATCAAATCACTTCTCAGATGAAAAGTCCATAATGCTTTCTGCCTGCCTCCTGGATTCAATATGATATCAACAAACCAGTCTTTTAGGCTTCATAATCTGATCACACCTTATTTATTATATTTGTATCTCCCATAACCCTTCAAGATGAACTTCAATTTCAACCAGTTAATCTCCAATAACCTCGTTAACATCTTTCTCTTTGTTCCTACTTCCCAATTATATTATCTATAAGAAAGGGTGGGAAGGAAAAAAAGGCTGTATCTGTTCTCTTCCACCTGATAGTCCACATTCCAAAGGGTAAGTGTCTGAATACAATTAGAAACATGACAAATATTTAAAGTACATGAAATTGAAGCTTCTGGATAAAGACAGTTGAATGAACAGCATATCTGGATATGATATCTAGGAATGAAACATACCTAGTTTTCATCCTTCTCAATCTCCCCACATAAAAATACAGTAAAGGAGTGGCATAAATCCTAAGGATAAAAAGAGTGAAAGAGGATACCAAAAGAAACAAATTTTGGAGAGTAGAAAGCAGACAAATAGTAATGGACTTGGCAAACTTTGAAAGACCACAAATAAGTTAGTAAACAGACATTAAGTATAAGCACGCTCAGTTCAGTTCAGTTGCTCAGTCATGTCCGACTCTTTGCAACCCCATGGACTGCAGCACACCAGGCTTCTCTGTCCTTCACCAACTCCTGGAGCTTGCTCAGACTTATGTCCATTGAGTCGGTGATGCCATCTAACCATCTCATCCTCTGTCATCCCCTTATCCTCCCACCTTCAATCTTTCCCAGCATCAGGGTCTTTTCTAATGAGTCAGTTCTTCGCATCAGGTGGCCAAAGTATTGGAGCTTCAGCATCAGTCCTTCTAATGAATATTCAGGACTGATTTCCTTTAGGATTGACTGGTTTGATCTCCTTGCTGTCCAAGGGACTCTCAAGTCTTCTCCCACATCACAGTTCAAAAGCATCAATTCTTTGGCGCTCAGCTTTCTTTATGGTCCAACTCTCATATCCATACATGAATACTGGACTCTAGAATCCTCAAAAAACTCAAGGATCGATGGCATCTCCGGAAGAGGGGTTAAATGGGGTGTTAAAACAAGGAAGACTGGTTGAATTAAGGTTGTTTGAGGATCAGGTAGCTTCCTGGATTTCTCCTCTTCCCATACTCCACATCACTGGTTGATCATACCTCCCACACTCTGGCCAAAGTCTAGAGGTTTAGGCTTCAGAGATGGGAAAACAGATGGATTCTGGTTGGAGGAAAACCAGTCATGGTTGAGGGTGGGTAGTACTTAAAACAAGCAATATAAGTGGATGCATGTATATTGAATACTAAGACTTTCTGCTTCTTCTGCCACTTTATCCTTCAGCCAAGAGAAACTGGAGGACTACTCTGTGCAGAATATGACCATCTCAAAAAGAAGTATCTAAATATACTGACTTTAGGAGTCCCTTTGCAAATACCTTAGATAGATCACCCCAAATCAGTGATTCTAAACTTAAGACACATATGGCGTATGGCAAAGTCTGGAGACATTTTTTATTTTCACAAAACTTGGTGGGGTGGGGCGTTCTAGCATCTAAAGGGTAAAGGTTAGGGATGCTGCTAAAATATCCTACAATGTGCAAGAAAAGCCTCCTACAACAAACGATTACCCAATCTAAAACATCAACAGTGTTACTGCTGATAACCTCTGCCTTACATGAAACTCATGGTCAACTTCTACCAACACGAGCAGAGTTTCCAATAGTTTCCCCAAAAAAGAAAAAAAGACCAGACACTTGAGGAAAACAAGAAAAGAAACCTAAACAAACAGATAAAAGCACATGGAGGAAACAGAGACTGCAGGAAGAAAAAAACTACAAAACTACACTTGCCTCCCACTTCTGACCATGATGGACTACCAAGGACCAAACAATTAGGAATCCAGACAAGTCTAGAAAATTGCTTTCTGATATTGGACAACAGGACTGCCTTTCACATCTAAGTCCTGGATTTGGCTTTTGTTTACGAGGATCCAGTTTTAATTTACTGAAGAATTTCCGCACTGATTTATAATGCCACTTGCGTCATCTGCCACCTTTCCACACATGCATTCATCTACTCTTAGTTGCTGTTTCTGTCTTTGTGCTGGTATAATACTGTCCTAATAATTCAGTTTTATAACAAACTTTGATATTTGGAACATCAAGTCCCTCCAACTTATTATCATTAAAAGTGTCTTTTGGCCCTTTGCTCTTCCATATAAACTTTATGATCAGCTTGCTGAGTTCTGTCTTGTTCAATAAATTTTGTAACTTTCTCCAAAAGGACTTGGACACCATTTGTTATATTTACTTTTATATAGTTTCTATTATATATAGATTCAAACTACATTTAGTTTTTGCTGGTATGCTTAAATACATTCTGCTTTTGTATGCTGATCTCCTTAGCAATAAATTGCATAAACTCTTTATTCAGTGTAATAATTCATTGGGGATTCTTTGGGGAGCCACAACACACTGAAATATTGCAAACACTTAGTTTTGTTTTTTCCTTCTGACCTCTACACTTTTTCCTCTTTGTCTTCTTTTACTGCACTGGCTAGAATCTCTAGTCCAATGTGAACAGAAATGGTGAGGGACTTCCTTGGTGGCTCAGTGGTAAAGGCTGCACTCACAACGCAGGGGGCCCAAGTTTGATCCTTGGTCAGGGAACTAAATCACATGTGGTACAACTAAGACCCAGAACAGCCAAATAAATAAAAAGGCAGATTCTTTACCATCTGAGCCACCAGGGAAGCCCAAATAAAAATAAATATTTTAAAAAAGAAGTGGTAAGAGTAGGCATTCTTGTCTTGTTACTAGTTTTATTATTTTTTTTTTTTTCTGTGCGGGCCCATAGACGGCAGCCCACCAGGCTCCCCCGTCCCTGGGATTCTCCAGGCAAGAACACTGGAGTGGGTTGCCATTTCCTTCTCCATTGTTACTAGTTTTAAGGGTGATACATTTAAGACTTGACATGATGTTTGCTGTGGACTTTGATGTTACCTTTTAGGAGGTTAAGAATTTCCATTCTAGTTTTCATTGTTTGTTGGATTTTACCAAAAATGATCATATAGTATTTTTTCCATTTATTTGTTAATGTGGGTAATTAATAGATTTTTTAAAATGTTGGCCAATCTTGCATTTCTGGGATAAACCTGCATTGGTCACAAAATATTATCAACTGTTAAGAACGGAGTAATTAGTTTTCTAATATTTTCATCTTTGCTCATGACTGATAATGCTCTGTAATTCTCCTTTCTTTACAGTACTTGCCTGATTTGGGTAACAAGGTTATACTAGCCTTATAAAGTAAGTTGAGTAGTCCCACTTTTTCTCGTTTAAAAAGGTTTGTGTAAGTCTGGAATCACTTATTAGAATTTTGGTATAATTCACCTGCAAAATTATCTCATTCTTATGTTTGATTCTTGATAAAATTTCTTTAGTGACTATAGGATCTTTCAGGTTTTTAAATTTATTCTTGTCAATTTCAATCATTATTATTTTTATAGGAAAATATCCATTTCATCTATTTTTCAAATATACTGACATCTGTCCACAGTATCCTTTTTCTTTGCTGTATCTAGAATTAAGCTCTAATATCTATTAAAATTGTCTTTTTCTGATTTTTTAAAAATCAGTCTTGCTATAGGTTTTAAAGTACTTGTCTTTACAAAGAATGAACTTTTGTTTCCTATTGTACCTTAGTTTTACATGTGATTCATTTATAATCTTATTTTTATTAATTCCTTCCCCTTACTTTCTTTGGATTTGTTTTCTAACTTCAGTTCAATTCTTAGCTCACTATCAGACTTTCTTTTCTTCCTAGATAAGCATTTAAAGCTATACACAACCCTCTGAATTCCACTTTAGTTGTATCCCACAAGTTTTGATAAATTATTTCATTATTTGATCTTAAGTAAATTCTAATTCAACTATGATTGTTTGGACTCAGTTATTTAGAAGCATGTTTTATCCAAATACAGTTGTCCCTCCATATTTGCAAGGGACCGTTTTCAGGACCACCCCCAATACAGCACAGTTTGCAGATGTTCAAGTCCCTTATATCAAGGGATGTAGTATTTCCATATAAACTATGTACAACAAGACACGGGTGCCCACTCTCACCACTACTGTTCAACATACTTTTGGAAGTTTTGGCCACAGCAATCAGAGCAGAAAAAGAAATAAAAGGAATCCAAATTGGAAAAGAAGAAGTAAAACTCTCACTGTTCACAGATGACATGATTCTCTACATAGAAAACCCTAAAGACTCCACCAGAAAATTACTAGACCTAATCAATGACTATAGTAAAGTTGCAGGATATAAAATCAACACACAGAAATCCCTTGCATTCCTATATACTGAGAAAATAGAGAAATTAAAGAAACAATTCCATTCACCATTGTAACAAAAAGAATAAAATACTTAGGAATATATCTACCCAAAGAAACAAAAGACCTATATATAGAAAACTATAAAACACTGGTGAAAGAAATCAAAGAGGACACTAATAGATGGAGAAATATATTGTGTTTGTGGATTGGAAGAATCAGTATAGTGAAATGAGTATACTACCCAAAGTAATCTATAGATTCAATGCAATCCCTATCAAGCTACCAACGGTATTTTTCACAGAGCTAGAACAAATAATTTCACAATTTGTATGGAAATACAAAAAACCTCTAATAGCCAAAGCAATCTTGAGAAAGAAGAATGGAACTGGAGGAATCAACCTGCCTGACTTCAGGCTCTACTACAAAGCCACAGTCATCAAGACAGTATGGTACTGGCACAAAGACAGAAATATAGATCAATGGAACAAAATAGAAAGCCCAGAGATAAATTCACGCACCTATGGACACCTTATCTTTGACAAAGGAGGCAAGAATATACAATGGAGAAAAGACAATCTCTTTAATAAGTGGTGCTGGGAAAACTGGTCAACCACTTGTGAAAGAATGAAACTAGAACACTTTCTAACACCATACACAAATATAAACTCAAAATGGATTAAAGATCTAAACGTAAGACCAGAAACTCTAAAACTCCTAGAGGAGAACATAGGCAAAACACTCTCTGACATAAATCATAGCAGGATCCTCTATGATCCACCTCCCAGAATATTGGAAATAAAAGCAAAAATAAACAAATGGGACCTAATTAAAATTAAAAGCTTCTGCACAACAAAGGAAACTATAAGCAAGGTGAAAAGACAGCCTTCAGAATGGGAGAAAATAATAGCAAATGAAGCAACTGACAAAGGATTAATCTCAAAAATATACAAGCATGCAGCTCAATTTCAGAAAAATAAATGACCCAATCAAAAAATGGGCCAAAGAACTAAACAGACATTTCTCCAAAGAAGACATACAGATGGCTAACAAACACATGAAAAGATGCTCAACATCACTCATTATCAGAGAAATGCAAATCAAACCCACAATGAGGTACCATTTCATGCCAGTCAGAATGGCTGCTATCCAAAAGTCTACAAGCAATAAATGGAGAGGGTATGGAGGAAAGGGAACCCTCTTACACTGTTGGTGGGAATGCAAACTAGAACAGCCACTATGGAGAACAGTGTGGAGATTCCTTAAAAAACTGGAAATAGAACTGCCATATAACCCAGCAATCCCACTGCTGGGCATACACACTGAGGAAACCAGAACTGAAAGAGACACATGAACCCCAATGTTCATCACAGCACTGTTTATAATAGCCAGGACATGGAAGCAACCTAGATGTCCATCAGCAGATGAATGGATAAGAAAGCTGTGATACATATACACAATGGAGTATTACTCAGCCATTAAAAAGAATACATTTGAATCAGTTCTAAGGAGGTAGATGAAACTGGAGCCTATTATACAGAGTGAAGTAAGCCAGAAAGAAAAACACCAATACAGTATGCTGCTGATGCTAAGTCGCTTCAGTCGTGTCCGACTCTGTGCGACCCCATGGACTGCAGCCTACCAGGCTTCTCTGTCCATGGGATTCTCCAGGCAAGAACACTGGAGTGGATTGCCATTTCCTTCTCCAATGCATGAAAGTGGAAAGTGAAAGTGAAGTCGCTCAGTCGTGTCTGACTCTTAGTGACGCTGTGGACTGCAGCCTACCAGGCAGGCTCCTCCATCCATGGGATTTTCCAGGCAAGAGTACTGGAGTGGGTTGCCATTTCCTTCTCCAAATACAGTATAAGAGCACGTATATATGGATTTTAGAAAGACGGTAACGATAACCCTGTATACAAGACAGCAAAAGAGACACAGATGTATAGAACTGTCTTTTGGACTCTGTGGGAGAGGGCAAGAGTGGGATGATTTGGGAGAATGGCATTGAAACGTATATTATCATATGTGAAACGAATCGCCAGTCCAGGTTTGATGCATGATACAGGATGCTCAGGGCTAGTGCACTGGGATGACCCAGAGGGATGTTATGGGGAAGGAGGTGGGAGGGGGCTTCAGGACTGGGAACACATGTACACCTGTGGTGGATTCATGTCAATGTATAGCAAAACCAATACAATATTGTAAAGTAATCAGCCTCCAATTAAAATAAATTTATATTAAAAAAAAACTAAGTACACCTTCCTACCATATACTTTGAATCACCTTTAGATTACTTATAATGCCTATGCTGCTAAGTCATGTCAGTCGTGTCCGACTCTGTGTGACCTCATAGATGGCAGCCCACTGGGCTCCCCTGTCCCTGGGATTCTCCAGGCAAGAACACTGGAGTGGGTTGCCATTTCCTTCTCCAGTGAATGAAAGTGAAAAGCGAAAGTGAAGTCACTCAGTTGTGTGGACTCTTCGTGACCCCATGGACTGTAGCCCACCAGGCTCCTCCGTCCATGGGATTTCCCAGGCAAGAGTACTGGAGTGGGTTGCCATTGCCTTCTCCATATAATGCCTATAATACTATTTAAATAGTTGTAAATACAGTGTAAATGCTCTCTAAATAGTTGCCAGCACATGGCAGATCCAAGTTTTGCTTTTCAGACCTTTCTGGAAATTTTGGGGGGAATATTTTCAATCCGTGGTTGGTTGAATTTGTGGATGCAGAACCCAAGGATAGAGGGCTGACTATACACACTCTAAAAAAAATTATCTGTTGTTGATTTCTAACCTGTGTTATGATTAGAGGTTAGTCTTTCTGATATAAAATTTCTGAAAATTGTTGACATCTGTCTTATGGCTTAGTACATGATTTTTTGGTAACTTTTGTACGCTTAACAATGCATATTATTCAGTTACTGACATGATCTTTTCTGTGTCCATTAGATCAAGTTATTAACTGTATTGTTCAAATCCTACTGAATGTTTTATATTTTGGCTGTTTGATCAATTAGTGCAAGAAGTATATAAAATCTTTCATTAAAACAGTTTCATCAATTTTTCCTTTATGGGGGAGCCTGGTGGGCTGCCATCTATGGGGTCCCACAGAGTCGGACACGACTGAAGCGACTTAGCAGCAGCAGCAGCTTATACTAGTTATAATTAGTATATTAGCTGATATTAGTATATAACCAAGACTTGTTTTTATCTTCTTGGAAACTTGAACCTTTTATCAGTATGTAATGGTTTTTTTTTCCCTCTAGTAATGCTTCTGACCTTAAGACTTACTTTCTCTATATTAATATAGCCACATCAGTTTTCTTTTAATTAATATTTGCCTGGTATACTTTACCATCCTTTTACTGTAAATGCACATTCAGCATATGGCTGGAACTTTAAAAGACCTGTGACAGAATTTGTTTCCTTTAACTGGAAAATTTAGTATATTCACATCATTTGTGTTAGAGATACATTTGAATTTATATCTTCCATATTACTCTGTCTCTTCTGTTCTCTAAATGTCTTTTCCCCACACTCTCCTTTTTTGACTTCTTTTGGATTGATATATTTTCCCTTACTCCATACACCTCGGTTTGGAAAATACGCTTTATTCTTTGTTAAGAAATTTTAACATGTACTGCTTTAAAATGTATTTTTTAACTTAACCAAGTTGAACATTTGTAATATCTTTTTCTTCTTGAGTACTTAATCTGATCAACTATTTTATTATTTTCCAGTATTTTAGTTAACTCCACAAACTACATGTTAACATGTTTCATAATCAATGTTTGTCTGTACTTACCTGCATATTTATCATTTTCTGGAACTGACCATTATTTCTTGTATTTCATTAATTTTTGAGCTCATTTTCTTCTTCCTGAAATATGCCTTTTGGAATGTCCTCTACTGAGGATTTGGTTGGTTTAAACTCACCTGCTTGCCTAAAAATGTCTATCTCATTCTTGTTCTTAAGGAGAGATTTTAATTTTCTACCCCATGTCTTCCCAAGGCTAAGGCTAGGATAAAAACATATTCCCGCTGCCTTTTTTGTGTGTAAGTGGGGTTTTATAGTAAATCCACTGAAAACAATGCTTTGTAGGGATCCATGCTTTATGCACCTATGTCTAATCTAACCTTCCCACCTTGCTCAAGTCCAGGGCTTTGTCTTCTATGCACATGATGCTTTAAGTAGGTTTTAGACACTGACAGATTGTTGGTACTAATGTACATTTTGGACTTCTTTTTCTTCATTTCTGGGCTCTAAGAATCATTATTTCCTGCCAGTTGATACATACACAGAAATTTTATATACTTATAAGAATATGTATACATGTAAATGGCACCCCACTCCAGTACTCTTGCCTGGAAAATCCCATGGACAGAGGAGCCTGATAGGCTGCAGTCCATGGGGTCGCTAAGAGTTGGACACGACTGAGCAACTTCACTTTGATATATGTAAATAAGTATTTTCCAGGATTTTTATTGTATGACTAAGTTTCTCTGGCTATCTTTTCACAATGTTGTTGGAGACTTAAGTCCATCTATTTGATCTGTACGTCTAAAACTGCAAATCTTTTAGCAGGATGGAAAATTAAAAACCAAGAAAGAACACCATTGCCCCCTGGTGGAGGAACTTACTATGAGACCATATAAAGGAGACCCACTATAACTCAACTTCTCATTTCCTCATTTAGTCAACAAGGCAGTCAAATCTTTTAACAGGTCATTCAAATCTGTCCCTTCATTTCCATTCTCTGAGTATCACCTTGGTCTAGTTTTTTGTTGTTGTTAGAATTGCTGTTTTTGAAACAGTCTCTCTCTTTAGTTACTATTTTTTCAATATATTTTCTTTGTACATTACTTTTATAATACTACATTAATTGATGGTTTATCACATTCTTGCTTATGGTTATGAGCAAAAAACTTGGAGCCAATAAAAGTAGTATGATTAGGGATGAGAACACAGTATAGATTCAATAAATGTTAGCTGAATCAAAACAAGTATTTAGTATCAGTTATTCACTTAACAAATTCATCTGGGAGGCAGCATAAGCACAGAAGTCCCCAAGCTCTTTTCCTGCACTAACAGACTGATGAATGACATTCACATGTATCATTCTGTTGGCTTACTTAGATTTTTAAGAAACTTGAAACTATTTTTAATTGCAAAATACATGAGCAATATTAAACAATTCAAAGTTCTCAATAATGATGCTGGAGACCCAGGTTCTCATTGTGGAAGAAGATACAAATATCAAATGGGTAAAGGCAAGAAAGAACCCTGTGGGGTTGGTTTGGAATTGAAGGTATTAGAGAAACTGGTGATTTCTAATAAATGTTTCTAGGTTCTTTCTGTTGAAGGGCCCTATAAGCAATGACAAGCCAGCAGGTCTAGATCTTAGTTTCTAAACACCATTGTCCACTAAATGAAACTAAGAATCTTTGGAGAAATGGCTGATTTCCAGGGATGGGTGAAGGGAAAACAACACGATAAACTTGGAACATTTTGTGCTGGAGAGTAAGAAATTTCTCATAGGAACGATAAAAACATGTCAAAAAGACTCAGAAGCCAGCCTAAAAGGTCTCCCACTGACCAAATATGGAACAATTTGACATTAAAACAAATGAGAGTAACAGAGGAATAAAATAGGAATTTATGAGTTCATACTAAAAGAAGTGAGAAAAGGAATCTTTTCTTCATAGTAGAATGCCAACTAATGTGGGGGAATGACAGAACTGGAAAACCATCATTTGGCAGCCATCAGAGTAACAATTCAGCCAAGAAGCATCACCAGATGCTAAACTTAGTGTATGAAAGTTTGCTGAGAAACAGAATATTTACAGTCTCAAAGTATCTCCCCACAAAATGCTTGCTAACTTAAAAGAAAAAAATTAGAAACTTTACAGTGGAAAAATCTAGCAGATACCACCAAAAATAAGTGATCAAAATGAACAGCTTGTGAGGGAACAACCAATACCATGATTCGATGCACTCAAAAGGACACAGTGTCACTTCTATGATATTCTTGCCAAAAAGACATAAGCTCAATTTAACCATAAACAAACATCGGAAAAATCTCAAATTAAGGGACACTTCATATACATAAGTAGTCTATGTTTTTCACGCCCTTGACATTTCTGAGAGAGAGACTGAAGAAGTGCTCCAGACTGAAGGAGACTAGAGACTTGACAATTAAATGGAATGTGCTATTCTGGATTGAATCCTGGACCAATTCTCCCTGGCCATTACTGGAACAAGCAGTGAAATGTGGAAAATATTAGATACACTGTATTAATGTGAATTTTCTGATTTTGATAATTATGCTGTGGTTATATAAGAAAATATCCTTATTCTTAGAGAATACACATTTAAGTTATTTGGGGTAAAGAGGAATCACCTGTAAGTAATATTCAAGTGATCAGAAAAAAAGCATTTATTCTACACTTATGATAAACAGATAAAGGGAAACCTTTTCTTTAGAGTGGTATGACAACTAATTAATATAGAAAGAATAATGTAGGTAGAAAAATCACAATTTTGTAAACATCACAGTAAAAATTTATTCAGACAAAAATCATCAAAAGATGCTAAATCTAGGAGGGAAAGGTTTGACAAGGAATAGAACATCAATCAACCTGGTCTCAAAGTTTCTCCTCACAAATTATCTACTAATTGCAAAAGTTAAAACAGGAACTTAATGATACCGTGGAGAAACTGGACAGCATCTTACTCAAGTGATAAAATTAACATCACGAATAAGAGGCGAGGGGACATTCTGAGAGCCTAGATATGACACTGAGAGGACAGCAGTCACAGTGTTTCGGCCCATACTGCATAATCCAAATCCAACCATAAGGAAGAGTCAGAAAAACCCAACTGAAGGGCAACCTATACTTTAACTGTCCTGTATTCTCCAAACAAATACTATAAAACACAAAGAAAGGCTGAAGAACTGGTCCAGATTAGAGTCATGATAATCTAACATAAGATCCTCAGTTAGATCATGTAGCTGTAAAAAAATTTACCAATGGGACAACAAATGGAACTGGAACAAGGACTATAGATTAGATGAAAATATTAATGTTAAATTCCTGAATTTGATAACCATACTTTACATGCTTGTTCATATGAAGTACTGCTGCTGCTAAGTCACTTCAGTCACGTCCGACTCTGTGCGACCCCACAGATGGCAGCCCACCAGGCTCCCCCATCCCTGGGATTCTCCAGCCAAGAACACTGGAGTGGGTTGCCATTTCCTTCTCCAATGCATGAATGTGAAAAGTGAAAGTGTATATGTAGTATTAAAGGGTATGATGTCTACAATGTATTCATCATGTGGTCAAAAAAATGTGTAAGGAGACAGAAAATGGTAAAGGAAATAGGAGAAACATTAACAATCTGAAGTGCAAAACAATGTATATATTTGTTCTGCTTGAAATTCTCAATAAATAAATATGTATCTATGCATGTAAATACATATTTCTAGGATATGAAGATTATTAGTACTCTCCTGCTCCCCCAGGTAAAGGAATTAGAAGCTACTACGTAGTTGACATGAGGCTGTAAGGGGTTAAGTCTCTCTTCTGAACCCTTAGTTCTACTCCACAGAGAAAAACCGTTATCAGTGGCCTTCAGATGTTTTCTATTTGTATACATAAACTTCTGCACAAATACGTAAATCTTGTATTATTTTGATGACTGCATATTTTAATGAGTGAAAGTACTTAAGAAGTGTTCTGTTGGTATTTGTTTCTGACATACATACATTAAATACAATCTGAGATTAAAAAAAATGTTATTTAACTTGATAAAGGCTAGATATGATCTTAATCCTGTCATCTTAATGTTATATTTTCTATTTTTTAATTTCTTTAAAAATATTTTATGTTTATGTTTTATTTTGGGACTTTCTTCCTCTTTTAATAACTTCTATTCAATTGATGGCAGTCACATTGTTATTTCAACAATATGAAGGTCTATAACACTTACACTACTCTGAGGTATAACACTGACAAATATCTTCACAGAACAACCTGAGTCTGGCCATTGGATCATTTACAGTAGAAGGCTAGTCAGGCATGAATAGGAAATATGAATTGTGGAAATCCACATCCCAGTTGATACCTGAAAAATGTACTTTCCCCAAGTTGACCAATATAGCTTTTAATGGATCTGGGTCACCCTCTTAACCAGGTCCTATTATGTTCCCCTTGTGTTGATTTTAGTTTAAAATCCCAAGCTAAACCGTGAGAAGATACTTCTTGCCCTCAGAGCTATTGTTATTATATTTTGCAATTATCGCTGTGATCTTTCTGGGTAAGAATAAGAACGTATCCTAGGGGGAAAAAACCTTATAGATAAAATTAAACAGTTAAAACTTTAAATACTTTCCACAGTAATTTTAAAACAAATAAAAATGTGGTATCTATACCATGTGTTTCATCATTGTATCTAGTCTACCATTTTATAGTGATATGTATTTATACTGCACTTGGCAATGGGGAATACTTTTCTTGGCCTCCCACAGTAAGCTTGTTTCAAAAGCAGAAGTCCTGTACCTCTGAAGGCAGCAAAAGAAAAGGCTTTGTCTGAAACCTGAAAGTGAACAGACAGCCCAGAAATAAACCCACACACCTATGGTCAATTAATCTTCAACAAAGGAGGCAAAAATATACAATGGAAAAAAGACAATCTCTTCAGCAAGTAGTGTTAAGGGAAAGTTGGACAGCTGCATGTGAATCAATGAAGTTACAACACATAGAACATACCCTCTCACCATACACAAAAATAAACTCAAAATGACTTAAACACTTAAGTATAAGACGTGATACTGATACCATAAAACTCCTAAAAGAAAAGCCAGGCAAAACATTCTCTGAAATAAATCGTACCAATGTTTCTGAGGTCAGTCTACTAAAGCAATAGAAACAAAAGCAAAATTAAACCAATTGGACCTAATCAAACTTATAAGCTTTTGTATAACAAAGGAAATCATATACAAAATGAAAAGAACAACCTACAGACTGGGAGAAAATATTTACAAATGATGTGACTGACAAGTGCTTAATTTCCCAAAGACACAAACAGTTCATATAATTCAACACAAACCCCAAACAACCCAATCAAAAAATGGGCAGAAGACCTAGACACTTCTCCAAACACATGAGAAGATGCTCAACGTCACTAATTATTGGAGAAAAGAAAATCAAAACTACAATGAAGTACCACCTCACACCAGTCAGAAAGGCTAGCATTAAAAAAATCTACCAATAACAAACGCTGGAGAGGGTGTGGAGAAAAGGGAACCCGCCTACACTGTTTGCAGGAATATGAGTTGGTACAGTCACTTTGGAAAACACTATGAAGGTTCCTCAAAAAACTAAAAATTGAACTAACATATGATCCAGCAATCCAACTCCTGGGCATATATTCAGACAAAACTACAATTCAAAAGACTGACACATACAATGGAATTTATTACTCAGCCATTAAAAGAATGAAATAATGTCCAATTAACATGTCGGCCTTAGAAATTACTGTACTAAGTGAGGTCAGAAAGACAGATACCATATGATTTCACTTAAAGGCAGAATCTAAAATATGACACAAACGAACCTAAGAAACAGAAAGAGACTCACAGACAGAGAGAACAACCTTGTGACTGCCAAGGGGGCGGTGGGGTGGGGAGATGGACTGGGAGTTTGGGGTTAGCAGATGCACAGAATGGATGAACAACAGGGTCTCACTGCATAGCACAGGGAAAGTATTCAGTATCTTGTGATACAGCATAATGGCAAAGAATTTAAAAAACAATGCATATACACATATACCTGAATCATTCTGTTGTACACAGCAAAAATTAACACAACACTGTAAATCAACTACACTACAGTTAAAAAAAAAACTCAAAGCAGTCTTTTAGCAGTCTACATTATATATATATTAAAAAAGGAGTCAAAATGTTTGCTTTGTTTATTTATTTTTGGTGGGGGAGGGAAAAGAAGAGGAGGTTAAAAAAATGTTTGGTGTCTGCTTCAAAGCACTTTCCCAAAGAATGGTGATTCATTCAACTATACATCATTATGGATGCACAATGTTCTTCTGGCTTTCATGATGGCCTGAATTCAAGGTGATACGTGTTTTTCTGAAATCCAGTGTATTTTTTTGGACATATGTGGGTTGTCCCCTGAGTTCCTGTTCTCATATGAAAGGTATTGGCACTTTGGCTTCACAAATGAATAAAAAATAACATAAAAACAACTTTTGTTGAATTTGGGTCTGGGCTAATTTATTTAAGGAACTATTTAACGATAATGGGCTCAGATATTTAAATGCCCTATGATGCTGCCATTAATTAAGGAACCGCTGATCCTAAAACTACACAACCAACAGGGAATGAGGGAAGGGTTACAAGTCTGAATGCCAAATTCAAAGCCATATATCAATAACTTCCTTCTTACTTTTGCGCTATCTATAATGTAGAGGGAAAAAGAATAAAAATTATATGAGTAATGATAAATTAAAAAGTGCATACAGAACCAGGAAAATATTTTTGTTAGATTTGTTACTTACTCCAGTTAAATAAGATGTTTGTAAAGAAAAGCGTGAGGCAGAAAACTAGTTACATTGCTGCTGAACTTCTTGACAGCAAAAGAAAGAATACCAGTCTGCTTCCCTGGTTTACTTAAGACATGTTATCTTGTAACTTGAACATCTAAGTTATGCCTTGAAAATTCAAAGCAAAAAGTAAAATCATACGGAAAACCAGAAATTTCAATACATCTAAACAGACGTTTGCTTGTAGTTTTTGGTATCCAAAACCTTTTTCCCACACATAGCGCAGATGCCTAAAACAAACAAACAGAAAACTCATGTAAGCAATCAAGTGTTAACAACAACTAATTATACCAATCAAATATTTAACCAATATCAATGATTTGGTTTATTTAAGTCACTGCTGAAGGTAAAAAAAAAAAAAATTAAACAGCATCAGAAAAGAGAAAACGAATATACTTTTAACTATGACACATTCTGTATACTTTGCTTTAGAAAAAACAGCATTTATCTGACAAATAAGGTTTATGAAGGTTTCACTTTTCACTTTCATGCATTGGAGAAGGAAATGGCAACCCACTCCAGTGTTCTTGCCTGGAGAATCCCAGGGATGGGGAGCCTGGTAGGCTGCCGTCTATGGGATCGCACAGAGTCGGACACGACTGAAGCGACTTAACAACAAAAACAACAACTACTCTTTTACTGTGTTATCCAAATCAATATCCAAAGAAGTACATTTGATATGAATATAAAAGTGGTATTAAGAGAAACTTACCCTTTTTGTAGGCACAGCCCTGGCAATAATGAGAACCTGGCTGGTGTACAGAACTTTTACAAATTCTGCAAGTGGAGAACTTATTCTTTCCATATGGATCAAACCTAGAGATTTTTTTTAAAGAAAGAAAAATGTACACTACAATAGAAATACTCTTAAATAACCTCACTTAAGCAACAAATGTGATTAATTTATGCCCTCCGGTCCCTCTATAAAACTCTACAATTGATGGGCATAGCACTCTTCTAACTGGCTACTCTCTTAACATACCTGCACACTTCTGCCCCTTCCATGTAAGCTGTATGCTTATAAAGAGTCATCTGTACTTAATCCCAAACCTGTTTATAATAATTATATTTGTCAATCTATTCATGTGATACAATTAAATATTATGGAAACTCATGAAATGAAGAGTACAAAAAAAGTAACTGATTCTATTAAAAACTAAGTGAAGACTTTAGGATGACTAGAAAAGAGTGAATCATTAAAACTGCTACAGCATTAGTCATGGGTAAGAAAACTTAAAAATTGAGAAAAAATTCTAAATGGAAGGACTTGGCACTTGAAAAGTATCAGTTTTTGAGCTACTTTAAAGATACTGAAAATATATATTCTGGTTATGATTTATATAAGGCAAATGATAAAGCAGACTCATATTCAAAAAGTCTTGTTTCAATGTAAAATGATTGATGAAATATATGTACAGTTATATGGTTTGACTTAAAATAAGGTATGTGTATCTCTTCATGACTGCCTAGTTTAGCTGATATTTTCAATTAACTGATGTAAACTTTTTTGGATAAAAAGTTTCTATTAAATGAAAATGCCACCTTACTGTAACTGGAGTGCAAAATAATTTCAGAGGAAATACTTCCCATCAAATTGGCAGTAACTTTTTGTAACTGAACTCACATACTGAACACCAACACTGTCGAGACCTGGTTTCTTCTCTTGGGTACAATACGATAGCTCATTTTCAAAGGTTAATTTTTCTAAATCCAAAAGAATGTCACTTTACTTCCCACAAGGGAAGTAAGAGCGAACCTGATTCTTCCTTTGAATAACAAGCTCAATTTGTTTGAACTTACAAATCTAGAGATTACTTTTTCTTAGAACTATATATTTTTCTAAAATGTACATTTTAATATCTCAGAAATCTTATGTACACTTCCCAAAGTGAGACATTTAAAATACCCCAAAGTAATAGCTACTTATTAATGTTACTGAAGTAAGTTTGGGAGCATAAAGGAACTAGGACCTAAAACTGTACGCTCTATAAAAGGAACAACTTGGTCAATAATAACTGAATGATCTTAGAAGACATCAATAGGTCATTCAACAATACACAATGAGACAATGCACTGAAGTTTAAGTCTATTATGCTATTTTATACTCATTATTTAATAAACACCTTTTATGTGTAAGGCACTTTATGTATTAGAAGCTTTATAATTAAAAGCCAAAGATGAACTTGACAAAGCTTCTGTCCTCATCCAGTTGACATTTGTGAGAGGAGATAGACAGTAAGTAAGGAGACAACCACACTTTTAAGACAGTAATACCTGTTGTAGAGAAAATTCAAAGAGGATACTGTGGTGGACAGGAGGGGAAGGAAGGAAGGAAGACATTCGTTTAGATGCTGGTTAGGGACTATCTCTGAAGAAATGACATTTCAGCTGCGACTCAAGTAACCAGAAGG